>NC_133660.1:216910037-217597633 GCF_037893015.1 Macrotis lagotis
TTTAAATAGCAGCTGGGCACTGATTAGTGTGAGTCTCATGTATTTAGATTCCAGTCCAATGGAAATGCAGTATGAATCTGAATAATACTATATGGGACTCATTATTGGCACTAATCAAAATTTAGCTTGATGGAGTATTTCCCTGGTAGGCTAAGTTTCATCTGCATACTAGGTCAACAACATAAAGGCCCTGAATCAGAGAAGGGAGAGAAAATGGGAGTACACATGGGAGGCATCAAAGTTTAACTTCATTTGCCAACCTTGAACATTGAGAATGGAAATACTGGTGATAGAGGCAATAGGACAGATATTTTCATATTAGTAAATAGGTGTCTACACCTAGCTACAAAAAGTAGTAAACACAAAGCTTTTTATTTCTGAACATATTAAAATCTACATCCCATTGAATTTTATAGAAATTGGAAGTGGGGGGCAGCTAGATGGCATGGTAGATAGAGAACCTGTCCTGGAGTCAGGAGGACCCGAGTTCAAATCCAGTCTCAGACACTTAATAATTACCTAGCTGTGTGGCTTGGTCAAGTCACTTAACCCCATTGCCTTACAAAAACTTATAAAAAAATGAAATTGGAAGTGGAATAGGCTGATGTATGCAACATATAATACAAACTACTCCATCTATAGAATGACTAAGAAGGAAAAAAAATAACTCACTTGGATGTCTCCCCATCCTCTTCTATTAAAGGATAACATGTGATAGAAACGAAGAGGTTTGGGAGGAGTTCACTGACAGACAACATTTTTTTAATAAGCTATATAAAAATACTATACAATAGAGAGGTAGTGTGGTATGGTAGAAAGCCTGGGTTCTGATACTACCCCTGACACACACTGGCTGTGTGACCCTAGGCAAGGTCACTAAATTTCTCAATGATCTAGGTAACTGTTTAGAGGCTTTAAGTTTAACAGCTAGATAGATCCTGGCTAGATAGAGTGCTATTGTTGTTCAGTTGTTTCTGTCACATGTGACTCTTTATGACCCCATTTGCGGTTTTCTTGGCAAAGAGACTGGAGGAGTTTGTCAATTCCTTCTCACAGGCAACTTGAATTATTGGGAATGTAGAGAAGGGTAAAGAGTAAAAGGACTGGGAACCAGGAGGCACAGACTAACTATAGGTACTTCAATAAAATGATTTCAATCTTCAATCTCAGTTTCCTATTCTGAAAAATCAGATGCAGGTACTCTGTGATGTCTAATCTCTCTTTCCCTAACACACTCTTCTGAACCATAGAACATAGATTGCTATATGTAAAAAATGTTCTATGGTTCATCTCAATTCTAACATTCCTTCATTTTTTATTTAAAAAATGATGATTCCATTCATTGAGCCACTCTGGCCTCAGTCATTGGCTGCTTCAATGTGTTTGTCATTAAATTGATAGGAAATTTTAGTCTCACCCTGCAAAGACTGAGGGAAACTTTCTAATGCGATATTTAAAGAAGCCTCATTTTTTACAACCATTGTCTAAGACTGACTCATTCCCTATTACATGATAATAGTGAAACCTGAAGGTACCAACTCTTCTATTTATAACCTGTAGTATCTTAGGAAAGTCAGCACCTCTCTGAGTCTCAGTTTCAACATCTGTAAATTGGGCAGCTAAGTGGCACAGAGGATAGAATGAGAGGCCTAGAGGTAGGAAGATCTATATTCAAATTCTGATCTTATCATTATAACAAACCCAGACTCTAATTATATCAAATCCAGACTCTTATTAGCTGTTTGACCATAGACAAGTCAATTAACCTTATTTGCCTCAGTTTCATCATATGTAAAATGAACTAGAGAAGAAAATGGCAAATCCCTCCAGTATTGCCCAAAACACCCAAACCTAAATGGGTTTAGAGAGTCAGACATTACTGAAAAATGACTGAACAGAAAAGTAGTGGCAAGAATTACTTGTCTACTATTGTTCTATTAGAAACCAGGAGGGATGGGAATTCAAGAAAGCTGGAAGGATTTGCATGAATGGATGCAGAGCAGAAACAGAAGAACATTATACAGCCTAATAGCAACATGGGGATGATGATCAATCTAAATGGACTTTCTTATTCCATCAACAGAACAATCAGGGACAATTTGGGGGTATCTGCAATGGAGAATACCATCTGTATCCAGACAAAGAATTGTGGAGTTTGAACAAAGACCAAATTTAATTGTAAAAAACCGTTATTTTACTATATAATTTTGCTATCTCTTATACTTTATTTTTCTTCCTTAAGGATAATGATCTCTCTCATTACATTCAACTTAGATCAATGTATACTATGAAACAATGTAAAGACTAACAGATTGCCTTCTGTGGGGGGTGGGGGAGGGAAGCAAGATTAGGAGGAAAATTGTAAAATTCAAAATAAATAAAATCTTTCTTTGATAAAAAAAGAATTACTTGTCAAGTCTCTGTATCTGGTATACATCAGTATGGCTACACCACTTTTCTTCTGAGATTTAAATGAGTGATTAATTTAAAGTACTATACAAAAGAAAGATAGTATGATATAGTGGAAAGCCTGGGTTCTGATACCACCTCTGGCACACAATGACTAGGTGACCCTAGGAAAGTCACTAAATTTCTTTTTCTTTAATTTTATTCATTCAAGGCAATGGGGTTAAGTGACTTGCCCAAGGTCACACAGCTAGGTAATTATTAAGTGTCTGAGGTCAAATTTGAACTCCAGTCCTCCTGACTCCAGGGTCGATGCTCTATCTACTACACTATCTAGCTGCCCCAAAGTCACTAAATTTCTCAATGATCTAGGTAACTCTCAAAGGTTTTAAGTTTCACAGTGATTGATGAACCTCTGTTCATCAAGACAGTTTCTTAATCAGAAGACTCCTTACACCAGTGAAATCGGAGTCCAGTCCCCATCCCAACCATCTCTGGTAGCATGATGTCTATATAGAATGGCAGGAGATTAGTCTGAGCAATAATGAAGAGTATATTCAGGGTTTCCTGACTCCAAGTCCAGTACTCTATTCACTGTACTACCTAGTTGCCTATGCATAAAGGCAAGGGAATATTTAGTAATATTAAAAAACTTATTAATTGAGATGTTGATCAGTTTGGGGAATGATTGAACAAATTATGGCATATGAATGTGAGAAATCGTGATCAGTCAGATTTCAGAAAAGCCTGGAAATACTTGCATGAAATGGTGTTGAGTGAAGTGAGCAGAACCAGAACATGGCAACATTGTGAGATGAATGACTATGATAGATTCAGCTCCTTTCAGTAGTTCAGTGATCAAAGACAGTCCTGTGAGACTTGTGATGGAAAATGCTATCCACAGCCAGAGGAAAAAACTATAGTCTTTGAATTCAGAGCAAACCATACTATCACTTTTTAAACATGTTTTATGTTTTTTCTTTTTCATTGCTTTTCTCCTTTAGTTCTAACTCTTCTTTTACAATATGACTAATATGGAAACATGTTAAACACAGTATATTAGATATGGAGGGAGGAGGGAAAAAGAGGATAGTAAAAAAGTGTAGAACTCAATAGCTTACAAAAAGATGAATGTTAAAAACTATCTTTGCATGTAATTGGAAAAATAAAATAAAACAGCATAAGAAAAAATATTTATTGAATGTTTGACTACTTATATGAAGTCTATTAATCCTAACTTGATATGTATGACCCATGGCCAAGTCAGAGGATATTAGATGTGGAGCTAGAATGGATCTGTTTGTTGATTGATATGAATCTGTCTAGAAATGATGGCTAGAAATATCAGAGGGCATTAGGATCTCAAAGCTGGCAGACCTTAAAGGTCAAGAAGTTTGACTTCATAGCCAGAGCACATAGTCCTATAATAACTCTGATCAGTGGCCCCCACCTAACAAAGGCAATTATTTCTTTATTGGACAAGCTCTCTGAATTAGGAAGATCTTCCTTAGTCCCTAAGCATGCCTTCTCATAATTTATCTGCATTGGTCTGAGCCCTGTCCTCTCATTTCATGTCTTGATTTCAGCATATAGACTTTAGAGCCAGTAAGTTTAGATATTGCTTGAAGATTTATGTTGTCATTTTTTTATCTCTGGTTAATAAGCCACAATTCTATCACCACATGCATACTCCAAATATAAAATTTTCAGATTTTTCTCCAAATTTATATAAATGCTTTGAAAATTAATAGTGTGTTGAATTTAATAGCATGTTCCATTCAGATTTCTTAAACCTTGTCATAAAAAACTTTTGAAAAGCATATTGCCCAACTCAGCTTGGAAATCCATAGTTGGGTAAACAAAAGCCATAAAATCATTTATTATTATTCTTAAGGTTAGTATACTAAAATAATGAAGGAGGGCCACACACACTGCCAGGCAATAGGTTCCCAACTGATGCTATAATTCAAATGAGCCTGTATTTGAGAGCCTGGTATGTACAAAGCTTGGTTGTCTACTAATCCCTTGGCTGTTAACAAGCCTTTTATATACTTGAAATTTCCTTTCAATAGAGAACAAGGCTGAGGTTTCCCATTGATGTTTCATGAGTAAATAATGTGAAATGATGATGAAGAATGCCGATTCTTCCTAGACTTAATTAACAGAAGCAGGGGTCCAAGACTAGATGGGGGCTAGGGGGTGGGGCTTGTCAGTCCAAATCTAAAATATTATGTTAAATTTGAGGCATATAGGAGGCATAGGAAGGAAATTCAGAGTATCCAGTCAAAGACAATCAGGACTTTAAAGAAACTCAAGTTCTTGTTATTATTAATGTTCATCTGAAGGATTTTTGGAACTCAACCTCGAGAAAAGAAGGGACATGGGCGGCTAGGTGGTACAGTGGATAGAGTACCGGCCCTGGAGTCAGGAGTACCTGAGTTCAAATCTGGCCTCAGACACTTAATAATTACCTAGCTGTGTGGCCTTGGGCAAGCCACTTAACCCCATTTGCCTTGCAAAAACCTAAAAATAAACTAAATAACTAAATAAAAAATAATTAAAAAATGGAAAAGAAGGGACATGACAGCTGTCCTCAAGTATCTGTCATGGATTTGATTCATGAAGGCAGAAGTAAGAATTAGAAAGTAAAGATAAGCTGGAGGCAAGGAAACACTTCCCAATAATTAAAACTATTCAGGAATGGAATCAGCTGCCTCAAGAGGTAGTGAATTCCCCATCTTGGAAGATATTCAAGTAGACTAGACAATTTGTCATGTAAAGAGGATATTTATTTAGGCTTGCATTGGACTACATCATATAACTCAAAACTAGTCTTCTGGGCTTCTATTCTTTCTGGAATTCCAAAATAAAAAAAGAAAACCACATAAATATGTGTGTGCTCCATCACAGTCTTTTTAAAAACTATTATTTAGTTGACTCTCAAATAGTCATTCAATGGAAGTAAATCAAAAACATCCTTATTGTAGCAATGACTTTCTTTAATCTACCAATGAATTATCCTTAACAATCTTTCCACATACAAAAATTAAGCAATCTGGAGCTACAAAGGATTTAGACAACCTAATCCAACCCTCACATTATACAGTTGGGGATGGGCTAAGTGACTTATATAGACAATGAAATAAGGCAATCTATACTAAAACCCAAATGGTTGTATACTTTATATTAGATCACATGCTTCTCTAGTACTACGAGGCCTGTTGTTTTACTTTTTGGCTTTTGGGAGGGGGGGGGGGTCAGTCATGCTTGGTTGGCCAAAAGACAAATTTAAAACTATTTCAGAAAGATTTTTTCCTTACATAGACTGTGGAATTTATCATTCAAAACTATTTCCTTGCTAGGTCAACTATCTTTCTTCTCTGTGTTTAATAGTGGAAGGATGATTTTAGAATCCAAATGACTGTCAGTCAATTCAATGCAATGCAATAACCATTTATTAAGTGTCTATTTTATGAGAGGCACTGTGCTAAACACTGGAGATACAAAAGGAGACAAAAGACAGTCCCTGCTTTCAACTTACAGTCAATTACAACAAATAATCAAATATTTACAAAGAAAATTCCATTTCAGTCCATACTGATCTCTGTCATGACACTTTTACTAGAAAAAAATAATTTTAGAAACTTTTTCAAGTTTCCCAACTTGAAGTCCCCTCCACTGAAATCCTCCTCCTGTGCCTTATGGTGACTGTGTTCCACTTCTAGATAAATTCAGATAGAAATTCCCTAACAGACAAAGACTTGCAGCGGGAGAGGAGGGAAGAGGGTGGTGTGGCAGCTACTCCATTAGTGTTGAGGTTTGTATCAGTTAAGAAAGTACTCACTAATGAAATCACAGATATTTTGAATTAATTTAAAATTTGAGAAAAATATATCCTGATCAAGTGGAACCATCACTGTGGAAAGACACCAATTACTCTTTTTCTTCAACACAAGTTTTTCTTCCCAATAGTCAAATCTCAAGTAATTTTTTTTTGGCTGTAGATGCATCACAACTTGGGCAGGTCACAATCTTTCTAAATCTCAATTTCCTCATTGTTTTTATGGAAAATGAGGCTGCAATCCATGCTACTGGGGCTATTGTAAAAAACAAAGGAGATTTTGGGATATAAAGGCAATTTAGACAATAAAAAAAAGTTTTGGATGTTTTAAAAATTTTAAACCATTTGCACACAAATAATTTACAATTAATCATTGCACTAAAATTATAGCAATGGAGGAGGTATGATTTCCTGCATGTTCTTATATTAGTTCCTCCCCAAATAACAGGATTTTGATTCAGAATTTGGAGATCATAGAGTCTGACCCTCATTAGCTAGATAAAGAAACTGAGACCCAGTGAAATTAAATGATTTCCTTGAGTTTATATGGCTTAAGAAGAAGCTAAGATGGGATTCAAACCATGGTCTCTGACTCCCAATTCAGGGCTCTTTCAATTACATTACTATATTTTCAAGTCCCTGCCTTCAAGGAGCTTACAAGGACTCACAATTTCTTTTTTTTTTTAATTTAAAAATTTCCCCCCAGCTACATGCAAAAACAAGTTTCAACATTTACTTCCAAAACTTTGAGTTCCAAATTCTCTCCCTTCCTTCCACACCACTCCCTCTCCCCTCACTGAGGAAAGCAAGTTACTTGGGGTAGGTTAAAACTGTGTACTACACTAGTAATGTTGTAAAAGTAAACATAATCACCCCACCACACACAAACACAAAGAGAAACCACAAGAAAAATAAAGTGAGAGAAAAAAAAGTGAGCTTCACTCTATATTCAAACATCATTAGCTCTGGCTTTGGAATGGATAGAATTCTTTAGTATAAATCCATCAGAGAATTTTTTTTCCCCACAGTTGCTATAGTGAGTTGTATTTCCCTCCATCCTATTTTCCCACCCCACATTTATTCTATTCTCTCTCTCCTTTCACCTTGTCCCTCTTCAAAAGTGTGTTGTATCTAACTACCCTCTCCCACAATCTTCCCTCTCTTCTATCATGCACAGGCCCCTCCCCTCCCCTCCCTTCCCCCATCCCCTTTCTCCCATCCCTTTCCTCTTCTATGTTCCTCTAGCGTGAGGTGGATTTCTATACCCATTTGAGTGTGTTTGTTATTTCCTCTCTGAGTCAATTCTGATGAGCGTGAAGGCTCATTCACTACCCCTCACCTTCCCCTCTTCTACTCCATTGCAAGGCTTTTTCTTGTCTCTTTTATGTGAAATATCTTGGATCGTCCTACTTTTCCTATCCCTTTCTCCCAGTACATTCCTTTCTTGTCCTTTAACTCCATCTTTTTAATATATTATACCTCCAGATTCAACTCTCTCCTGTGCCTTGTCTATCTATATGTGCTCCTTCTAACTGCCTTAATAAATCAGAAGGTTCATAGGAGTCATTAGTATCATCTTCCCATGCAGGAATAAAGGCAGTTCGATATTATTAAATCCCTCATAATTTGCTCTTCCTGTCCACACTCTTTATGCTTTATCTGATTCCTGTACTTGAAGATCAAATTTTCATTTCAGCTCTGGAAGAACTCACAATTTCAAAATATATCCTATACTTACAAATGGGGAAGGATAGAGGAAGGGAGAAGAAAGAGAACAAACTTTTTTTTTAAATTAAGTACCTATTTATGATTTATTAGCAAATAATAAACATTCAATAAACTAAATAATCACATACTTAACATGTACCAGATTAATTTTTCTTTTTTTTTTTTTTTTAACAAATGTTATATCATTGAATCCTTACAACAACACTGGGAGGGAAGTAATGCTATTATCTCCATTTTACAGATGAAGAAATCGAGGCAGATAGAGGTTAATTGACTTGCCCAGGGTCACACAGTTAATAAATGTCTGAGGCTGGATTTGAACTCAGGTCCTTCCTGACTTCAAGCCTAGTAGTGCTCTATCCACTGAGTCAACTAGCTGCCCCTAAGTGCTCACATATCCTTGTATTTGCGGATTCACAGTTGCAAATATGACCAGTCATAAAGACAACTGTTCCCCTAAGTTAAAGGCAGGGAAACTCACAGGCTGAACATGCCTCTGAATAAGATTTCATAATGCTTCTGGGTAATATCAATGAATCGATCAATTTAACCTTTCAAAAAACATTTACTTAGTCTAGAATCTAGCAGAGGAGATCAAAGTTAGACACAAATAATTTCAATACTGGATAATTCAAGACAAGGACAGTCAGGAAACAGTTTTGTCTACTGCTCCACTAGGACAGAGCAGAGTGGCTGCGCTCCTCTCAGCTGCTACAGCTGCCCCCCATACAGAAGGCAGTCATGTACATTGTCAGAAAAAAAATGATCAAAGAGCAGTAATAACCAGTTGTTAAAAAGACAACTGCCATTTCAAAAGGTACTAATATTAAACTGAAACCCACAGATCCAAGGGAAACCTATCTGATTAACATTCCCCAAAGAACAGATTAAATCAACCTCTCTTTACACATCTCTCACTGACTTGCACTTTACTGTCTCCTAATTCTCCTTTATTTTCCCTCCTCAACCAATTATTTCCATTCTCTTATTCCAAGCAAACAAATATATTCACATAGACAGGGACTAACAATATTATATAGGGAGAATGATGCTAACAATATTATAGGGAGAAATTTTCCCTAAAGAGAATGGAGGTGAAAGAGGGTACAGTAAGTATTTTGAACACTTCTTGAGAGAGTTCTTAGGGAGAAAGGAGGGGGAAAGGAATAAAAATTTAAATAAAGCCAGGCACTGTAGGCACTTTATGGATATTATCTCATTTGATCCATACAATAACTCTGAGATGTAGGTGCTACTATTATTCCTATATGGTTTTACAATTGAGAAAACTGGGGCTGGCAGGGTGAGCTACTTGATCAGGAACACATAGCTAATAAGCATCTGAGGCAGGATTTGAACTCAGTTCTTCCTGACTCCAGATTCCAAGTTCTATATACTGCCCCACCCATCTGCCTCAAATATATAACATCGCAGTAGGGAAATAGCTAAATATGGGATAAAGGGTCACTACAATGGCATTCAGAAGAGCCAGATAATGGCTATGGACCTTGATTACCTTGGACCAAACCTGTCTGTGGAAGGTGGTGAGCAGATCAGCAGACGAGAGTGAGTGAAGTGAGATTTTTCCCTCCCCACTGACTCTTTACCCTGGAGTGAGTAGGAGGTGTTTATAGGTATAGCTATCTGTGCCAGCCCAGCTTGGACCACAGCTCAGGCTGCTTTAAAGCCCCCCACACAGTGCACACCAGCACTGGAGAGTGAAGATTAAACTGAGAAAAGTTATCCTAGGAGTGCAAATCTGAGGGTTCCAGCTGAGCTCATCCATATGACCAGTCATAAAGACAACTGTTCCCCTAAGTCCCCTAACCTTGTCCTTCAGGAAGGGTTAGCCATTGGCAAACAGCAGGATGCAACAGGGTCTCCTGGTAGCTTGGGACACCCAACCAAGGTTGGGAATATTTTGATGGCACATTTTGGTAGCCAGTGAATCAAGATTTGCAAAGCTTTTTCCCATGAGAAACCTGTGAGATAGATAATACAATTTTTATTATTCTCATTTTATAGATGTAAAAACTATGGTTGAGAGGGGAAGTGACTCGCCTATGGTCAGAAAGTAGAGACATCTTCCTTCAAACCCAAGTGTTTTTTCACTAAATTGTGTTAGGCTAAAGTATCACCTGTCTCCAGAGATAGACAAAGGAAATGAAGTCACTTAGACTAACACAGCTAGACCTCCCAATCAGGCCAGACCTTTAAGGTCTATTGTTGTTCAATCACACCTGACTCTTTTTACATGGTACTATTCATGGAGTTTTCTTCACAAAGATATTGTGGTTTGTCATTTCCTTCTCCATGGGATTAAGGAAAATAAAGGTTAAGTGACTTATCCAAGGTCACACAACTATTAAGTGTCCGAGGCCTAGAACTGAGTTCAAATCCAGTCATTTAGCTGCTTAATTTAAACTTAGCATTCTTTTTTAAATGAATGCACTTAACAATGAGCTTCTAGGCATCTAGATTGTACAGTTGTTAGAGTCCAGGAAGACCTGAGTTCAAATCCAGTCTTATATACTTAGTAGCTGAATGACCCTAGACAAATCTCTTAGCCTATCTGCCTCAGTTTCTTAACTATAAAATGGAGATAATAACAATACCTCCCTCCCAGGATTGTTATGATAAAATGAGATAATATTTGTAATATGCTTAGCATAATGTTTGATACACAATAGGAGTTTACTAAATATTTGTTTTCTTCTCTTTACTGTGAGCCAATCCTGTAGCTATAACCTACCAGGATTTTTTTCTTAAATTTTATTTATTTAAGGAAATGGGGTTAAGTGACTTGCCCAAGGTCATACAACTAGGTAATTTTTTTTTAGGTTTTTGCAAGGCAAATGGGGTTAAGTGGCTTGCCCAAGGCCACATGCCTAGGTAATTATTAAGTGTCTGAGACCGGATTTGAACCCAGGTACTCCTGACTCCAGGGCCGGTGCTTTATCCACTGTGCCACCTAGCCACCCCAACTAGGTAATTTTTTAAGTGTCAGAGACTGGATTTGAACTCAGGTCCTTCTGACTCCAGGACCAGTGCTCTATTCATCCTGTACCACCTGGCTAGGCCCCACGTACCAGAGTTTTAATAAGTTCCTGTTGAAACTAATTGGTGCCTCTTATCTTGACTATACTATTTTCTTGTCAAATACCTCAATCAGCAAAAACTTCCCTGAATCAAGTTTTTGATTCCTCTTCCTAAATTTTTACAAATAAAAAGCATGAGCACATCTATGCATTCACCTTTTTTTTGGTTGGTTCTATATATTGATTTGCTATCTTTTTCAAATGTTTGCTACACTATAGGGCCATAGCCAAACTATTTTATGACCAAACATAAAACCAATATTTCTCTACATTATGGGTGGGGAAAAACATCCACCTTATCCAGGAAGTCCATAACTGGATAAACAAGACAAACACAACCTTTCATTATTTAAATAGTCATAGGATTTAGAGCTAGAAGAGAACTACCCTTTCTATCTGGTCCAAACCCTCTCTCATTTATAGCCAAAGTCACAGACAGTAAGGGACAAGACTAATCAGATCTGCTTCCAAACCCAGGTTCCTTCCTGTGTGAGTCTTATAGGTCACTAATCCCTCATTTTTACCTCACTTCTTACTTACTAGAGCACTTTAGAGAACCAGATGGTTGAAAGATCTCCAGAGAATGGGGAACTTACTCTCTCCTTAAGGAGCATGTTTAACTGTCTGGTGACCCTTAAACAACTAGAGAAGCTCTTCCTGAAAGATTTAAGCCCAATCTATCTCCAGTTAACTCCCATTTGACCTGTCTTAAAACCCAAATCATTTCAATCTTTTCCCAACCTGTCCTTCCATAGTTATATTTAGTCTTAGCCTGAATTTACCAGCTTTAGGACGTTTGCCCAAACAGCCTTTTATCTGAATATATTCATTCATCTCATCTGCCTGATTGAAACTGCAGAAATCCCAGAGCTTGCAGGGAGATTCCCAGTCCTTTCCTAGGATATGCCCCTGGGTTAATGTCTGGTCCATAGGGTTACCCAGTCATTATCACCTTAATTGACTATAGTTATAGGATTTGTTTATCTTCTTAAATAAAGGGTGTCCCAAAGTCTTAGGGAAGTTTTTAGTTTTAACAACTAAAAAATACCTGACCTTTGGGATAGTCTATAGATTTTCTTTTTATTAAGTAGGTTTTAAATTTTCTTCATTTCAAACCAGGGGAGTTGGTCTCACCCTTCTCTACCATCCCCAACTCCTTATAAACAGAGAAAAAAAATAACTTTGGTCCAACACATTGGTACAGACAACCTTGGATGAAGGGATTCCCTCTACCAAAGATTTGCAACTACTTTGAAATTTGTAGTTTTACTTCTTTGTGCAATGAGAGGTTAGGTGACAAGGCCAAGACCACACAGCCAGTACTCATATGATCAGAGGCAAGATGTGAACCCAGATCTTCTGATTCTGAGGCTGGTCCACTATCTGCTAACTAAAACTCCACAGAACAAATATTGTAACCCCATAAAACTAAAAGAACATTGCTTTACTTTTACATATTGTCCTCAAACAATTTTTCATAGTCAATCAATCAATCAATCAATCAGTAAACATTTATAAAGCCAGACACCGTGAAAATATTGTCGATACAAAAGGAAAAAAAAGATAGTACCTGCCTTCAAGGAGCTTACAATCTGATGAAGGAGACAACATGCAAGTAAATATGTACAAACATTCTACATACAGTTTATAGAGGAAATAATTAACAGAGGGATTATATGTAGGATTCTGTAAAAAAATCATAGAAAATCACCTAACTCAATCTCCTCATTATACACATTAAGACTGAGACCTGGAAAAAGTCTAGTGAATTGACCCAAAACCGAATTGCTGTTAAAAGGCAGAGCAGAAACTTGAACCTAGATCCTCAGATGCCTCACTCAATAATCTATATGAAACATCATGCAATTTCTTACAAGTAATGATAACCTAAGGACAGCTGAGTTGCATAGTAGTTAGAGCATCAAGCCAGGAATCAGGAAGTTCAAATCTGGCTTCAGACACTTCCTAGTTGTATGACTCTAGACAAGTCATTTAACTCTGTTTGCCTCAGTTACTTCATTTGTAAATGATCTGGAGAAGAAAATTGCAAAGCACTGTAGCATCTTTGCCAAGGAAACACCAAATGGGGTCACTGAGAATAAAATATGACTGAAACAACTGAACAATAACAAATGATAAACTTTATAAAGTATAATATGAATAAAAAGTAAACATTATCTTAGTAAATTCTTACCAAAAGCTTGTAATGGAAGAAAGGCAAGTATTATCTCTTTTTTTTTATTCATGAGGAAAATGAAGCTCAGAGAGGTCAGGCTACCTGATATCTAAAGTCAATTTAATTTTATATCCATTGACCCAGGGTCACATAGTTGAACAGTTTCAGAACCAGGATTTGAACCCAGTTCTTCTGGGTCCAAATAGTACAAACCACCAGGCTTTGAAACCCTAAGAAGTGATCCCAGATTCCAGCTTTTCCAAGGCCAGAGTGATTTACACTTTTCTGCCACACTGCTTCTTGAAAAAAAAAATAAATAAAGCAAAGCTCCTCTCATATGGCCTAAGCTCACTGAGCAAATAGCAACAGTACCTGTTTCCTCTGGCATCACAGCATGAGCTGTGGACAATTCAGACAAAATCCGTAAGCCCAGCTCCTTCTTATTCACTCTCTTCAGAACAGTCCCTGGTGCTTGCTTGTAGAGGAAGCAAGTTAGAAAGACAGGCAGTTGACAAGGGAGCCCACGGCCAGGTTCTGCCTGCCACTGGAGCTCCCTGGGACTGAAATGTAGGAAGGGTCATATGATGCTGGTGTCTCTCATGCACAAACAGGGTGATAGCCAAGTTCTTCCTGGCTCACCAAAATAGAACTCCCCATTAAGCTCCAAAAATTTATACATCCTTCCGGAGAGAGGGTCAGAGCAGTTTGAATTGACACTTAAATATAGATGACTTCTACAAGATATAATCAGATAGACGATCCTCAAAGGGTCTTTGAGAAAGCAAACAAGTAGAAATTATCAAAAAAATGAGGGTTCTATTTTAATTAACAGTGACAGTGAGGACTAGAAGAAAAAGTCCTTTCTTGACAGACTAGTAATAACTTTGGTGTAGCTCTTGATCAGCTTATAACTAGCACTGTAGACCTCATTTTCTTTTGTCCATTAAAGAAAAGAAGTAGTCTAAACATTTTCTAAGATCTCTTTTGGTTTTAATCATCTATGTTCAAAGTCTTATTGCATTCCACATTTCTATATTCTAGGTCAGTATTGTCAAACTCAAATAGAAACATAATGATTCATGTAGGCAGCATATTGACTTAGAAAACCACATATTAATATTATCTGTTATTGTTAAGGTATTTCAGTCACGTCCATCTCTCCATTTGAGATTTTCTTGGCAGAGGCATTGCAGTAGCTTCTCATTTCCTTCTCCAGTTCTCTTTACAGATGTGGAAACTGAAGCAAACAGGATTAAGTGAATTGCCCAGAGTCACAATGATAATAAGTGACTTTAAGTCATATTTGAATTCAGGAAGATGAATCTTCTTTACATTAGGTCTGGTGCTCTAATCACCACTTACCTGCTCCAATACTATCAATGTTATATTGTATTATTATTATTATTAATTTTTAAAAATATTTTCCAATTACATTTTAATCAGGCTCAGGTTACACCCAAAGATGTTTAAGGCTGTGTTTGGCAGTTCTATTCTAGGTGTCCTTCCAGTTCTAGAATTGGTTCTATGATTTTATCACTTATTTTTCCCCATTTCTGAATGGTACCACTATATTCTCAATAACTCAGAATCAAATACTGGAATCATTTTAAAATTTCTTCCTCTCCTTAACTCCTATGTATGTAATAGCTAACAAGTCGTGTCACTTCTCCTTTGAAAATATCTCTTACAATCACCAATCCTATAAGTATCTATTACTTTATTATTATTAAATTAGGTGCTAAGTACTTTGTTTTATTATGCTTCACTTTATGAAATTTCACAGACATTGTATTGGATTCATGCTGCTGTTGTTGTTGATTGCTGTTGCTTACAAATTGAAGGCTTGTGGCAACCTAAATCTATCAAGGTACCATTTTTCCTATCACATACATTCACATTCCTTTGTATTTGGGTAATTCTTGCAATATTTCAAACTTTATTATGATGAACTGTGATAAAGGATCTTTGTTTGATATTAATATTATATAACTGTTTTGGGGTGTTGAGAACCCATACATAAAAGATGGCAAACCTAATCAATAAATCTTGTGTGCACTCTGACAGCTCCACCAATCTGCCATTCCCCAGTTCGTTCTCGTTCTCTCTCTCTCTCTCTCTCTCTCTCTCTCCTTGGGCCTTCCTATTCTCTGAGACACAACAATATTGAAATTAGGCCAAAACCACCACAATGGCTGTAAGTTTTCAAATGATCAAAGTAGCAAATTTCTTTATTGAATTATTTTAAGGAACTGCTACAGCCACTACAACCATCACTTTGATCAGTCAGAAGCCATCAACATCAAGGGAAGACCCTCCAACAGCACAGAGATTGCAACTTGCTTAAAGTTTAGGTGATGCCTGGCATTTATAACAAAGTATTTAAGATATGTACATTGTTTTTAGCTATAATACTATTGTACATATAATAGATTACAGCAAAGTATAATCATAACTTTTAATGGAGACAAAAAATTCATGTGACTTGCCTTTTTGTGATATTTGCTTTATTGTAGTGGTCTGAAATCATATTTGCAATATTTTTGAGGTGTGCCTCCTTTGATCATAAAATAAAAATATAACAGCTTTGTACACAAGGAGTTTACTTCATACCAACTGGAATCAGTATTATTCAGGTTTTTATCTCTTCTTGTTTAGGTTACTGTGATGGTTTACAATTCATTTGTTTCCATTCAAGTATATTTCCTCTTCATTCCATTCGAGACACCATTATCCTTCATTGTCTGCCAGATAACTCACAATTGTGAAGGCTAATTTTAGCCTTTAAATCCTCCACATATTGCTTCAAATATTCCTCTTATCATACCATAGCCTTCCATTTTTACTTCTACATACTAGCCAAACAGGATGACATCAGACCCTATACATACATGGCTTGTGGCATTCTCTCCTGCCTGGAATGGAAAGCTCTTCTATCTTTTTATCTATTGAAGGACCTCCTCTTCTTTAAGAACAAATTCAGTTTTCATGATTTTCTTCTTTCTTTCTTGCCAATTGGGGTTAAATGACTTGCTCAGGGTCATACAGCTATTAAATGTCAAATTAAATCTGAGGCCAGATTTGAATTCAGGTCCTTCTGACTGCTGGGTAAGTACTCTATCCACTATACCACATAGCTGTATCTTATCATTTTCCATTAAGTTTTTCCTCAAATCTTTGCCCATCCTCCATCCTAAGGTGGCTTGGGGAAAGCAAGAACCCCCTCCTCAAATTTCTTGTCTCAATCTCTTTTGGGGGGGGAAGTTAATTTGCTCTTCTTTATACTGTATGACAACTATATATAGACATGCCTTTTGCTATTGGATTATACATTCCTTAAGAATAAGGTCTGTGTTATGTTTGTTTATTGAATTCTCCTTACCAAGCATAGGACCTTGGACAGAGAAACAGAGTAATGACATTTTTTCTAATTGAATTAATCTGAATTATTCTATGATAGGAAAATAACATATTTACAATAATCACAGCAGGATACACCGCAGACCTGACTAACAAAGTCAGCATGAATACATCTTAATTCATAGAATGCAAAAACTAGACAGGACTTTGGAACACAGAGCTCTAGAGTGGAAGAGAACTGTGAAGGCAGACACAATTTCAGAGCGGGACTTCCCTTCTTTATCCAAGGCATTGAGGTGGTACAGTAGATAGAGTGAGAAAGACTTGAATTCAAATTCTCAGATATTCACCAGTTGTGTAATTATGAATAAGTCACTTTAAGTGCTCTCCACCTCAGTTTCTTCACCTATAAAGTATTGGGGTTGGACTAGATAAACTTTAAATTAAATTCCCTGGCTCTAAAGTTAGGCTCCTATCCTACAAATAATAACAAAACTGAGTCTTGTGCAAGTGAAGGGACTTGTTCAAATATTTTAATTCTTGTGCCAGTGCCAGAGTCTAAGTCTGGGAGAAACCAGCCTCTTTATACCTAGGCTCACACAACCATCTTTTGTTTTAAAAAATGATTCCTGCCTAGTACAGACAACTCATACTAATAGTATGAATGGCTTCCAAGAAACTGAATTCAGTACTTATCCAGGGAGGTGATAATTTAGATTCACTCTGAGAATCTGCACTGTAAACAAATATTGTCAAAGCTATGGAAATGGCAAAAATGTTCCACAATCTGCCTCTAAACTACTTCATTGCTTTAAAAAAAATACCTTCCTTTTCTGACATTATTTCCTTTCAAGCCCTCTTCACTTGAGTCCATTGCACTCTCTCCTTCCTCCACACCTTTACTCATGCCTTAACCTATATCTGAAATGAACTGCCTAACTAATGGTCCTTCTCTGCCCTTATCATTTTTATATTGTTGTCAGACTTTAAGGCCATCTCAGTTGCTTCTTATCTTTTCTTGACTCATTACATTCAGAATGTACACAGTACTTAAGAGTCAGATGATGAATTTTCCCATCTGTTAAATGGGGGTAATAATATGCATACTATCTATTTCATACTAAGATGGCTATAAGGAAAGTACTTTGTAAATTAGAGAACCATCTACAAGACCAGCTTTTAAAATAGTAACTCACATTTATCAAATCCTCTAGGGTTTACTCAGTTTTTTCTGCACAATAACTCTCTAAGGTAGGTAGCTAGGTGGAGAGTGAGAGAATAATTATTCCCATAAGATAAATGAGAAAAGTACAGGTCAGAGAAGAGAAATGACTTCCTCAAGATTATACCAAGTATCAGGGGTAGCATTTAAACCTGAGTCTTCTAAATCTTTGTCTTTTTTTAACTCATATGCTTCCCTTTGGATCACCAAGCATATTTTGAGCTCTACAAGGAAAACATGGTTCTAAGGGTCAAGTCCATCATTTTTTTCTGTCTTCCTCTCTTTCCCTGAGCTGTTTATGGATCCTGAGACCTCTGGGAGTTGGATACAGCTGGATATGTACATATTGACTACAGATACAGCAAGTGACTATAGGTAAATCTGTGAGAATGATTCTATTTAATGGTGCATGTAATCTGGTCTGATCTGTCCACCAAAATGGATCTCACAGGGATGGGGGAGTCTTTCATTCAGCAGGGTGCCAATGCACTGGAAAATGCTTGTCATATTTCACACAGCCTGGCTGAAATATCAGATTGACTGTGCCCAGCAAGAAGCGCCTTGTAGTATCAGATCAAGAAAAGGAATTTTGAGGCAGGTGCTATGGAGGCAAATGTAACATTCTTCTCTTTTCTCTACCAAACACACACACACACACACACACACACACACACACACACACACACACACACACACTTTTATTATACATGTTTGTATGAAACTCTGACCTCACTTTGCTATGAAAGATGATAAACAATAATTGGCCAGATTCCCCTGTGAAACTCAGAGGAATTTGTTTTCTATTACTGGCTTATGAGATTACAAATGGCTACAGTGATATAGTCAGGAAATATGATCACATCCCTTTGCCGTTCACAAAGGAGGATGAATTCATCTTTGAGGAGCCTGTCTTATTGACTTGATAACATTAAATAACTTACCAGCAACATTCAAAAAGTGACACTTAATAATTTGACTTACATAACAATAATAAGATTAGTTATTACTTTCCTGACAAAGACTGTCTACCATAAATAGACATCAATAAGATTATAGCTGGAGGCCTACTACACCCAGTAAAGTCCCAGCTTTACCATGCCAGACATCAATTCAGTTAAATAAACATTTATTTGCTAACAACGTACAAAAGTTAAAGGCATTAGGGAAACAAAGACTGGTCCCGAAGAGCTTTTGCTCTTGGGAGATACAATATATATATATATATATATATATATATATATATATGCGCAAAGAATTAAGTTAAATGATACTATTGCAAAGGTCTTTGGTTTGATCATTGTGGAAACTCCAATCATTAATGCCAATTGAAAATATTTTTTAGACCTAGGCAGGTGGAGGACTATCTTCAAGAGGTTCCTGTCATTGAAAAAACTCATCACCTTATGGCTATGGAATGTCTTCCTCTAAACTGGGATGACCAGCTGACTAGCACCATCCACTGGTACCCCAAAACTTTGCAACTTTGTAGGACCTGCTGGGATTTGTGCTCTGCTAACAGAATCTTCTGCACCCTTGGATCAACTCTATACCAAAAATGTGTCATCCCAAAGTTCTTTAGCAGAACAACAGAAATAGTTCAAAGTAGAGTCCTACTTCTGGACTCTCTTATCTTTCCCAGTGTTGAAGGGGTGGGAGACAAGGAAGACAAAGGAGACAAGTACTCCATCAAGATCTCCAAGTGCTCCGTTTATTTACCAAAACACCAGTGCTTAAATATCTTTCCACTCTCTCATCCACTCCCACTCCTGTGGCAGTTAGTAAAACAATGCTCAAAGGCACCAGGTGATGATAATTTACAGTATTCCCATACACAATAGTTCTTTACAGTTTGTAAGTCACTTCCCTGGCAACCCTCAAAGACAGTTAATTCAAGTAATATCCCAATTTCATACAATTTGCCCAGTGTCTCAAGATTACATATATAATGTGTAATATATATGGGTGTATGTATGGGTGTGTGTTTAGGTGTTCTTTTGTGTATATATGTAGAGTCATATGTATGTCTATATATACACACACATAGACATATATATATATAAAAATATATAAATTTATATATAAAATCTAGGACTTTGATTCAATTCTCACAATGCTTGCCACTTTAGCATTCTCCTTTTCCCCAGGTACAAAGACATTCTTTGGAGTTATGGCTCAGCTTACAGGGCCATCTCCTACATAAAGACTTTGCTCACCCATCTTCCCTCCATTTATTAGTAGTCAAATCACATAGTGTAAAGTATTTTGTAATCTGCAGAGCTTTAAATAAATTTGAATTATTTTCCTTAATTCTTAAAAATAATAATCACCATATTCCTAGGCTTCAAAATATTTCCCACTAAAATGACTAAATGGACAAGATATAACAGGGGAAAGGGGGGAAGACCCCAGAAAGTATCTAGACCAACACTGTACAATCTACCCACTTCACAGGAGTAAACTATAAAACATATTGTAAATGTGAGTTACCATTCCATCACTAAGAGGAATGCCCCCTATGACATTCCCCAAAAGCAGTCACAGCTTTCATTTGATTGCTTCCTAAAATGGGCATATCACTACTTAAAATGGAAATCCATTCTTTTTTCTGTATAGTTTTTCCAAAAAACGGTCACCTTGGAAATGGTAGAGATCTCAAAGAGAACCTAATCAAATCAACATCTGAACAAAAATCTCTTCCATTTAGTCATCAAGCCATTGCTAAAAGATTACCAGTACAGGCTAACTTAAATCCCAAACCAGCCAATAGTTGGAATGACTTTTCTTACAGGACCTAAAATAGTCCTTTCTGAAACTTCCATCCTTTACTCCACCTTATGACACAAACAGAACTTGTCTAACATTTGTCCTCCTCCAAACATACCCAGATTATCAAAGTCCATAAAATGTGTTGATCATATTATGTCATCCAATCAAGACAGAATATTCACCTCTTTCTTGTCTAAAGTCTTCAACTTTATTAATTGAGTCTAAATCCAGTTGGCTTTTTCTTGGCTTCCATGATTGTCTCAAAATGAGCTTATGAGTTCTTTGAAATGTCCAGAACATTTTTATATGAACTGTTGCCCAGTCACACCTTCAACATCATTTTCATGTGAACCTAAATGTAGGACTTAACTTGATTCCTATAGCCTTTCTTGTCTATATTATTCATTTGGCATTTAACCCCATGAGCTTTTATTTTGTAACTACTATTTTATCCATTTATTTTTGCCATCTGAAATAAAAATTAAAATTATTGAAAGCAGGGATAATGTCACTTACTTCTTTCTTTCCCCATAGTTACAAATATGAAACATCTTACATTGTACATACTCATTACATTTTTTTTTTTGCTTAATCAGTTGAATTGTACATTGAGGGACAGCTAAAAATATGATTACTAAAATATTTTTCCACAGGGAAAATTTTTAAATATCTCTAACTTCTAGAAATCTTGAGATTTATCAGTCATCTTGAATTCTTTCTCATTCCTTTTTAATCACATATAATTAGTTGCCAAGCCTTGTGGATTCCACCTCCACTGTATCTCTCCAATCTGTCTTCTCTCCATTCACATAACTACCACTATAGTTCAGTCCTTCATTATATTCATCCTGACATAGCAATCATATACTAATTAGATTCCTAAGTTCTACTTTCTCCTCTCTCCTTTCTTCCATGGGGCTACCAAAAATAACTTTTCTAAAATCTAAGTCTAAAAGTATGCTATTTTTCACTGTTTCACCACCTCACCTGGAAAGCCCTGCCTGATCCCTCTAAATATTCTATCATCCATAAGCTATCAAAAATTTTCTTTTTCCATGCCTGTTTTGTATTTCCTAAAAGAATATAAGTTCCTCGGGGGCAGGGATTACTTTTTTTGTTAACTCTTTGTATCCCTAGATCTTTTTTCCTTTTCTTTTTTTTTTAGATTTTGCAAGGCAATGAGGTTAAGTGGCTTGCCCAAGGCCACATGACTAGGTAATTATTAAGTGTCTGAGGCCGGATTTGAACTCAGGTACTCCTGACTCCAAGGCCAGTGCTCTATCCACCTTGCCGCCCCTGTATCCCTAGCTCTTAACACAGTATTAGGAACATGGCAGGCACCTAATAAATGCTTATTTGCTTGGATCATTTTGTTATTTTTGAGCCAGCTTAATCACATCTGACTCTCCATAACCCCATTTGGGATTTTCTTGAAAAAAAAGATTTTGAAGTGGTTTATCATTTTCTTCTCTAACTCATTTTATAAATGAGAAAACTGAAGCAAACAGGGTTAAGTGATTTGCCTAAGGTCACACAGCTAGTAAGTGTCTGAGGTTAGATTTGAACTTAGTTCCTCCTGACTCCAGAGATTGTACTCTATTCACTGTACTCTATTCACCTAGCTCCTTACTGCTTGGATCTTACTAGTCCTTTAACATAATTATTCCTTTTTCATGCATTTGTTCATGATATTATTCCAACCAAGAATGCCTTGCTCATATCTCTATTACCTATTTAAATTCTACCCATCTGAGGCCTTCTTTCAGTATAAAACCAATGCAAATTGGTATCTTCCCTGCAATTCATAGAGCATTTTCTGGAGCAGTGGTTAAGTGATTTGTCCAGGATCACAAAGATAGTACATGTCAAAGGAAAGACTTGACCAGCTCTATATCCATACCACTATGTTTTCCATCTAACAAAGGGTAAGGAATTCACCCTTTTCTATGTGTTCTGAAGATTCTGGTATTGGAAAGTACATGGCTACATTTCAGTTCAGGTTCTAGCCAAAGTCTGATTCTGAAATGTGCTATGTAGGACTTATGGCCATATATGTCTTTTCACATCAGAACGATAGCCTTGAGACTATTCAATGAACAACAACAAAACAAAACAGGGTGGGGATGCAATCTATATTCTCTGGCCAAGGTTATCATTGACATATGATATGTCCCCCAAACAAAGGTACCAATTCTCTAAGCAAACAGATTCAGACAATGTTTTCATTAAAACTAACAAGCAAACAAAAACAACCTCTTGTTATGAAGCTTCCTAAGAAATATCTATTGATATAATATCTATTGCCTAGGTTGATTTTTGTAGCAATGAATGCAATGATATGAACATACTAGACATGCAATAACAAATGCATGAGAAATTAATTTATTAGACTTGAACCCAGTTAAAGGATCTCCACTCCTCCTCCTCCATATAGTCACTTATGACTTTAAGTGTATCTTCTGTATTGCCACAATTCTGTCCCTATTTTTTATACCCAATTCTCCTGTTTGGGATTGGGGTTTTTTTTTGGTCAACATACTGATACTGAAGGAGATAATATATGGAGTCAATGACTTAAAATGCCTTGAAATTTAGAAAAATATGCAATTTCTCTGGTCAAAACAAGTGTGATCATTGATACTGAGCCTAAGTCAAATTTCTCTGACATCTCAAGTAAGAATGCTAAACTTCTACACAGATACATAGAAATATACATAGAAGTCTTTAGAGTCATTTCATACAACCACTGCATTTTATAGATGAGGAAACTATAGTCCATAAAAGTTAAGTGACTTATTTCCCCAAGGTCACACAGTTAGCCAGGACCTGAAATCAGGCCCTCTTAATACAAAACCCAATTCTCTTCCATAATACAACTCAATTTCTATTTCTAAGAAGAGAAACTCCTTCCATCCCTGCATTCAAATCCCATATTTTAGGGCTATGAAACAGCATCTCCTGAAAACCCCTAGAAAGGTTGTCCAATGGTAAATCATGCCCCATGAGTTTGGTGATGACCTTCAAAACTACCATGATAAAACTTTCATTTAGTGGAAAGGAAAAATGGATTTGGAATTGGGAAATGTGGATTTCCTAAGCTATGTGTTTGATGTTCATCAGGAGTTAATGGCAAAAAAAATAGGGCTTCAACTCAAAAGACCTGGGTTCAGGCTCAGCTTTACCACTACATTATCAATCAGTTTCAGCATATCATTAAAACTCTCCAAGCCTCCTTTTTCTCATCTGTAAAAATAAGAAAGCTGATTAGATGATTTCTGAGGTTTCTGCCAATACTAAATGTATTCTCTTTTATCCCAGAATTCAATGAAGAGCTAATCTAAGAATACAAACTCCCACAATTGACTAAAAGGAGGTCTCAAAGGATAAATGATCCAGAGGCATAGCTTTGTGAGACTCACAACACTTCCAAGTGTGGCCTGAACATATAAAATGTTATTCTTCTCTAATTTTAATGAGTTGATATATTAATAAAAAAGAAATATATAAATATGTATAGTTTTCTAAGTCAATATGAGGCCTGCAGGGATCCTTAAGTATAATTTTAGTGATTTTCATTTCTATTTGACTTTAACACCACTGATCTAATCCAATGAGGACCCAGAGAACAAATCCCTTTCACAACTTCTCTGGCAGTAAGCAGCCTCCAAAAACAGGGGAACTCTTTACCTTTCTAGATTACTCAAATTTAAGGAACTAGTAGGAAGATTTTCCTTTTATTAAGACAAAATCCATCTTTTTATGTCATACCACACTTCACTTTCCAGAATCTTGGTAACTCACTCAAAAGACAAACTTTCTAGCTATTCTCCACACAATACAAATATGTATGTACTGTTAAATTCATTTTGCTGCAGGGGTCAATAAATTACAGCCTGGGTAATGACATGAGTATACATTATACCTCTCACTATTACAGGTCATCATTGGAGCAAGGGGTTCAAGTGCAAGAAGAAGACATCTTGACCTCAAGACTCTTCCATTGCAATAGGTAAAACCTAACATATAGTGAACTATTAAGCATTTACATAGCACTGATTTTAAAGGTGTTTAACAAATATTATCTTATTTGATTCTCACTACAATCCTGGGAAGTAATTGTTATTATTATCGCTATTTTGCAGGTGAGGAAACTGAGGGAGGCAAAGATTAAGAGACTCGCTCAGGGTTATACAGCTAGTAAGTCTGAGGTAGGATTTGAAATCAGGTCTTGTAAAGAGGGAAGATAACATGTACATAAATAATACATGATACAATGTTTCTTAGAGAGGGCAAATCACTAACAGATACAGTCTCATTCACGTATTATTGCTAAAAGAAATTCAAATTGATTCTTGATCCATTGGTTGCTCTTTCATTTCACAAATGATGTAACCAAGGACCCAGAGAGAGGAAGTCACTCTTCCCAGATCAAACAGCTAATCAAAGGGAGATAAAATAAGAAGTAGGTGAATACACTGAAACAAATATAAAATGCACTGGAATCTGTGGCAGCCATCACACCCATCCTTCAATTATTCTGATTAAATACTATCATGGGGTAGTAGATTTAGAAGAGGGCATTTTGCCCAATTCTTTTAGCTTACAGATAAGGAAACTGAGATCTGGAGTGAGTAATTGGTTTACTCAAGGTCACACATGCATAGCAGGTAAAGAAGCAGGATCTGAACCAGGGCTTTTCTGACTCTAAATTCAGTTCTCCTTCCCAGGGTTTCGCTCTATCTCTTCAGTCAGAGTTCTTCCCCAGCTATGACATTGTGCTGCCCTGAAAGCAAAATTTCATACATTGAGACATAAAAGAATTGGAACTGTGACAAATAATAATGTTTTGTCTGTATGTGTAACTTCATTCACAACTGGTCTAGTGTTCACTCAAATGTTGTCTGAAACAGAGCAACCTGTGACTACTGGGCTATATAAATTGCTTGAGGTTTTTTGGTAAAAATACTTTGTCATACAAATGCCAGTTTCTTCAAGTGTATTTCACCCATCCTCATAACACCTGAATTAAGAATGTGTAGGTACTACTGATACCAACTTCCTTTAGATGGGTTGATTCAAGCCTGATATTCAGGTGAGAAACCAAAGGATATTAAAAAAAATACCCCAATAATGAAAGCTAAGAAATCTGAGTTCCCTGATCTGCCACTAACTTAGGGAAGTCACATTTCCTCTTTAGGCCTCAGTTTCCTCATCTGTAAAAAGAGAAAATTGAATGGATTGATTCCTAGGTTTCATTCCTTATTTAATGTTCTAGAATCAGGTTTTTGAACTATTCCTTATGTCTTTGGATTTCAAATCCAATTTTTTTCATATTGTCCCATGGATCTAATAATAATAATATATTTCAAAATAATATAGTTCTTTGATATTTGTGAAGTGTTTTATAAAAATGGTAACTAGCATTTCTATTGTATTCTAAAATTTGTAAAGCATTTATATATATATGTGCATATACATATTATATATTTGTATACACATTTAATTTTCACAATAGCCCTGTGAGGTAAGTATTTTAATCAACCTCAACAAATGAGAGAAAATTGAAGCTGAGAAAGACTACATCATTTTCCCAAGAATTTTCTGAGGTAGGATTTGAAACCAGGTCTCTGACTAAGACCAACATTGTTCTAAACTACATTGTCTCTTAGAAGTGGTAGTGCTATGAAAAGCATGTAACATACCATAGGCTTACAACTAGAAGGCATTTTAGTGAACAGATTTTTACAAAGTTAATTTTAGAGGAGATTGTAGGGATAATCTAATTAGTCTTTCATTTTACAGATGAGGGAACTGAGGCTGGGGGGAGTGGAGTTGCTCTCTCCAATATGAAGAAGGTAGTGTTCAGGTAGATTGCCCAACTTTCATGAGAGAGATCAACTTCATTTAATTCTAAGTGGAGAGGTAGGGTTAAGATGTAAGTTGCTGTGTGACTTTGAGCAAGTCACTTCTTTCTTCTAGGTCTCAGATTTCTCATCTTCAAAATGACTGGGTTGGATTAAAGCATTTCTATGATCCATTCAAGCTCGATTAGCCTATGAATAATTCTAGAAGACTGGGTTCTGGAGCCTGTTAAGTGACTCAATTAAAAGCAGAAAAATAAGATCAACAGGGGACAGATAGTAATTAGTAGGAGACAGATTGAGGGAGGAGGTTCCTCTCATTACACTAATCAGAGAAAAGTCTTGAATGTGGACATTGTAATTATTGGTTTTGTAGCAGGAAGCTTTTTAGGAAGTAAACAAGATAGACCACTCACTATAGATTTTTTAGAGAAGTTATTTGAAGCAATGGCTTTTTTTACATTGTTCATGACAGTTGAGTCAGCACATGAGTTCATATTTTCATATGAAGGTTACCCTTCATTCCAGAAGCATTTATCTACTTTGTACTCCAGGGACAAAAGAAGCTCTTAGGGACTGATACAATTTAGAGCTGGAAGGGATCATTGAATGTGGAACACAGAGAGTAAGAGTCAGCAGGTTTGGAGATAGCTAAGTGGTATAGTGGATAGAGAGCCAGCCCTGCAGTCAAGAGGACCTGAGTTCAAATTTGACCCCCGATGCTTATTAAGCTGTATGACCTTGGGTGCCTTGCAAAAATACCAAAAACAAAACAAACAAAAAAAGAGTCAGAAGGGTGCTTTGAAAGGACTATTCTTCCTAGACTCCTAAGACATGGCTTCTAGTCCTGGCTCTGACACTTAATACCTGTTTCTTCCTCCATGAAATGGACCTGATGATATATTCATTACCTAGTCCTGAATTGTGTTAAGAAGGTACTTTGTCAACTTTAAATGTGACCCATGACATACTAAGATTCTTTCCATCTCTAATAGTAGCATGTTATTATATCAGACTTTATATTAGACACTCAAAAAGAACAAAATGTTTGTTGATTTGAATTCACAGAAAATATTCTTACCCCAGTGGGCTAGTATTGAATCACTGGTGGTCTGAGTTACCACTGGAAAAAGTAGTAGGGAAGAGTCCAGGTCAGTAGGTCACAGGCAAACATGGAGCTAGGGATGCCAAAGCCAGACAGCCAGAAGCAGAAATAGAAACTATAACTGTGTCAATCTACATAGGCTGGAAAATCCATTGTCTAAGTATGGACGTAAACCATAAACCAGGTGTCTCAGAAACAAAGTATTTAAGCTGAAAGAAACCTTAGAAATGCCATAACCACACCAAGACATTTCAGGGTGCTCTCTTACTGAGAGCTGGACCCCAAATGAAAGGTGTTTCTCTAGTTATTTAAGAGGTAGTGACAGGAATGGTAGAATCATATGATCTAGAAAGAGGTAGAGAGGGAGACAAAGAAAAAAAGGAAAGGAGATTATCAGAGCAAGGAAGGGAGAGGAGGGGAGACAGAAAGGTCACAGAAAAAGATGAGAGGGGAGGAGAGAAGAGGAGAGACAGCCTTAGAGATAATCTAGTCAAGCCACCCTTCAAATAGATCAGGGTTGTCCAATCTTATGTTTAAAAGTTTCTATTGAAACAATAGATAATATTTTTGATTTGTCATCATTTTAGTGAGAGCTCTGCAGTAGCTTGGCTTTGTTCACTAAAGGTTTTATTAAACCCATGGGTGAGCTGCATGAAATCCCACTGCAGGCCACATTTTGGACAGTCCTGAGATAGATGAAGAAACTAAGCTCTAGAGTGAGAAAATAAGTTGTTTGCTGCCACGTGATTTAAAAATAACTAAGAATTTGAACACAGAGCCTCTGAGTCCAGATCTCTTATTCTTTCCATTATACTATAAAAAACTCTAGTTTGAAGATTCCTGAGTAGTCAATTCTTCCACAGAGAGCTACCATATTCTTCATCCATAGAACACTGCCTAGGACCTTCTTGTACTGAAGGAGTAGAAGGAAGAAGAGGATAGCTTGTTAAGCACAACTGCTTCCCTGTCACCATGAACCAGTCAATCTGTCAATGTACTTCAGGTCAACCCAGTATAGTATAATAATCAGTTAAAATCCACCCCACCTAAGCCACTGACTGGTGAATGTTTGCCCTATTTCCATGACTCCATTTGTACAAAATTTCTGCATGTAACCTAGGGTCTAAGCCAGTAGTTTGTCCAAATCTTTCATTTTGCAGGAAGGGAAACAAGCCTTGTTCTACAGCTAATTCATGACTGAGGCCGAGACATCCCAAGTCCAATTTCTCTACTACAGCATTACATCCCACTGCTTATAAACTTAGCTGATCTGGGAACTCACCTGGCAATCCTGAACAAAGGTATTTCTCAAGTAGTAGTACAATTCCATAGTATTTTAAAGGTTTCCATTACTAAAACCTTTTTTTTACCACAATTCTCTAAATTGATATTGTAGGTCTCTTGACTTTTGACTTTCTTTGTATATCTAACACTTAGCATGTTTGGCAATATATGTTTTTTCTTCTCTATTAAGTCACATCAAATAGGTTATAATAGTCAAAACTTTAAAAAAACCCTAAAAACTGAAAGGTAGAATAGAAATAGTAAATATTTGCAAAAAAATGACCAGAGTTTCTTAAAACAAAGGCAGCATTAACAGCATACTAAACAAAGGCATTTTGACACTCAAAAATTGTATCCTTTAAATAATAAAATCAAACATATAAAACTTTAAGCTGGACAAAGGGTTTTCTTCAGATCATTCCTATGACATTGGTAATACAAGTATCATTATACCCATTTTTCCCCAGAGTGATTAAAATGGTTTTTATTAAGATATCTTACAAAATAGCACACCTCTCTCATGGTGGGAGAGAAGGGCCAGAAAATCCCAACATACAAGCTCTTTTATGCACTTTGGAAGACTTTGTTCCTGCCCTTTCATGCCAACCATAGGCTGGGGTCACAAATCTAATTGATACATTGGTTCCTATACATTTCCCCACCCTGCTCATTATACTAATGAGCAAGAACAGATAGATCTCCCTGAGCATGCACAAAGGGAAAGGTCAAACTAGTTTAAGTTAAAAACAGTGTGGCAATCTCATCAGTTTTTGATCAAATGGAGGCTAAATCTTTTTATCTTAACTCAATACTTGCCCATAGGCAACAATATAGGCAGACCCTAGTCTTTGTAATTATACCCATTTTTTTTTAGAGGAAAAACTGAGGGCCCAAAAATGATTTCCCAGTGATCACACTAGCTAGAGTTCACAGAAATGCTGACTCAATAACTGTTCTTTCAAAGAGATTGTGCTGCTCAATTCTGCTTCTCATTAGTACCATCATTAAGGTTGAGTATAATTTTACTTGAGAATGGTCTCATTTTCAGTGAGTCATAATACAGAAATAAAATAACTCATTTAACACAGTGTTTTGAGGTTTGTGAAGTGCTTTTCTTACTTTACCCTAGTGATGTGGATAGTATCAGTATTCCCATTTACAGAAGAGAAAACTGAGACTTGGATTAGTAAAAAGTGATACACTGAGAAGGTCACAGTTAATAAATGTCAGAAATGGGTTTAAACTTAGTTCTCTCCTATTACTAAATTTCTCTAAACTCCATTTGACTCCTATTTCCTTCAAGATCAAATAGAAAACCCTCTGATTAGCTTTTCAAGTCCCACCTTCCATTACTCCCCTTTGATGGAGGCTATTCCTCAGAAAAGTCACTTCATCGTCTGACTTCTGGGCATTTTCACCAGCTATCTCCCATTCCTGGAATATTCTCCCTCTTCATCTCTTGTCTCCTGGCTATCCTGGCTTCTTTCAAATCTCAACTGAAATTCAGCTTTCTGCAGGTCTATCTTAACACTAATGCTTCCCCCCCTGAGCTCCAATTTGATTTTACACACACATAAGGAAAGAGTAATGGCCTTGGAGTCAGGAGAATGGGAGTTCGAATCCAGCCACAGATACTGGACACTTAGGAGTTGTGTAGCCTTGTGCAAGTCACTTAATCTTGATAGCTTCGAATACAGGACCATCTCCAGTCGTGATTCATATCTGACCACTGGTCCCAGTTGACTCTGGAGGAGAAAGTGGAACTGGTGACTTAGCACAGCACCCCCTCATTCAAATCTAATTCACGTGCTTCTCATGGCATCACCTCGCTGATGTCATGGTGTTCTTCAAGAATGAAGGACAGGGGTGGCTAGGTGGCACAGTGGATAGAGTACAGGCCCTGGAGTCAGGAGTACCTGGGTTCAGGTCCAGCCTCAGACATTTAATAATTACCTAGCTGTGTGACCTTGGGCAGGCCACTTAGCCCCATTTGCCTTGCAAAAAAAAAAAACCTAAAAAAAAAGAATGAAGGACAGGATTGGGTGGCTAGGTGATGCAGTGGATAGAGCAATGGCCCTAAAGTACCTGAGTTCAAATCCAGCCTCAGACACTTAATAATTGCCTAGCTGTGTGACCTTGGGCAAGTCACTTAACCCTATTGCCTTGGAATAACAAACAAAAAAGATTGAAGGACAAACATTATTATTATTGTTGTTGTTGTTGTTGTTGTTAACATACATACTATAGATAGATATAGAAATATCTTATTTGTACATAATCATTTACACATTGTCTCTCACATTTAATTGCTAATTCTTTGAGAGCAGGACTGTTTTTGCCTTTATTTGCTTCCCTAGTGTTTAACATAGGCCAGTAGGTTCTTAATCATTCTTGCTATTTAATTTACTCTATGATACACTGCCTCATAAGTTACAAAAAAATTTAAAAGTCTAAAATATCATTAGTTCCAACAATATACTATCTATATCCTGCTTGCTAATAACTATTCCCACTTAACTACATCCAAATTCTAGTAGTTTATCTTAATTTCTTATAGAAAAAGAAAAGCCTCTTCTTATTTCTTCCTATACCTCAAATTAATTGTTTTTCTTCTGCAAAACTACTACTTCTCTAGTAAATCTAAGTGAAAAATAAAAACCCCTCGTTGTAACAAAGAGAAAACACAGAATGGAATGACTTTCAATACCATAGAACAGGAAGAGTATACAGCGGTCATCTAGTTGAACTCTTTGGCAGAATCTCTGACTCAAGATTTCCAGTGTTAGGAACTCCTTAACGCCCATTCTATTTGTATACAAATCTCACTGATAGGAATTGTTTTTTGCCTTATATCAAACTGAAATGGACTTTCCTGAAACTTTCACACTTTATCTATCACAGAATTACAGAATTGTAAGAGTTGAAAAGGGCCTTGAAGATAATCAGTCCAATTAAAAACAAGTTTTAGGTACCTAATATATGTGAAGCATATACTCCGATGGGGAAAAAATGACACAATACTTGATCTCAAGGATTTTGTAGTTATTTTAGATAATCATAGTGAATCAGTGGTTGAGCTTACATTTGAGCTCTGGGCTCCTGCTCCCAATCCTCTCTTCTTTACTATCTCTGTCCTTTCAACTCTTATGAGGGTAAATTTCTAACAAGTAAAAGGAATTATTAAATAGTTAGGATTGGGTTTTTAAAAATTATTATTCCAGGAAAAAAAGGTCTGTGCAGCTACTGTCAACCTAGCAAGAGAATCTGTCCCAGTACGGCAATCTGCCTTTTTTTATTGATATGTTTCTAGAGACAGACAAATTCTGGCTTAACAGTAATGCCTTACTTAGTGTTGAACTAATTCTAAAAAGACAGAAGCATGATCTGAAAGTAATTTTAGATTTTTTAAAACAATGAACATTTTCCTTAATAGGGAAATAGAGGAAGGAAGGAGAAAGATTTTTTCAAACAAGGCTGGATTTGGCTAACTTGACCCTGAACTCATGCACAGTACATGAGACTGTATAACAAGTTTTTTTTTCTTTCCATAATTACAACTTTCCAAAGGATACTAGGAGGATGGGGAGGGAACCTGAAAGCAAGCCACAGAAGAGTGGACTAAAAATAGAACCAGATCCCAAATCAAAAGCCCTAGGTTTTGAATACTCTGCAAACCTTAAAGAATTATTATTTAGCAACATAGACAATACTATTCACTATCCATGGGACTTCAAAAAATTCATTTTATATCCTTAAGCCCCAGTTTCCTCCTCTACAATATGAGGGATTGGGCTACATGATCTCTTCAACCTTTTATAGCTCTAAATCCTATGCTCTTAAGAGAATCAGTTGAAGAAACAAATAATGTTTAGCCTGGTATATGAAGAAGTTGTGGGGACTGGGAGGGGACTCCAGCTATATTGGTTGGATGTCACAGTTGGAAAAGATCTCTGAGGCCATATATTCCAACTCATACCTGAAAAAAGAGTTCTGTCTATAACAGTAGTTCTCAAAGTGTTGTCAAGAGGCCTCTAGGTTCTTGGAGTCAAAACTATATTTGTAATAATGCTAAGAAATTATAGCAAATATAGATATAACCCACATAGGCACAAGCTTTTTGAGGTCTTCAACCATTTTTAACAGTATAAAAGCATCATGAGACCAAAATATTTGAAAATCACTGCTGTATGACACCTGTCAAAGAGTCACCAACCTTTACTGAACATCTAATAATTTTTTATTTGCTACCTCCTGAGGGAATACATTCTATTTTTAGAAAGCTAACGGTTTAAAAAAATTATCTCCCTGTACCAAGTCTTAGTTTTTATAGCCTAAATTTGAATTAACTTTCTTTCTTAGCTGCCATATAATACTACTGAATCATACTGAGCATTCAGGCCAATAATACCCATTAATTTTTTTCAGATGAACAGCTGTCTAGCCATGCCTCTCCCCATCTTGTACTTATAGAGTTGAATTTTTAAAACAAATATAATATTTTATGCTTGCTTCTATTAAATTTTATTTTATTAAATTTGACCTAATATACTAACCTATCCAAGAGCTTTAAAAAGTTTGACTGACAGAACTAAGGCCAATAGCATTATGAGACTGTATATAGATTAAAATCATACAAGATTCCTTGATAGATATACAGATAAGTGGAACAGTGCATTAAATGTGGGTCTGGGAGTTAGAAAGACCTAAGTGCATATTCTATCTCAGAATTAGTTACATGACACTGGGCAAGTCTCTTAACTTCTGTCTGCTTCAGTTTCCTCAATTATAGTACTTAATTATTAACCTACAGGATTAATGACAGGATCAAATGAGCTAACATATGTAGTACTCTGCAAACCTTAAAGAATTATTATTTAACAATACAGACAACACTGGCTGCCAGTATGTCATGAGGCATTAAAAAGAAGATATATGACCATCAGAAATAATTGCCACCATCATGCCACCAATGGTAAGTCCAAATGAAAGAGGAAAAAAAAACCCTCCATGTTGGTGTTGACTGAATCAAAGTTCAAAATATTGTTTTTCTCTCTAAATAAGATTTATATTCACTTTAAAAGTTTATCTCAAGGGGCGGCTAGGTGGCATAGTGGATAAAGCATCAGCCTTGGAGTCAGGAGTACCTGGGTTCAAATCTGGTCTCAGACACTTAATAATTACCTAGCTGTGTGGCCTTGGGCAAACCACTTAAGCCCATTTGCCTTGCAAAAAAAAAACACCTAAAAAAAAGTTTATCCCAACTAACCACATCAAAAAAAGCCAAATGATTGAAGAATGTCCTTGCTATGCTATGGAGATGAATGGATAATCAATAGAGCTTATCCATCAATAGATATATCTTGAACAATTCACGGGGATGGGCAATGAAATAGGTCCAGGATGGAACAAAGTATGTTACAATGCCTTTGGAAAATTGAGTAGTGCTTTTAATAAGTCAAAGCTTATTCTTGAAATAGAGTCATCTCTAGGGGCGGCTAGGTGGCGCAGTGGATAAAGCACCGGCCCTGGAATCAGGAGTACCTGGGTTCAAATCCGTTCTCAGACACTTAATAATTACCTAGCTGTGTGGCCTTAGGCAAGCCACTTAACCCTATTTGCCTTACAAAAACCTAAAAAAAAAAAAAAAGAAATAGTCATCCCTCTTCAATATCTTCTTCCAGTGATGCAATGTGGTTATCAGTCATAGAATAACCCAAAATTATACCCATATCACACAGATTTTGGAGTTGGAAGGAATTTTGGTAGCCACCTGGTTCAACTCATATCCAAAAAGAATCATTAAAGTGTTTTCTAACCTCTGCTTGTAAACCCCCAAGAACTAAGTACCTCTCAGGATAGCACATCCTTATTTAGGAAGGCTCTGTTACTAAGATTTTTTTTTCTGATAATGAACCCAAATTTGCCTTTTGCAAATTCTACTCTTAGAAGCCAAAAAGAACAAATGTATTCCCTCCTCTTCCATGATAGCTGTTTTCAAGGTCTTGAAGAGTGTCATTTCCAAGCCTTTTCTTCCCTGAGCCCCAATTCCATCCCAAGTCTTTACTTTCCTAGTCTTCACATTCTCAGTTCCTTGAAGTTTTTTGTTTGGGTTGGTTTGGGGTTGGGTTTTTTTTTGCTTGTTTTGTTTTGTTTTCTGACATCACACTGACAACTCACATGGAGCCTACAATTTACTAAATTCCTCAATTATTGGCACTGCTGGTTATCCATGTCTTTTCTATTCTATTCTTGTAAAATGGGACCTTTACATTTGTCCTTATTGATTTTCATCTTATAACCAGTTCAATGGACTTGAAATGAATTTGGACGAGCCTGTCCAGATTCTTTTAGATTTGGGGATCCAGTTTGTTCATTATCTCTCCTGTGTCATCTGAAGATCTGATAGGCCATTCCAGATTTGTTTTTATCCAAGACATGGATAAAAATGGTAAATGGCACAGGACCAAATCATAAATGACTAGAGCATCAGTCCTACTATTCTCCTGCCAAACTGACATGAACTAGTTACCCACTGCTTCTTGAGTCTGAAATCCATTTAATTTTCTTATCAATTTAGTCTGAAGACTGATATAGTATATAAATTTATATTATATATATATATATATGAGTGGATACAAATATAATATGCTTATGTACATAGATATCATCAAATGAGATAGTTATAAAGTATTTTGCAAATCTTAATTAAAAAGTTCTTTGGAGACAGAGATAGCTTCACATTTTTGTTTTTGTATCTCCACTACCTCTCACAGATCTTGGTATATAGTGGTTGATTGATTAGTGATCATAAAAGGTGGTAGGCCTGTCATATAGACGAAGTGAGGAATGACCAGTGGATGGCTAGTGTGTTTCACTGGTCTCCATGCAATATCAAGAGGTCTAGAAGACAGCCGTCTTGACAAGACAAGAGTCACACAGCATATGGGGAAAAAAGCACATATGAGTTTCTGTCTACACAATGAGAAAGAATATCCAAATTTATGTGATCAAGAAGCCAAAAAGTCACTTTAATGAAAGAAAAAAGCTTTCTAATTATTAGGCCTGAGTAAAAATGAAATGGAATGCCTCATAAGGCAGGAAATTTTCCATTAGAATATATACGTTCAAATGAAGACTGGAACATTTGTTGGAAAAGCTGAAGACTGGATTTATGAGTTTGATAAAGATTATGACATATATCTTTTATAGTCCCTTCTGTCCAAGATTCGATGATTCTACAATACATTTTACAAATTAGATACAGGAAGCAAAAGGTGGGTGGTTTTTTGATATTCATTGAATTAAAACCCTTTTCCAGAAGAGTTATTACACTTAATCATTCTGCTATTCTTCCAAATATTTCTTGAACACATTCATTATGCTTGGACCAGTGCTATTGTTGTAGGAGATATGAAATCAGAAGATTCAGCTCGATTCAGTAAGTCATCCCCTGAATATTGACAATATTTTGAGTACTCTGTTAAGTCCTAGGGAATACGTAAGGAAAAATAAAATGAGACTAGAGCTTTTAGAAGATAAAGTACATGCACAAATCATTATAATGAAAAAACTAGAACATCATCAGACATCTTATATGAATGTGAATAAGACCCACCCTGTGCCCCCAATAAACTTATAGTCTCATAGGAGAGATAAGGCATGAAATATATAACAAGATAGCAAACAAAATGTTGAAAAAAATGCCACAAAAAAAGAATTGGGAAAAAAAGTCATGGGGGTGGAAAGGTGAAGAAAATAGTAATGACAATAACAATCGATATTTAGATAGTGCTTTAAGATTTGCGGAGAGTTTTGTCAATATTAACTCATTTTATCTGTCTAATAATCCTAAAAAGGAAGATAGTATTATTATACCCATTTTACAGATGAGAAGGGTCTCCCAGAATCACCCAGTCACTAAGTGCCTGAGATTCTAACTTAGATCTTCCCAGTTCTTAACTACAATTCTGTCTCCACTTTAGCATCTAACTGATTTACTTTTTACTAGGTAGGAAGCACAATAGGGGAAGTTCAATGAAACAGATATCTACTTGAATGTACTATATCACTCTTAATGACAGGTACTTTGCTTAGACTTAGACTTCTACCCTTACAAACATTTTCTTATGTGCCCATACACAGACAAGGGATTGAAAAATAATTCCTCAATTGATTATTTGCCATTATTAAAAAGCATGAAACTCCAATATGAGGTATTTCTTTTTTAAGAACAAGGATCGAAACTACTTGTTTTGATTCTCCCAAGAGTATCTAACACACCAAAGGTGCTTAATCAGACTTATTGACTGATGAGCAAAAAGCAATCGAACTCCATTTAATATGTTTAGCTGAATCCTTCAACATAGGAACCATTTGCTGCCTACTTAAATCATCCAAGGGCTTGGGGAGAGCAGGAAAACCACCCAGTCTGAATGGTTGTGGCCTCAACAGTGAACATATAGTAGGAGCTGAAGATCCAGGCCGGAATGAGGAAGCTACTCTCCTAATGAGAAGACACCAGGACAATTCTGTCCAGTTCTGAGAGTCACAATTTGGGAAGGATACTGAAAATGTGAAATGAGTCTTTCCTTCTCTAACTTGTGATAACAATATGGTTGCTTTCCTTGCTTAAGCTCAAAGCTTCTATTTGTAACTGTAACCCTAACAAATTTCAACAAATTAACTTTCATAATCATCTCTTCTATTTCTAATCTTTTGTCTCTCAATGATTTGTGGATCATTCCCTATTATACTACTCAGAGATTCTCCCTGACCATTCTTTAAAAGCAAAGGAATCTCATTTGATCCTACCATTCTTACTAGACATTATCCCCTCTTTTCTTTCATAGACAAACTTCTGGGGGGGGGGGTGTCTACACTCCTTGCCTCCTCTCACTTATTTCTCAGTACCTTACAATGTAGTTGAAATTATTCCATCCAAAATTGCAAATTATTTCTTAACTGCCAAATATGACTACCTTTCCTTAGTCCTCATCCTTCGTGACATCTTTAAAGTAATTCATCCCACTGACTATTCACTTTTCTTGTCTACTCTTTTCTTTTTGGATTCTTAAGACACTGTTTTCTCTTGGCTCTCCTCCCTGAATGACCTCTTTTTCTATGTCTCCTTTTTTGCTGTATTGGCCCCTAACTGTGGGTACACAGGCTATTCTAACTGCCATGACACAAATGATTCCCAAGTAAACCGCCACCTGGACAGTCTCAGGAGCTGGCAAGCCACCCTTAGAGATAAAGGTGTGCCAGAGTCCTTGGGAGCTGGAGTCCTTGGGAAGCTGGACATTCTGCCCCACTGACCAAGGGCATTAGACACAGCTGTGCCTTATCACCTCCTCCCTAATATACACCCCTATCCTGTAATGCAAGATGCTGCACATATACCCCACTTGTATCCCCCCAATTACCTCATTATTCTTTGTTCTACCCTGAAAGACCTAACAGTATATATGTAATAACTAAGCAGTAATAAAATTGAGCTGGCGGCATAAGACAGTAGTGGCTTGACTCCTTATTCTCAGCTCCCCTCTAGGAGGGAGGTCCCCACTGTGGGCCCTAAGGAAGCAAGCCACAACACCTAACCATGGATCTCTATTAGGGTTGTGGCATGGGTTCTCTTCCCTTCTCTCCATACTCTTTTCTAGTTGCCCTTATCAGCTCCTCTGATTTCAATGATCACCTCTACAAAAATGAATTCCAGATATATCTATCCAGCTATAATCTCTCTCCAGAGTTCCAGTCCTGTATCCAACACATACTGAACACTACAAACTAGATGTCCCATAGGTTTTTCACACTCAATGTGTCCCAAATAGATATTATTATTTTTCCCCAAACCCTACCCTTCTTCCTTATTTCTGTCAAGGATACCACCATCTTCCCAGGCATCTGGGTTTGAAACCTTATTGCCATCTTCAACTTTTCACACCAGAGTTAACAAACTCAAATATATAATCACTACATAAGGATCCCTGTGGGCCAAATATTTTTAATGTAAAATTATCTATTTTATTATATTATTTTTATTTATTTTGTAAAATACTTCCTAATTATATTTTCATCTGATTCTGGCTCTAGGAGTGATTCAACTGTGTGTGAGATACCTCTGTCACTGATGCATGGTAATTGAAGAGACTGAACATGTGGAAGCTGATTATAAGGTTATTAAAATATTCTATAAAAAGGGTTTTAAGGCCATAAATGAGGGTCATGGAGCTTTTAGGTGATGGACACAAGAGGTATTGAGAGGTAACATTAAAAAGGGTTTGGTAACTGATTAGATAAGGAGATGAGATGAAAGACAGTGAAGGGTAGATAATAGTGAAGAGGTTGACTTTAGGTTTGCAAACTTTAGTAACTAAAAGGATGGTGGTGCTTTCAACAAAAACAGAACAGTTTAAAGGTGAGACAATAACAGTCTAATTTTGGATATGTTAAGCTTCAGATGCCCATGCCCATATCATAGGCATATCTAGTAGATCAGGGGAGTGATTTATTGACTTGAGAGCCTTCTTAGAGAAATATCAGTTGAACTCATGGTAGGCAAATGAAGCAAAAGAAGAGAGGAGGAGGGGGCGGCTAGGTGGCGTAGTGCATAAAGCACCGGCCCTGGAGTCAGGAGTACCTGGGTTCAAATGTGGCCTCAGACTTTTAATAATTACCTAACTGTGTTTTTAAAAAGCATGAACATCAAGAAAAATCCATTAAAATGACTAATTAAAAGATAATATTATAAGTAACTGTGGAGTAAATAGTTTCAACTGGAGTCGAATTGGAAGCCAAATTTTAAAGGTAAAGGATTGAGATTGAAGTTCAATGGTAGAAAGTAGAAGCAATATTCTGTGAATATTGTTATGAAAGAGAATCAAGATACAAAGACCTAGAGTGCTATTAAGTGACTTGCTTAAGTTCATACAGTAATTAATGGCAAAGTCAGGATAAGAATTCAGCCTCATTTGGCCAAGTTCACTATTCCATGAACTACATCAAGCTTATAAACAACAAAACAAAGATTAACTACAACACTATAGGTTTTATATAAAGTGGAAATCACAAAATTCAATTCAAATACCAGCTTTAGATTAAACAGACTTAGGGAAATAAATGTGTTCAATTTTCTTTTGCCACAAGTATAATAGCAGCCTGGGAAATGGTCCTTATTAAACCATATTAATGTGCTTCTGTTTAGTCCATTTGTTCAACTGGAGAATGTCAAGGAAAGTTTAATGTGGAATTAAATCAAACCTTTAATAATTAAGCTTCCATTAAAGAGAGAACAAATTGATTACATTTAACTAGATATTCTATACACATTTGTAGGCCTGGGCACAGGACACATGATTTATTGTTTTTTTAGGAGACATGATTTGTGATGAAAATTCTTAGAAGTGAATAAAAGGGATTGTGTGTGTGTGTGTGTGTGTGTGTGTGTGTGTGTGTGTCTCCCCCCTCCCTTCCTTTCTCCTTTTGTTTCCTTCTCCTCTTCCTCTTCCTCCTCCTCCTCCTTTATCTTCCTTCTTCTTCCTCTCTTGCTCTCATTTTCTCTCTTTTCCTTTACTTCTCCTTTTCCTCTTATCTCTCATTCCCCCTGGTATGATTATTTATCAAGCGGTTAGATGGCACAGGGGATACGGTACCAGACATGGAGTAAGGAAGACTTGCATCTGAATTCAACTCCTATCATTTACTAGCTATGAAACCCTGGGCAAGTCGCCTCTTCCTGTTCTATATTTTCCCTGCTTCTCTACATAGAATGAGCTCCTTCCATGACTGAACATACTGAAAATCCTTCTTTTCCTTCAAAGGTCTCCAGCTACTTCCCTTTTCTATATTCTGATTTTTACTACTCCTTTCCTACTCCTATCTCAGCTAGGGTGGCAAAGTAGATAGTTCTCTGGTTCCGGAAGATCTGTATTTAAATCTGATCTTAGACACTTACTAACAGTGTGACCCTGGACAAGTAACAAACTCTGTTTGCTTCAGTTTCCTCATCTGCAAAATGGAAATAATTATACCACCTACCTCCAGCATTGTTGGGAGGATTAAATGAGATGAGGATAATGCTCTTAAAACAGTGTCTGGTACACAGGGTTATATAATTATTAGCTATAATAATAACAAATAATAGTAACAACAATAATCTATTCAGTGATTATTTATCATCATCATCATCATCATCATCACTATTATTATTAATATCACAGTTGTATATGTTTACCTAAAGGCATGTTCTCTTCTCTCATATTTTCCAGAACCCTGAATGAACTTTTTCCTTTGTGCTCATATTCTAAATTGTGTTGGTTATTTGTGTTCATGTCTTCTCTTTCCTTCTGTATCTTCTTTTAATCTGTATTCACTGTACAGAGTAAAGGGTTTTTCCACATAATAGATACTGGATAAATATTTGTTGAATTGAATTCTCTTCACATCAAGTGATTTGTGCTTCCAAAGGTCACATAGCATTTATTTATCTGGTAGAGGGAGAGCAGTTGACAGTGAGTGGTTTGGGAGAGGTACCCATCTAGATGCTGCAGAACAATGGGCCACACAGTCACACATCATTGCAAGTGCTGGGTTTCCTATTCAAAGGAGAATTTGCTGATTCGAGAAAATGACCCTTCACTCCTTTGAAAGTGGAGAATGAAGAGATACCGCTGACCAGGCCAAATTGGCTAAGCATCACACTGATCGAAGAGGCCATTAAATCAGAACCAGCACAAAACACTCTGGCCAAAGTCTTGGCTGAGGAGATTGGACCTCAGACTTCTGACTGTGCTTATTCATTCAACTAATATTTAAGTGCCTACTGTTCAAGGCATTGTGCAAATGTTTTTTTAAAAAGTTGCATGACTTCTGCCCTTGGGGAGTTTAGAGACTGTAAAGGGAGTTTGTGTATTAGGCATATGTACAAATTTGTTTATTATGTAATAAAAAGCAAAGGAAAGAACCAAATGAGGCCTTCTTGCAACATTTTGAAGAAGGTGGTATCTACCATTAGCCTGTGTGACTATAAGCAAGTAATTTTCACCGAAGGCTTTGAATTTGATTCCTTGCTTTCATAAAAATGTACAGCAGTTACCCAAAGATTATTCCAAAATCTAAGAGTAAGTCATCTAGACTTCATATGTATAATGGCTATCATATAGCTTACCTTCTTAATGGATGGAGGGACTAGAAGGAAAGAGAGAATTTGGAATTCATAATTTAAAAATAATTGTTTAAAAAATTTGAAAAAAAACAGACTTCAGTAAAGAAATCATATTTTCTGATGTCATATAAGTAATAATTCATAAATATTTATGATGTAAAAACAAAATACATCAATAAAACTTTAAAAATAGCAACAACAGCAAAAATCACAGAGTCCTTAACTTTTTATTAAAAATCATTTAGACTGGTTGCAAAATATTTACCTTTAACACACTGTTGGACAAAACAAGTGTAGAAATTTATTTTGTTTTATTATCCATATTATAATGGTTTTATTGTTTTTAATTTCACATGGAAGGAGTAGAAAGAAGGGGAAATGTTTGTTTAATTGAAAAAATGATTTAAAATATTTTACCTCTTTATTTATTCTCAAGTCAACCTGCTTTACCACACTACTTTTGACTTTCCTCCTTCTACCCTTCCTAGAGCCTTTATTTAGCAAAAATTTCTCTTTTCTTTCATGTTTCAATGATTTAGAGGTTGTGGAAGCTGGTTGAAAGGTTATACAGGATTATACAGAGGGATAATTTCATAATATTCACCTCATTTCCTGCTCTCTTACATTTCATGATCAAAGCCTGTCTTTGCCCCCCTCACTTGAGGAAGCCTCTCTTAATCAAAGCCAGCAACATCTCATTTTCTACAGGCCAATAATCTGGTAACCTCAACTAATCAGATTGTGGTTGAGAAGGAAAAATCAGAAAAGAAAAGGCAGCCTCAGAGTCGCAAAAATAACTCCTCCTCTGGAACTTTATTCAGAGAATCTCTCTATCTCAAACCTCACATACTTTCTCTTTTTTTTCTTTTGGAACAGTTCTATTAAGCTTAGGCAAAATGGTGAGGTGCAAACAGCCCTGAGCTTGGGTGCAGGTCATACATAGAGTCATTATTTACTGACTATATGACCTTGGACACATCTCTGAATTTTTTTATTAATAAAATGATACATCATCTATTTCATGAGGTTGTTGTGGAGAAAATACTTTGGAAATGTATGTTATTTGGAAATGACAGTTATTTGTTCCAATTATCCATGGTGAAGGGAAAGGTCCAACACCTAAAGATTATAAGGAATAGTAAGGATTACAAAAACATATACATTGTGACAGCAGTAAGAAAATGAGAAGTGAATGTCAGAGAAGGAGGGAGAAAGAGACAGAGACAGAAACAGTAAGAGACAGGGACAAAAACAAAGATTGAGGGTAGAGAAAGAAAAAAATTGAAAGACAGAGACACAAATAGAGACAGAGACAGAGAGACAGAGAGAGAAAAAGCAACAGACACACACACACAGAAAGAGAGAGAGAAACAGATACAGAGAGACACACACAGAAAGAGAGAGAGAGAGAAACAGATACAGAGAGACAGAGCTAGACACACACACACACATACACAGAGAGAGAGAGAGAGAGAGAGAGAGAGAGAGAGAGAGAGAAAGAGATAGACAGAGACAGAGACCCAGAGAGAAAGAGAGATTGAGACGAGGGGAGAAAGCGGAGACAGAGACAGAGACACAAATAGAGACAGAGACAGACAGACAGACTGAAGAGACAGAGAGACAGAGAGAGAGAGAGAGACAGAGAGAGACAGAGAGAGACAGAGACAAAGAAACACAAACACACACAGATACAGACACAGAAAGAGAGAATGAAAGAGAGAGAAACACAGAGACAGAGAAGAGAAATTGAGAAGGCGGAGAAAGAGGAGACAGAGACACAAATAGAGAGAGACAGAGACAGAGACCCAGAGAAAAAAAGAGAGACTGAGAAGGGGGAGAAAGAGGAGACAGAGACACAAACACACATAGATTCAGAGAGAAAAAGAGATTGAAAGAGAGAGATTGAGGGGGGAAAACAGGGGCAGCTAGGTGGCACAGTGGATAGAGCGCTGGCCCTTGAGTCAGGAGGACCTGAGTTCAAATCCAGCCTCAGACACTTAATAATTGCCTAGCTATGTGACTTTGGGCAAGTTACTTAACCCTATTGCCTTAAATAAAAAAGACAAGAACAAAAAGGGGGGAGAGAGAGAGAGAGAGGAGAGAGAGGAGAGAGAATTGAAGTGGTTTGCCCAAGTCATAAACATGGAGCTTGTAATGGAGCCAGATTATAAAAGTAGGGTTGTAGATTGGAAAGGATCTTTTGCATGCTATCTGATCTTTTTTTTACAGAAGAAAAAAAACAGAGGCACAGGGAAATTAAGCAATGTGCCAAATAATGACTCCTAACATTTATACAGTGTTCACTATTTGCCAAACTATTCTAAGTATCTTACAATTATTGTCTTTTTTAATCTTCTTAATAACCCTGGGAAGTAGGTACCATTATCACCCTCATTTTATAGATGTGGAAACAGAGGCAGAGATTAAATGACTTTCCCAGAGACATACAACTTGTAAGGGTCTGCAGACATATTTGAACTCGGATCTTTCTGTCTTCAGGTCCAGACCTCTAGCCACTGTAACACCCAAAAGACCACCTGGGTTCCAAGGTCTCACAACCAGGTTGTCTAACTCCAAACCCACCTCTTCCCACCATGTCTGCTGGCTTCTCTTTCCCTTACACTGTACTATGGTGATGATTGACTAAATATTTTGTTTTTTGTCCAAAGAAAGTCAAACATGACAAAATGAGAAGAGGAGGTAAAAGTTATCCTGCCTGGCTCTTACTTTTTCCCTTATGAGCTATACTTTGGTGCCATTATTAAAATATACGTTGACAGTGCTTCACACATAGTGTTTAATAAATGCTTCATTCATTCCAATATGCACAGTGATAATCAACAAAGCAACACTAGAAGAAGTTCATGTTTTCCTCTCTTATTAGATGAATACTCTTTTGTCCCTTTTAGGGCAGAGGTTCTGCTTCTCTGCATTTTGTTACCTCTGCCCCAGAAACACAGCTTTCAGATGTTCACATACTACAAGGGCTCTCACCTAGAGACTCAGAATGGAAGCTATTAATTCTTGTACCAGATTCTTCCAGAACATGCTGCTCTAGTACTTCATCTATTAACCCACAGAAACTCAACTTCATGCTTAGACATAGGCAACACAACTTTTGCCTTCCCAACTGGGTGACTTTGGACAACTCTGCTTCCGTTTCTGGGAGTTTGGTGTCCTATTTGGTCAAATGTGGTGATTGGACTAGATGACTTCTATGATTATTTCTGGCTCTAGATCCCACAATGAAATGATTGGCCAGGGCACAAGACAGGTCATGAGGGATGCAAAGATCACTGATGTTCTCCAGTTCCCCATGGTCACTTCTTCCAAGAAGCATTCCTTAAATCTGCACCCCCCCATCAGAAATTATGATCTTTGAAAATAAGGATAGTGTAATTATTTTTGTAGCCCCACTGCCCAAAATAATGTCTGACACATAGGAAAAAAGAAATGCTTGTTGACCAACTGATTGTCCAGTTTTATTACTCCAAAAGATCCATGATTTCAATGGTGTGGATGTTTTCTCCATTAATGCACATTATAACTCCTTTTATGCCTTAGGAGAAAAGACTATGAGTAACCATAGTCAAAAGATCCTATTATTTGGTGATCAACCCAATAGCTCCAGGTGTCCAAGCCAATAGCTCCAGGCTATTCTTAGCTTGACTAGGTTTATCCTCACATGATAACCACACAACCCACCACCAGTCTTTTTTCTAAGCTTTTGTAGGTTGGTCTATAAGCCAGAGCTTATAGACTACTGGATAGTCTTCAGGAGGCACAAAAGGTACACCTGAGTGGAGAATAGTATGCACCTACTTTGCATTATATATACCTAGGTACATAACTTATTTCCCTTTATTAGACTGTAAGGTGCCTGAGGGCAAGGGATTATTGTCTTAATCACTTTTGTCCCTGTTTTCAGCAACTTGTACAAAGGACTGCAGAGTCATAAGAACAGAAGCTCATGTTGCAATACAATTTTAAAAAGTTTCCAGTGGGAAGAGGTCTACCTGGATTCAAAGAACTTGAGTACAAATTCTGTCTCTGGCATTTTCTACTTCTATAACCTTGGGCAAGTCACTTCCCTTTCCTAGGCTTCAGTTCCTTCAAGTGTAAAGTGGTGGGGTTAGGCTAGATGGCTTCTGAGATTCTAGCATAAAGTCCTCCATGAGCATCCCTTTCTCTGTACTCTACTCTAGGTCTTATTACTGCTGTATTACCACCACTATCATCTCAAAAAAGAAAAAGAAAACCCTGAATGTTTTACTTCCATACTATGTACACTTCATTCTTTTGTCCCAAATTAAATTACATCCAAAGGGAAAAACACAGCTGTGACTAGACTATGTGGGATTGCTTGCTCATCATTGGCAGAAGGATGGCTTGTGGGCGTCTGCATCTCTTTGCCATAAATTTTCCAGACACAAGGATGCACTACTAGTTAAAGACAGAGATGATGCTTGGAAACCAGTCTCCTTGACTCGTTTGTTCATCATCATTACTCATTCATTCATTCAAAACTATTTCTTGGGCATCTGCTCCATACTGAATGAGATGCCTGGGAGAGACCCTAAAAGCAAATAACTCATGGTTCCTGCCTTCAAGAAGTCTACAATTCATGTGAGGGGGATAAGTTGTAGTTCAATCATTACAGTAATGTCTGACTCTTTATGACCCCATTTGGACTTTTTTAGCAAAAATACTGGGGTAGTTTGCTTTTCCTTCTCCAGTTCATTTTACAGATGAGGAAACTGAGGCAAACAGAATTGAGAGACTTGCCAGAGTCACATAACTAGTAAATATCTGAGGCTGGATTTGAACTCAAGAAGATGAGTGTTCATAACTCTAGGCCTCACATTCTATCCATTATGGTGCCACCTAGCTGCCCTGAGGGGCATAACACATGAACACAAAACAAATAATAAACAAAGAAGGTTCTATGCTTTGTTCAGAATGTGAATACTATGTAAAGCTGTTGATATTACTTTTTCCCCTATAACTTCACATAGTCTAATAAAGGGAAATAAGTTATGTACCTAGGTACATATAATGCAAAGTAGGTGTGTACTATTCTCCACTCAGATGTACCTTTTGTATACCTTTGATGTATTAATCTTGTTCCCCTTTGATGTATTAATAATAAAATATTTTTTTTACTTCTGTGATCTCCCATGGTGTGCAGTCTGAACAAGGTAGCTATTTAAAAAGTGTTTGTTGTATCGAATATAATATAATAATTAAAAAGTGACCAACTCAGGGCCATGACAATGAAGTATTAGAGGTATCACCCCATTTCAGCCTCCTAGGTCCCACTTCCTATTACTTTCCTACTTATTAACAAGGTTCTAAGGGAGGAAGACACACAGAAGCTTTTTTGAGAATTCATTATATTTAACTCATATATTCAAAGGAACAGCACATTCTGTGAGTAGGGTTTGCTTCATTCTTTGTGTTAGTATCTCCACAGTCCATCACAGCACCCATCATATAGTTCATACTACTTCCCTGATTCTCTGACCCTTCTTTTAATTCAATGGATTACTGTTGCTTGTCCTTCATCTTTAAAGAAGGCCAATGACATCATGGGTTATGGCTTGACTTGTGCGTGAATTGGATTTAAGTAAAGTAGATGCATCAAGTCATCTGCCTCACTCTCTCTTCCTGAGTCACTGAAGTCCAGTGGCAAGACAAAAGCCAAGATAATGGCCTGGCATGCAGCAGATGAAGCTTCTTTGGTCACCCTCATGGCCACTGAAACAAATTATTACTATCTGCTTATTCTATGGAGGGGGAAGACTTCACATGCTTGGTGTGGACAACTTACTGACAGTCAATGGACAGGAAAGGACTTGTCCTTTAGTGTTGTGTTTGACCTATTATTAGCTGACCAAGATGATGCATAATATTAGACCAGTCAGTAATGGCAACTAAGTAATGTTAGGAATCAGGAGAAGCTTAGAGTCAGGGAAAAGACAATTTAAATCTGATCTAAGTCACTTATTAATCTGTGACCCTAAGGAAGTTACTTAACCTGCCACAGTTTCCAGATCTGTAAAATGGGATGATAATCACACCTTCTTCCTGTGTTGTTGTGAGAATAAAATAAGTCATTTTAAAAGTACTTTACAAGCCTTAAAGGCTTATATAAATGCTAACTATTATGACTGTTTTATCAGCTAACTAAAACCATTGCTAATTCATTTAATGCTGATTGACAGCTCATCAGGATCAATGAAAGATGTAGGAAGGAGTAGGCTAGAAGGACTATCCATGCCTGAAGTGGAGTGAGGTTATACAAGTTCTGGAGCAAGGATGGCTCACTGGCAGGTGTTGTAGCTTATGACTATAATACGGTATCTTTCAGGCAGTTCAATATGGTTGAACAAAGGACTTTACTTAAGATGTAAGATCTAGGTTCAGAACCTCTAAAATTTAGTATCTGTGAGAAAAAGAACAAAATCACTTTTCTTGGCCCCAGTTTCTTAATAACACCTGTAATTATATAATAAGGGGATTGTGAAGTTGGAAGTGTAGAACACTTTAAAAAATTGTAAAGGAACTTGAAAATATATTATCATTCTTATTATTTCCATTTCTTTTATTAAAACATAAATCAACTTTTTCTTCTTTTAGTATTGTGTGATCCATGTGCTTATAAGGAGAATGGATAATAACATTCTTGACTTTGACTAAAAGTGAAGATCCCTATTTACTTGGATGAGGACAATGAGAGATTTTAGAAATCTTCCTCTTGTCCCTCCCAAAATACAACTGAGTATAATGGGAGAGTGTCCAGCATAGGTCTTAGCACCTTTAAACATTTATGGATCCTAAAATCAAATCATAGATGTTTCAATCTGTCTTGCCTGGCTTTGCTGCTACCCCTTCTGAAATTAGAAACTTCTAAAGACAATTGAGGCATTGGCATTCAAGTTTTCAACCACTGGCCAAGATAACACTGATATAGAAACAGCACTGATATAGAAAAACATTGAATAAAAACAGGAATAAATATTAAGACAATGAAAACAATATTAGTATACTCCTTACATGAGTACCTATTACTCTCCTATTACTTCCCTGCATAATATTCTGAAAGAGGCAATGTGGTACAGCAAGAAAGAGTGTGGGATCTGGAACCATAGCATTTAGGTTTGAACCCCAATTCTGCTACTTAGCACCTATGTGACTTTGGGAGGATCACTCAACCTCTCTGGCCCTCAGTTTCCTCATCTGTAAAATGAGAGGGGTGGGGTAGACAGGATGTCTAAGGTCCCTTCCATCTCTAAACCTATCTTCTAGCATACCTTCATAATTTCTGTGAGACTTCTTACTTAATTTCTGTGAGACTTCTACTTAATAAATATATTTCCATCCCACCTCACCCTAGCAATGGTAAAAGTAATTTCTGTCCTGCTCAGAAAAAGAGAGGCAAGGAATACACACAAGCTATCATGGTGCTTTGCGAAACAACTTCACAGAGCGTCAGAATAGATTTGTAGTCTGGAATCTGTGGGTGGAATTCTGCCTATTATGTATGAAAACCTGGGTAAACTATAATCTCTCTGAGCCTCAGTTCCCTCGTCTATAATATGGAAATGATAATAGTTGTACCAAATCTTGTCTGTAATGTATTGTAACTTATTTACAACTATAATTTGGTTCTCCATTGACCTATAATCCATAGCTTCAGTCCCTGTAGAGTCTTTTTTCCCCTTCTTGAGGTACACAAGAATTTCTCCTCAGGCATGATATAGCTTCTTTTCTGGGCTCAATCTGTACTTGCCTTTAGATGCAGGCAGACATCAGCTCTTCCAGGAATAATGCTATTATGTTGATATAAGAGTATCGACTTACTGGACCCTCTGTAGTTCATGAGATTTTGCTTGGGCCAAGGGGAATTTGGTAGGGAAGGAGAAAATCAAAGGCAAAACTCATCCCCTTCCAAGCACCTGCCCAGGGAGTAATACAGAATTCTCACCCCAAGGGCAGTGGCCCTTGAAATAGATTTATGAAGTTTTCACATTGGAAATTTTATAGAAGACAAATGGGACATGGCCAAGTTTCTTGAGTCAAACTGAACACTCCTCCCATGCAATCTCATTTCAGTTTTTCCAATATATCACTGATATGGAGCTTGTTTGCAATTAATTGAAATGCCTTTGATTGCTCATTTACTTTAGGTTGAATGAAGTAATTTGGCTTACTCAATCATTACATATTCATACTTGAGTGAACTCAGGAGATGCTCTCCTAATAGATTACAACCCTGCCGTACTTCCTATGCAGTGAAATTCTTGTCCTCATCTTTCCATTAATCCCTCAAAGAGGATCCATCTAGATTGCTAGAGTTTTCTATTTTTTTCTCTTGTACTTCAAAGCAGTATTTTGGACTAGTATTGTGCTAGTTGAAAACTTATTGGATTTGTAAGAGGGAAGACTTGGATTCTTGTATTTTGGGGAAGCCTTAAACAAATTATTTAATTTATATGCATCTTGGGTTTCTCAATTGTAAAATTAGAGGGCTGGATTAGATCTCTAAATAGATCACCTTCTAGGTAAGAAATCTATTCTTTAAGACCTCTTATACTTCTAACATGATACATAACCAACCTATATTCCTTCTGGTTACATAGGTCCTTGGTAACTGTATAGTTGTATCTCTACATTTGATATGTTTGCATATGTGTGTGTGTGTACACAAGTATATGTGTATGATTATGTATATAATAAATACATGTTACAAATCTTATTTATGGGGATGTGGTTGGAACTATAATTTCCACTGTTGTAGAAATGCTGTCCCTCTCATGCAACTGGTCCTTATCTATAACTTGGAGTCCTAAGAGAGTTGCCTCAAGTTCTGAACTGCTATGTGATATTTTCCATCACACAGCTAATGTAACAAAGCTAAGACTTGAACCAGGTCTCCCTGAATTCAAGAACAGTTCTCAAACCATGTTGCCTCTAGGTCCAAACTTCCTTCCCATTCTTATTTCACACAATCTGAAACCCCTGGTTTATCTTACATTTTCCCTTACATTTCAAATCATTTGGGTCATCTTGCTAATTCTACCTGCACAGCATTGCTCATAACTGACCCGTTTCCACACTCACAGCTCCTACCTTCCCACCTTCTTTAAGGCTCTCATGACATCTCACCTAGATGATTTCACCAATTTCCTAACTGGTCTTGTGGCTGTTTCTGTCCAGTTGACACCCAATTGTCAAAGTCATTTGCCTTAAGCACAAATCTGATCATGTCACTCCCCCACTCAAATTCCAATGGCTTCATACTGACTCAAATCCAATCTAGGATTGAATTTAGCTTTTAAAATCCTACACAACCTAACCCTGGTCTACCTTCCCAGTCTTATTGAATATAATTTCCCCTCTCACATACTGCATCTTTTCTCTTGATTCACAGATGAGTTAATTTTAAACCACAGAAACTAAGAAACTTGTTTAAAGTCACAATGCTAATAAATGATCAAGGAGGGTCTTGAAGTCATTCCTTCTGACTTTGAATTCAGCACTCCTTCCTATTTATCACATAGCCCCTTCACAACCAGAAGAAAAATAATCATGCTTAAAAAATCAAATTCAATTTCAAGTAGCAATTTTTATGGACTATTAGTCTCATATACAATATCCCTGACAATTGTCTGACCTATACACGTAAATACTATCAGTAACAGGAATCTTATTACTTCCAGAGGTCAGTCATTCTATTTTTAGAAAGTTTTGTTGTTTTTTAAAAATTCTTTACCCATTCTCCAGAAATGGTTCTATAGATCCCTACAATTGGGGATATTTGGAATTCTATAAAACATGGCATGTTATAGATAGGAGGTCTTTTAAGTAAAAGAGTAACTGAAAACTCAGTCTTCTAATTATAGAAAGCCTCAGTCATGTACCATTATGCACATGGAACCTTTCTTTAAAACCTACTTATTGGTGAATGTGTCAGCACAGGAAAACCAGGACAAGAGATAGAGCAGAATCAGGAAACAAGAAAAGCAGGACAGAAATGGGCTTTTGGGCTCATGGGTAATATGTCTCACATCTGAAATTCTTAAATCTAGATAGCTTCCTTTCAAGTACAATCAGTGTTTTATACAGAGTGCTGAAAAATCATAAAAGGATGAAAAACAAAAACCATACCAATAACAGTGCTCCAATACATTTAAAATATATATGCATATATATGTAATATTTCTATAACAATAAAAGCAATAATTTTTCATTATTTTTGTCATCTGATCCTCATACACTGGGAGGCAAATAGGGCAGTTCTTTTTCTTCAAATTTTAACAAAAAGGAAGTGAAATGATTTATTCAAGTTCCAACAGCCAAGTGGCAGAACTAGGCCTTCTGACTTCTAGTTCAACGTACTTTCCACTAGGCTCTAAATTTTTCAATATGACTCACAGGGACTCAATTTCATTTTCACCATTTATGTCTCCACCAAACCTTTGTATCACTTTGTAATAATTATCACAATAATTACAATTACAATAATTAAAAAAGTGATCTAGATTTTATACCTCAGAACCCTGTAATCTCAGCATTGGTGAGGACCCTAGAGGTTATATTGGCTAATACTTATCTAAATAATAATAATAATGCATTCCAATATTTTTACTCAGTTTCAAAATAGTTATTTTAGACACTTCTGCAACATTGCACAGAACATTAATTATAAAAGAAAAGTAGCAGGATACTGATTTCTCCCCAGATCAACTCTATCTGAAACCCATGGAAAGAGTAACAAGTAAGTAACAACATTAGTTCATTATTTACAAAGCACTTTAAAATGTATAAGGTACTCTTCTTTTTTTAAAATAGGTTTTAGCTGCTTCCTAACAAAAATGTGCATACCCTTTTTAAGAAAGATTTTTATTTATTTTGAATTTTACAATTTTCCCCTAATCTTGCTTCCTTGCCCCCACCCCCCACAGAAGGCAATTTGCCAGTCTTTACACTGTTTCCATGGCATACATTGATCCAAATTGAATGTGATGAGAGAGAAATCATATCCTTAAGGAGCAAACATAAAATATAAGAGAGAGCAAAATTTCATAATAAGATGTTTTCTTTAATTAAAGGTAATAGTCTTTGGTCTTTGTTTAAACTCCACAATTCTTTCTCTGGATACATATAAGGCACTCTTCTGACAGCTATCTATGGCTTCCCATACTAATGACCTCTTCCCCTCCACTTCAACACTTCTAGTCAATGGGGAGCTACCTTTCTGCTGACACAGTCCATCCAACTCTAATTGACCATTTAAATAAAAGGAATTACTCTCTAGAATTTCCAGTTATGGATCCTAACAGTCATCTGGTCTTCCCCCTACCTCTTATCCAAATTGGAGGAACCACTAAAGAACAGTGGAATAGTAGATGGATGGCTGATGAGATAGCTTACATTTCTATAGTATTACTCCAAGTTTGTTTGGTGTTCTCCACCCAACAAACTTGGGAGGTAGGTAGTCTATGAATACTATGCCTATTGTACAGGTCAGAATAGTGAGGTTTATTGAAGTTAAGTTCCTTGCTTAAGATCATACAACTAGGAAAGGTCAGCAATAGCAAAACCATATTTTTTTTTTTACCTCAAATATAGCACTCTAACAACACTAACTCTCAAAATAGAAAGGAAAAGGAAAAGATGTAAAGACTTTAAACTTGAAGTTAGGAGACCTGGATTATAGTCCTTCTACCAGCTAGGTAATAGTAGATAGAGAATTAGATTTAAAGTCAGGAAGATTCATCTTTTGAGTTCAGATCTGGTCTCAGACACTCTCAAGTTGTGTGTTCCAGGCAAGTCACTAACCTTGTTTGCCTCATTTTCTTCATCTGTAAAAGTAACTGGAGATGAAAATGGCAAACCACTCTAGTATCTTTGTCAGGAAAACTCCAATAGGGGCAGCTAGGTGGCACAGTAGATAAAAGCACAGACCCTGGAGTCGGGACCTGAGTTCAAATCTGATCTCATATACTTAATAATTGCCTAAATATGACCAGAAAGGACAATGATTAATGTTGGAAGGGATGTGGGAAATCTGGGACACTAAAATGTTGGTGGAGCTGTGAACTCATCCAACCTTTCTGGAGAACAATTTGGAATTACATCCAAAGGGCAACAAAAATGTGCAATACCCTTTGATCCAGCAATACCACTACTGGGTCTATACCCTGAAGAGATGATGAAAAAGGGTAAAAACATCACTTATACAAAAATATTCATTGAAGCCCTATTTGTGGTGGCAAAGAATTGGAAACTGAATAAACATCCATCAGTTGGGGAATGCCTTAATAAACTGTGGTATATGTATGTGATGGAACACTATTGCTCTATTAGAAACCAGGAGGGATGGGAATTCAGGGAAGCCTGGAGGGATTTGCATGAACTGATGCTGAGTGAGATGAGCAGAACAAGAAAAACACTGTACACCCTAACAGCAACACAGGGGTGATGATCAACCTTGATGAGCTTGCTTATTCCATCAGTGCAACAATCAGGGACAATTTTTGGCTATCTGCAATGGAGAATACCATCTGCATCCAGAGAAAGAATTGTGGAGTTTGAACAAAGACCAAAGACCTTTAATTTTAAAAAAACCCATTATCTTATTATGTAATTTTGCTCTTATACTTTATTTTTTTCTTTAAGGATATGATTTCTCTCTCATCACATTCAACTTAGATCAACGTATACCATGGAAACAATGTAAAGACTAACTGACTGCCTTCTGTGGGGGATGGGGAGGGAAGCGAGATTGGGGGAAAATTGTAAAATTCAAAATAAATAAATTTTAAAAAAAATAATTGCCTAGCTGTGTGACCTTGAGCAAGTCACTTAACCCCCCTGCCTTAAATAAATTTTTTTTAAAAAGAAAACTCCAAATGGGGTCACAAAGAGTTGGACACAATTAAACAACACCACCAAGTAGTTGTGTAGCCTTGAGTCTGTCACTTTTCAGAGCTTCATTTTCTTCTTTTATAGAATGATAATGTTGGAGTAAGTTTTCTAGTCCCTGCTTGCACTAATATTCCAAGTCTACAATCCTTTCCAGTTCTGATATTCTATATTCTATATGTTAGGCAATTCAAAAATGGTCTGAATAATCTATTCCAAGAATAGCTCACAGACATACCAGAAGAGAATGTCAGAAGCTCCCCACCATTTAACTCCCAGTTATCCTTAAATGTTTTTAATTAATGCAGCCGTTTTTGTCTCAAAGACCCAAATACCCATTAGAGTCAAACTGGGAAACATCTACACAAGCTAAAGAAAAACAAGCCATAGTAAAATGTGATCTCTGGTGTTTGCCAGAAAGGTTGAAGGAGAAGAAAGCCTTGACATTCCCAAAGTCATATAGCAAGGTGGAGGCACAGACAGGCACCAAACCAAAGAAACCCGACTCCCATCTGCTACTTTAACAATGAGATCATGGTGCTTGAAAAAGCATTCCAATTGTTTCAGAGCATTTCTGAGATGCAGTTCCAGGATAGGACAGCGTATCTCTTTTCCCTCTTCAGCTGTTCATATAGTATACATCATCTAGATAGAAGGCAAGGAAAAAAAAAGGAATGCTCTGCAGTAGCTAAGCTCTGCCTGTCAATAATGATATATTCCTAAAACTCACAGATGGAAGATGGTGGGTTCAAATCTTAGCTTTGCCATGTAACACCTGGGTGAGAACTGGGCATATTTTCTTCTCTTCTCTAGGCATCAGATTCTTTATAAGAAATTAGGGACTAGACAATTTTGCAATCTCCTTTGATCCTGAGTTTTTTATTGTTTAAAGAGAACTTTCTTTACAACAACCCTGTAGTATGTGAGATTTACTGACAATCCTAGTATTGGAAATGGAGGTGTTTGGTGCTTTCACCATGCTATGTGACTTCAAGAATGCTGAGGCTTTTTCCTCCCTGTTCTAAAAGGACTTTTATGCTTCAAAGTCCACCGAGTCTGGAAAGAGTACTAGCTTTGTAATCAAAGAACTTACCTTAGAATATCTTCTCAATTTCTTAACACCTGTGTGACAATGAGCAAGTTACTTTATTTTCCTAGATCTCAGGTTCATCACCATAAAAGAGTGAGTTGGATTAGATGACTCTTAAAGACCTTTCCAATTTTAATCTATCAGTGTAAGTCAATCAGTCAACTAATAACTGTTTATTAAGTACCTACTACTGGGCTAAGAGAAATAAAGTTAAAAAGAAAGGTAAACAAGCAAACAAACAACAAAGAAAATCAGTCCCTGTTCTCCAGGAACACACAGTCTAATGGGGAAATAAGATGATTATTTGTATCCTTATTCAGAAGATGGGTCTTGGAGATGTTCCGTGACTTATGCAAGAGCATTATATATCAGAGATGAGATTTAGGATTTTTTATTATTCCAAAGTCTGCTCATCCCATGTCAAAGTTTTGCTTAGCTGGAGCACCTTTTCTCTAGTTTTAAAAGGAAATGTTTCAAAGCTTCATTTAAATTGGTATGGATAGCCCCAGTGCATCCCCTAACTTCTTTATGACCTGGTAGATAGTTTTCAAGAGTGGTTATAATCTGATAACCAGATTGTCTTCATTTAACTAGACTAGACTTTAAATAAATGACAGACAGAAAGGTCATCATCAGGTCCATACCTCCTATTCTCTGGAGCACCTAATATCTCAACAAGTGTTCCACTGTTACCTATGTGTCTATGTTATATAGTTTTAAAAGTTCATATTGACATAAATAACAGCTTATTTTATATAGCAATTTTATAGCTTGAAAAGTGCTTTCTTTACAGTGACCTTTAAGTTCACAGTAACCTTTGTTTAATTACATTTGGAATGCAAATATTTCATCATCAGAGAGATCACAGTCTTTGAAGGAGAAAGACCCAAGTAAACGGAGCTATAATGAAAAGTGGCATGTAACTAAGTGTCATAAAGAAGGTACAAATAAAACATTATAGGAATTCAGAGGAGAAAAGGAGATCATATAGCTAAGTTTAACAGGAAGACTTCATGGGAGAAGAATTAATGAATGAAAAACCATATATTAAGTGCCTGGCCCTGTATAAAATTCTAAACAATGCAAGTACAAATATCAAAATAAAACAATCTTTGACCTCCAGGATTTTACATTTGCTAAGTCAGAAGTTCTTAACCTGAAGTCAACACAACCCCAAAGAATACATGGATAGATTAGGGCAGGAAGAAGATTGCAAATTTGGATTGGAAAAATTTGTATCTTCATTTTCCTAAATCTCTAACCAAAAAAGTTATAAACATTGTAAACATAAACAACAAATCATAGTAGTATTAAATTTCACCAGGCTGCCAAACAAAATTTTAAAAAAAGATTAAGAACCTCTGTAATAGGAGGAAAAGAAATGTATAGTAGAATGGAATATTTTAATCTGGGACATTACAATGATAGTGACTGGAGACATAAGACAATTAATTGGTACTTTCCTGGAATGAAAGTGTTAATTTGATTGTTTTTCCCAGAAGTAGATGCAGTTATCCCTCATCAGTGCTTCAGGGGAACATGCAGGAGGTATAAATGATAATAAAAGGGAAGCAAAGGATAACACATGAACATACTGTGTACTCTACATCCATGTAATGTCATAGGATGTAAAGGAAGACCCTCAGCATGTGGATCCTTTGCATAAAATTTATAAGAGACCATAGATGAAAATCATACAAAATGAGAAGGTTATAGTGATGAATTGTACCAATGGAGTCATTTTGTTATATCAATGAAATTTACTGATATATCAAAGCAGGGTCTCTTGTTTAGCTCTGTTGCTAGAATGGAAGTTCATATATCAAAGAAAAAAATCCCTGTCTTCTATTTTTATAAAAATATTTGTTGAATTAAAGTTATAATATCCACAGCACTATTTAAGTGCTGGGCACATAAAAGTTGTCCAAGATTTATTTGCTAATTGAAACACTTAATTAATGTTCTATATATATCCTATGACTAGAAAGCTGATACAGTTTCCAAGCATGCCAAATGGACTCACCCTAGAATCTGAGATTAAAAAGAACATTAAAGAGAATTCAGTCCAATCCTTTCACTTTCAAAGAAGGAAACTGAGATGCAAAGAAGTTAGGTGAATAGTCAAATAGAAATTTAGTAGCAGAATCAGGAGTAGATTATATTTTTTGACCCTAAGGATGGTATTTATTTAATTAAATGCAATTTAATTCTACATTTATTATTTAGTACCTACTGTGTATGAAGCACTCTGCTAGGTTCAAGGAAAAATACAAAGTTTAAATAAGGCATGGTTTTTATATCCATGGATCTTAAGAGTCTAATAGGCTAGAAGATGTCCAATAATTATAAACTGTAATGGAAAATTATTAATAAGGATCACATTATATTATATATCTATATGTACATTTATATCAGGGTTGTAAACCTTAGGTTATCTTAGAGTCACATTAAAGTAAAATGATTATTCTAGGGCCACACACCCAGAATAAAAAAAAATATAGTACAGGGGCGGCTAGATGGCGCAGTGGATAAAGCACCGGCCCTGGAGTCAGGAGTACCTGGGTTCAAATCTGGTCTCAGACACTTAATAATTACCTAGCCGTGTGGCCTTGGGCAAGCCACTTAACCCCATTGCCTTGCAAAAACCTAAAAAAAAAATATAGTACAATAATATAATGATTAATTTTTAATCTTGCTTTAGTTAGGTTTAGCAAGTGCTATGAAATGACATGGTACTTTTAACTTCTTAGAAATCAGGGAAACATGCTCATCAATACAACAAGCGAAGGAACAAAGCATGAACACAAACACAAAACAACAATGCGAAAACACAACAGTATAAAGATAGGTGCATACTGACTAGTCTGCATCATTCAGACAGAATGCATCCCACAGATTGATCGAAAATTCCAAGTAATATGTTCCATCCATAATATTGCTTTAAAACACCAAAGAAAATTAAAATCAATGGGATTATTTATTAGTGATGGAATTTAAAAAATCTAATACACATTCCCTGTAAATTATTATTTTAGTTTTTTGCATGTAAAAATTAAAACCCGCAGGCAGTTCAAATAAAATCGTACTGCAGGTAGGCTGTGAACCATATTTTGGACACTAGCTTAGTGTCTCCCAAATAGAAGATGCCCAATAAATGCTTAGTTCCTTCCCTTCTTCTAAGCATAAGTAAAATAGTGTGAAAAATAACATATTTATCAAGGACTTCTGATATACTAAGCACTTTGCTAAAGGCTAAGTAAATTTCTTATAAAGTGATAAATTCAACAGAGAGGCTGGATGGCCAACTACTTAGGATACTACACTTGGAATCCCTACAGTACATAATTTCATTAGCTCCCTTCTAGCTCTACAATTCTAGAAAGAATACAAATCCTTCTCCTATCCCTTGTCTCCTACCTTTTCTGCCTCCTGTGTTGTCTCCCCCCCATTAAATTGTAAGCTCCTTGAGGACAGGGATTGTCTTTCTTTTTTTTTTAAATTAGATCACCAGTGTTTAGCACTATATCTTGCATATTTTAGGCACCTAATAAATATTTATTGTATTGGATTAGATTAGTCTTGGGTTCAGTAAAGACTACAGGACCATTTGACCAATTGTCAACAATGTGGAAGAAAGAATTGTAGGTTAGACTACAGAGATAGTTTCTGAGTTCCCTTCAGTATGTGTGTGCATATACAGTGGTAAGGCAGGAGGAAATACATGTCTATAATCAAGGTAATTAGAGGAGGAAAAAAGAATTAATGGAGGGGAGGGCATTCATGGAAGGCAGCACTTGAGGTGAACCTTGAAGGAAGATACCAATTCTGAGAGGTAGAAACAAAAAAGGAATATGTTCTACACACTGGGGACAATCAATACAATTGGTCAGTCCATTGGGGTTAGAAAGAAGATGGTGCTGACTGAAGAATAATCTTCAATGCCAGGATGAGGAATGTGTAGATTATCCAAAGGCAATATGAAATCAAAAGGCAATTTTTGAATGTATGAGAGACATGTCAATCAGGAAGATTGTTTTTTAGGTTGGACAGAAGACTGATTGGATTAGAAAGAGATCTGAAAGTAGGGAGACCAATAAGAAGGCTATCACAATAGCCTAGGCAAGAAGAAATATTAGTGGAGAGGGGGGCGGCTAGGTGGCGTAGTGGATAAAGCACCGGCCCTGGAATCAGGAGTACCTGCGTTCAAATCCGGTCTCAGACACTTAATAATTACCTAGCTGTGTGGCCTTGGGCAAGGCACTTAACCCTGTTTGCCTTGCAAAAAAAAAAAAAGACATATTAGTGGAGAGAAAAGGATATATGTTGGGAGATGCAATCTGATAATTGATGGAAAAGGAGAAAGGGAAAGGATCAAAAATAACTTTCAGATAGCTTCATGGAATCCTGTCACAGATAAAAGGCCTCCTTTCTGACCTTAAACATCTCTTTTTGAGCTTTAGTTTCATCATCTATAAAATGAAGAAGTTAGGCTAGATCACTTCTAAGTTTCCTTCCAGTTTGGAAATTTTGATCACTTGAAATTAGATGATTATAAAGATAGTGATTCCTGTAGCAAAAAAGTAGGGATATTTGGAGGAGGGAACTTTTAAGAGTGATGTTGAGCACCTAAGCTCCTAGAATCCTACACCTAAGATTCCTGAATCTTAACCAATAACTCTAGTTTTGTGAACATATGGCAGGCCCCTTGACTTTTCCAAGTCTTATTAACCTCGTCTATAAAATGAGGAAAATAATACTATAATACTAATGCTAATATAATTTATAAATAATATTTATATAATATTAACTAATTAATTTAATGATAGCGATAGTAATATAAAATTAAAATGAATAAACAATAAAAACAATTGCTTTATCAGCTTTAGAGTTGGTTTTTTTAACTACACCAAATAATTTTAAAAATACAGCCTCTGCTTCATGGAGCATTAAACAAGGATTTTTGAGGCTTAATTGTGTTTGCAATGCTTTGGGTCCCAAGAACTTTTCAGAAAACACTGAAAGAACGGTTGTGAGAGATGTGTCTATCCTCAAGTACTTGAAGGAAGTATAATAGTGAATGGATCAAAAGTAGTGAATAGAGGGCTAGGTGGTGTAGTGGATAAAGCACTGGCCTTGGGGTCAGGAGTACCTGGGTTCAAATCCGGTCTCAGACACTTCATAATTACCTAGCTGTGAGGCCTTGGGCAAGCCACTTAACCCCATTTGCCTTGCAAAAACCTAAAAAAAAAGTAGTGAATAGAGACTGTGAAATGAGCACTTCCTTAATTCAACAAGATCAAAGATTTAGAGTTGAAAGGAAACTCAGTTGGCATTTAATCCAATGTACTCATTTTACAGATTAAGAGACTAAAGCTCAGATAGATTAAGGGACCTGCTTAAAGTAACACAGGTAATAAGTAGCTCATTTGAAGTTTGAATCTAGATCCTCTGCCCCCGAACCCAGCAGTCTTTCCACCTTGGACACATTGCTATGTGACAATTTCTCTGTCTCTTTGATAGAATGAAGGACTTGGAGTATAGGGACCTTCAAAGGTCCCAAAATGTTATTGTTGGAAGGTTTCTTTAGGAAATCAAGTTCAGGGGCAGCTAGGTGGCGCAGTGGATAGAGCACCGGTCCTGGAGTCAAGAATATCTGAGTTCAAATCCAGCCTTAGACACTTAATAATTACCTAGCTGTGTGGTCTTGGCAAGCCACGTAACCCCATTGCCTTGCAAAAAGCTTAAAAAAAAAAAAGAAAAAGAAAAAGGAAATCAAGTTCAATACCCTCCCATTTTATATATGGGGAAACTGAAATCAAGGCAAGTTAAATAGGGAGACTGACATATTTGAGATTTAAGTATATTAATATGCTTGGTAATTCTTGCATCCAAATGTTTCAATTAACACAAAATGATATAATGGAGAAGTAGTAATTGACAAATGTCCTCTGTGGGCAAAATCCCATCTTTTTGAGAATGGTTCTTTTGAATTAAACCTGTAATTGCATCGACATAGGGTGAACTCCTGCTACCAATGCAAAATTACAACTTTTATCTAACATGTAGTCTTTTTTTCTTTTTGTTTTTTCAAGGCAATGGGGTTAAGTGACTTGCCCAAGGTAACACAGCAAGGTAATTATGAAGTGTCTGAGGCCCGATTTTAACCCAGGTCCCCTGACTCCAGGGCCGGTGCTCTATCCACTGTGTCACCTGACTGCCCCCAACACATTGTCTTAAGAGATTTTCCTAGGGCATATAGAGGTTAAGTGACTTTCTAAGGCTCATATAGCCAAAAATCTAGACTTTGAGGATTTACCACTATTCTCTCCACTATACTACCTCTCATTATTATTAATAATTATATGGTTATATTGTTAATATAACACAATTACATGGTCCTTTCCTCAAAATATTCGTAATAGGCAACATATCCAACATTAATCCTGTTTTATAGCAAAGGAAACCAAGGCTTACTGGAGTAAAGGAATGTGCCTGTGGTAGACAAGGAATGACAATGGAGAACTCTTGATCCCCAAATCTACTGCTCCTCACAGGATCCGCATTTACTGCCTCCTAAATCACATCCGAATGACATCTTGGTAGGGAGCATCATTCTATGTTTGATGTCACTAGCTGTAAATGGCCACGGAAAAACTGAAATTTCATCATCACCTCAGACAACCTTTTCTCTCTTTAAAGAAGGCTTGTGCTTGGATGTTGGGAGCCAGGATCTCTAAGCTGTTTGACACAGTCGCAGCAAGAAGACTCAAGGCAATCACACTGCCTGATGGAACAACATTTCCTTCTTAAATATATATATATATATATATATAGGGATTCCATGCATACCAATATTTATAGGTCTATTATTGATTGCAATATTTACTCAACCTAATAGTGGAATGACTATAAAGGAAGGATTTCAGAAAAATTCCTTGAATAAAACAGATTGTAAACTCTGTCCAAATTTAACAGGACTGCCTCTCCCTGTGGCATACGAAAGGCTTCAACATTATGAAATCTCTGGAAAACCCAACACTGGGAATTCCAAGGAGATGTCAGAATATATATATATATATATATATATATATATATATATATATATATATATATACATACATACAGGGAAAACAGATACAAGATGGGTCAGATAGAATTCCAGGGAAATTAATAGTTTTGCTCCCCTTACCATACACAGTAATATATGAAAAAGATAGTGAGAAAATAGTACAGGTGACCGATATGTGAACTCCAGCAGCCTTAGTTTCATGGGAAAGAATAAAAAAAGTCACAGAAACCATGGTTTCCACCAACAAGGCCTAAAAGAAAAATTGGTTATTGTAAGAGTTAACAGATGGTTGGACAAGCATAAAGACCCTCACAATAGATTGTTAAGGAAGTGTATTGAAAAACATTACTTACACAGAAAATATAAAAACTTTCCATTAAAAGAATTACTTGATTAATAACTTTAAATGAATTAACAATTATACAATGTAGTAATAAATAAGGTAACAGATAGGTTGAGGTCATCATGGTCTGAGTAGGGATAAGAAATCAATTAACTATACGATTATTAATTAAACTTGTAACCACACGATTAAAACTTGTAACCACAGGAATTATATGATTGATGATGAAAATTGTACACCTTTGTAACCAAGGAAATGATCTTAGCTTGCTTGAAGCATACATGATTTTGAAACTATAAATATAAATCCAAGCAGCTAACAGTCAGTCAACCTGCTCCTGCCTTTACCCCCTTGTTGACTCAACTCATTTCACCGACTCTATCCCTCCTGTCAGGTTCCGAGGACCCTGTGGAGGCTCGACCCCTGCACTTGGACAAATGAAAAATAAACAAACATGAAGTCATCCTTAAACCCAAACTATGATATTGGACCTTTGAAAATCACAGACAAATAATATGCAAAAAACCCCACAATTTTTGTTTTTCTTTTCTAGCTTTTCAAACTACAAGGAAAGTTGCAGGTAACTGAGGCACATACCTTCTATTGTGTCTGTATCATGCACAGCCACGAATGGAAGTGAGAATGTAAACACTACCATCACAGAAGGCTGCTCCCCTAGATTTTATAAACTCTTCCAACTTCACAGCAAGATTTCTGTCAGCAAAACAATCCACTTTGAAAAAAAAAAAGTTTAGCTAAATACTTACATTGTGGATGATCATGATGATGGGTGATCTAACAACAAGCCAAAATGACATGTTTTTCTGAAATTGTTACTTAGCCCAAAATGTACTGAGTATATTTAGAAACACTGAAAATTGGTTTTGAAGATGACAAGAGAACTGCTATTGTCAGAGAAAATCTGGGTCACAGATAGACTTGTAAAGCTGTGAGACACCTGAGAGCTCTTCTAGTCCAGGGGTTCTTATTTTGGATTCATAATTTTGTTTTTAAAAATAGTTTGATTGCTGAATTTCAATTTTATGCATCTAACCATTTCATCTTTGCTACCTCTGAGGAAAGCATGATTTTTACAAATGAGGAAAACAGACTCAGAAAGGTAGAAGAAACTTGTCTAAGGTCTCTTAACTTGGTGGAGTGATAGAGCTGGAGCTAAAACCCAGATCTTATTGCTTCTGGTACAATGGTTTCTTTCTATTATATCATGTGCCTCTTATTATTCATTATACAACTTATTTTCACTTATTTTGATTTTGCAATGATCTATAATTTCACATGTTTGGGCACTCCATCCCCAATGCAGGTTACAACCCCTCTGGACTTTGCGAATTATTGTGGGTGAGAAGGTTAATCATCTAGAGACAAAGTTTCTTAGGAAAAATCTCTCTATATTTATCTAGGTTTGTCATTATATGGCAGGTACAGTCCATCCTGGACTTTCAGGTTTGGTAGGACCCATCATAGTTTATATTATACCAGCATAGCTTTCAAAACCCATTATTACCCTCTTGTCATGATAAGGTATTGATGAACCATTTCAGATATGAACACATATCATAGTGTAGTACGTAGAAACATAGGTTCAAATTTTGCTTCAGATACTTACTAGGTGAAGAAACTGAGGCTCAGACATGAATTTTTTTTCAAAATCTTATACAAAGCTAGGATGTGAATCCTGAACACTGTTTTTCTGACTCCAAATCCAGGCTTTTCTCCATTATAAAGCTGAACTAAGAATGTACTACATGAAAGAAGTTGACAAAAACTAGAATTCAGATTTTGTTGTTTTCCTTCATTTCTTTGTGTTTGTGAATTGGATGCTAGTGATGTAGAGTTGCACAAAGTCAATGACTTCACTCTTCCTTCCTGCAGTGTTGAGGTCCAATGGCAAGACAGAAGTCAAGATGCAGTGAGTGATACTGCTGACTTCAATGACTTTACCAAACTCCAAGCAGTCCCCAATGCCTATTTCAACTGTCTTCATGGCTATTGGAACAAATTGCTTTATCTGCCCCTGAAAGAAGTCTACACAAGCTTGGAGTAGACATACCCCCCTAACTTATTGCTAGATTTGAGGCACGTTGGTTACCCTCAGTCTAGTTTAGCCTGTCTGCCTAGATGATTTGTGGGGTGTAACCTTCATTGAGACACCTTCACTGAGACACAATGTGAGAATTGGATGAATCAGATGGACACCAGAAGTGGATAAAGGGCTTGACAAACCCTCCAGAACACCCCATACACCCCAGAATTCTGACACACCAAAAGCAAATCTTCCTTGATTAGTTATCTTCTCTCTGGGCAAAGCCATGCTTATTGGCCAGCACTTAAGTGGCAAAGCCCAGATCATGAAGCAACAGTTGGATGAGTTAGACATTGCAGCAGCAAAGACAGACTTGACCAAGTTGGAAGGGCCATAGGATTGCTCACCTTCCTTCATAGACCTACCTAGCAAGAGGTGAGAAGTACCCCAAGAAACAGGAAAGCAACTGCCCTAGTGCTGGTTCTACTATTGGCAGTTCTGGCTCAGAGCTCACTGGGTTAGGCCAGTGAATGGTAAAAAGCCTCAGCTGACTCACGTAGAGTGATGGACTGATGTCTTATTTTCACAGTTGAGTCAGGAGGGGCATGGCAGCCCCATCCTGCAACCATACCAGCATGGCAGGTCAGGGAGGGGACCAGGAATGTAGGTGTATTAAAGCTTTGGGGAGAGGAAATACTATGTACTTTTTAAACCTGTATGTACAAGGACAAGTTATTTAACCCTTCTAAGTCTCTACTTCCTTCTTTGTACAATGGAGAAGTTGGACTAGATAGCCTTTAAGTTTCAAGTTTAATTGCATCATTCTATGGGTCAGCACATGTTTTATTACTCCAGTATATCCTGATTCTTAGGTTTCTCTTCTTTCCTGAATTTCTATTCATTTCCATTCAACAAATATTTGTTAAGTATTTATTATGTGCTAGTCCCTGGGTATACCAAGAAAATGAAATAGTTCCTACCCACAAGGAGCTGATATTCTACTGGTAGGATTCAAAATATACAAAAGTAATTTTTTGATAATAAAAATCAAAATAAAAGTTTGAAAATAATTTTTATTGATATCTTTGGTTTTTACATCACCTAAATTTCTCCTGTAAATCTTCTCTGCATCCCAGAAGAGGAAAAAATTAGCAAAGCTAATTAATTCTTGAGAAAAATCTGATAATATATTTGGTGTTCTACACCTGTAGACTCCCTGTTTCTGCAAAGGAGTGAGGGAGGAGGTGACTTCTCATAATTTGGGGGGGAGTAAAGATGCTCTTTCTAATTTGCAACATTTATTTTAAGTTATTTGTGGCTGTCCTTTTCATTCACATCCATTCATTCATACCCACATTCACATATTCATAGCTAAATTAACGCAAAGAGGAAGACTAACTTTGGTGAATAAGAAAAGATTTTGCATATAAGGACGTACTTTAAAAGAAGTTTAAAGTTCTCAGAGGCAGAGCTGAAGTAGCAAAGCATTCCTAATACTAGGGACCCTTATACAAAGGCTTGGCCACAGAAGATAAAACGCCAAAGGGAGCAGAGAGAAAGTGAAAATGGGCTCAAAGTCAAGTAATATTAAATAAGGGAAATGAAAGAGAACAATATGAAACTGGGCAGGTGCATGGGGCAACAGATAGAGTTCCAAGCCTGTAGTAAGGAAGACTCATCATCATGAGTATAAATCTGGCCTTGGATACTTTTTAGTTGTGTGATCCTAGACAAGTTGCTTAATCCTATTTGCCTTTCTATCTGTAAAATAAGCTGGAGAAGAAAACAGGAAACCACTCCAGTAGCTTTGCTAAGGAAAACCAAAGAGGATCAGAAACAGTCAGACACAACTGAACTATAACAACAGCATGAAATTAAAACTGGAAAAATAAATGACTGGCAGGTTGAGTAGTATGTTGGGGGAGAATCAGATGTTAGGCTGAGGATTTTGTCTTTTATTTTCGAAGCAAGAGGGAATTATTGAATATTTTTAGCAGGAGAGGGACATGGTTCAGATGCTTTAAAATTGTCAACTTAGAAATTCTGTGGAGAATGGTTTGGAGAGGGTAAAGACTTCTAGAAGCAGAGAGACTACTAAGAGGCTATTACTAAAGTCTATGCAAGAGGTGAACAAGACCTGAACTAGGGTAGAGGAGAGAAGGTAAAGAATGAGAAAGAAGTTGTAGACATGGAAACTACAAAATTTGATAAATGATAATATATGGTGGAAGATGAGGAAGGTAAAAGAGAGGGGTGGAAAAGAATGAGTTTAAGGTCCTGAGTGACTGCTGTTAGTGTCCTCAACAGAAACAGGGAAGTGCATGGGAAATAGTTATTTCCTTTTTGATATGTTGGCTTGAGGTACCTATTGATCTATTTAGGTGGAAATATTCAGTAGGAAATTAATTTTCCTACTCATCTCAGTCACATGGATTTAGGGCTTCCAAAACCTTGACTCTAATCTAGCTTGACTTTTGGTCTACACTTATAGGAATCCCTCTCCTTCAACCTATTTGGAAAAAAAAAATATCTTCTTTTCCTCAATTGATATTTTAGCAAAACACTAATATCTCAAACCTCTCCCAGGCCACATACCAAGTTATTGCAATATTTCTAGCTCCAACTTTGTTGAAAGCATCTAATCTTTTATCCCCTATCTCATTATCATATGATTTTCTAAGACTGGATCAAAGACATGGACTCATTGATCTATGTTTCTCATGGGTAGAGACAACTTGCACAGATGGGAGACCAATGTAAAATACAGTCCATAGATCAAGTTTGAGGACTGAGCTAACTCAAGACACCTTGCTACTCAAAATTGAAGAGCAGAGGAGGTTATACAGTAATTGATGATGTTTGTCCTTCACTCCTCAAAGAAGACCATAACATCAAGGGAGGTGCATTGGATTTGAGTGAGGTGGGGCTGTGCTAGGTCACCAGCCTCACTTTCTCTGATAGAGCCATCTGAGTCCAATGACCACATATATAGAGCATGGATGGAGATGATTCTGAATGCAAAGCAATTGCAGGAAGTGAGTTGCCCAAGGTCAAACAGTAAGTGTCAAGTATCCATGGCTGAATTTGAACTCAGGTGCTCTTAACTATAGAGTTAGTGCTCTATCCACTGCACCTCCTAGCTACCCTCAGTACCTGATAGCCAGTTAACAACCACAAAAGTCAGCAAAAGCAAATCAGTCTCTGCCCTGGAGTTTATAATACAATAGCACATATTTATTACACATTTTATAATTTACAAAGGATTTCCTCTTAGAACCACCTTTGAAGAAGGTAATACCAATATAATTTCCATTTTTACAGAATTTGAATGGGTTAGTAGAAGAGCCTTAACCCTTTATTCTTCAAGGTGACTTGCCTAGTCACATAGCTACTAAGAATCAGAATCAGGACATGCATCCAAGGTCAGTGTTCTTTCTCTCTTATCACACTTCCTGAGTAATAGGCATGGTTTTTCATAAATGTGAAATGTGTTAAGATGAAGATTTTATGAACCCCAAATTCCCTGTTTAAATCCAGGGTCAGAGATGGTCTTAGAATATAAATGCCCCAAGGAACAGATTTCTACCAGCTGGAATGGGAGATTCTTGGAACAGAGAATATGGCAGGTATGGAATTTGGGCTTTATCCTAAAGACAGCAGAGGAACCATTGAACATTTTTGATCTTGGAAGATTACAGAGGAAGTACCTAACATCTTAGCAGTTGGTCGGATGGAAAATAGGCTATTGCAACATTTGATTGGTAAAATGATCAATTTGTTACTACCTATAGGCTCAGGCCTTCTCTATCCTTAAACAAACAAAAAATTTTCCCTTGAGCTCACCCAGAATCCTTTCACTGCCAAATACTGAGAGAAATTAATAACAACCAAGAATTTGAGGATATTCTGATTTCCCCCTTATCTTCATTTCTCCCTGGTTGGGGAGCCATTGTATTCTGTTCAAGTTTGGGTGAGGGATAAATTCTTGGAATATATTGTCCAAGGCTGGTGTAATTTTTTTTTGTAAGGCAAATGGGGTTAAGTGGCTTTCCCAAGGCCACACAGCTAGGTAATTATTAAGTGTCTGAGACCGGATTTGAACCCAGGTACTCCTGACTCCAGGGCCGGTGCTTTGTCCACTACACCACCTAGCCACCCCTATGGCTGGCATAATTTAAGAAGCAAATAATCAAAATTCAGGTCTAGTTGTCATAGTAATAGTCATCTCATCTGATTGCCACCCTTGGTAACACTGGTTTGTCCTCCTGGACATTAAGCTTAAGCCCATCCCCATGATTGTCTTTGGTCTAAGACAGAGAGAAACCAAATGACCATTCTTTAATTAAAATGCTGGCATTATTAATAGAAAGATAAAATTATCCAGAAATCTGTCTCTTGGACCTTTTTAAACACACCACCTGGGGAAAATGTTAGCCTCCAGCTTAATTCAACTGCCTTCACTCATGAAGCTTTTGCAATCTGGCTTCTCACCTGTTCAATAGTAGAGACTTCTTAATTGCTTGATTCATTAATTATTAAATATCCAAGTCCCTTTCCTCCTTGACCTTTCTGTAGCATTGGACACTAAAGACACACCCTTTGACTCAATATTCTCTCCTCCCTTGGTTTCAAGGACAGTTTTTTCTGGTTCTACTACTACCTGTCTAACTTGTTCGTTCTCTCTCTCTTTCTCTCTCTCTGTCTTTCCAACTTTGTCTCTATCTATCTCTGCTTCTCTTCTCTCTCTGTCTCTCTTTGTCTATCTCTCTGTCTATCTCTCTCTCTCTCTCTCTCTCTCTCTCTCTCACTCTGTGACTGTCTCTGCCTCTGTCTCTTACTCTCTCTGATTCTGGCTCTCTCTCTCTCTCTGATTCCCACATAATACTTTTTCTTGGCCTCTCCCCTGTACCATTACTCTTACCGTGGCTTATATACCAGGTCATCTGTAATTTCCCCTAAGTAGAATCTAAACTACTTTATGGAATATATTGAGTAAATTTTATCTTTATCCTTCCAGTACCTTGTATATAATAAGCAGTTAATAAATATTTATTTCAAGGAAACTTCTCCACTATCTTTCATTCTGTTACCTTCAATAATATATTGATATGTCTGAAATTCCACCATTTGGAATCTTTTTGTTCAGTCACATTCTTTGTGCTTCCTTTTGAGATTTTCTTGGCAAAGATACTGGAGTGGTTTGTCATTTTCTTCTCCAGTTCATTTTACAAAGGAGGAAACTGAGGCAAACAGGGCTTAGTGACTTGCGCATAGGAACAAAGCTACAAAGTACCTGAGGTCAGATTTGAACTCTTTCTGACTCCAAGTCTAGAGCTCTAGCCACTTTGCCACCTAGTTGCTGATTCAGAATCACTTCACCTATAAATAAAATCTTTTCTTCTTCCAAGGCCTTTATCAAAAGACAAAAACAATAAATGCCTCTCATTAATTAACACCACAGTGAGAAGTAGTATATGCATTGCTGAGTATAGGGCCCTGGGGAGTGGGGAGACAAAATGAACAGCTTAATTTAATGTAGCAAATTGACCCCCAATCCACTGTATAACTGGGGGGGGTAGGCATTGGAAAAAGAGAAAGCACTGAAGATAAAAGTTGTATGCTTCCCAATTTTGCCCAATGTAGCCATAAGTGTTGAGTGCAATACAGTTAACTAATAGACAGATAATATGGACATGAACATGTAAAGGAGAATAGCCACAAAGCCAAGAGGGCACTGAGTGATGATGGCAGATTTGTTCCCCATTGATTGTAATTAGCTTCACTTCCAGAAACCTTCAGTAATCTAAACCTTGGAAGCTCATTCCAGCTGAAGCCAATCATTCCAGAGTGGCAACATTTAGATATAATGGAAGAACATTTAGATCGTTCAAATCTAACTCAACTCAAAATACTTATTATTACCTGAACAGATCATCCCATTACTATGAATCTCATTTACCTCATCTATGAAATGAGATACCTAGAGTTGCCTACCACAAATGAGAATCTAAACGAAAAAGTAGTTGCAAAATAGTCAATAAATCTTTAAAGCTCTAGATACGATGAGTGGTCATTAAAATAAATCTGGAGGAAGCCTCACAACTTGCTGACTGGGTAGCTACAAATTCAGGTTATCTATTGTCAGCTGGAGCCCCACTGCTACAAGTCAGCCTTTTTATTCCTCCCTAATTGATTTCTTATATCATTCCCACACTTCCCTCCTCAAAACTCCCTGATCTCTCCCTCTTAAATAGCAGGAAAGACTGATTCTTCTTTATTGGAAAAACTTGAGGACACTGGAGGTGAGTTCCATCTTCACATCATCTCCTACTCTCCCATCTTTTCCTCAGTCTTTGACAAACTCTTCCTCTTGCCAAAGCTGATACCTCTCCACATTGTCCTTGATCAGATCCCTCCTGTCTTCTCCAGCAGATTCTATCCATAATCATTCCCATTTGTCCCCCTGTCTCTCCCCATCTACTTGTTCTTGCACTGGGGCTTTCAAACATGCCTGAAGTCTCAGTGCTTAAAAAATCTTCATTGGAATCTACTATCCTCACAAATAATCACCCTATACAGCCAAATCTCCTGAAAAGCTATCCACACTCATTACTCTACTTCTCTTTTGCTTCTCAAGCCTTTTCCAATTTGACTTCTGACTTTATTAGTCAACTGAGACTTCCCTCTTCAATTATCAATGATTTTTATAATTTTTTTGCTAAATGTGATGGATTATCAATGATGTTATATAATTTCTTTATTGCTAAATTTTGTCCTCATTCATTGTAGCCCATACATTGTATTTGATATTATTTGATTTTTATAATTTCTTTTTTGCTAAATGTGATGGATTATCAGTGATGTTTTATGATTTCTTTATTGCTAAATTTGGTCCTCATTCATTGTAGCCCATACATAGTATTTGATATTATTTGATTTTTATAATATCTTTATTGCTAAATGTGATGGATTATCAATGATGTTTTATGATTTCTTTATTGCTAAATTTTTGTCCTCATTTATTGTAGCCCATACATTGTATTTGACCATCCTCTATTCCTGGATACTCTCATTTCTTGACACTCCTCTTTTCTGACTTTGTCCTATGTTTCTGATTATTACTTCTTAGTCTCTTTTGCTTAGTCTCCTTTGTTCCTTCTTAGTCTTCTCATAATTCATGTTAGGTCCCCTAATTATGAGTGCTCCCTATTGTCCTAGGACCTCTTTTCTTCTCACTCAATGTACTCTTTACCTCTCTCAGTAACCTTATCAGTTCCCCTAAATTTAATTCTCATCTCTAGGCAAATGTTTCACATATATCTGGGTCAGTTTAAATATATCTTTATCTGCATCTGGGTTCTCAACCTGGGGTCCATAAGCCCCTTTTTATTAATGGACAGCTATCTTTCAAATAAATCTACCTCCTTTGTAATCCAACATATTTTATTTTATGCATTTAAAACATAATTCTGAGAAAGGGTCTCTCAAAGGAGTACATGACAAACACAAATGTTAAGAATTCCTAAAACATGGGTCTATACCCTAAAGAGATGAAGAAAAAGGGTAAAAACATTACTTGCACAAAAATATTTATAGCAGCCCTGTTTGTGGTGGCAAAGAATTGGAAATCAAGTAAATGTCCTTCAATTGGGGAATGGCTTAGCAAACTGTGGTATATGTATGTCATGGAACACTATTGTTCTATTAGAAACTAGGAGGGACGGGATTTCAGGGAAGCCTGGGGGGATTTGCATGAACTGATGCTGAGTGAGATGAGCAGAACCAGAAGAACACTGTACACCCTAACAGCAACATGGGAGTGATGTTCAACCTTGAAGGACTTGCTCATTCCATCAGTGAAACAATCGGGAACAATTTTGGGCTGTCTGCAAAGGAAAGTGCCATCTGTATCCAGATAAGGAGCTGTGGAGTTTGAACAAAGTGCAAGGACTATTCCCTTTAATTTAGAAAAAAACAGATAACTTATTGTCTGATCTTGTTACCTCTTAGACTTCTCTTCTTTAAGGATATGATTTCTCTGTCATCACACCCAATTTGGATCAAGGTACAACATGGAAACAAAGCAAAGACTGACAGTGCTTTCCGTGGGGCGGGGGGGGGGGGGGGAAGCAAGATGGGGGGGGGGTTGTAAAACTCAAATAATATCTTTAATAAAAATAAATTTTAAAAACTTCCTAAAACAAACATAAATGTATATACATCACATGGCTCCCTGACTGGCTCGATGGATTAGATGGATGCATTCAGTCCCAGTATCTTCCTTGGGTTCCAATCCTATATTGTCATTGTCTATTGGACACTTCAGACCAGATATTCTGAGCCATTTCAAACTCATCTCATTTGAAACTACATTCATTTTTTTGTAAAAGGTGCAAGTCAAAGAGAATTAAGTGATATGTCAAAGATCACATGGCTACTAAGTGTCTGAGGCTGGATTCAAATTCAGGTCCAGGTGCTCTATCCATCACACCATCTAGTCAAACTCTAAATCCATTGCAATTTACCATAAACCTCTTCTTACAATAACTTTTTCTATCAGAGTTACCACCATCCTTCTAGCATCCTTGGTTAGTAACTATGGCATAGCTAATTCCTTACTCTCCCTTACTCCACATAGTCAATCAGTTGATAAATCTGGATATTTTTACCTCCACAATAATTCTAGATCTGACTCCTTTCCACTAACTCAGCTACCACTTTAGTTCATGTCCTCATCATCTCTCGCCTAGATTATTGCAATAGTTTACTAATCAATCTCCCTACCTCAGTTCTTTGAGGACTCCAGTCAATTTACAAAGAGCTGCCAAAGTAATTTTCCTTAAGTGCTATTCTGATCATGTGATTCCCCTATTTCACAAACTCCAATGGTTCCCTATTTTCCCTGGGATAAAATATAAATTCTACTTGTCTTTTAAAGCCTTTACAACCTAGACCTAAGCTATTTTTTCAGTCTTATTCATCATTACTTCCAAATCCCACACTACAATTGAGTCAATCTATTTTTTATGAGTCCTCATATATGATGCTCTCTTAATTCTAGACCCTTTCAGTGAATATTCCACGTAGCTTACATTTATTCTCTCCTGGTCTTTGACTTGGACTCTCTCTTAATTTAAGATGTAGTTTAAACATCTCTTCATAAAGATATTTTTTAATGATCTCCTGCTCCCAATGGCTAGTGCCCTTCTCTCTTTACAATCTTGTTAAGGGATTAGGGAAATTGAGAATTTAGCAATAGTAGTTTCCTCTCAGGAAGCTTATTTTTCTACACACCTCTATTTTTAAGAAAATTTTTCTTGTTCTCCTCTCAAGATGTCCACTCAACTCTCACATGACAGTATTTTAAGATATTTGAAGCTAGGGTGTTCTTCCTATATCTACTTTCTTGCTTAAAAATAAACACAGTAGGGGCAGCTAGGTGATGCAGTGGATAGAGCACCAACCCCGGAGTCAGGAGTACCTGAGTTCAAATCTGACCTCAGACACTTAATAATTACCTAGCGTGTGGCCTTAGGCAAACCACTTAACCCCACTGCCTTGAAAAAACTGAAAAAAATTAAAAATTAAACACAGTTGTCAAATGTTAAAATAAATTATCAAATATCAAAAATGTATCAGTATATTGAATCATATATTTGGAGTATAAAAGACACTACAGACCATCAAGAAGAATTGCCTTATTGTGAACAATAAGAGAACAGATCCCAAAAGGGCTAAATGACTACTGTTGTTCAGTTGTGGTTGACTGTTCATGATGTCATTTGGGGTTTTCTTGGCAAAGATACTGCAGTGATTTGCCTTTTCCTTCTCTAGCCCATTTTATAGATGAGAAAACTGAGGAAAAACAAGGTAAAATGATTTGTCCAGGACTACAGCTGAGGAATGTCTCAGGCTACATTTGAACTCAGATCTTCCTAACTCCAGGTACAGTATCTTATCCACTGAGCCATCTGGCTGCCTCTAAATGATTACTCTAATGATAAACAATTAAGAAAAAGACTGAAGTCCCCATATCCAAATCAGACCTCTTGCAACCTTGCCATGCTTTTGTTCTCAATGTTAAAAATAATAATAAAGGCAATGGGTGGGTAGAAGGGTGGGATAACAAATAAATCCCTGGTCTAATAAGTGGGGGACACATTTATCAGTGCTGAAGCTAATCTGTTTTAAATGTTCCACTACCATGTTGATGTTTGACAAACTAGATACCAAGCTCGCCTGTGAGTAATGGAAAAATCATCCTTCAGTAAACAAAGAGCTCACTTCTCACATTGCTCTGGGCTCTAGAGCACCAGTCAAGTGACCCACAGAGGTCTTTCACACATTAAATAGGAAACTTCACTGCTTCCTAACTCCCCAGGGATATCAGTACAGCAGCCTAGAAACAGGTTAGCTCCATCAGTACTGTTAGGATGAGAGCCAGGAGAATCCAACAAAGCTCCAGGGAAGTAGATAGACTGAAGAGCAAAGTATTGCACAACCATTCCAGTAAATGGGGACATTTAGCTGGGATATTTAAGGAGAAGGATGGGTCTTTACTATGTGCCAATGAATGTAAGGCTGGCCAAGGCCCTGTTGCCTTTGGGCAGAATTGGCTTATCAGAAGAGAAAAATAGCTGATCCAACTAAGCCAGTGAGCCTGGGGAAGGGTGTGGTTGCAGCTGTCTGGGTATCCCTAGCCTGTCTCCCTTTACATGGGCGTTTCTATGTTCTGACCTATAGGAAGGGAGTTGAGCAGTGAGGGAAAGATATGGAGCAGGAATGGGTGTGTGGTAGTGTCTCCTTCCCCCAAGTATTCTGCATTGTTTGGCCACCCTTAGCACTTACCCAAAATGTGAGTGGTGAGGTAAGGAGTAAAAAGGGGGGGGGGGGGGAGATGAGTATAACAAAGGAGAAGTATATAATTCAAATATCAGCCCTGCTTGCAGATCTGATAGACTAATTGTTTCTCATCACCCTGCAGAATTGTTTGAGAGCCCTAAACATGAGTTACATACTCTGAAGGAAAGACTTTTGAGTAATCACTCAAAACCTTTCAGTGGTTCCCCAGTGCCTAGCATTTAAGATAGAAGCCTCAGATCTTGGTTTTTAAGCCCTACTCAATCTTGCTCCTATCTAACTTTCCAGCTTTCTTATAAGACTTACCTTGAAATTCTCTACATTCAGATCAAACAATTCAGGGCAAGGGTCATACCTCATTGTATCTAGATTTCCTCAAGTCTAAAACAATGCCTTGTGTTTCAAAAATGTGTGCTGGTCCCTACACAAAAAAGATACCAGGTTGTCACTGCTGAAAAAAGTATAATTCACAAATGAATTGTGAATATGTCACAGATTTAAGCTGTCCTATCAGGTGAAACAAATTCCATTAAGAACCTTTTTTAAAAAATTCATCCAACAAACACTTATTAAGTATCCATGATGTGTCAATACTTGGGTATAAAAACCCAAAACAATCTCTGACCTTAACAAGTTTACATTACTGTCACTAAATAAGGACTTTTTACTTATAACTCAAGGTCATTAGCAAGAATAACTATTGTAAGATAATGAGACCCTTAGAGATTCCTGACTTAGAGTTGCTAACCCCATCTTTGGAAAGCTTCCTTTCTATATGTATGTGTATGTATGTATGTGTGTGTATATAGCTGTCATTCCTTCATACCTGCAATAAAATTACTTTGGATAGTTCCCTACTGAATTCTTCCAGTTTTTCTTCACTTGGTAAGTCAGAGGACCAAACATATATGAATTGTGTCTAATACAAGAGCAAATTAGCTTTGAGCAAGGGACTAAGATGCTCTCTTCTAGGTAAAGTCCAATTTCCCAACTATTTTTGATGACTCTGAGGCTTCCTTTGCTTCCTTCTGAGATTAAAGAATGGACTTCTGGATAAAAAAAAAGAGCACAGGATCACAGAAGCAGATCAGGAAGGGACTTTCAAGGTCATTTAATCCAACCTCCACATTTTAGTTGAGGACAATGAAATCAAGAAAAGATAAGTGATTTGTCCAAGGTCACACCAGTCATAAATGGCAGAGCCACTCAGCTCCTCTCTTCCAAACTCTTCCACTGTAACATGTTGCTTCTACCTTCAATGAGGTTAATTGACAACATCAAGGTGGTTTAGTAGAAGAGCACTGGGTCTGGAGTCAAAAAGATATGAGTTCAAATTCAGCCTCAGACTAGCTTTGTGACCCTGGGCAAATCACTTAACCTCTATTTGCCTTAGGATCTTAAATGTAAGCAACAACAACAAAATGAGGACATATTGGAGAAGGAAGTGGCAAACCACTCCAGTATCTTATGGACAACAGTCCATGGAGTCATGAAGAACTGACATGACCAAATGACTGAATGACAACAGCAATGTCAATACACATTCACTCAAAAAACAAGGAGCTTTACTGAGAATTCTCTAGTCAAGTAAACCTAGCCATCAAAAAGAGGATTCAGATCCCCTTATGAAGCTCTTCATACACTTTACAAAGTGCTTGCACATTTATTATCTCATTTTGATCCTCTCCCAAACCCTCCCAACTTGGCTCTACTTTGGAGGAAAAGAAACTGAGTCTCAAAGAATGGTTCATTGAATTGGACTATTCCAATTAGTCCAATTGAAATTTTACAGTTAGTTGTCAGATCAGAACCCAAGTGGACAAAATCTGACTTCAATAAATATCCAAGATCGTCAGGGGAAATCAAGATTATTTTGCATAGACAGTCTCCTGAACACATTAGATAGCAAATTTCTGGGTCAGACTAATTTATTTTCTGCTGCAATTTACTGGGTAAAAAAATGAAAAAGTAATAGTTGAAATAGTATCTTTGCTGTTCATTTCTCAAGGACACATTTACACTGTGTGGAAAAGTAGTAGTTTTTAAGGAAATTTAGTGACCCTTGAAAATCAGTCCTTTGTGGGACAACTTCCCACAAAGATGTCCAAACTAGTGTGAACTTTTTTTAATTTTAAAGAGCCAGAAGCAAACTAATTCCTTTCTCACTCCATTCCAATGGCATGTTCTACAACTGTGATGATACAGATGAAGGTGCCTTCCTAATAAGATGCAGGGACTGCAAAAGGCAATTGTTCATAGATTCCACTCAAAACAGAGGTCCCTCATTATAAACTCTACCTCTGAACACTACCTCTAAAACAGCACTACAGGTCTACTGTGTTCATGGGTGATAGATTCTAAGAGGAGGTATAGTTACTGTGTGGCTTCAGGTGAGTCATTCCCATGCCTCCTGAAACCTCACTTTCCTCCTTAATAAAATGAATATCTTGAACTCCTATCCTTCTTTATATAAGTGGCAGGCTATAGATGTGGAACACTGTATATGATATCAGACTATCACTGAACTAATTCCTTTTCTGAATTGCTTTTCCCCCTCAACTTTCTCTTTTTAAAACTTCTTAACTACAAAGGATGACTCTCTGGGGGGAGAGGAAAGAGGGGATGGGTGTGGAAAATAAGATGATAATAAAACAAAAGTTATCAAAAATTCTTTTCTTAAAATACTGAGGCTTAGGAAGAATGAGTTATCACATTAGTAAATTGACCATGAATATATATCATTTCCTTAAAATAAGATTTCTTGGAGAGGGGGTATATATGCAATATATGTATATGTATATGAACATATATACACACATGTGTACATATATACATATGTTTATAAAGAAAAATAGCAAAATTATGAAGCTGACCTAAACTTTCCAGTTCTGATAATCTAGGGCAGATATTCTTAATCTCTTTTTGACTGATATTGGACTATCTGCTAATCTCACTATTTGACAAAAATTTCTGCGGAAACTAGAAAGCAGTTTGGCAGAAATTAGGTATAGACCAACATCTCACAATATATACCAGGAAAAGATCAAAGTAGGTATATGATATAGATATGAATAGTGATACTAAAAGCAAATTAGGGGAGCATTGAATAGTTTGCCTGTTAGATTAATGGATAATGGAAAAATTTATAACAAAACAAGAGCTAGAGAGCATTATGAGAGGTAAGCTGAATAATTTTGATAATATTAAATTTAAAAAGTTTAAGTACAAATAAAAAAAATCAATGGAGCTAAGATTAGACAGAAAGCAGAAAACTGGGGGGGGGGGATTTTTTTTCCCATAGCAAGTGTCTATAATAATGGCCTAATTTCTCAAATATAGAGAGAATTGAATCAAATTTGTAAGAATTTATAAGTCATTCCCCAATTATAAATGATCAAAGGAAGTAAACGGGTAGTTTTCAGAAGAAATCAAAGCTTTGTATAGTCCTATGAAAAAAATGCCAGGGCAGCTAGGTGGCATAGTGAATAGAGCACCAGCCCTAGAGTCAGGAGGTCTGGAGTTCAAATCCAGACTTAGACACTTAATAATTACCTAGCTGTGTGGCCTTGGGCAAGTCACTTTACCCCACTGCCTTGCAAAAAAAAAAAGAAAGAAAAAATGCCCCAACTCACTATTAAAGAAATAGAAATTTAAACAATTCTAAGGTATCACTTCATATCTATCAAATCGGCTAATATGAAAGAAATGAAAAATAATAAATATTGGAGAGGAAATAGGAAAATTGAAATACTAGTAATGTGCACTGTTGGTAGAATTGTCAACTGATCTAATCATTTCTGGACAGCAATTTTGGATGATGCCCAAAGGACTATTAATCTATGTATACCTTTTGACCAAGCAATACCTTTAGTAGATTTGTATCCCAAAGAGGATAAGGGGAAAAAAAGGAAAAGGATCTTTTCGTACAAAAATAATTATAGCAACTCTTTTGGTGGTAGCAAAGCATTGGAATTTGAGGGGATTATCTATAAAATGAAGGATGGCTGAACAAGTTGTGGATGTGATTCTGAAAGAATACTATTGTGTTATAAGAAATCATGAGCAGGATGCTTTCAGGAAAACCTGGAAACCTGTTTATGTAGTATATAAGTAAGCAGAAATTATGGGTCTTAGGTACTTTTTATAGATATTTCTTATCCCAATATTATATCAGGGGCAGCAGTAATCATGGATGACATTGCCTAAAACAGAATCTTTTGGATTCTATAAAATGTCCAGTATATTGAACCACTAACTGTTTGGGCACCATATTAAAGAAACTAGAACTACAAGTTGTCAGGGCAAGAGGGAACTTAAGGGATCAACTTAGTTCAACCTTCTCATTTTATTGGAGAGGAAACTGATTTTTAAGAGGTGAAGTGATTGAATAAAGTCACATCAACTGTAAAGGTGGGACTAGAAACAATATCTATCTCTTCAGTTTTCTCTCCACCAAACTTTATTAGCTCAATATATACATAACCATGTTTGCTCAATCCTTTTCTCTGACTTCACAAGATCTCATGATAATGAGGGGATTATATGTCCAATGTATGCCTCTGTTGCTTTGGTACCCAAAGAATCAAGTCAATTGCTTTTCCAGGGCACCAGTTTCCTTGCTTACTGAATGTATAATCTTTAAGGCTTTTCTAGGTCTGTTTTATGACCTTCTGTCTCTAACACTTTATGAATAATTACATCTTTATTCTTGTTTCATAAAGTTAGCTAGAAAGCTCATTCTACCTCTGTATCTCTCTGTCCTCTGTCTCTGTTCCTCCCTGTCCTCTGTCTCTGTTCCTCTCTGTCCTCTGTCTCTGTTCCTCTCTGTCCTCTGTCTCTGTTCCTCTCTGTCCCTGTCTCTCTATCTCACATACTCTCCCCTCTCCCTCTTCCCCCCCCCCCCCCCCCCCCCCCCCCCACCCCCCCCCCCCCGCTCCATGCAGTAAAAATAAATTTTGGATGACACAAAGTATGCTGGGAATCAAAGCATCTTAATATACTGTATCATCAAATATCTGGATGCATGGCAACATCTTTGCACTATAAATGAAGTCAAAGCTTCCTTTTGAAGAAAGGACTTTAAAATTCTTTCTAAAGAATTCACCCATCAATTCCTTTCATATTTCAGTTACCAGTGTAGCAACGGGGATGTCCATCTGTTCTGACTTTCTCTATATAACCAACCTATCTTCTCTTTCAACCATGTGTATTCTCAATCCCAATCCTGGCATTTCTTGTACACAAATCATCTTTGGATAAGAGAGCATTGGACTTGGAGTCAGTAAAGCCTGGTTTGAATCCCATGCCTGGTTATTGTCTGTGCACCAAGGGGCATGCCCCTTACCCTCTCTGCCCCACTTAGTTTCCTCATAAATAAAATGGAGATGGTGTGTAAAATATATAAATGCCATGGTTTACTGTAAGGTTCAAAGTTGATTATGTGTATAAATTATATTGCAAAATATTAAAATATAATATAAAGATCTATATGTTTCAGTTAGTAATACAGTCAATCACATTCTCATGTCACTTTAGAGTTTAAAAGGACAACTGGGTGGTGAAGTGGATAGAGTGACTGACCTGGAGTCAGGAAATCTCTCTTTCTGGATTCAAATATGATATTGGACACATCTTAGCTGGGTGACTCTGGGCAAGTTACTTAATCCTGTTTGCCTCAGTTTTTTTCATTTGAAATGAGAGAATGAAATGGTAAACCATGTTAAGTATCTATGCCAGGAAAACTCCAAATGGGATCATAAAGAGTAAGACACAACTGAAAAATGACTGGACAACAACAATTTAAAAATTACTTTCTCCACAATTTTATTAGAAAATTGTAAATATCATTATTCCCATTTCACAGATCAGGAAACTGAGCCTCAGGAAGATTATATGACTTGTTCGAGGGTCTCATAGAGTAGCTATTGAGTGGGAACTTGAACCCATCTTTCCTTGCTACATGTTCACTGCTTTTCTACTGTAACAATGATTTTACTATTGAAAAAAAGTTTTTTGAAGTGTCTATCTGATATCAGAGTGGTAAAGTATAATCTTAAGCTAAAAGTAAGAAAGAGGGTAAATATTTAAAATTTCTTTAATATTTTATTAATATTTAAATTATACTCTACATTAGAAACATCAAAAGAAGAAAATTAGAAAGTGGGGGAGTGATAGTGCTAGAAGTAAGCATATTGTCAGCATCTGGCAACAAAAGCTGGCATATGACAGAGTTGGGAGAGTTGTATAACAGTATAATAGGAATATTACAGAGTTTTGGAATCTGGAAATCTGGATTCCCTTTCTAGTTCTATTATTTATTACCTAAGTGATTTGGGAAAATCACTTAGTTCCCAAGCCTCAATTTCTATCTCTAAAAAGTGGGAACAATCATACCACTACTGGGTCTATACCCTGAAGAGATTATGAAAAAGGGTAAAAACATCACTTGCACAAAAAACATCACTTGTACAAAAATATTCATAGCAGTCCTGTTTGTGGTGACGAAGAATTGGACATTAAGTGAATGTCCTTCAATTGAGGAATGGCTTAAGAAACTGTATTATGTGTGTCATGGAACACTACTGTTCTATTAGAAACCAGGAGGGATGAGAATTCAGGGAAATATGGAAGGATTCGCATGAAATGATGCTGAGCAAGATGAGCAGAAGCAGAAAAACATTATACATCCTAAGAGCAACATGGGAGTGATGATCAACCTTGATGGACTTTGCTCGTTTCATCAGTGCAACAAACAGGCACAATTTGGGGCTATCTTTGATGGAGAATACCATCTGTATCCAGAGGAAAGAATTGTAGAGTTTGAACAAAGACCAAAGACCTTTAATTAAAAAACAATTATCTTATTATGTAATTTTACTATCTCTTATACTTTACTTTTTTAAGGATATAATTTCTCTCTCATCACATTCAACTGAGATCAATGTATACCATGGAAAGAATGTAAAGACTAACAGACTGCCTTCTGGGGGGGGGGGAGAAAGAATGGGAAAAATTGTAAAACTCAAAATAAATAAAATCTTTCTTTAAATTAAAAAAAAAGTAGGAACAATTTCCAAACTACCGTTTTTTACTTAGTGTTGTTAGGATTAGTTTTGTGAACTTTGGAATATGACATAAACATGAGATTCAGGTAATCCAACTTGGATCTCCTTAGAAGTTTGGCGCTGTCCCTGGAAGTTTTACAATGAACAGTTGATAATACAAATAATTAATACATTCTAATACTATATTGATAAGTGATTTCCCCAGTGTGACTGCTCCTTCTATTGGTATTGATGGCAACTTTACATGTTTTAGCAGATAGTTTTGAGGAATTTCTGTGACCTAAATTCTGATGATGTAGCTCTCATCTCTCAAAGTAGGTTCTCGACAAAAAAGTAAAACAACAGCCACTTTCTGGACCCTTACTCAAAACATTTTCAGTCTCGCAGGATCTGTCAGAGCTAGCACAGTCTATGAGAGTCTATAGTCAGCTCAAATCACAATGAAGTATCAGATGAAGACTTTAGCAAAGGTGCAATTCAAAAGATTAAAAAAGGTGTCTTTATAGAGTGAAAAGAATAGGGAGGAATAAATAAACTTCCCCTACAGTCTTGACTCTTCCATTAATTGGTTGTATGAATTTTGACAACTTGTTTTACATCTGAATATATAAAACAGAGAATATTCACACAAGGGGCACAGGAAGAGGAAAGCATTTTGTCAGTCCTAAGGTAGTAAATAAATGAAAAAAGTTGAATTGTTAAAGACAGTTACTCTGGCATTAGCTGGCTCTAGTTTCTTCCTTTCATAGGCTGCCCCTCCTTTGTTTATTAGAGAAACCTAAAAAGGCATCAATTATTGTCATGGCAAACATAAAATTATCCTTCTCACACCTAACATTATCCCCTTTGAACCCTCCATTAACTATCTCTATTTTTAATATAGACTTTAAGAGGCACCTTTCTTAAATATTCATTCTTTCAGTGAATAAATGTTTTGGATGAACTGATCTCTCTTGTTTTTTCAACCACCCTCTGCTTGACTATTCATTGCAAAACTTCTAGGGGACAGTTGACTATTTTTAAATCCCTTTCAAAAATCCAAAAAAACTAAAATTGCTAGGCATTTCTTAAATCATTTTCTGAAAAGACAAGGTAAAATGATTAGTTTTCAAACATTAAAAGTTGGAAATGAGCAGCTTCATTTGATTATAGAATCATAGATATTAAAGGAAGAACTTTAGAGGTTGTCTACTGCAAGTAGTTCATCTCACAGATGAGGAAACATGTTAAGATTCAATCTTAGTTTTCTTTGTGGGGGGACAAGCTTTCCCCCCGGGATTATGAAGCATCAGGTAGGATTTCATTACTATTATTACAAATGATTATTTAGTTCCAGATCACCCAATAACCAAAAGGAATTGGAAGAGACTTCTTTAATCAACTGGCCCAACCTCCTAACTGATAAGAGAGACTCCTTAAATATGTCCTGTGTTAGGGAACTCACTGCCTCAGAAGATAATTCATGCTATGGGTGAACAATTTTAATTGTTTAGAAAGTTTTTCCTTTTACTTCAATGGATAGAATGTTATCAATGTTGGCTTCTCAATTGGCACAGAATGAAGTACATCCATGCTAAGTGATTTTCTCTGTGTCTTTTTTTCCTGATTTTTTGGGTACCCAAGAGAGCACTCACTCAGGCTATTATTGGCTCATACCACATGACCAATCCACCTTTTTCAATCAGACATTTAAATTGATTTTTCAACCAATAAACATTTATTAAGTACCTACTATGTGCCAGACAGGACTACTACAAAGACAAAGTCAGACAGATGTCCTCCTGATGTTAACATTCTATTGGGGAAATGACAATAAAATCAATGCAGGGTAATTTTATGATTAGCAGCCAAGGAATTGGGAAAGATCTTAGAGTAGGAGATGTAATTTAAGCTCAGCTTCTGGAAACTCTGAGTCAAGTGAGAAGGGAGTACATTCCAGGTATGTGAGATGACAAGTCCTAGATGAAAAGAATTTCAATCAAAAATAATAATAGTAAGATTTCATAATAATTTCTATTACATTTGTTATAAAGTGAAGCTGTCTACAAACTACTCTCATCTACCACCTCGCTTGCTCTACTCCACCCAATAATTATTCTCACTTAACCTTTCTTGGTCTTAGCTAATAGTCAGCATTTATATATTGCCAAATGCTATCCAGATACATTATTTTGTCCTCTACCACAACCTTGTGGTAGAGGTGCTGAATTATCCCCATTTTGCTGATGAAGAAATCAAGACAGACAAGGGGTCCTACTTGCTATTAAATGTCTGAAAGAGGATTTGAATTCAGGTCTCCCTGAATTCAGTGCTCTATCCACTTTGTGGACTTAGGTTTCTAAGCCTTGAAGGTAGGGGACAGCGTATACCTTTTTTTTTTTGGTATCTCTAGGACTTTATACCATATAAGTCATGAAGCATTTAGTAACTGCCTAATACTATGAAGCCTAGCTTAAAGGTTGTTGACTTGACCTGCTCTTTCCATAAAATGAACCCATTAACTCAGTCAGGGGTACTCAACCTAGTTCACAGTTTCCCAGGGTTGGGGGGGGGGGATTGCATCTTTATTTTTACTGTCCTTTAAATGAAATTTAGTATTTCTTTCAAGTAAAGATTTATTCAGAGAAGAGTTTTGTGGGTTTCCCCAGACTGCCAAGGGGAAAAAAAAAAAGGAGAGAGGGGACCGAAGAACCTTTTACTTAGATGTAAGATCCCTTCTAGCACCAAAATGAAATTTTCTGTGATGGCAGCATACATTAAGAGATCAAGGAAGGCAGGGTTCAGAAAAAAAAAAAAGGCCCATAGGAAAGGTGGCGATGGGGGAGGGTGTTCAAGGGCCAACTGGATTACAGTGGTAGAGATGACCCACATTTGGGTTCCTTGAGATCATTCCCTAGGTGTGATTCTATAATCAAATAAAGCTGCTCATTTCCAACTTTTAATGTTTGAAAACTAAACATCTTCCCTTGTCTTTTCAGAAAATAATTTAACAAATTAGTTACATTAAAATCATTTAATAAAAATGATACCCACGCCCCCAGGGGAGTGTTAGCTATCTCCCCGGCCCCCTTGAAAGATCCTTCCTCTCGGGCCCTTGTGTGGCTCGGTGAGTCCCCGCTTTCGGGGCGCCCCATCAGAGCCACCATGGCCAGCTCCCCCACCGCGAGCCTCCCCGGGGCCAGGCTGCCGCCGGGGCCCCTTCCCCCAGGAGCCGCCCGTCGGAGGGGAGAGCCTGGGCTGGGAAGGGGAGGGATGCGGGCTTGGTGGCCCCCAAATGCGGTGACGAACTCCAGAACCGCAGCGGCCACCCCCAAGTCTCAGGGACCCCGTGGGACCGGATGCCTCCTCCTCCTCCTCACCATCATCATCGCCGGCGGCGGGCTGCTGCGGGGGGCCAGGGTGGGGTCACCCGGAGCCCGGCCCGGACTGGGAGCGCCGCAGAGCCGCGGCCCGGGCGGGGGCCTGGGGGGCCCGGAGGAGACTTCTGCCCCCCAACCCCGGACGCAGAGGCCCCGAAAGGCGGGCGGCGCTTACCTGCGCTCATCGCGCCGGGGGCTGCGGCGGGCGGGCCGGCCGGGCGCTGCAGTCGGCGGCCCCAGGGCGGAGCCGGGCGCTGTCCGGGTGCTGCCGGGCACCGGCGGGTGCTTGCGCTGCCGCCGCCCTCTCCTACCTGTTACGCATCCAGAGGCGGCGGCGGCGGCGGCGGAGCGGGCGCGGCGGCCTCAGCCAGTGAGCGGGCAGCGCGGCCGCATCCCGCCCTGCCCCGCCCGGGAGCGGGTTATAAGCGCCGCTCCACGCCCCTCCCGCCCCGCTGACACCGCCCTGCGGGGCCCGGGTCAGCGGCGCCGCATCCCCGCGGGCCGGCTCCGCCGCGCCGCCGCTCCTCTTCCCACGGGCCCCGCGGCGGCAGGTCCGCAGCCGCCCGCCGCGCTCGCTCTCCTCACCATGCCCGACGGCTCCGGCGCGCCCGCCCGCCCTCCTTCCCGGGGCCGCCGCCGCCGCCGCCGCCGCGCGACCCTCCGCCCGCCCCGCGGGCCAGGTGCTGCCCCGGCCCGAGCTCACCGACGGGGCTCGGGCGCGCGGCGGGCGAAGAGCACCCTGGGAAGTGTAGGCGCTGCGCCCCAGCCCTGCCGCGCCTCCTGCGGGCTGCGGCCGGAGCGGACTACAAGCCCCACGATGCTCCGCGCACATGCGGACTCCGCTGACAGCGGGCGCCTGCTGCTCTTGGGTCTTTCTCGGTATCCCGGCGAGGAAACTGAGGCTCGGAGGAGGGCCGCGACGTGTCCCGAGGGCGCCAACTTGGACGTTTGACCCCGTCCCAGTTCAGAACTGTACGTCCAAGGTAGCGCACCCTGTTACGGTGAGGAACGCAGTAGAGAAAGACTTCAGCTCAGCTTTCCGATTTTTAATTCCAGTCATTTTATTAATTTTTTAATTTGTTTTCCAATTATATCATTTTCTGTAAGGTTTTGAATTTTACAATTTTTCCTCCCTATCCACCCCCAGAAGGCAGTCTGATAACCTTTGCATTGTTTCCAAACTGTGCATTGATCAAAACTAAATGTGTTGAGAAAGAAATCATATCCTTAAGGAAAAAAATAAAATATAAGAGATAGTAAGATTATATAGTGTCCACTATCTTTTTACTAGGGATCAGAAGTCATTCATTCATGCATTCATTCATTCATTCATTCATTCAACAAGCATGCACACCTTAACAGCAACCTTGTGTGGGGATCACCTTAGCTCTTCTCAGCAGGACGATGACCCGTGACAATTCTAAAAGACCGATGATAGAAAATGTCATGCACACCCAGAGAAACAACTGTGGAGCATGAATGCAGACAAAGCAGACTACTTTTACTGTTTAAAATTTGTCTTGTGTTTTTTTCTTTTCCTGTTATTTTCCCTTTGTTCTGATTCTTCTTTCACAACAGGACTCCTATGGAAATATATTGAACATAGTTGTTCATATATAAGCTGTATCAATTACTCGCTGACCAGGGGAGAGGAGAAAAATGAACAGAGAAAAATATCGAGCTAAAATTGGGGAAAAACAAAAACAAACAAACAAGCAAATGAATGAATGAATGAATGAATGTCCAAACCTCCCCCCCCCCAATAAAACCAAAAAATATCAAGCATGCCCTAAGCTATGATCTGTGCTACAAGCTTGGGATATATGCATACAAATCAAAGTTCATACCCTCAAGGAGCTTGCAATATAATGAAAGATAAAGCAGGGACACAGAACATTAAATTTATATATATATATATATATATATATATATATACATATACATATATATGTATATCCATGCATATATGTACATATACATGTGTATTTGTGCATATATATATATCTTTATGTATGCAACCACTCCAATAGCTTTGCCAAGAAAAACCATGGACAGTATTGGCATGATCCATGGAATCACCCACAGTCAGACATGACTGAACAACAACAATTTATAGGTATTTACTATCCCCCCCAAATTATTTATTTATTTATATTTCATCTATATGTACATGTATATTATAAGTTTCAAAATTTCCCTCCACCTTCCCTTCCCCCTCCTTCCCCTCAGCTGCAAAGTCAGGTGAGCATTATACATAAATATTTTTGACAAACATGTTTACAGATTAGTTATTTTCAGTATGAGGAATTAGGATTAAGGGAAAGAGATCCACAAGGGATAATTTTATAAAGTGCTCATCAGATTCTGAAAGGTTGGGGTTTTGGTTTATTTTTTTGTTTTGTTTTTCTTCTTCTGGACGGGGATAACCATAGCTGATCTGATCTGATACATTTGCCCTAGGTTTCTGAACTACTGAGAGAGATATATTCTTATATATAAAACGCTCCTGACCCACTCTGATACCAGCAAGTTAAATTCCCAGAGGAGAGCCTGCTACTACTTTCATAGAATTAAGGAGTAACTCTGTGGATAGCTATTCTCTTAACACTTGCTTATAAGCCCCTACTTCTTTTTAATAGTCAGCAAAGGCATTTACTTCAATGGCAAAGAATAGTGATCACAAAGCATTTCCTACCCCAAATAGAGGCACACTCTCCCACAAATACACAAACAATCTAAGAGAATGAATGTTAAGTGTAGGGAGACACAATAAATCAATACAACTCACAACTCTGACTGCAAGGTCTCAGTGTTCTTTTTTTCTTCAAGAAGGTCCGTACAAATCTGCCTGTAGGATGTGGCAAGGGGGAATAGATAAGTCATTTAACTATTCAGTTAAACTGTATTCTTGAAATGCTTATTCCATGATTACTGTTTCATTTCTTCTCTTCCTTTCTCATTCCCTTCCTCATGGGTCACTTATTGTTCACTTTCTAGGACCCTTCTACCTCCTGAAGATACTGCTTTCCTTAATAACTTTCCCAGTACTGACTATACTTTCTCTCATATCCCCCACCACCCCAGATTCATCTAAGTGGAGGAATCTCCATAATCCTTCCCTCCTCCAGTCTTTCCCTCATCACTGTCCTTAAACAACCTTTCCTTCTTTGAGGTTCCCACTATCCAAATTTATCAATCAATTTAGATCCTGTTAACTGTTATTTACTTATATATAAGATAATTTCTACTAGCCTCCCTTTCCCTTTCCCCTCTTCCCCTTATCTCCATGTATTCCTCTTCCTCTCTCTTTAAGAACCACTGGAAAGCCTTATCTAATTGGACTTTCTCTGTGATAAGGATCAGAGAGGACACATGTATCACCTTCCTCTATATAAATATGAGAAGTTTATTCTTGCTTAGTCCTTCATCATTTTTTATTCACATTTTCTTTTTTTGTGTTTGTCTTTACTCTTGTTTTTATATTTCAAAGTATTTCTGCAGCTCTAGTTTTTTTTTTTTTTCATATGGAATGCTTGAAGATCTCACTTCATTAGGCCCATTCCCCCTTATCCCCAGCCCCCAATAACATTATACTCAGTTTTGCTAGGTAAGTTATTCTTGACTGTAAACCCATATCCTTTTACCTTCTGAAATGTAGTATTCCAAATTTTCTGCTAAGGTAGCTGCATATGTAAACCAGACTGTGACTAGGACATGAATCTGGTTGCTTGTAGTAGTTTTAGTCTGATCTGGAAACTCTGGATTTTGGCAATGATGTTCCAGGGAATTTTCTTTTTTATTTTTTTCCAGGTGGTGGAAAATGGATAGGTAGATTCTTTCTGTTTCTACTTTGTCCTGTTTTAAGAAATTTGGGAAGTTTTCTTCCTAGATTTCTGGAAACAGAATGTCAATGTCCCTTTTTGAGTCATGGAATTCAGATAGTCCAGTAATTCTTAATTTTCTTCTCAATCAGTTTTCCAGATCAGTTTTTGTGATCAGTTGTTATATTTTCTTTTTTATAAAGAAAGATTTTATTTATTTTGAGTTTTACAATTTTTCTCCTTATTCTTGCTTCCCTCTCCCCACCCCACCCCACATTGTTTCCATGGTATACACTGATCTAAATTGAATGTGATGAGAGAGAAAAACATATTGTTAAGGAAGAAAAATAAAGTATAAGAGATAGCAAAATTACATAATAACAGTTTTTTTTTCTAAATTGAAGGTAATAGTCTTTGGTCTTTGTTCAAACTCCTCAATTCTTTCTCTGGATACAGATGGTATTCTCCATCACAGATAGCCCAAAATTGTCCCTGATTGTTGCACTGATGGAATGAGCAAGTCCATCAAGGTTGATCATCACCCCCATGTTGCCATTAGGGTATACAATGTTTTTCTGGTTCTACTCATCTCACTCAGTCAAATGTTTATATTTTCTTCATTTTTTAGTCTTTTGATTTTGTTTTAATATTTCTTGTTGACTCATGGAGTCATTGGCTTGTATTTGGATTATTTGAATTTTCTGGGATTTTGTTGTTAAGCAAGGTTTTGAATCTCTTTTGCCAAGATGTTAATTGCCTTTTGGATTCTTTTTTCCTTCTCATTTCTTTTCCATTTTTTTCCCTCAAGTATTCCTTTATTAAAAATTTTAACTCCTTAATAAAAACTCTTGCTTCATTTGTTCCAGGAATTCCAGATGAAATGGTACCCAAGCTATATTTTTCTCTGAGGCAATTCTCTAAGATATTTTGGAGTCATTCTCACCTGAGTTTGTATTGTAGGTGTCTGATACCATAATAACTCATTACAGAAGGAAAAGGGGAAAAAGCATTAAATAATTCTACTGTGTTAGGTATTGTGCTAAACACTTTTACAAATATATCTCATTTGAGTCTTACAAAAACCCTCCATAACTATATCTATTGTCAGTTGAGGAAACTGAGGCAAACAGATGTCAAGTGATTTGCTCAGGTATCACAACTAACAAATATTTGAAGCTATTTTTTTAAATTGACTCCAGCCCCACCACTTTATCTATTGTGCCACCTAACATATTTCTTTGTGGTGAGGTTCTTTTTTTGTTAGCTCATTCTTCCAATCAGCTTCCTGACTTTTGACTTAATATCAGGGTTAAATACTAGTACTCCTGGAGGAAAAATATGTGCTGATTCTATTGATTCTTTCTTGGAGTATTGAGGGCTGTATTGTTCCAGCATTTATGAACAGGTTGGGGACCTGGCAACTTCAGAGAAAAGTCTTAGTGATGTCCCCTTGATTTTAATTCTGCAAGTTCCTAACCTGGGTTTGACTTTGGACAAGAGTAGGCTACTGGTAGACTTTGCCCTTATAAGCCAATGGAAAGTTCTTTTGACTTCTTTTGTAAACTTCTCTTTGTTCTGAGCTACTGGCATCTCCTAATATCTTTTGGACATTTCAAACTGGATGTTTTGTAGTCATTGAAAATTCAACACCACCAGAATAAAACTCATTATCTTTCCTTTCAAAATCTCCCCTTTTCTGAATTTTCTTATTACTGTCAAAGGAACTTTCACCTTCTCAGTTGCTCATGCCCACAACTTCAATATTATTCTTAAAACTTCATTCCTCCTCACTAATTCAATCCATTGTCAAATCTTATCATTTCTACTTTTACAATTTTTTTAATATGTTCCCCCATTTTATTCACACTATTATCATCCTAGTTCAGGCCTGCATCACTTCTCATCTGAACTATTGCAATAGTCCTTTTAATTGATCTCCCAGCTTCAAGTTTCTCCATACTCCAATCCATCTTCTGTTCAACTGCCAAAATGTTTTTTTTTCATTTTAAATATATTTAAAATTTTTCAAATTACTTGTAGAAATAATTCTTAACATTCTTTTTTTTAAATTTTGAATTACAAATTTTCTTTCTCCTTCTCTCCAGATGAAATGGTACCCAAGCTATATTTTTCTCTGAGGCAATCATCTCCTTCTCTCCCTTCAATTCCTTCCTTTATGAGGGGGAATTGAAGGGAGAGAAGGAGAAAGAAAATTTGTCAGTCAATTGTAATAGAATATTATTGTTACTGTGTACAACATTCTCCTGGTTCTACTCACTTCATTTTTCATCAGTTCCTGGAAGTCTTTCAAGGTTTTTCTGAGAGCATCCTGCTCATCATTTAGTATAATATAATATTATTCCATCACAATCATATACCACAACTTGTTCAGCCATTCCCCAATTGGTGGGCATCCCCTCCATTTCCAATGCTTTACCATCACAATAAGAACTGCTATGAATATTTTTGTATATGTAGATTATTTTCCCTTAAAACAATCTCTTTGGGATATAGATCTAGTAGTGATAATGCTGAATCAAAAAGTATGCACAATTATAGTTCTTTTTGGCATAGTTCCAAATTGCTCTTTAGACTGTTGAATCAGTTCACTTCACCACAATCCCCATTTTCTCCAATGTTTATCATTTTTCTTTTCTATCATATTAGGCAATCTAATAGTTGTGAAGTGGTACCTCAGAATTGTTTCAATCTGTATTTCTCTAATAAGAGTAATTTAGAGAATTTTTTCATATGACTATATATAGTTTGATTACTATTTCTAAAAACTGTCTGTTCATCTCCTTTAACCATTTATGAATTGAGAAATGACTTGAATTCTTATTAATTTTACTCAGTGTTCTATCTATGTATTTGCAAATTGTTTCTTTCTGACTGCTTGCAATATTTTCTCCTTGACCTGGGAGTTCTGGGATTTGACTATAATATTCCTGGGAGATTTTCTTTTGAAATCTCTTTTGGGAGGTGATCTTTCTATTTTAACCTTTGGTTCTAGAATTTTAGAATAATTTTCATTGAAAATTACTTGAAAGATAATGTATATATATGATCTTATTTTGATCATGGCTTTCAGGGAGTTCAATAATTCTCAAATCATCTTTCTTTGATCTATTTTCCAGATAAGCTGTTTTTCCAATGACTTAGTTCATATTTTCTTCTGTTTTTTTCTATTTGACTGCTCTTTGATGTTTCATAGAATTGTTAACTTCTAACTGTCCAATTCTAATTTTTAAGGAATTGTTTTCTGAAAAAATTGAGCTTTTTCGCCTCCTTTTCCATTTGGCCAATTCTACTTTTTAAGAAATTTTTCTCTTCAGTGGAGTTTTGTCCCTGATTTGCCATTTGCTCTATCCTGTTTTTTTAAGATGTTATTTTCTTCAGGATTTTTGTACCTCCTTTATTAAACTGTTGTGATCAATATAATATACAATATTATATGATGAATACATTAGAGGAAATATAAAACAAAATACTATGTGAGATCTGAAGGGACAACATTATTCACAATTGAAAAACCAGAAAAGATTTCCTATAGGAAATTGAATTTGAATTGGTTTTCCAAAGAGGGAAAGTTCCATTATGGTGGGGAGGGAGGTAGATTATGAGTTTTGTTTTGGACACGATGGTTTAAAAAGTCTATGGGACATACAATTTGAGAAGTCCAATAGCCAGTGGGAAATGCTTCATTATAGTTCAGGAGAGAAATTAGAGCTACATATATAGATCTGGGAATTCAATACATAGATGATAATGAAACTTATGGGTGTGGATGAGATCATCAAGTGAATAGTTATAATTCAAGGCAGAATATAATAAGTACCACTGGAGAGGTAAACAGTTCTCTTGGTCATCACTCTTACTCAGCAAATCCTGTATAAAATATCTTTCTCCTATATTGTTCTATCTTTTTGATAATAAGTATATGAAGAAATGTCTTTAGAAGTTTACTAATATATTCCTTCCTATGTAGCAAGAGTAGAATTATTTTCTGTTAAATCCATGCTAGGATCTAATAGTTTTTCAGAAGAATCTTAGGGATATTTAAAGCGATTCCAACCCTCTTATTAAGTCTCTTTGATCTAACGAACACCCAAGGCTTTCTGAGTATAGGTCTGACTTAGAAACAATTTTATGAGGAAGGGAGGGAAATGCATTATTATCTCCATTTTACATATTGAGAAACTGTATTTACAATGATAACTTGCTCAAGGACATATAGTGAGTCAGAGGTAAAACCAAACTTTCAATTCAAGGCCCTTGATTCATTTCTCTTCACAATATATTGTTGTTCAGTCATTTTCAATTGTTTCAGACATTCTATGAGCCCATTTGGGATTTCCTTGGTAAAGCTACTGAAATGATTTTTCATTTTCTTTTCTAGCTTATTTTATAGATGAGAAAACTGAGGCAATCAGGGTTAAGTGGTTACATAGCTAGCAAGTGTCTGGGATTAGATTTGAAGTCAAGCTCTCCTGATTCCAGGGTTGGCACTTTGTCCACTTCAACACCTAGATTATAGCATGTCACTATGTCAGATGTTAAAGCAAATAAATCTTCCTTGAATAAATTGGTGGGAAAATCAAGTGCCTGTCAAAGAAGTTGGGGTAATAGAATAATAGTGTAAACTTTAGTCCACATATTTCAGAGCTTTCATAGAACAGGTTAAATATTGAAGGCTTCCCAAGTAAATGCTTTACTTGACTCATATCACAACTCAGGAACATCAAAATTCAGTTTATACCTGGGTCTCCATGGGAAGGAGGGAGGAAGGAAGGAAGGAAGGAAGGAAGGAAGGAAGGAAGGAAGGAAGGAAGGAAGGAAGGAAGGAAGGAAGGAAGGAAGGAAGGAAGAATGGAAGGAAGAATGGAAGGAAGGAAAGAAGGAAGAATGGAAGGAAGGAGGAAGGAAGTAAGGAAGGAAGAAAGTAAGGAGGCAGCTTGAAAGGAAGGAAAGTAGGCAGCTTGAAAGCAAGGAAGGAAGCAAGGAAGAAGGAAGGAAGCAAGGAAGGAATGAAGGAAGAAAGGAAACTAGAAAGCAAGGAAGGAAGGAAAGAAAGAAGGGAGAAAGGAATAGAAGGAGAGAAGAAGAAAAAAAGGAAGATATTCTCAGCTCAAATGCAATCACTAAAGCTAACAAAACTTCAAATATAGAACTAGTATTATTTATTTAGACAAAAGTAGAAAGAATTTGCATCAAGTCAAACTAATTTCCTTTTCTTTCTAGTAAGCCTCTTCCTTCTTCAAGGACCAGTATAGATGTAATGGGACTTAATAGAACCATTATGGGTGCATCTACTTACCCCTCTTCCTCTGTGAATGGAAAGAATTCACAGTTTGTAAAGAATCAAGCAACCAACCATCTCCTTAGAACTATATAGTCATCAAAATTTATAGTACTATCCTGGTTGACCCCAAACCCTACCCATGCCTCCCACCCCTTGCATTAAGGAAGAACTTTGCTACTGTGAGGGAGTTAAGTAAACTGATAACTCACATGACTCACAATACTATAGAAAGGCTAGGTCCAACTTGCCTCACTATAGCAAGCCATTCTACTAAACCAATCTTTTACTGTGTCTCCATCTGTCAGAGGCTCATAGACTCATTGAATTAAGGCCAAAACCAGTATCTGAGGTTACCTCATTTAAGTCCTTCATTTTATAGAGGAAGAAACTGTGGCCCAGGGAGGTGACTTTCTCAAGATGATCCAGATAAGCTAGCATCAAAGGTGGGATCTGAATTCAGCTAGTCTGGTTTCAGAGTCTTTTTTTTTCCTTCCACATTTCTATCTGGCAGCAGCCCACATACAACCCGACTTCTTTGTGCTGCCCTTTCTCTCTGCTAATCTGTAGAGTCTCCAAGAAGAACCCTTGAGAAATCCAAGCCCAAGGACATGCATAGTTCAGTTGTAACTAGCTATGAATTTGAGTCAGGGTCAGAACAAAGTCTGCATCATTCAAGCAATAAACATTTTACAGCTCGTAAAGGAACTTTATAGCTTGTGAAGAAAATGCAGGAGGGTGTTTGGGGCAACTTCTGAACTTGGGTACATCTATTACATTAAAATGTAGAATTTTAATGTAAGATTGTATATTGCACTTCCTATGGGTATATGCTCCCAGCTTCCAAAAGAAGACCTCAAGCCCATGCTAAATAGAATGTGTGATATAGGGCCAACACCCATCTCTCCCCACTCCATCTCCCACAGAACCATGGGGCACATGTCCAGTTATACAGGGAGTGTGTCAATCCAATCCCCCCATTATATTAGAGCTTATGTCAGTTGTTTTTCGGTTGTGTCTGACTCTTTGGGACCCCATTTAGAATTTTCTTGGCAAAGATCTTAGAGAAGTTAGTTATTTCCTTCTCTAGATCATTTTACAGATGGGAAACTGAAGTGAAAAGTATTAAGGACATGCCCAGGGTTCCACTGCCAATAAGTGTCTGCGGACTTGAACTCAAGAGGATGAGTTTTCCTGACTCTAAGACCAGTACTTTATCCATTGAGCCATCTAGCTGCCCCATCTTAGAGTTAGAAAAAGCCTTATAGATTTCCTTGTCCAAATTCCATCTTTAGCTAGATGGCTTTAACTCTAGTCTCTCTCTCTCTCTCTCTCTCTCTCTCTCTCTCTCTCTCTCTCTCTCTCTAAAGCACTAGTTCAGTCCCATGTTAACATTTCAAACTTGAATTCTTTTTTTTTTGTCTTTGCAAAGCAGTGGGGCTAAGTGACTTGCTCAAGGTCACACAGTTAAGTAATTATTAAGTGTCTGAGGTCAAATTTGAACTCAGGTCCTCCTGACTCCAGGGCCAGTACTCTATCCACTGTGCCACCTAGCTGTCCCTCAAACTTGAATTCTATAGATATCTCAAACCCAATATTTTCCAAACTGAAGACTAATTATCTTTTATAATAATAGATTTCATTTGATATCTTTTTGTTTTTATTTTTGGTTATATCTTCTCTATTCCTCTCCTGCCTTTTGGAGAATAATTTTTAATAACAACTTAAAAAAAATCAACAAAGCTTATCAACACATTGAAAAAAAAATCACGTTAAATGCAATGTTCCTTGTCCATGGAACTTGTGCAATGGAATAGGGAAGCGAGGTCATCTCATATCTTTTCTTTGGAGCCAAACTTGTTATTTATTATATAACTTTCAGTTTAAATTCTTTTGTAATGAATGCCCTTTCCATTTATATTACTGTAGTTACTGGGTACATTATTTTCCTGACTCTGCTTTCTTCATTTTGTATCAATTTCATATAAACCTTTCCATTATTCTTTATTCTTCTCATTTGCCATTCCTTATAAAACAGCAATATTCCATTACATTCATTTACCACAGTTTGTATGGCCATCCCTCAATTGTTGGGCATTCATTTTGTTATATTTCTTTATTACCATAAAAAGTGCCTCTATAAATGTTTTGCTGTATGTAGATTCTTTCTTTTTGTTAATAACTCCCTTGGGATATATGTTTAGCATTAGAATCTCCATATCAAAATCTATAGACATTTTATTCAATGTATTTGCACAATTGTATGCCAGTGCACAACTCTGCCAACAAAACATTTGCTGTTCAGTCATTCAGCTGGGTCTGGGAGTATTCCTCTACCTTTCACTCTCTTACCTTACACATTAAATTAGTAGTTAAGTTTATTATATCTACACAAAATATCTCAAATGAACCCCCCCTTTTCCACTCACATAACTACCACCCTAATTTAGACACATCCATTCTTGTTTGGACTATTGCCAAAAGCTCTTAATTTGTCTTCTTGACTCCAGTCTCTTGAAAAGATTTTACCTTCTCATTTCGCTGATCCCATAAAGCTTATAGTCTAGAATAGGATTATCTATCACAAATGCAGATAGCAATGATACAGATGCAGCATTACATTATGATATGAGATCCTAATGGAAAATTGTTACTAAAAGGAGGATTAAGGGAAGGGTTCTTTTGATTTGGTCTATAATCAAGGCAACATCAAATAATAAATATTATATATATGTATATACATATATCATCATACATATATACATACAGTATTTGTGATGGTACATACATGTGTATGTGCTTGTGTTTGTGTATCCTTAACTCTTACTATCTTGCAGGAAGCTCATTTAAAGAGAACACTCTTAACTTTAATGTATTCTAAGGAGGGAACTGAGTCCTTTGAAGAGGCTTCTGGCAAATCAATTGAACAAAATGACATTAAGATTCATTCTCTTTTTTGCCTCCAGTTCATCTTCTCTTTAACCCAAACTACTGGAATAATCTTTTTTTAAGATTATGTAGCTAGGTTTAATTAGTGCAAATAATCTATGAAATAGTTCTAATATTTGAATTTATACAATATGCTTTCATTTGACTGAAATATGTTAACCATATTCCACATAATTATAACTTTGAATAGTGCAAATTTAAATACATTAAATTACTTCAGGGGATATATTATTCACACTAATTGGGACCTGATGTATATATACTTAAAATAAGGACTGGGTTGCACTTCATAATTTTCAAAGTCTTTTTTGACTCCAAACCTTACAAATCCAATGTATAAGTGATCTCTCTTTTCTGAACATCTACTGATTCTATTTGGGAGTCAATACTTCACTTCATTATATTATTTTATTTAATGTTAGTCTCAGCTTCATCAAGAAGATTCCAGGGCTCATACTGTATTCTTTTCTGCATGTACCTCTCTCCACCCTCCCACAGTGCTGAGGACAAGATTAGTACAGTAGTGGTTCTGGAAAGATTTAGTGCAGGGATAGATGGGATAAGAGAAGTCTGACTCAAATATTTAAATTAAATTTTGTTCAAAGAACCACTCATTTATTAAGCCCTTATCATGGGCTAGTTTCTGGGATATAGGCTAGGGATGGAAAGATGAAAAATGGTCTCATCCCTGTGTTAAAGGAGTTTGTTGAAGTGTGGTAGCATGCACATTGATATATATGATATATGCAGGCTGTGGTAGGGATAGAGAAAAAAAAGTCAAGAAGAGTTCTCTGGGAATTTTTGAAGAGGGAGAGAACACTCTGAGCTGGAAAATTAGAGGTGATCAGCACCTGAATTGATCCTTGAATGAAAGGATTTTAACAAGGGGAGTTAAACAAGGAGTGGCTTGTAGTTATGCAGAATGGTGTGTACAAATCCATAGAGTGCGTGGAGATGGGGAATGATAGATTTAAGGACTAAAACATATTCAATTTGCTCCAAATAAAGAATGCAGAAAGAATTATGTGAAATAAAATTGGAAAAAATAAGTTGGAGCAGAGTCAAGTAATTTATGTTTTATCCTAGAGGCAATTCAGAGTCATTAAGATTTTTTTTTTTGAGACAGTGTCAGTATCAGACCTACATAGTCTGATTATTTTTATATTTTTTTATGAAAGGTTGATTGGAAATAAGAGCTTGGAGTCAGGGAGAACAAGCAAGCTACTACAACAGGCTAGGTGAGGAATCATGACTTGAACTAGAAATCACAGCTAAAGTCTGGTTTGTTTTTTCCAGTGTCTCACCTGGCTAAATTCTCCTTTAGCCTTTTCCTGTACTCTCTCCTTCACTATCTCCTGCCCTTTCAGTCATTGTCATAAATACCAGAACTGGAAAAGATTTCAGACATTATCTGGTTTAATTGTTACCCAAAATATAATTCTCTTCCCCAATACTCCTGACAGATCAATAGTCAGTCTCTACTGAAGACCTCCATGGATGGAGAACCCAACATTTTCAGAGGTAGCCTGTTCCATTGATAGACAGCTGTTTCTCCTTACTGTATACAGAAAACTGAAATCTATGTGGCTCCCTGGAGAAGACAATGCTCTGCCTGTCTCTTATGACCTCTTCCCCATCTTCTGCCCCACTTCTGCTATGGAACAATAATTATTGTACTGTTAAAAGTTGGAGCTGGGGTGATAAACTATTCATTGTTGTTTGGTGATGTATACTCAATTAGTCATGACCTATCCCTTAGGAGAACCATGGAGAATCCAGAGAGTTGTTCAGCTGTGTAACTCACCAAGAATGACTGGAAGTTTAATTGTGTGACATTATATGACAGTTCAAATCAATAAATATTTCGCACCTCTTGTCTGATGAGTAGCACTCCCACCCTCATTGAGCTTATATTCTATTAGGGAGATCAATACAAATATAAATAAATATACCAACAATAAATGTTAAGGAGGTGCAATATAATGATATCAATAATAATAGCAGAAACTATTATACAGAGAGAGCACTAAAAATTGCAAATACTTTATCTTATCTCATTTGATCCTCAGAACAATTCAGTGACATATAACTTATTATTATCCCTCTTTTGCAGATAAGAAAACTAAGGCTTAGTGACTTGCCTAATAGTTAGTGACTTGCCCAGAGTTGTATGGTTGCTATATTTCAGAGATCAAAGTGTTAAATGTTTGGTCCAAGGCGGAAAAGTTCTCAAGGGATGGAAGGAGAATGAAGGAAGGCTTCCTGGAGAAAGTAGTCTTTTAAAGAGCTGTGAAGCATAGATGGGCATTCAGGAGGCAGAAAGACAGAGGGAGGACATCCCAGGAATATGCTGGAGAAAGTCAGTTGGTAAATTTTAGTGTGAGCTGAAAATTTCTTTGATTTTCTTAGAAATTGGAAAATGTCAAAAATCAGTTTGATATTTTGTTGATTACTAGATTTAAGAAAATGATTGAGAAATTTTAATATTGCAGGTTAAACTTAGAAGTGTGTCTTACATACATTTTTTGAGAGTTGGTTGCTAAACATTTATCAGCACATGTCAGATTTAGGGAACAGTGTAAGTAAATGTATGGTGCCAGAAATTCAGATATAGGAGAGAGTCCTCTTTGACTGGAGTTTATATAATGTTAGGTTGGAAAAGTAGGATGAAGAAATTTCAGGGTTAGAAAAAAAGAGTAATAATTTGACTAAGTATGATGAATTCATCATTCAAGGACTATTGAATGATAAAGGGCAGTTCTAAAGGACTTGTGATGGAAAATGCCATCCGCATACAGAAAAAAACCTATAATCTGAGTGCGGACCAAAGCACACTATTTTTACTTTTTAAAATTTGTTTCATGCTTTTTTCCTTTCCTTTATGATTTTTCCCCATTAGTTCTGATTCTTTTTTCACAATATGACTAATATGGAAATATGTTAAACATGATTATCCATGCATATATGACCTGTATCAGATTACTCACTCTCATGGGGAAGGGAGAGGAAAGAAGAAAAATATGGAACGCAGAAGGTTACAAAAAAGGAATGTTGAAAACCATCTGCATGTAATTGAAAAAAACATTAAAAAACTAAAACAACAATTATAAAAAAGATAATTATTGAATATTTTGAGTAGAGGGAAGTCTTAGCTAAATATTGTTTGTATTCTAATGGTTTATAATTCTTTGGATCCCCCTCCCTTTACCCACAATGCTCAATTCAGTATTATGTCCATATTTTGCTGTCAATGCAGTTTGAATGGACGAATGAATAGAAGATTTGGTCACATAATACCTCACAATTCTATAACACTTTAAAGTTGACAAATTACTTTATTTCTTTTTCTTTTTTTAGGTTTTTGCAAGGCAAATGGGGTTAAGTGGCTTGCCCAAGGCCACACAGCTAGGTAATCATTAAGTGTCTGAGACCAGATTTGAACACAGGTACTCTTGACTACAGAGCCGGTGCTTTATCTACTGCGCCACCTAGCCACCCCGACAAATTACTTTCCTTCCAACAAACTTGTGAAGTAGGTAGTACAATTATTTGCTCCATTTTAAAAATGAGGAAATGGAAAGAAAGAGAGATAGAACAACTTTTCCAGGATCTTTTGACTAAGAAATGTCAGTCAGTCCAAGTCTACATCTTTTAATTTCAATCCCAGCATTCATTCCAGGATCCTATACTGCCTCTGAATGGAATGGTATGGTTAAGAGTGTCAGGGAAAATGTAGCAAGTAGGGCAAGCTCAAGGAGAGAAATGAGGAGCAGAGTCTTCACTATATTCAGTCTGAGAGATGATGAGTTAGCTAATATAAGTAAACCACATAATATAGAGAATGAAAGTAGTAAATAGCAGCATTCCTGGGACAGTGGCAGCAATGAAGAACATAAAAATAACTGAGCTCACTAAGGGAAAGAGTGTTGGGAGAAAATTTTCTAGGAGTGAGAATTTCACCCACAAAGTCCTCTGAGGTTTCAGTTTCCTTTTACTATAAAGGGACAGTAAAAATCTTTAGGAGATGTGTGGGAACTTTGAAAGCACATGAATGATGGGAAGAGATCTACATTTGGAGTCAAAGGAACTGAGTTCTAATCTGATCTCTGACTTATACTAGCCCTGTGATTTTGGACAAGTGGGTCATTTAATTGTGTGGGCTTGCCTAAGTCCCTCTCTGAGCTCTAGATCCATGATTATCTGAACCTCTCTATACCTAATTCTTTGAAAGTATATTTTTATAAAACTAAAAATCATAGAGATTATTGAGAAGAAAAGACTTTATGAAGCTCAAAGTTCTGAATAAGCATGAGTTTTAGTATTATGATTGCCATTTCAATATTTGCTAGTCACATGACCTCAAGCAAGTTAATGATCTCAGTTCCCTCCATCTGTAGGAGAATAAGAACATTTCATTTCCTCCAACTAACCCAAAGGGATTTGGTTCAAAAAGAGTTTTGTAAACATTACAACACTGAGCTATATATTATTGTTGCTGTTACCATATGTCTTCTCTGTAAGTAAATCATGTGGCTTGATAGTATCAACATGAGTGCTATATACAAGGAAGGAGAGCTAGACTTAGAGTTCAAAGACCTGGGTTCAAATTCAGTTCCTCTATTTGTCTGTTGTGTGATGTTGGACAAATCACTGGATCTCAGTTTCCTCTTTCCTAGAATGAGGGAGTTTGACTAGTCCAAGAGATTAGATGGTGGAGGCAGGGGGGATATAGATTCCATTAGCAATTGGTGAAGTCTATAAACCCCTTCTCAGAATAGTGCTATAAATGTATAAAATACATAGGAATACAAAGGGAAGACATTAAAATATAATTATCTATTTATTTATTTTAATAATTTCCTGAATATTAGGTTAATAATTCTTGCACTAGAACCCTTTTAGATCTCATAAGAAACTAAGATAGTTAATCAGAGATTTATGGGACAAATGACCATTCTTCTTAAAGTTAGTGATCAATAAGGGGATAAGTGTTGGGCATAATTTGGCTCATCCTAGACTTTGAGATAATAGTACAGAGAAAGCATATGAAGGATCATGTGCTTTAAGATTATACAGGGTTGGGGTGGCTAGGTGGCGCAGTGGATAAAGCACCAGCCCTGGAGTCAGGAGTACCTGGGTTCAAATCCGGTCTCAGACATTTAATAATTACCTAGCTGTGTGGCCTTGAGCAAGCCACTTAACCCTATTGCCTTGCAGAAACCTAAAAAAAGAAAAAAAAAAGATTATACAGGGTAGATCAGATATCAGAACTGAGTCTGATGTCATAAGAATATACAATTGTAATGAAGAAAATAAGGGAAATTCTTATGTGAAGGCATAATGAACTCATCTGTCAGGTTTTGATTATGTTACTATCATCATAGTTCAGGTCCTTATTATCTCTCACGTGAATTTTTGCAATAGCTTCCTATTAGTTTTCCTTCATTTTGAAATCTATTCTCCCCACAACTATCAACTAAATCTTCTTCACATGGTGTCTTGCCATGTTTCCTCTATCTTGTATTTGTGAAATTGATTTTTGGTCCTTGTTTAGAATTTTTACATTGGTCTCCTTTATATTTTATTTTACTAGATGATTAAGATTTGGTCCCTGGTCTAAAAAATAATAATGTTTGAATGATGACATGTACATAAATTACCACAATACAAAATAGAATACAGCAAAGACATTGAAAGATGTGAATACATGAGATCTGAGGAAGGAGTGAGATAAGCTATATCCACAGGTGAAGCTGAGATAGAGAAAGCCATTCTAGGTATAGAAAATGGTGAGAGGGGGGCTCACTAGGTGGCACAGTGAATAGCACAATGGCCTTGGAATCAGGAATTCTCATCTTCTTGAGTTCAAATTTGGAATCAGATACATTCTAGTTGTGTGAACTAGACAAAGAAGAAGAAGAAAGAAGATGAAGATGTAGAAGGAAGAAGAAGAAGAAAGAAGAAGAAGAAGAAGAAGAAGAAGAAGATGTGAATCAAGTTATGGATTGAGGAAGAGTAGGGTGTCTAGATTATTATGGGTAATATGGTTTTGCTAGAACATGGGGTCTGGAGGAGAATAGTGTGAAATATAGATAGGAAAGGAGAAGAGTGCAACATTGTAAAAAGCATCGAATGCCACTAGGGTTTGAACTTTACACAGGAGGAAGAAAGAAGGCAATATAGGTTTTTGATCACAGAAATTATGTGAATAATATCATTTTTGTTTTGGGAAGATTAATTTAAAAGAATGAACAGAATAGAACAGAGCAGGGAGAAAGTGGAATTGGGAATATTGATATAAGAATATTTGATATAGTCCAGATAATTTGGGTCTGGACTAGATAATGGCATGAAGAAATGAAGGTATAAATTGTAAATGTCTAGCACATGGTTTGACTGTATAGACTGAATTCTGATTCATTCTTATCTGTCATTTGGAGGTAGTTGACAAAATCTGCCAGAAATCTACTTCTTTTCCTTCTCCTCTTCCTTACTTCTCTACCTCCTCAAGAAGGTTCCCTAGATTTTCATAGAATTACTTCTATGTATATCATGTGCCTTGGTATGTTAATAAACTTTCTCCCTATGATTTATTTACAATGATTCATTATTTATACAATGGTAAACTTACACGGTTCTTAAGAGTTTGCCCAAAAGGTAACCAAACCTGTCCTCTGGAGAGCTGAAAGACATAATCAGGCTGGGTGTAACAGCAAATGAAACCAAACACCTAAATGCACTCCAGGAAAATATTGAGAACCCAGTCCATCCTTTAAGAGTCTCCACCTTCCAGAAGTTGAGAGAGTTACAAAATCCCCAAAGTTCCTCAGACTCAAAGGATCACAGTCTCTTATCTTAATTAGCATAGATAGACTATGCATCCCATCAATCAAAAAATACTTATTAAACTCTTACTAAACATTAAGCATAGTGGTGGTGGATCATACAGTACTAGGGACTGTGGGTACAAGTACAAAGAATTAAGCAATCCCTGCTCTCAAGAGTTTCTATCCTAATGGGGGGAAAACAACAAATACATATAACCATACATACATACAGCACAAATAAAAAGTGAATGAATATACCCTACAGTTTAGAAAAGAGAGTACCAGTGGTTGAGGGGAAAAGTAAAGGTTCCATGTGGAAGATGGCACTCTAGGATATCAGCTTTGAATCTCACACAGAGCCAAGGGAAAGGCTTTAGATAGTAAATGCTAATTAAATATTCATTGAATGATGAATAAATGATTGTTCCCCTAATTATTCAATTATTTATTCCTTGAATGAGTAAAAGTTTATTCTGTTCCAGGTATACATAATTTGACTCCTTGTTTTCTTGTAGGCTGGACTAAGTGCTTATCTATTTTATCTTTCTTTTTAGTTTGTTTATTTTGACTCCAGAAGAACTAAGCATGGAATAGTTTCAGTAACTGTCTCTTGGATTGAATTAAATTTCTTTACTTGCTTCACATTATGAATAATCACATAAGATCACATAAGATCCAGTCAAACTAAACAAAACTTTCCCCCCACATCTCCATCCTGTAAAGCCCAGCCCATAAATGACCTCTTCTAGGAGTCTTCCTCTGATGCCTCTATATATCTTTTTCTTAACTGTTTTCCTAACACTTTCAGACTCTTCAGACATAGTCCAGTGTAGTGGAAAGAATTTCATGTAAGCAACAAATTAGAGTCTCATTCTAAGAGTTAGAGCCTCCTACTAAGGTCCTGTGTAACTACAGGCAAGGTTTCTTTCTCATTCTTCCCCTATAAAGTGGGTTCAATTTGTGTACTTCTAGAAGTTCATAGATTTGTAAGCAGAATGTCCTGTAACCCTTCCTTTATTACAGGGATATGAATCACTATTGTGGACATATCCCATCCAAATTTGAAATCTTTTTACTTTGTCTTATTTTTCTAAGGTTCTTGGAATCAAAGATTTTGGTTTATTTATACTTGAATTTTCTATAGAATTTGACATAAACATAGCAGTAGATATTAAATGAATTTTAATTTTAGTTCAATTAAGTTCAAATTATTTCAATATAGAAAGAAAAACTACAACCTGAAAAGAACTAGACCTGAAGTGAGAAAAATCTGAGTTCAAATTCATCTTACCAAGTAATTTACTTAACCTCTCTCTCTACCTTAATTTATTCAGTATAATTTAGGGATAATAATAGCCTCTTCCTTCCAGGACCATTATATGGATAACATTTTAAAGTAAATAATGAGTTCTGCTATCAACAAGCATTTTATGCAATGGGGATAAGGTAGAGGCATTCCCAATAAGATCGGGGTGAAACAAGGATACCTATTATCACCACTACTATTCAGTATTATAAATTAGAAATGTTAGGTTCAGTAATAAGAGAGGGAAAAGAAATTGAAAGAATTAGAATTGGGAAGCAAGTAACAAAACTTGCACTCTTTGCAGATGACATTATTGGAATACCTAGAGAACCCTAAAAAATCATCTAAAAATTACTAGAAACAGCAACTTTAGCAAAGTTGCAGGATATAAAATAAACCCTCACAGATTCTCAGCATTTTGATATATTAATAGCAAGAAATAGCAGCAAGAGCTAGAAAGAGAAATTCCATTTAAAGTAACTTCAGAAAATATAAAATACTTGGGAGTTTACCTGCCAAGGCAGACTCAGAAACTCTGTGAAAACAACGATAAAGCACTCTTCACACAAATAAAATCAGATTTAAATAACTGGGCAAATATCAACTGCTCATGGATAGGCTGCGCTAATAATAAAAATGATAATTCTACCTAAATTAATTTACTTATTTAGTGCCTTATCAATCAAACTTCCAAAAAATACTTTAATGAGCTAGAAGAAATTGTAACTAAATTCATATGGAGAAACAAAGTCAAGAATATCTAGTGATTTAATAAAAAAAAGTGCAGAAGTAAGTGGCTTAGCCTTACCAGATCTAAAATTATATTATAAAGCATCAGTCATCAAAATGTTGATCAGTGGAATAGATTAGGTGCAAAAGAGACAGCAGGAAATGATTATAGTAATCTGCTGTTTGATAAACCCAAAGAATCCAGCTTCTAGGATAAGAGCTCTCTCTTTGATAAAAACTGTAGGGAAAATTGGAAGTTAGTATGGCAGAAACTTGGATTAGACCAGCTTCTCACACCCTATACCCAAGATTAGGTTCCTACCCCAAAGAGATCAGAAAATGAAATACAGAGCCCACATATACAAAAATTTTAGAGCAACACTTTTTATTGTGGCAAAGAACTGGTGTCTATCAATTAAGAAATGGATAAACTTACATTGTGATGCTGATGTAGTGGAATACTATTACTCAGTAAGAAATGATGAGAGGATGGGATTCAGAGGAACCTAGAAAGACTTATATATATGAACTGATTCAAAGAGAAATAAAAAGACCCAGGAGAATAATTGATAGGATAACTATAACATTGTAAAGAAAAACTTCTATGAAAAAAATTTAAGATCCATAATATAGGCAATGACCAATTTTGACTCAAGAAGACTAATGATGAATCTTGTTCCCTATCCCTTGGCAGAGAGGCCAGATCTGAACTGAGGTCCTCCCAACTCCAGAACTGGTGCTCTATCCTCTGTGCCACCTTGCTTCCCCCACCATTAATGATTTAAAATTGCCAAATCTAATGTCTTTTCCTCATATCCTATGTTTAAACTACTCCTTCCTTTTTCAACCATATATATATTTTTTAGTCTCAGGACTCCTTTATCCTTTATACTTTATACTCTTAAAAATTGTTAAGAACCTCTCTTAACTTTTGCAACTTATATTTGCCATATCAAAAAGTAAAACATACATTTAAAATATTTATTAAATTATTTAAAAGAATAATAATAAACAATATATTGGCATATTTTATGGAAAACAGCAATACTTTCAAAAAATTGTGAGAAAAGTGGTATTATTTTCCAAATTTTTGCAAATCTCTTTAATGTCTGGCTTCATAGAAAACAAATGGATTCTTATTTCTGCTTCTGTGCTCAATCTGTGGTGATGTGTCACTTTGGTTAAAGGAAATGAAAAAACCTCTGGCTTCACACATATAGGTAGCTAGAAAGGAATTAGCACTTTAATAGGCAAATAACAATTTTGTATTACTTTAAAAATAGTTTTGACTTCCCAGAAGCTCTGAAATGGTCTTGAGGAAACCTCCATGGTCTTTAGATTTTACTTGGAGAATCACTGAAATAGATACTTCAAAAAAATTTTAGTGAGGGAGAGATTAATGTTAATTGGAGAGATCAAGGAAAGGTTCATAAAAGATATGGAACCTGGAATAAGTCTTAAAGAAAGGACAAGTTTAATTGGAATAGTTAAGAAACATGTTCTATGTATGAGAGACATCTTATTGGACATGAAACTGGCTCTTCTTAGAACTAACCTAAATCTCTCACACTGAAATATAAGCCTCTTTCCTTCCTTTTGTTCTGCCTTCTTTTCTGGGCGCCAAAGTGGTACCCTAAGGTTCTCCATATCTGTTCTGTTTCATAGTCTACAGTTGATTAACATTGTTAAAGGGGATGACCAGTTCTGAACTGCCACTGATTGGTATCTTCTTCAGCCTGAGTTAATTTTCATTGACATGGAAATATTAAGTAAGGTGATACTCAATTCTGATGCCTGAAGACATTGTTCTGTGCTCTCCACAAGTAGACACTATCTTCCCAAAAAATTATACAATCATCCAAGATCAGGGACATCTTGTGAGATCATTAGGAAAGGAGTAAAATGCGTAGGTTCATAATTTTTTTTCTTCCTTTTTTTTTTTAAACACACAGGCACATTTTATTTGACATTGGGGGATCACTCAATTTCTTTTGGAAATTTGTTCTTCTCTTGGCTTCCTTAAAACTTGTGTTCTTTTTTAAAATTTTTTTTTAATTTAAAGATTTTTATTTGAGTTTTACAATTTTTTTCCCAATCTTACCTCCCTCCCCTCACAGAAAGCAATCTGTCAGTCTTTATTTTCTTTCCATGTTGTACATTGATCCAAATTGTGTGTGTTAAGAGAGAAATCACATCGTAGGGTTCTGGTTTTTAATCCACTCTGCTATTCACTTACATTTTAAGGGAGAGTTCATCCCATTCACATTCAAAGTTATGATTACTAATTATTTATTGCCCTCCATGTTATCTCCCCTCTGTTTGTATTTTAACCCCTTTCCCTCCCCTTTATCCATATTTCCCAGTATTTTGTTCCTGAATAACACCCCCTTCAGTGTGTTTGCCCTCCTATATCACTCCCTCCCCTTTCTTTCCCCTTTCCTTTTTTCCCCTTTTCCCTTCCCTCCCTTTTGTTTGTTCCCCTTTTTCCCCTCCCTCTCCCTTTCTGCATCCCCACTCCCCTTTTCCCCTTTTAATACTTGAAAGGTTAGATTTTTTTAAGTTAACTAAGTATGTGTAAGTTGACTTTAAGCCAAGTCTGATGAGAAGAAGATTCTGGTGTTTCTCATCTCCTCCCTTCTTCCCCTCTATTACCATAGGTATTTTGTACCTCTTAATGTAATGAGATTTACCCCATTCAATCCCCTCCCTCCTCCCATCTCCTTCCAGTTCCGCTTTTTAAGGAGGTAGTGTTTTTAAAAATCATTCTATCTGAGTCATAGAAAATTCTGAGTATCTATCACTTTTAGCTAAGTACATCCTATCTAATAGACTTAAAATTCTTGAGAGTTATTAGGGTCTTTCTCCCAAGTGGGGTTAAAGCCAGTTACATTCTGTTGGATAGCAGTCTCATGGATAGCTCATGAAGGTTCATCACTTCTGGCTAGGTATATTCTCTCTGTTAGAGTTACAATTCTCAAGATTTATGAGAATATTTTTCCCCATGCTGGGATATAGCCAATTTCAACTTGTTGGATAGCAGTTTTTTTCTTTTACTACCCCCCCCCCTTTTTTTTACCTTTTTCATGTGTCTCTTGAACCTCCTGTTTGATGTCCACATTTTCTATTTAGCTCTGGTCTTTTCATCAGGAATTTTTGGAATTCTTCCCTTTTGTTAAATGTCCATCTTTTTCCCTGGAAGAGAAGGCTCAGCTCTGCAGGATAGTGGATTCTTGGCTGCATTCCAAGCTTCCTTGCTCTTCAAAATATCTTGTTCCAGGCCTTTCAATCCCTTAATGTTGATGCAGCCAGGTCCTGTGTAATCCTTACTGTGGCTCCTTGATATTTAAATTGTTTCTTTCTGGCTGCTTGCAGGATTTTCTCTTTTATCTGATAGTTCTGGAATTTGGCCACAATATTCCTTGGTGTTTTCAATTTAGGATCTTTTTCTGGAGGTGATGGATGTATTCTTTCATTAACTACTTTGCCCTCTGGTTCCATGATATCAGGGCAATTTTCCATCACTAGATCCTGTAATATTAAGTCCAGGCTTTTTCTCTTCAATGTTTTCAGGAAGTCCAATAATTTTCAGGTTGCCCCTTCTTGACCTATTCTCAAGGTCTCAAGGTTTTGCTGATGAGGTATTTTATGTTTTCTTCTATTTTTTACATTTTTTGATTTTGTTTGACAGGCTCTTGCTGTCTCATGAAGTAACTAGTTTCTGCAGAATCCATGCTTTTTTTTAGGGAGGAGTTTTCTTCATTAACCTTTTGCAATTCCTTTTCTAATTGGTCAATTCTACTTTTGAAAGAGCTTTCCATTTGACCAATTGAGGTTTTGAGAGAATATTTTCTTTTTGCAATATGCCCAACTGAGGATCTGGGAGATTTATTCTCATTTTGTATTTGTCCAATTGTATTTTCTAAGGATTTGTTTTCTTGTTGCAAGGTATTACTCTTCTCTTGGGTTTCTTTTGCCAAATTTTCCAATTGATTTTTAAACTCCTTCCTTATTTCTTCAAGGGAGTCTTTCTGTTCTGGATACCAGAGCATATTCTCCTCAAAGGTTCTAGGTCTCTTAGGGTCTTTTCCTTCCAAGAATTTTTCTATGGATCCACCTTTCTGCTGACCCTTCTTCATTTTGCTAAGACCTTGAGTTGGGGAGGGGCTGGTTCACAGGGGTTTGGTGTTGGGATGGCTAGGGGCTTTAATCACTGAGTGCAATTTCTCTGGCTGACCAATAGGAGGTACTGGTTGCTTTCTCTGGCATGTCTGTGACCTTGATTGAGGCCTTCTCCCTTAGCTTGAAGGGAGGGGTTGAAGCTATTGAATCCTTTTGCTTTCAATCAATGGTGGACTTTACCCTGGGGTGAGGTCATTCCTCTCTCAATTGTCAGCTGGGCTGGTTATTCTGCTCACACATCTGGGGCTGAGGCAGAAGTAGTCTGCAATTGTTTCTTCCCAGAAGAGGCCTCAGCTGCAATGGAGGTGTGGACTCAGAGTTCCTCAGACCCGAGGTGCCCAGGGATGGTGTCCAAAGCTCTCCTCTGCACCAGAACTCTCCCCCAAGCCCTGTCAGCAAACTCCAGAGGGTCAGCACCGACACCAGTGCCTCTGCTCCCTAGTTGACTCAAGCCCCCCATGTTCTAGCCCTGCCACTGATCCAGCAGGTCCATCTCTTGGGCCCTCAGACTCCCTTGCTCAAATTCAGCCACTTATCTGGCTGACCAGGGGCTGATCTGCCCTCTGTGCCTGGACTCACCCGCCTGAACTCACCCAAAGCTGCAGAAGACAAATCCTGAGGTAGATGTTCTTTCCCCTGACTTTTCTTTCTGGGTTTTGTGGGTCGGATTTCTGTTAAAAGATTTGTTTCATATGATAGATGGGGAAAGATCAGGAGACTTTAGAACTGTGCCTAGCAAAAACCTAAAAAAAAAAAAAAGAATTGTGCCTGTCTTCTCTCCATCACGTTGGCTGGAAATCCCTGGTTCATAATTTTCTAGACCCTTTTCCCATTCTCCACTTTAAAAAAAAAATTTATGAAGTTAGAATAAGGAAAGCATTGCCATGTCCTCCCCTTCCTTAAAGGCTCTAGTCAAAAAAGACAAATTGTAATAATACAGAGGTATTATATTATGGGGAAGGCAGTGTATTGGAGCTTGTAGTTTCCTTCCATGACTTTGGGTATATGCCAACTTCTCTGAACTTCAACTTCTCCTCTCATATTAGAGCATTAGATTAAATAATCTTCAAATTCTCTAACTTGGTCTTCAATAACCTTCATACTTTCTAGTTAGAAAATATGATTTTGTGAATCCAAACTAAATTTCCCTACCCAATTCCTCCTCTTTTTCCATTTGCCTATAATTTCTCGTATGCTTTTTTTAAGGTTTTTGCAAGGCAAATGGGGTTAAATGGCTTGCCCAAGGCCACACAGCTAGGTAATTATTAAGGGTCTGAGGCTGGATTTGAACTCAGGTACTCCTGACTCCAGGGCCAGTGCTTTATCCACTGCACCACCTACCCACCCCCTCTTATGCTTTTCTGATTTGTTGTGACTATATAAGGCTTTCTTCAACTTTTTCTTAGTTCCTTTTCCCTTCAAAGTTCTCAGTAAGAAATTAGATTAAATAATATATTAGAATACTTTCTAATCACAGCATAGTATATAAAATGTAATTATCCTTTAAAACAATCATGCATGGATCAGATAAAATTAGATATTTTCTAGGTTTAATTCAATTCTGGTGAATAGATGGTGCAGTGTAGGAAAGACCTGAGTTCAAATCTTGCCTTGGCCACTTAACTAGCTGCATAACCCTGGATAAGTTATTTAATCTGACTCAGCCTCAGTGTTCATTCACTGTAAAAAATGGCTAAGAAAGCAACATTTTCCTCCCAGGGTTACTGTGTGGATCAGATGGGAAAATGTGTAAAATGCTATATAAATGCTAACTATTGTTATTTATCTTTATTAGTATTATTTACTGATGATGAAGTTGAGTCTGAGATGAAGACTAAGAGTTATCTAAAAATGATGCTGAGTTATCTGGGAGACAGTTAGATGATGCAGGAAGTAGATAGAGCGCCAGGTCTGGATTCAGGAAGATTTGAATTCGTATATGGTCTAAAACATGTATTAGCTGTGTGACTCTAGGCAAGGGACTTCTGCTTCCCATAAAATCATCCACTGTTGTAATACATGGAAAGATGTCCTTGAGACTGTATCAGAATAATTGGAATCAGAATAATTCAATTGATAGACATTTATTAAGTGCTTAATATGCTACAGGCATGGTGGACACAAAAAAGAGAAAAGACAGTTCCTGTCCTTATGGAGTTTACAATTTAAAGGACAGAAGAATGCAGGGTTTGTAGACTTACCACAATGGCAAGGTTTAGGCATGGTCCCCATGTTGGACTAAATGAGGACCAACCTAGAGTTTGTAAAGGCTCATCACATAGTAATGGATTCTTTATGTTACCTTTTGGAGAGCATCTTTATGTGACAGTACCTTTTGGAGAGACAATAAGAAGTAGTTAAAAGCTGTATTTGAATCTCGACTCCATTACTTATTTATTCCTCACGTAATCTTAGGAAAGTCATATAACTTGTTTCCTCATCTTTATTAATATAGTAATTATGTCACAGAGGCATTTTGAGGAACAAATATGACTACTATTTACCAATCTTTTATAGTCTTTAGAGATTTTATAAATGTAATTATCATAGGATCATAGAGATAGAACTTGACATGATCTCAGAGGCTGTTTAATTCAGTTTTACAGAGGGGGATACTGAAACCTAAGAGACAGTGTGACTTCATGAAGGTCTCTCATCAGCATCATCATCATCAACAATATCATTTATCATTGTCAATATAAAGTGATATCTCTATCTCTAAAGTGTGTAGAAGGAGATTTCACAGAGAAAATGTCAGAATACCTCAATCCTTGAAGTATGTAACTAAATTGGATTAGGAGTCAGGACACCTGGTTTCCAATTCCAGTTATGACACCAACTACATGATCTTAGGAAAGCCATCTTCTTTCTTGGAGCTCCAGTTTCCCCATCTATAACATTAAGGGAAAACAATTTGGAAATAGGTTAAAAAGTCACCATATTCTTTAATCCTGTTCATATTCTTTTTTTTTTTGCAAGGCAAACAGGGTTAAGTGGCTTGCCCAAGGCCATATAGCTAGGTAATTATTAAGTGTCTGAGACCAGCTTTGAACTCAGGTAGTCCTGACTCCAGGGTTGGTGCTCTATCCACTATGCCACCTAGCTACTCGTCTTGTTCATATTCTTTAATCCTGCAATACCACTACTGAGACTAACTCTATGGAAAACAAAATAGTCATACAGTACTCTTTATGTAACAAAAGACTAAAAACAAAATGAGTGTGCAATGATTGTAGAATAACTGATATTGGAATATTATTGAAAAAAATTATTTCTATCCAAAAATTCAAAGAAGCAAGATGAGCCTTGTATAAAATGATAATCAAGAGAACTTTTTTTAATGACAAAAACAGGCAAATCCTGATGGATCATAATGAGTGATCCTAGTCTTTGATAACTGCTGAAACAAACACCTTCATTTTCTCAGAAGAGAGATAGGGACTATGATTTGGAAAGCTGTATGCACTATCTGACAGTGACTGTCTTGTTGTTGAGTCATCTCAGTAATGTCCAATTCATTGTGATCCCATATGGAATTTTCTTGGCAGAGAAGATGGAGTAGTTTGCCATTTCCTTCTCTATTTCATTTTACAGATAAAGAAACTGAGGCAGATAGGATGAAGTGACTTGCCCAGGACCACACAGCTGGGAAATCTACTCTTATGACCCAGAGATAATTAAAAACTATTTATGTCAGTGTACTTCCTGTCCCTGTATCTCACAAACTGACTTAGACATATTGTTTCAAGGATTAAATTCTCTCTTATAAATTGACTGATTTTGGAATAATCTCTATCTCAAAAGGTTTCCATTGGTAGTCTCTCCCCATTTCTCTCCCTTAGTGTTTCTAATTCCTCAAGGCCAAGTTCAAATTATAGCCATTTCCTTCTCTATTTCATTTTACAGATAAAGAAACTGAGGCAGATAGGATGAAGTGACTTGCCCAGGATCACACAGCTGGGAAATCCCTGAGATTGCATTGAACTCAGGGAGATGAGGTTTCCTGGCTCAAGGTCTGTCATTCTATCTAGTGTACCACCTAGCTGACTGGTTTAGATTATATTAAATGTTTTTATTTCTTTCAAGGCTGACTGAGAAAGGGGGTGGTTACTGTAGATTAAATAATATTTATTATAAAACCAAAACACTATAAATTTTAGGTAGTTAAATAAAATAATCATATTCATACAACACACACGAATACATACATATCCATATATGTATGTCTATAGCTATATAGCTCAAGGGTGTTGACGAAATCCTCTATAGTATCCTTTCTAGTTCTAACATTCTTTATTCTTTTTTCTAAATTCCCCTTCTGGCTCTGAGAGTCAATATTCTCTCTTTTAGGGTCCCTTTTGACTTAAATATTTTGTGAACCCTCTATCCAGAAGTATAGATACTAAAAATAAAAATTTAAACATCCAGGCATCATATAGTGTATTTCTTCAAATTATACACTAGATGGCAGCAACAAGTCTAGCTAGTTTTAGTCCTAAAAGAAAAAGATTAAGAATTATCTTGATTCCCTTGAAAAAGGGAAGCAAGTCCTAGGCCAAGAATAATGTAGTCTCTGCCAGTTTAGGAAGCTCTGTTTCTATTCATTCCATCTCAATTAAAATCCTTGGAAGAGAATATCTTTCCCTAGCATCATGTGCATTTGTGGTGTGTATCTTATCTATGGTCCTTATCTATGGATAGCCACTTCAGAAATGTCATTTCCTAAGATAAGAGTGTTAATGATCCTAATAATGACACGTGTATATGTGTGCATGTGTGCATCTGCTTCTAGCTAGCTAGATGTCTAACTTCTATCTGTGATCTATCTGTCTATCTCATTTCATAGTTAATACATCTCAGACATTCATAACTCATCAGATTCTGATAGCAACTCTGGAAGGTAGACAAAGCAGGAATTTTTTTTTTTACCCATTTTATAAATGAGGAAAACTGAGACTCAGAGGAGGTGATACGCTCTTGGTTAATAGCCAGTGAATGGTAGAGGCAGGAGAAGAGTTCTGGTCTTTTGCCTCCAAATCCCATGGTCTTTATGTGACAGTACATTGCCCTGTAATTTCTATATTCATGAGAAGAAAGTTCAAAGTGTGTTCTACTCTTATGACCCAGAGATAATTAAAAACTATTTATGTCAGTGTACTTCCTGCCCCTGTATCTCACAAACTGACTTAGACATATTGTTTCAAGGATTAAATTCTCTCTTATAAATTGACTGATTTTGGAATAATCTCTATCTCAAAAGGTTTCCATTGGTAGTCTCTCCCCATTTCTCTCCCTTAGTGTTTCTAATTCCTCAAGGCCAAGTTCAAATTATAGCCCCTCTAAGATATTCTGAATCCAGTGTCATTGGTCTCTGGACTGTTTCAAGAACAAGGTTCTCTACCCAGGAGTTCTTTCTAGCTGTTCCTCATGCTTGGAATATTCTCCTTACTTTTTTTCAACTACTCAATGCCCTGGCTTCCTATAAGTCCCAACTGAAATCACCCCTTCTAGAGGAAGCCTTCTCCAACCTCTCTTCTTTTTTTATTTTTTATTTTTTTATTTTTTTAAGTTTTTGCAAGGCAAATGGGGTTAAGTGGCTTGCCCAAGGCCACACAGTTAGGTAATTATTAAGTGTCTGAGATCAGATTTGAACCCAGGTACTCCTGACTCCAGGGCCAGTGCTTTAACCATTGTGCCACCTAGCCGCCCCTCCAACCCCTCTTAATTCCATTGTCCTTTCTCTTTTAATCACTTCCTACATATCCCACATATAGTTTGCTTTGTATATAGTTGTCTTCATGTTGTCGCCCCCCCCTCCCCCATCAGATTGTAAGATCCTAGAGGGCAGGAGCTGTCTTATGCCTCTTTGTGAATCCCAAAACTTAACACAAGGTTGAACATGTTATAGGGATTTAATAAATGCTTTTTATTTGTTTGCATCTTGTCTCCCTCCTTAGATTGGGAGATCCTTGAGGGCTGGGGCTGTCTTTTACTGTTCTTTGTATCCCCTGCATTTAACACTGTATCTGACACATGATAATCATTTAATAAATATTTATTGATTCTCACTAATCAAATCTCCTTGAAGCTTTAGCCCTGTTTGATTTTTCCTCTGAAATCAATAGCTTATAGTCATTTGCATACAAATCTTTTTTTCTCTAGTAGCTCAGATTTATCTGATGATTTAATAAGAAACACTAAATGTAAGAAACACTAAATTCTTTCTGTTTGTTTGTTTTGTTTTTTAGGTTTTTGCAAGGCAAATGGGGTTAAGTGGCTTGCCCAAGGCCACACAGCCAGGGAATTATTAAGTGTCTGAGACTGGATTTGAACCCAGGTACTCCTGACTCCAAGGCCAGTGCTTTATCCACTATACCACCTAGCTGCCCCACACTAAATACTTTCTTTGTGGCCTCAGAAAATTCTCATGAGCTAGTTCAAGAATTATCATCCTAGAAATTGAGAATCAGAGATAATCAAGTGTCCAAGGTCACAACTAGAATTTTAACTATGACCAGTGCTCTCACCATTCCAAAAGACTGAAAGTTTAGGGGGTAAAGGTATTGTATTTATTTTTAATTATTTCAACAATTCAACAATAAATATTTGACTATTGAAGTCTGACATAATAGAAAAGGTTGTAGCTTTGAAGCCAGAAGATACTTCAATTCTAATTATAACATTGCTAATTGTTGTCTGTATCCTCAAGTGCAAGAAGGAAGAATTTGAATGTTATATTAGAGGGTATTAATTAGGACCTACTGAAGTTTTTTGAGCAAAGGAGTTTCCCTAGGGTAGTAGCAGCTGCCTTTGTTTAATTGAATTGTTTATTGGATATACACTAGCTTGGGCACAGACAGAACAGTACTAACAGGACTAAGAAGTGGGCTCTGCTTTTAAAACATTTTCAGTCTACTTGTGATGAATAGGTCCATGGCAAGAAAAAAAAATGAAAGAGTTAAATAAGTAAGTAGGAAATGTCTCAGAGGAGTAGGCAACTAATTTGTGGTAGGACAGTTCTTGTAAATCTAGGAGAGAGAGAACCCTCTAGTCTGAGATCATCGAGGAAGACTTCATAAAGATCAGGCTTGAGATGGGCCTTGAAGGATGGTGTTTCTTTGATTTCTAAGACTAACTCATGCTAACAAAGAGAAGTAAGACTTACCCATGTTTTGATGCCATAAAAGCATGATATAAATGTAAACCATCATTATTATCATTACAGCAATCAGGTGGCCTGAGTCTATGGCTTACATTCTTAGGGGCAGTATGATCTAATCTCTGATGTTTCTGACAGTGAATAGTCTTAAAAGCCTCTCCACCTCTGATTTTCATATTGTAAGTATCTATCTAGCTCTGACATTTTATGTTCTAGGGTTCCTTTGACCCACGATGTTCTATGTTCCCAAGGCCCTATCCATTCTGATATTCTATGATCTAAGGCCCCTTTGATTTCTGATGTTCTGTGTTCCCAGGGCCCTTCCAACTTTAACATTCTAGATTCTAAATTTCCTTTCAGCTCCGATGTATTATGGCTTCATCACATATTGTTGGAAAGCTATAGCCTCTAAAGTCAAAAGATCTGTGTTGCTAATGGGGTTCTACCATTTACCTGTGTAAAGTTTCCTCATTTGAAATTCCTTACCTATAGAATGAGAGGTAGATGCAATGGGGGCTTCTAAAATCCCTTTTAGCTTAAATCTTAGAATACTAAACAGATGCAAAAGCCCATTCTTGACCTTCCTGCTGCCTTTGGGATTGTGAACAATTCATTTTGAATGGTTTTCCAGTTTAGGTTTCATGGGCTTTCTCCTTTCCTATTTTCTCCATTATCTGATTTTTTCAATTCTTCCTCTCTCTTCTTTTGGGGTAACCACACATGTTCAGTAGTCTGACCAAGAATTGGGACCCTACCTGTGATTCCACTGGCATAGCGTCATTGACTGATGAGTAAGGACATTCTTTTACAGTCTTAAGTCAGGGGTCCTTAAGTCTAGAATCCTTGAGCTCGGTTCTTAAAAAAAAATATTAACTGTACTTCAATAGGATGTTTTCTTTTATATTCTCTTGTGTCTTGCTTTAATGTGAGAAGACTTTCCCAGATGGCCAAAGAGTAGTCCATGACACACAAAAACAGATTAAAAACTCTTAGATAGTTTCTCAGACTACTAAGTAATTTGTCCAGGATCATACATCCAGCAATATCAGAGACAATCAGGGGTATCTAGGCATTCTTCATGCTTCAATACCTTACATTCTGAACTCTCTTAAAACTAACTCTTCTGGGAGGGAGATTAATACTTGGGGGAATTAAGGTGGCCTCTAGACTCTACCATTCTATGAACAATCTCTCCTGTCAATTCCAGGGAATGCCTGCTGACCTTTGAAATAACATGCCCTGTCTCTGTGATAAGAGGAAGGTCAGAAAAGAGAAGCTGGGGGACTGTCCCTCTGCAGGGAGGGGCTTGAAAGCCTTAACCAATTACAATGACTTAATTACCAAGGCAAACTGACTGGTTTTTCCTAGTGAGGTCTGCAAAATGTCTTCCTGGACAGAAATCTGGTGGCTCTGGTAGAAGACCCAGGTAATGTTGCTTTTGTTCATTATTTTTTTCCTCTTGACTGAGAAGTCAGTAGAGGGGGATCTAGCTATCTGCTTTGGCCTCTTTCCTGTTGGCTGTTTCTGAAAGCTAGGCTTTCCTGTTTTCAATTTTGCGTCCTAGGTTTGGCAAGTTGAGGTGAGCCTGTTTATTTGGAGTGGGGACCCAACATTTGACTAATATTTTGAGCAGTTTGGGAAACAGAGTCAAAGGAATAGAGGGATTTCTGGGATGATTTGGAAGATTTTCTCCCAGGGCTGGAGAAGACACAGGAACTTTGGGCACCATGACTCCGTCATTCCTTCAAGACCAGCTGAGGAAGGAAGTTTATCTAAGTAGAAAGAGCAGTGTGAGTTGAGACTCAGAGATGTGTGTTAGAGCCCCAGCTCTGATCCTAGCTTATATGTGTTACTTTAGTTAGGTCATTTTTCCTCCCATTTGTAAAATGGTGGCATGAGAATAGATGACCTCCAAGAGACTCTCCTGCTATATTTGTGTAGTTGATACGGTGAAAAGAAAGTTCTGGAGTCTGAGAACTTGGGCTTTAAAGCTACTCTTAATTATTTTGTTATCTGGGGCAAGTCACTTGATTTCTCCAGGTTTCAGTTTCCTCATTTGTAAAATCTATGACATTTCCTATGATTTTGTGTCCCAAGGAAACCTTTTAAAAAACCATTTTGAGTACTGTATTTCTGTTGGATTATGTTAGATTTAGGTGCTGGCAAAGTGTTAGTATTGTTCTTTCTGTTCAGAGAATGAAACTTCTTTTAGAAGAGAGATGAAATCTAGTTTTTTATATATAATTGAGTCACTTTTTCCTACTTTCCATATGAGTCTCCTAATTGCTCATATAGTAAGCACCATTATGGCTTATTTTTATGTGGGGTCTCCCAAGGATCTTCCTAGTTTGATGTTGTTTTTGAAACCTAGGGAGGTCACAAGGCCAGCCTTATTCAGAAGGAGAATCAGTAATATCTCCTGAAAATCTTATCTTTCCTACTTGGTATGGAGTTAGCATTAAAAAGCTCATTCATCCTTTGAATAAAAGTCCAGAAGAAAGGAATGACAATTATTAGCAGAATTGCCTTGGGTGAATCACCTTCCTTTTTTTTTAAAATTTATTTTTATTAAAGATATTATTTGAGTTTTACAATTTCCCCCCAATCTTACTTCCCTCCCCTCACCCCCCCCACTGAAAGCCTTTACTTTGTTTCCATGTTGTACATTGATCCAAATTGAGTGTGTTGAGAGAGAAATCATATCTTTATGGAAGAGACAAAAAGTCTAAGAAATAACAAGATCCGGCAATAAGATATCTGTTTTTTTCCTAAATTAAAGGGAATAGTCCTTGAACTTTGTTCAAACTCCAGGGCTCTTTATCAGGATACAGATGATATTCTCCTTTGCAGACATTCCAAAATTGTTCCCAATTGTTGCACTGATAGAATGAATAAGTTCCTTCAAGGTTGAATGTCACCTCCATGTTGCTGTTAGGGTGTACAATGTTCTTCTGGTTCTGCTCATCTCACTCAGCATCAGTTCATGCAAATCCCTCCAGGCTTCCCTGAACTCCCATCCCTCCTGGTTTCTAATAGAACAGTAGTGTTCCATGACATACATATACCACAGTTTGCTAAGCCATTCCCCAATTGAAGGACCTTTACTTGTTTTCCAAGTCTTTGCCACCACAAACAGGGCTGTTATAAATATTTTTGTACAAGTGATATTGTTACCCTTTTTCATGATCTCTTCAGGGTATAGACCCAGTAGTGGTATTGCTGGGTCAAAGGGTATGCTTATTTTTGTTGCCCTTTTGGTGTAGTTCCAAATTTCTCTCCAGAAAGGTTGGCTAAGTTCACAGCTCCACCAACAGTGTAATAGTGTCCCAGATTTCCCACATCCCTTCCAACAATGATCATTATCCTTTCTGGTCATATTGTCCAGTCTGAGAGTTGTGAGGTGGTACCTCAGAGAAGCTTTAATTTGCATTTCTCTAATAATTAATGATTTAGAGCATTTTTTCATATGGCTATGGATTGCTTTGATCTCATCTGTAAATTGCCTCTGCATATCCTTTGACCATTTGTCAATTGGGGAATGGCTTTTTTGTTTTAAAAATATGACTCAGTTCTCTGTATATTTTAGAAATGAATCCTTTGTCAGAATCATTAGTTGTAAAGATTGTTTCCCAATTTACTAAATTTCTTTTGATCTTGGTTACAGTGGTTTTATCTGTGCAAAAACTTTTTAATTTAATGTAATTGAAATCATTTAGTTGGTTTTTGGTGATGTTCTCCAACTCTTCCTTAGTCATAAACTGCTCCCCTTTCCATAGATCTGACAGGTAGACTAGTCCTTGATCTTCTAGTTTGCTTTTAGTATTATTTTTTATGTCTAAATCCTGTAACCATTTGGATCTTATCTTGGTAAAGGGTGTTAGGTGTTGGTCTAATCTAAGTTTCTTCCATACTAACTTCTAATTTTCCCAGCAGTTTTTATTAAAGAGAGAGTTTTTATCCCAATAGCTCGACTCTTTGGGTTTATCAAACAGCAGATTATGCACCTAGTCTATTCCACTGGTCCACCACTCTATTTCTTAGCCAATACCAAACAATTTTGATGACTGATGCTTTATAATATAATTTGAGATCAGGTAGGGCTAAGCCACCTTCTTTTGCACTTTTTTTCATTAAGTTCCTGGAAATTCTTGACTTTTTATTTCTCCATATGAATTTACTTACAATTTTTTCTAACTCATTAAAGTAATTTTTTGGAATTTTGATTGGTGGGGCACTAAACAGGTAGTTTAGTTTTGGTAGAATTGTCATTTTTATTATATTAGGCTACCTATCCATGAGCAGTTGATATTTGCCCAGTTATTTAAATCTGATTTAATTTGTATGAGAAGTGTTTTATAATTATTTTCAAAAAGTTTCTGAGTCTGTCTTGGCAAATAGACTACCAGGTATTTTATCTTGTCTGAGGTTACTTTGAATGGGATTTCTCTTTCTAGCTCTTCCTGCTGTACCTTGCCAAACATATATAGAAAAGTTGAGAATTGATGAGGGTTTATTTTATATCCTGCAGCTTTGCTAAAATTGCTAATTATTTCCAGTAGTTTTTTGGATGATTTCTTGAGATTCATGTCATCTGCAAAGATTGAGAGTTTTGTCTCTTCCTTCCCAATTGTAATTCCTTCAATTTCTTTTTCTTCTCTTATTACTGAAGCTAACATTTCTAATACGATATTGAATAGTAGTGGTGATAATGGGCACCCTTGTTTCACCCCTGATCTTATTGGGAATACCTCTAGCCTCTTCCCATTGAATATAATGCTTGTTGATGGTTTCAAATAGATACTGCTAATTATTCTAAGGAACAGTCCATTTATTCCTATACTCTCTAGTGTTTTTAGTAGGAATGGATGCTGTATTTTGTCAAAAGTTTTTTCAGCATCTATTGATATGATTATATAATTTCTGATAGGTTTGTTGTTGATATAATTGAGTATACTAACAGTTTTCCTAATATTGAACCAATCCTGCATTCCTGGGATAAATCCCACTTGATCATAATATATTATCCTAGTGATGACTTGTAATCCTTTTGCTAAGATTTTATTTAAAATTTTTGCATCTATATTCATCAGGGAGATAGGTCTATAATTTCTTTCTCTGTTTTAACTCTTCCTGCTTTAAGGTATCAGCATCATATTGGTTTCATAGAAAGAGTTAGGCAGAGTTCCATCTTTCCCTATTTTTCCAAAGAGTTTATATAGAATTGGAACCAATTGTTCCTTAAATGTTTGGTAGAATTCACTTGTGAATCCATCAGGCCTTGGAGATTTTTTCTTAGGGAGTTCAATGATGGCTTGTTGAATTTCTTTTTCTGAGATAGGGTTGTTTAGGTATTTAATCTCTTCTTCATTTAACCTGGGCAACTTATATTTTTATAAATGTGAATCACCTTTCTAAACTTCAGTTTTCTAATCTGAAAAAATAGAGAAAATAATTTTTGTTCTGTTAAACTGGTCAGAAGTGATATGATGAAAATATTTGAAATACTACATAAAAGTGAGCCACTGCTAACTTTATTGTTTGGAGATCAAGCTTAAAATGCAAAGATCCTTTGGCAGAGAAAGGATGGGAAGGACTTTTGATGGAAGGGAGACTATACCAGAACATAGATTTGAATCCTGCCTCTGGTTATGATTTGTGTAACCTTAGTGATAGTCAATTGTCAAGTCAATTTTTATATGTTGAGACACTGTGCCAAGGGGCTAGGGGGATAAAAAGAAAAGCAAAAACAGTCCCCGTCCTGAAGGAGATCACAATCTAATGGCACAATCTAATGGAGGAAACAACATGCAAATAACAATACAATGTAAAAAAAAATGGAGGCTATTGGAGATTATCTCAGAAGGACAGTATTGGCATCCAAGGGAGCCAGGAAAGTCTTCTTGAAGAAGGTAGAATTTTAGCTGAGACTTGATAGAAGCTTGGAAGCAGAGATAAGGAAGGAAAGCATTTTAGTTAAAAATGCCTCAGTCTCTGACAAGCTATAGGATCATAGAGTCTCCATTCAAAAGTTCTTTGTCACAAGTGTTTTAGCCCAACCTTGCAAACTTAGTAAAGCTTGCTAGTTCATATCTGAAGAATTATTTGGTCCTCAGCCCCAGTTACTACATACTAGGGAGGCACACCAGGAGATCAAGCCATACCACTCATTATTCTTGCACCTTCCTTTATAGTCAGTCACCTTTCCATGGAAGCAAGATAACTCCACAATTCCTCTGGTCAAAGAATTCTTTTGCTGTTAGATAGGAACATGATCAATGTGGTTTATAAACTGAATAAAAAGAGCAATGGAAGACTGGAATAGACTGAGTTTGTCTTCCACAGCTTTCACTTTCTTACTCTTTCTTTTCCCCACTTTCTTTTACTATCACTTTCCCCCCCCCAATTCCAGATACCCTCTTATTAACCTCTCTTTATTACTTAAATTGGGCTAATCACTCTCTCTTCCTCTCCTGCACCTCTTGTCTTGAACCTCTTCATTTTATAGATAGGAGAACTAGACTAGGGAATCTCTAAAGTCTGATTTCTATGTTGAATAAACCCTAATCTCAGGAAAGAATATAATTTTCAGCTCTTTACACTTCAATGTGATGGTGAGAATTTAGAGCTCTTATTGTTTAATCCCCTTACTTTGTAGATGAGAAGACAGACACCTTTTTCTTAATATTTCTCTTTAGGTTTTTGAGTCACTGCTCTTCTCTTTCTCCTAGCTGGTCTGACTGCTTCTTCCCAAGCTATTTTGCTGGATCCTCAGGTTGTCCTCACTTAACATTAGGTTCCCATTCCCCCTCTATATATTGGACCCTTTTCTCCCTTGATACTCTTTTTCTTGGTGATATCATTAGTTCTCATTAATTCAATTAACCCCTTTGAGTAAATACTTCTCAGATCTATTTAATCAGCTCTAACCTCTCTTTTTGACTTTCAGTCTTAAATCTACAATTGCCTATTGATCATCTCAAACTGACTTTCTACAAACAAGGAGAGGCCAGAGGGACAATTTAGTGAGGTCATGGATGGGTTAGATTAGATGATCTTGGACATCCCTTCTAGCTCTACCATTCTTTAGTTTTGATTAAATGAAGGTATTCAAGAGATAACATTGAATAGCAGAAAGATGATGATTCAAAATCTTGAACAAAAAGATTTGGGCTGCATTCTTAAGCTGTTTTCTTAGCTCTGGGAACTTGGGCAAATGACTCCCCTTTTTGTGCCTTCAATCTCTGCATCCTTCAAAAGGGGAATAATGGCATTTGCACTACTTCACAGTTTTGTCATAAAAAGGGATTTTGTAGACCTTGGAGTGCTTTATAAATACAGTCATACTTCAATACTCATCAATTTCAGAACCCATCAAACCAGTACTTATTGTATTTTGATGAGGAAAAATGTACAACATAATAATACAATATATTAAATGGCTAATTATATTTCTATACATATGAACTGAAGGGATAGGGATTGGACTAAGGTGGCATATGTGACAGAACTTTGGATTTAGGGTGTGGAAGATTTGGGTTTCAAATCTCACCTCAGACACTTAGCTAACTTTTCAGAACCTTTCTTTCCTTTTGAATTAAATGGAAGGGGGTTGTTGGTGACTTCACAGATTCTTTCCCTCTCTAAATCTTTGATCCTCTGATTTGTGATTTAATTGATTATAGAGAGTTATACATGAGCAAGCTAAATCTATCAATGCTGGGGGCAACTTCTTTGTAGTTTACAGTTTTAGAGATTTGTCCAGAGTACAGAGAAGTTAATTGACTTGTCCAGGGTCACACAGTATGTGGCAGTAGCCATTTGCTTCTGGCTTTGAGGTGGGCTTGCTATCTATGGTGTGATGACTGCATATCAGCTAGCATCTAACAAAGGCCACACCTTTCTCTCTTTAGCAAAACACATTTTATTTATCACCCCTTAAGGATAAACACTGGGAAGATCAAAATGAATATCATCTCTTCTATACACATGGTAAAAGATGATTCCAAAAACTTTTTTTCCATCTCCCAAAATCTTAACTAGAAGGAATTTGCTTTGGCAAAAGGACAATGATAAAGAATTAAAGGAAAGATATCTTTGGGGGGAGGGTTGTGGAGGGGATACAAAAGGAGAGAATAGAGGGCATAGAATTTTACAGTTGGAAGGCTGTTTAGGAAAGAGAAAATTGTTTTTCACATTTATGTGGAGCTGGAAGGAACCTTAGAACTGAGAATGTTACTAAGTTTTTAGAAATAAAATTTTTAAAAGGAAAGCTTCTTTGAAGCAATTGTGTAGATAGCATTTTTTTTTCTATTCTCTAAGAACAAAAAAATAATGACACAGGGTGCTGATAAATATCTATTCCTTATTTTCAAAAACCATTAGATTCTAAGCCTTCATCTAAAAATAGGAGGTAGATTGTATTCTGTTTTGACTCTATCATGAGAAGGAAGGACTTTGTCTTGACCAACCACATTGGTTGCTATAAATAGGTTTCTTTGCACCTAGTTCCTTTTGCCTCCAGACTGTACAGAACCGGACCTGCTTACTTGTGAGAGGTACAGTTATTGAAACCTGGGGTGAGGTTTTGTCTTCACTGAGGCCATTGCTATTTGAACTGAGCTCAGAATTGGCCTCTTGGTATAAACTGGCGCCATACTGATTGGGTGAGGTTTTTTTTTCCTTCTTCCTGTCAGCTGTAAAAGAAAAACACTGGATTTTGAGTCAGAGGAGGTCTAGGCTTGAATCTCCACTCTACTATTTCCTAGTTTTGCCAACCTAGGTAACTCTTTTATTTTTCTCATTTTCCCCATCTGCTTATGCTATCCACCAGCCAAGAAAGGTTATGAATTTTAAAAATATACATTTTAAAATATGGAATTATATTATAAAATAAGAACTGCAATTATTTGGGGAGGTATCTTAAAAATCCTAGTGCAGTACTGAACCTTTAGTATCTTAAAAGTACACTAAGACTTTTGGGAAATCTGGAATTATTCCCATAAGGGACTAAACTAAAAGTTTAAAACTACTAAAGCATTTGAACTTTTTGAACACTTAGTAGGATGCTTTTAAGTTCAGCAAGATATATTATATACATTATCTTGTGTGATCCTCATAATTACTCATGGATACCGGGTGGTTCAATGGATAGCAACAGACCTGAAATCAGAGAGATAGTTCCAATCTGACCTTAGATACTTACTATCTATGTGACCCTGGACAAGTCACTTTACCTTGCTTGTGTCTCAGTTTCTTCATTTGTAAAATGAGTTGGTGAAGGAAATGGCAAACCAGTCCAGTATCTTTGCCAAGAAAACCCCAAATGGGATCATGAAGAGTCAAGACATGACTGAAACAATAGAACAACAACAACCACAACAGATGCTGTTATTGTCCTCATTTTATAGATGAGGAAACTGAGGTTTAGACTGAATGACTTACCCAGGGTTATCCAGCAAGTAAATGTCTGAGGCAAAGTTGAACTCAGGTATAACATTGTGCCATCTGATACACTGGCATGCCTTCAAGAATTTAATAAATTTCCCAATACTCACATACTTTGAAAAGATAAGCCCAGAATAGTGTGTGAGTATGTAAGTGTGTAGGTCCATGTGTGTGTGTGTGTGTGTGTGTGTGTGTTTGTATGAAAATGTGTGGATTATCTGCTATCTGGACTGTCTGAATGGGTGTGACAAGTATGGGGAGGGGGAGAACCTTCAAAAATCCCTTCCTTCCTCTGATCCTCTCTATGTTGCTGACTCCTATTCCTTTGGGGTAATAACAGGAAAATCTCCAGCCCTTCTTGTATTGCTGACTGGGGTTCCTGGAGCTGCTACCATTCGTCTCCTCAGCAGTGCACTCCCAAAGACATGCCAGTCCTAGAAGAAAACTGCTTGGGAAGCAGGAAATGCAGGAATGTGGTCCTCTATGTAAGTGGATCTGCTAGCTTGCCAATCTCAGGAGTTTATCAGCTTTTAATGTCTCCACCCTAGAGAATTTCTGAGGGCACTGGGGGCTTAATCTTTTGTCATTTTTTTTTTAGGTTTTTGCAAGGCAAATGGGGTTAAGTGGCTTGCTCAAGGCCACACAGCTAGGTAATTATTAAGTGTCTGAGACCAGATTTGAACCCAGGTACTCCTGACTCCAGGGCCGGTGTTTTACTGCGCCACCTAGCTGCCCCAATTTTTTGTCATTTTAGTCAACTAGAATTTGTTGTTTGTTGGTAAGTTTTGAAAAACTCACATTCAGCCTCTGTGCATTTTACCAGTCAATTGATATAATTTCTGCAAGTCAATTCCTTACAATCCCTGTAAATGAGGATTTGGACTAGAGTTGGGGGTCTTCTTTCACCTCCATCTCCTGCTAGAGTGAAAAAAAAATATTGGATTTTGAGAGAGGTGAGATTCTTATTTTAATCTCTATTCTGTTTATCAGCAATGCAAATCTGGCTTTTTTCCCCTCTAAATCTCAGTTTCCCCATCTGAAGATAATATTACTTCCTTTTTGTCATCTTTCTCCTTCTGCTATTCCTTTGCCTCATCCTTCTCCTTTAATTCCTCCTTCTCTTCCTCTCCTTGGACAAGCTGTAAATGCCACACCTCCTCGGAGAACCCTATCCCACTACTATCTGGATCAGCCCAGAAGTTCTGACTTACCCTATTTTCATTTGAACCTTTTAACTCTCTCCTGGGGGATATTATCCCCTTATTCTGGTGCTACTTGTCCCTCTCCTCTCCTCTCCCCTTTGCTAGAGGCTTCTCATATTAGTGCCACACACTACACATATACTACTACTTGTAGCTCTGGAAGTCAAGTGATCTGCCAACCTCAGCCTCTCTTGTAGCAGGACTTACAGGTTTATCTGCATGGTCTTGAGCCTATGATCCATGAAACCTCTCCTGGGGATCCATGAACAGACTTTAAGGAATTGGTGAACTTGTATGGAAAAAATAATTTTACCTTTACTTTTTGCCAACCTCTATCTGAAATTTATCATTTCCTTCAGTTGTGAATGTAGGCAGCAAATCACATTAGTAACAGTAATAACTATGCCGTTAGTGCCAATAGAAATCATGTATTTTGATAATATGGTATAGTTGTAAAAAATCTCAAAATATTGCTTGCATTCTTCAGTATATTGACATGACTGGTAGTTAAGCCATTTGCTAGGCACATTTGCATATTATATTTAAAAAATATTTAGAAAACTGTACTTCCATATAATTGATTTCCTTTATAACCCAATGTATTTTATAATAAATTTGTAAAAACATTATTACCATAGAATGCTTAAGGAATCCATTACATAGAAAAGGGTTATGCCTTAAGGTTCCTCCCAGATCTGATCTTCTATGTCCTAAGGTCTCTTTGGCCTCAAAGGTCTTGTGATCCCTTTATGACAGGATATGACCTAGTGACTCCTAATCTGTTAATAATCTTCTAAGTACCAGAGAGGTTCCTGTTTCACAGGGAATGCAACTTCTGCAACAAGGATTGCCTCAATATTCTAGACATTTGGGTCCTTGGGCACTGTTAGATTGGCTTGGGACAAAGGGTGATATTTTGGAAGTTGGAATATTTTGGTGAGTTTTGCTTGGTCTGCAAAACTAGAATGTAGTTGGTATAATATTAACAGAATCAAGATTTTGAGAAGAGTTGATGTAGTTATAGGACTTATTGAATAAGATAAATAATATCATGGACATTTGGCTGCCATATACACTTTGTCCCAATTTGGTTTGGTCGGTATCTATCAAACCCAACCTGGGTTCCTTGGTTCCTAGATTCTAGGAAATGTGTAGCTCACATGGAAGAGGACTATTATTTTGTTAACTTAATATGTTGACTTTAAGCAAAGTAGCTTTATGCAGTAAATACCCTGAGGACAGACTCTGTCTTCCTCCTTTGTTTTTGCCTAAAACAGGGTTTAGTTTGTAGGATAAAGAATGATCCTTTTTTTTAAACTGATAATTTATTTTTACAAATATATGTTATGAAAGTTTTCCAGTATTCATCCATATGCATATGTATATTTTTAAGTTACAAAATTTACTTCCACCTCCCCCTTCCCCTCCTCCCTTAAGTGGTGAACAGTCAGATTAACATTGTACATACATATTTGTGATAAACATGTTTACAGATTAGTCATTTTTGGTGAGAGGAATTAGGTTTAAGGGAAAGAGATGCATAAGCAATATTCTTTATGAAGTATTCATCAGATTCTGAAGGATTTTTAATTTTATTTTTAATTATTTTTGGTTTTGTTTTGTTTTGGTTTTCTTCCTCTGGGTGGGGATAGCCTTGTGTATAGTCCATCTAATATAGTTGTCCTAGCTCTCTGAGCTGCTTCCTTCCAGGTTGATCATCTCACAGTGTTATTGTTAGTGTTAATGTACATTGTTCTCTTGGTTCTGCTCTCTTCACTCAGCATTAGATCCTATATCTCATTCCCTGCTTCTCTGGAATCTGACCATTTATGGTTTCTTGTAGAACAATAATATTCCATAGTATTCATGTACCATAACTTGTTTAGCCATTCCCCCACTTAATGGGTATCCCCTCAATTTCTAATTCTTTGCCACCACAAAAAAGATGCTATGAATATTTTAGAACTGGGACTTTTCCCATTTTTTTTATGATTTCTTCTAGTTAAAGGCTAGAATTGGAATTGCTGGGTCAAAGGGAATAGTTTTCTTGCTCTTTGGGCATAGTTCCATATTGCTCTCCAGAATGGTTGGATCATTTCACAACTTCACCAGCAATACATCAATGTTCCAATCCTCCCACAACTTCTCCAACATTGATCATCTTTCTTTTCCTCACTTTAGCCAATCTGATAGGTATGAGATGATACCTCAGAGTTGTTTTAATTTGCATTTCCCTAACCAATAATGATTTGGAGCATTTTTTATATAATTGTATATAGCTTTAATTTTTTCATTTGAAAACTGTCTATTCATATCTTTTGACCATTTATCAATTGGGAAATGATAAAGAATGATATTTTTTGGCAAGGCAATGAGGTTAAGTGACTTGCCCAAGGTCATACAGCTATGTAATTATTAAGTGTCTGAGGTCAAATTTGAACTCAGGTCCTCCTGACTCCAGGATGGGTGCTCTATCCACTGCACCATCTAACTGCCCCTTATTGTTCCACCTAGCTGCCCAAAGAATGATTCTTGATAGAATCTTGATGAAGAGTTTCTAGGTATAATGAGTTTTTTTGCCTATCAGAAAACATCTGCTTGGACATCCATAATCTCCCATAATTTGAAGAGTAGCTGTTCAGAGAAGTCTATGAGTCCATGACATTTGAGAATTCATTGAAAGAAATGAGGATAGTTTAATTGGAGTAGAGAAGATTGGAGAGATTGTCTCTAGAGAAGATTGTCTTTAAGTACTAAAAATGTTGTACTGTGAAAGAGGGATTTGATTTGCTCTGTTTGACCTTAGAAGGCAGAACCCAGTATAATGGGTAGAAGCTGTCAAGAATCCTTGATGTTAGGAAACGTCTCCTAAAACTCATGTCTAAGTGTAATGGGTTGCCTTGACAGGGAGGACTTTCTCTCTTCAGGGAGATCTTTAAATCAAGGCTGAGGGATCATGGGTTGGGTGAGTTGTATTAAAGATTCTTTTTGGGATACGAGTTGGACCAGATGACTGATATGGTCCCTTTCAACTCTGCAAGTCAGTGATTCCCTGTGCTGATAAGAGGGGTCCAGAAACACTCAAATGCATCAATTTGGTGTAAGCAAATAAAGCCTTATAAACACAAGACTGGGATTCATTTGGATTAAGAAGTTGTAGTGGTGAATATTCTTCTATTGTTGTGTTGTCTCTAGCCCACATTCCTTTCCATAAGAAAAAGGGTCTGATTTAACCAGTTTGTATTAGCCCAAAACCCAATGATTTACTTTTTGATGGGGAATACATCACTTCCTCTCTCTGGACTTCACTTGGCTTCTCTGAAAAGTGAGGAGATTGGTAATGAGTTTTCTTGAAAAACCCCTTTTGTCTCTAATATTTCAGGATTCTGTGGCTAAGTTATACCTCACATCAGGTAGGGATTAATATTTTCAATATTTATTTTGTAGTTTCTTATTAATGTCTTCAATTTTTATCTTATAGTCTCCTATTTTAATTCAACAAATACTTATTAAGAATCTATTTTGCTTAATATATGTTGATATCTCTATAGGCTGGTAGATGGACAGACAAAAAATAGAATCCTTTGACAGAGTGGAGGGAGGATTTATAAAGGGAGATAACATGGCAAAATGGAAGGAAAACTGGCTTTGGAGTCAGAGGACCTAAGTGAGTATCAATATTATTACCTCTTGCACTCGTTTGTTAGTCCTTTGTCCTTGAAAAGGACCATGGTGGCATCAGCCATGCAATGCCATGACATGCAAGTGAATTTGATTTAAGCAAGGGAGGGGTGAATATCATACTATTTGTGTGAACATTCACAAATCATTTAATCTTCTTGGGTCACAGTTTCCATAGCTATATAATAAGTGTTCTCTGAGATTCTTTCTAGATCTGTGTCTTATGATCCTAGAAAACAGGATTTCTACAATCTCTGAGGTGAAGGAGCTTCCATCCTCATAGAAGCAATGCATACAATGGCATCACAAATTGGTGTTACAATGGAAAGATAAAAAATTTTTAAGAAAGTTGAGGATGGAGATATGAATTTCAACTAGTGACATTAGTCAGCTCTATGGAGATGATGTCAGTATTTTGGAACATCATATAATATAAGCCAGAATCATAAACTAGCTCATACACAATACATTCACCATGTGAAATCCAATGCTGAAATATTCCATTGTCAACTTACATTAACACTGGCCAATTGGTTCCTGGGGTTGATCCTACAGAAACTTTCTGAAGAGCTCCAGAAAGAATAACTTTCCTACTAATTAACTCTCTAAGCAACCATATTACCTCACCTAAATGATGTCGCATAATTGATGGGGAAAAGTGCTAGCATATGTTTGCTCTTGTCTTTCCTCCCGGGTGCCGTGTTGTTTCAGCTGTATAGACATGTGTATACATAATTGTTGATTCCTCAGTAGAATGTAAGCACCTTGAGAATATGGTTTGTTTCATTATTTGTAAGTTCAGGTTTAGCACTGCTACTGACATTGTGAAAAAGAAAGATATGAGTTCAAATTATTACCTCTGGGATTCATTAGCAATATGACCTTGAAATCAGTCACTTAATCTCTTTTGCCTTGGGTAACTCCCTAAGACTTACTGGTATACTGGAAGTTCCCTCACTGACAAAAATAAATCACACATCTCTCACCAATTACTAGACTTGAAGAGATTCTTATCTCTACTTTTTGTTATCTCAGAATGGAATGAATAACACTTGCCTTCCATTTCCTCATTTAGCTCTGGTTGCCTGATCTCTTTTGGGTTATTGTGAGGATCAAATGAGATTAGAGAGGGAGAAGACTGAAAAATGAAGGACTGCATAAATTACAGATTTCACCTTCCCCTCCTCTTCATATATTATTTGTAAAATCTTGGCAACCACATATATGTTTGGTCCCAGGACTAGGTACTGACTTCACCCTAACCTTTCCTGGCTCTCTGCAGGATATCCTCCATCTCTATAATCATTCAATCAATCAATCAATCAATCAATATTAATTAAGGGTCTACTAAGGACTAGAATGCCCTCTTTCCTCACCTCTGTCTATTGAAATCCCTTTTGTCAAAGTCCATTTTAAATGTTATCATGAAATTCTGGGATTTACCTTAATTGAAAGTGATTTCCCTTTTTGCAGAATCAAATATCCATTCTATTGTGTGACCTTGGCTATGGCATTATACCTTTCTGATTCTCAGTTTTTCCATCAATAACTGTCAGGTAAAATAAAAACTATGAAGAAGGTGACCCTAGATAAATAATTGTAATATGAATATAATGTAAGGGTTATCTGATAAGAATAACAATAATAATAACTAGCCCTTATGCACAGCTTTAAGGTTTGCAAAGTGTTTTACAAATATCTCATTTTTTTTCTCACAATGACTTTGGGAGGTAAGTACTATTACACTTATCTTTTCCACATGAGGGGGTTAGGGGACTGGTGCCCCATGATCTGGAAAATCCATGTCAATTTTTTTGGTTATCCCTTTGTACTAGAAGGACTCTGAATTTTTTCATCACTTTTATGGAGTCTTTATAGAACCTTATTATAAAATTTCAGTTAAATATTTGGTCATAAGCTCAGTGTTTTCTGCAGCTTCTGCAGAACTCTCCAAAAATTCTCATTTAATGTTTTTATGTCAACCCATGATATATCAAAACCATGATGAGGAAAGTGGTATTATGGAAATGATAACCATATTATTGCCATTTTATAGAAAAGGAAACTGAAGCAGATAAAAGTTAAATAACTTGACTAAAGTCACACAGTAAGTATCTGGATGTCACATTTGAATTCAGGTCTTCTTGACTCCAAGCTCAGTGCTCAATTTATATCACAAAACTACAGTCTTTTCATTTTAAAGATGAGGAAGTTGAGATTCAGACCATCACAGATTCAAGAAGTCACAGGGAGTAATTGGCCATGTAGGGATTTGATTCTAGGTCCCTGACTTCAAATCTCTCACTCTTTATACTATAGTGCATTTTAAATTAGGAATTGCTCCACAAATAATAAGCTGTGACTTTTCCCAATAACCTTGGATGGTAGATAAATGACATATTATGATTTTGTTTGTTTGTTTTTTTAGTCCTTCTCCCTGGCTCCTCTGCATTCCCTCTAAGACACTCAGTATCTGGTCATCTATAGTATACCCTTGCCACAGTTGGGTTTCTCTGATATCAGCACTATCTTCTAGACTGCTGGGCGACAGCATTTCCTCACACCCTGAACTCGATATTTTTTTTCTTTTGGTCTCTCTGTTTTTACAGTTTGATTGTAGACCATGAAGTCACTCCCTTTCCCCTCACACTTAAAAAAAAAGTGTGTGTGTGTGTGTGTGTGTGTGTGTGTGTGTGTGTGTGTGTTTAGGATAGGGTAAGGCACATGAATCTTGGCATGGAAATTCTACAACATTCCTGGCTTACTTTTAACTCCTCCTCCCTTACCCTTTGTCATTCTGACTTGGTAAAACATAGTTACTAAAAGCTTTTTTTTAATAAGATAAGCATAGTGAAACTTTTGTGGTCATCCCCACAAGGGGTATTCTCTGAAAAGTGCTTGTACATTGTAAAGGGCTCTAGAGATGTGAAGTTCATTACTATTGTTTTTGGTAATGTCTGATTATACAGGTCACAGAGGAGTTTCATGCTTTTGAGTTGTTGAACTGTTTATTTTCCCTGAAGCATAGAACAATGGCTATATATAGAACCTGGTGACTTTTGGGAAGTGGGTACAATTAACAGACCCAGAATGTTAGACCTGGGAGAGATTATTATATAACAGAATTGGAGAATCAAAATGTTGAAGGGGGGGCTTGGAAATGGTTGAGTCCAGACCTCTCTATTTAAGAGCTAAGGAAAGGAAGATCTAGAAAGAAAAAAACAAGAGAAGTTGAGATTTGAAAGGGTCCTCAGTTTAATCCATACCTCAAAAGGAGACCCTGCTACAACATTCACTTTCCCACCCCACCAAAAAAAGTCACCCAGACTCTTCTTGAAGACCTATCTCTATGAAAGGGTAGGTATTAATTAATCTGATACTACATATTCCATTTATGGATAGCTCTATTTCTTAGGCTTTCCTGCTATCAGTTGGAAACTGACTCAGTTCATCCATTATTGCTGGATAAACCCAATGGGGCCAAAAAGAGTGAGCCAATTCTGTCTTTCAAATGACTTCTATTTAAGGACTTGTAGCTCAGTAAACTGTCTCCTGTAGGTTTTCCTCCTTACAAAGTCATTCCTATAGAGCACAGACCCCAGGATCCTCTCTCTCCTCATTGTCTTCCTCAGAACACCCTCCAACTTATCAACTTCTTTACTCAGCCCTGTCACCCAGAATTAAGCATAATATCCTGGAAATAGACCAATCAGGGCAGAGAACAGAGCTAATGCCACCTTCCTATTCCTGGAAGCGGCTGCACCTCCTCAGTGCAACCCAAGATTACATTAGATTTTTGGCCAGCACACCGCACTGCTGACTCATATCCAACTTACCATATACTTATCATTCCCTCCCTTTTACCCTCCCCTGCCTCTCCTCTCTGGACATGCCTCCCCAACCTTGTGATTCTAGAATTGATTGTTTGAGCCCAAGTGTCAGATTTGAGACTGAATCTGGTAAGATGAAATCCAAGAGGGATGAACTTAGTCTGTCTTTTTAGGACTTGGACTGTAATCCTTTGTATTAGCCATCCCTCCCAGCTATTTGTAAGTTTTGATTGAGCAGTCATCTATGTTTTAACCACTGAACAAATTGTTAATATTGGGTCTAACTTCTCTCACTTTCCCAATTTTTGATCCCATGATTTATTTAAAGTTGCAACTAGTTAAAGTGACAGTTAGGATTTGAACTCAGGTCTTTTGACTCCCATATCTTCTCTGATACATTCACTAACAACTTCAGAGCCCCACAACAAGATTAACTAGAATCTGGTTCTTTTCCAGCTTTCTAGCCCATTCTTCTATTACACTAAGGCTGTCTCATATCCCCTGTTTAAAATGCAATGCAAATAAATACTAGAGATATTCATTTTCTGTGTAATGGTAGATAAGTCATTTCAACTCTTTGAGCCTCAGTTTTCCCCCTTGTTAGTTGAGGTTTGTTGAATTTTATTATCTTCAATGTCTCTTCTAGTTTTAACATTCTGTGTTGTAAATATATGACAGAAAATTGGAATGGGAGCCTTGAGGGTAGGCTTGTTAATTGTGAGCACCAAAATAATTAGACTAGACAGTGTTGGACTTTAGTTTGCTGTCTATTCTCAGAATATAGGAGATAGCACAGATAATACCAACATGTATCAGATGTGACCTACCTAATGGAGGGGATGGGAGTACTTGAATTTCTTTGTTCTCTCCAGACCCTTAGTATTCCTAAGGTTCATTGTTGAGGGGACAACATCAGATGGTGGTCACAACAGAAGGCAATGGAATAGAAAATGTGATGGACCTTGGTCACCAACAATCCTGGGTAAATGATTTCTTCAGTTTCTCCCATCTATAAAATGAGGAGAAGCATATTTTGAAGCTTGCACCATCTCTTTCATTCACCTTATAAGCATTTTGTAAACTTGCAAAGGCTGGGTATATTAATTTATTATTATCTTTGTCTTTTAAGAAAATGCCTTTAGAACATTATATTATATTATATTTTAAAACATATATTTAAAAACAAAGGTATTTCCTTGGCAATTCATGTAAATATAATTACTATTTTGTTTTTATTCTCTTAACAACTCTTTCAGATGAAGAAATTGAGCATCACAGAGGTTATGGTGACTGGCTAAAAGTCACCCATCTTAAAAATAACTGAAGTGGGACTCAAATCATAGTATTATAAAAAAAGGACTAAATGGTACAATGGATAGAGTGCTGGTCCTAGAATTAGAAAGTCCTGAATTCAAATCCAGCTTCAGATGCTACGTGTGTGATGCAAGGAAAGTCACTTAACCTCAGGTTTTTTTGACTGTATAATTGGGATAAAAATAGTCCCTACCATAAAAATTGTTGTGAAGAACAAATGAGATAATATTTCTAAAGCATTTGACCTAGTGCCTGGAAATTAGTAGTTATTATTTAAATGCTAGTTGTTATTATTCTCCAAGACCAGTATTCTTTCCACTCTGCTGCTTAGTTGAAGAGTTTTGAATTCTATAGGGAAGTATCAAGAAAATGTCCTTTTTTCTATATTAATATCATTTAATATGACAATGGTCTAGTTCAAGATGTCATCATCCTTTTAAAAGAAAGAATTCATTACTGGAAATAATTTCCAATTATTATTATTAATAAAGGGATTTATTATCTCCTGTAGATTAGGTGATAAGGTAACAAATAGAAGGAAACAATCCATACTTGCAAGGAGTTTACATTCTAACATATATATATATATAAACATATAAATATAGATGAACATATGAAGAACTATAAAAAGAAGAAATACAAGGCAGAATAGGAAGAGATGGTGCTAGCAGATAAGGGATATCAGTGAAGCCTTTTTGGAAAAGGGGATTTTGATCTGTGCCTTCAACCAATAAGCATTTATCAAATGCCCATTATGATGCTATTTCAATTCTTTTAACTACAAATACAGAGAATTAAACAATCTATACTACTGAGGCACTTACATTCTTTTTCTTTTTGTTTTTGCAAGGCAATGGGGTTAAGTGACTTGTCCAAGGTCATACTGCTAGGAAGTATTAAGTATCTGAGGCTGGATTTGAATTCATCTTGTCCTGACTCTAGGGCCAGTGTACTATCCTAGCTGCCCCTGAGGTACTTACATTCTTTTTTAAAATTTATTTTATTTTATTTTTATTCAAGGCAATGGGGTTAAATAACTCCTCTAGGGTCACACATCTAGACAATTATTAAGTGTCTGAGGGCAGATTTGAACTCAGGTACTCCTGACTCTAGAGCCGGTGCTCTATCCACTATACCACCTAGCTGCCCCTGCACTTACATTCTAATGAAGAGCCAACAAGTAAATACATTGCTGTGTAATATATACAGACACACACACACACACACACACACACACACACACACACACACGTATATTCCATATACACCTGAAGCAACAAGGTTCCCTGGTGAAAGAGACCACAACCATCATGTTATAGGTAAATCAGACCACTACCATTACTAACACCATCTCCATTATTAGTCCCCTCAGATTTTGGGCCCTGGGATTAGCAGTGCTCTTCAGAACCCTGATCCTGCTTTCAACTCAGACCCCAGAATCATTATTGATGTGAGCAATAGCTATGGAGAAAGAGCTAACCCTCTTATCACCACTAATAACAATCACTGGCCAACTTCAACCAATGGGCAGTAAGCCCAAGAGCCCTAACAGAGGTAGAATGCCCCCAGACTACCTTGTAGTTATCACTCTAGGAAGCAAACCTTATGGACATAGACTGATAACATGTTGCAGCCATAACCACGGAAAACCCAGAAAAGAAATTTCTTGCCACCAAAATCCTTGCTATAATATCAGAAACTGATATGAAGCTATTAGTAGAAATGGCATTAAAGAAGAGGGATTATTATCTGCTTTGCCTCTGTGCCCTAAAGCTGATCTGTAGATTGAACTTTTTATAGGTATTGTCTCCTGAAGAGAATGTGAATGGCATGTACAAGGATTATCTTACTTTTAAAGTCTGTATCCTTGGAGTTTAAGCTGGTACTTTGCACAAAGTAAGCACTTAATTTTTTTTTATAATTTTTTAATTGTTTTTTGAATTTTACAATTTTTCCCCAATCTTGTTCCCCCCCCTCACAGAAAGCAGTCTGATAGTTTTTACATTATTTCCATGCTATACATTGATCAAAACTGAATGTGTTGAGAGAGAAATCATATCCTTAAGGAAAAAATAAAATATAAGAGATAGCAAAATCACATAATAAGATACTTTTTTTTTTAAATTAAAGGTAATAGGGCGACTAGGTGGCGCAGTGGATAGAGTACCGGCCCTGGAGTCTGGAGTACCTGAGTTCAAATCCAGCCTCAGACACTTAATAATTACCTAGCTGTGTGGCCTTGGGCAAGCCACTTAACCCCATTGCCTTGCAAAAACCTAAAATTAAATTAAATTAAATTAAAGGTAATATTCCTTGGTCTTTGTTTAAACTCCACAATTCTTTCTTTGGATACAGATGGTATTCTCCATCACAGATATCCTAAAATTGTCCCTGATTGTTGCACTGATGAAATGAGCAAGTCCATTAAGGTTATCATTTATTTTTAATTAAAGTAGAAATATAAAGAGAAATATGAATAAATCCAAGGTAGTTTGAAGGGCTCTGATAGTTGAGGGGATAAGGGTAGTTGAGGAAAAGATTCACGTAGAAGATGATGGTGCTTCAGTTGTATTTTGAAGGGAGAAAGGGATTATATCAAGACAAATCAGAGTAGAGAGTGCATTCCAATCAGTGGGTACAGCTAATGAAAAGGCAAGGAGATGGGATATAGTATGTCCTAAGTGAAGAATAGAGAGAAAGTCAATGAGATTGTATCATATAATGCAGGAAGAGGAATAATTTCCAAAGAGGTTGGAAAGAGAGATTTGGTCCAGGTTGTATAAATTCTTTAAAATTAGACCACTTTTACCCTAGAAAGTAATAGGGAGCCAAATCAGTTTTTTGAGTAGAGGGAGTCAAAAAGTCAGATCTATGGTTCAAAACAATTACTTTGGATTTTTCTGTTGCCTTTTTTGAAAGGAGGACCATCATCACAGGGTGAAGCACCTGCTTCAGCCACCTTCGTGGCCATTGGAACAAATTGTTCTCATCTCTCCATTTCTCCAGGGGCAGTCTTCCCAAGTTTGGGGTAGACATCACTGTAACGCACTGATGGGTTTGCAGTCTATCAGTTACCTTCAGCCTGGGTTAGCCCATCTGCCAAAACATTTACTGGGGTGCTTCTGCTGTGCATGTTACAGCTTCTTGAAACCACAGGTGAGAGTTTGGTGAATCAGGTGGCCATCTAAGGGAGATGAGCAGCCTTCACACCAGAGGTACTAGTCCTCTCTGTCCAACCCTATATCCCAGTGTGTGGAATAGATTAAAGTGGGAACACTTGAGGCATTTAGGGCCAATTAGGTATAGCTATTGCCATCATCTAGGCTAGAGTGATGAAGGTATGCCCTAAGGTTATAGTTATATGAGTAGAATAAAGGGATTGAGCTCTAGCATTGTGAAGATAGAGCATTATTTGGCAACTGATTTTATATATACATATATATATATTTATATGGTATGCGATAGGGTGAAGCAGAATTTCAAATTGCTAATTCCTATCTGTTATTCAAATACTAATTATCAAGGAAAAATGTCAAATTAATGAGAGGGAAAACTGGCTTGATTTAAGATGAATGATATAGAAACCATTATGAATTCAAAGGGAGTAATTAAAGAGTTCCTGAAGAAGTATCAGCAGGGAACTGTGATGAGGGGAAGGGGTGAGAATGAAGAGTTCAGTATATTTCAGGTCCAAGCTAGGAAGGGAATTCATATTTCCACACTCAGAGTTAAAAAAAAAAGAAGTTTTGTTTTTGGCTGATTTAAAAATCTCCCAACAGCTATAAAGTATGCTATTGGAAAATTTCTAGATTTGGGGTCATTAACCTGGAACAATAGCTGGACTGACACATATTAATTTTGTGACCCTGAGGGAAAGTCATTCTTTCCAATCCTTCTTTCACTCATCTAGGAAGTGGGAATTATAAGAATTGTGTCATTTACCTTCCAAATCTGTTATAAATTGAATGTTTCATGCATTGCTAAGAGTTATAGTAAATTGTAGTACAGAGATGACAAACTGGTGGGACATTTTGTATGCATTGTTAGCCATAAATTGGTCTTGTTTACCAATTTTCCTTAACCATAAGGGAAGGTTTGATAAAGGTTTTCTTGGTATTAAACTTGGCATTGGATATGACCTTTTAAAAATGTTTTCAATGCAAGTTTAAGAGACAAAGAAAAAGCAATGAGTCTTCAAATAGTTTGTCATTTAATAAACTTTTGAGCATCAATTGCTGTATGTGGGGAATTTGGGAGGATGAAACAGAAATGGTTAGTTAAGGCATAGCTCTTTCCTCAGGAAACTCATCCTCTAGAAAGGATTGGAGAAAGGCAGAATGCCTTCCTAAGGATACAAAGGAAGGAGAAATATTTGGAGGATGGGGAAGAATCTAGGAAGGTTGTTTATCTTTGTGGTCTGGGGAGAATAGATGTGTTAAGAAAAGATTAAACATTAATAATTTAGAATATGAGAGTGTGAAAGGGAGAAGGGGAAGATGATGGAGAGGGAGTCTGAGACTAGAATTTGACCAGCCTCCCCCTTTTTCCTCAGAAACCCTTTCTCTACTGTCTTCATGTATACCTTTGCAAATTAAATCAATGGATAGGCATATTCTGAGTCATTTGCCAATTTGCAATAATGCTCAAAGAAAGTAGATGAGGTAGCCTAGTAAAAATGGAAAAAAGGGGAAAAAATTGTCCCTGGATTTGGATCAAGTTGACCAGGGTCCAAATTTGACTCTTCTTTTTAGTGGTAGTAAATTTACCCTTAGTAAATTACATCATCTTTCTGAAATTCCATTTTTCAGTAATATGGGGATAATACTTTCATTCCTTCTCAGGGAAAATGCTTTGCAAATTTTAAAGAATTATAAAAGTAATTTAATAAAATGTTTTAATATTTTAATAGTTTAATTATAGAAACATTTATTATTATTATTATCAGTCTCTATATGAGAGTTAGTGCCCAAGTTCTCTGTGCACTTAGGTAGTAGGGGTCCTTTTAAAAGGGACTTCTCTGAAAGATGTCCAAGCTCTTTTGCAATTATTGGGATCAAGTTAAAATTATCAGGATTTTCTTAATAGACTTTGGATGTCAGATGTGGGAGGGACTTCAGAGATCATTTAATCCGGTTTTCTGGTTTCACAGATGAGGAAATTAAAACCCCAATGGCAGAGGGGACTTATCCAAGTTACACAAAGGCTAAGCAGTAGGGTCAGGACAAGAATTTTTAGTACTCTAAACTCCTAGAAGAGCATGCTTTCAATTATGGGAATCCTCCAAGGGTTGATGAGAAAATCAAATAAGATATTTGTAAAGTACTTAAAACAGTGCCTGATATATATAATAGTTGCTAATAAATGCTTATTTCATTCCATCTAATATAAAATTTAAATTTTGCTATTTCAGTTCAATTCAATTTAGTCAATACTGAGTCCCTACTTCTTACTGTGAATTTAGAGTTAACATGGGGAAATGAGGCTTATGCGCATAAACATTTCAATGACAACAACAGTCAGTGCTTAAAATGAGAGATGGCTAGAATAGGACCCAAGAGATCTTGAGTTCTAGTCCTAGCCCTGCCACTAAAGTAGGTATAGTGACCTAAATTATGTGAATTATTTATACCTCTACAGTACTCCATCACATACAGAAGCTATCAGAATGAGAAGAGATCTCAGAGATTAACTTGGCTAACCATTCATTTTACAGATGAAGAGACAGATGCCTAAAAGTGATTAACTCAGGGTCACGCAGGTAGTGAGTAAATTATCCCTAGATCTCCTGTAGCCAAATTCAATCTTTTCTTTTTTCTTACTACTCCAAATCATTTTCCCTCTAAACTTTCACCTTCACATCATAGCATGAAGATTATTTCTAAGGTCCCTCCTGGTTCTGATGGTTTATGAATGTGATTAAGCATTGAAAGATCCAGATTTACAGTACTCTAGGAAGTTCTGGGAAGAGAGGAAGGGAGAACAGTGTGAGTTGGAGGGCTTCCTAGTGGAGGTTAGGCTTGTGCAGGGACTTGAAGGAAGGAATGAGGGTGAAAGGCTATTAAAATGGAGGGACAGCAAGATCATAATTATAAAGGCATTAAATTAGCAAGGGGGTTGGGTTAGTGAGGAGATCAGCTTGTTTGGAAGAGCCTTTAAATGGAGGAGCAGTTGTTACTGTTTGTCCTTTGTTTTTAAAGAATACCTATGACATCATGAGGTGATGTCTTGACTTGTGTGTGAGGCAGTCATCTGCCTCAATCTCTCTTTCAGAGTCATTCAAGTCCAGCTGCAAGACCAAAGTCAGGATCACTGGTGATGACCTAGGATGCAATGGATGACCTTGGTATCTTTGATATCTTACCAAATTCTAAGTACTCCACTGGTCTGCTTCAACTGTCTTCAAGGCCATTGGAACAAGTTGTTATATTCACCCATTCCACTGAAGAAAGTCTTCACATGCTTGGGGTAGACATCCTCTAATTCATCATGAATATGAGGTCCATTGATTACCCTCAACCTGGTTTAACCCATCTGCTAGGGTATGATCTTGTATATGCCACAAATTCTTGGACCCAGAGAAGAATAATAGACTTGTTTGAATGAATGGCCAAGGAGTTTGAAAAATATCACAGAGATAAAGGGAATCAGTTTAAAGCAAATTCTGAACAGATCTCATTTCCCAGAATGACCAATCTCTTCCCCTCCCCCACCTTTGTTCTTAGTTCTGTCACCTGGGACCAGAGAATAAGTTTAATCTTTCTTCTATAACAGCCCCTCAAATATTTGAAGAGATGTCTCATGGTTCCCTGTTTCCCTTAAGTGTTGTCTTCTTTAGGCTAAACAGCCAGTTCCTTCAAATCAGATGGTAGCATGGTATATTGGGAAAGAACACTGGCTATGGACTCAAGGAACTTCCCACCCATCCCACCTTGGATGCTAACTAGTTGTATGAAGTTGAGTAAGTTATTTGATCTTTTAGGTTTCCATTTTCTCATCTTTAAAATGAGAAGACTTGGACTACATAATCTTTGAGATCTCCTGCTTCAAATCAATGAGTCAAAAAAATTGGACTCCCATCTTGGAGCCTCCATTATCTTGATTGCTTTTTTATGGACATACTCCAGCTTATCAGTGTCCTTCCTGAAATCTAAGTTATTGCATAGTTCCATGAATATCTGTACCAATCTCTTCAGTTTTCTGTCTTTTTATCTTCACTTATATTATGATCACCCCACTTCAGACCCCTCTTGCCTGGTTTATATTAAAAGCCTCTCAGCGGATCTCTGCACTTCCATTCTATCTTTCACACAACTGCCAGAATAATCATTTTAAAATGTTACTCTGATAATTTCTGTAGCTCAGAAATCTATAATGCTACTACACTGCCTCTAGAATAAAGCCCAGACTTCTTGGTCTGGCATGTAAGCTTTTCTACAATGTGACTTCAATCTTTTTTCCAAATTTAGGGGTCCAGGGCTGTGATTTCATTGGCAGAGGGAACTCCCAGAGAAGGAAATTCCTTTCACTGATGCACATAGCTACCTCCTCTGCAGCTTATAGTCTTAGAACTTAGAACCTAGAACTTCAAGAGATTAAGTGACTCTATTAGCCAATATTGGTTACAGGCAGAATTTGAAATCAAGTCTTCCCAGTTCTAAGGCCAACTCTCTGATCTTTATATCATGCTGCCTTTTTCAAATTAATAAGATGTTATTAAGTGTTTTATAATGTATAATCAGTCCACAAACATACATTATCTATCTTTTCTATTCTAGGCACAATAGGAGGTGCTAGAAATATAAATATGAGAGTAGAAATAATCCGTACTAGCAAAGAACTTGTATCCTAATGGGAATATAAGTAGACACACACACAAACACACACTCATACAGAATAAATGCAAAATAATTAAATACAACATAATTTGAGAGGGAGACTAATAGTAATTGAGAGGTCAAGAAAAAATCTTTAGAAGGTACTGCTTAAGCTTCACTTTGAAGGAAGAGAGAGATGTTCTGAAGCAGTGGTGAGGAGAGAAAGCAGGTAGACACAAGTTGAATTAAGATTTCTTTGAAGTCCTTTCCAATTCAGGCATTTTGCTTGGTAAGTCTTAGAGTTAGAAGTCAGAGGATGATTTAGTCTAACCCCCTCATTTTACAAATGGATATAGAGACCTGCTAAGATAAAGAGAGGTTGCCCAAGGTCATACAGCTAATCAACACATCAATAAACATTTATTAAGCATCTGCTTTGTGCCAGCCCCTTTACTAAGTGTTAGGGATTCTGAAAAGAAACCAGACAATTCCTTCCCTCAAGGAGCTTACAATCTAATGGGAGAGACAACATGCAAACTACATACTGAATAAATAGGGGGAGGGGGAAATTTATGGCAAAAGCAAAGATTTTAATTTAGACCTAAAGGAAGTTAGGGAGGTAGGAAAGTAGAGCCAAGGAGGGAAAGGTATTCCAGATATGAGGGACAGCCAGAGGGAAGAGTTGGGAGTGGGGTATAAGAAGACCCAGAAAGGTTAGAGAGGACTAGGTTATGAAAAGCTTTAAATGCCAAATAGAGGGTTTTGTATTTGGAGGTAGAGGTGACTGGCAACCATTGGAGCTTATTGAATAGAGGGAGGGGTGGTACTTTGTCAGCCCTACTATTTAGAAAAATCACTTGGGTGCCTGAAAGAAGACTGGATTGAAGAGGGGAGAGATATGAGGCAGACAGATCTACCAGCAGGTTATTACAACAGTGTAGACATGAGATGTTAAGGGTTGGCATTAGTAAGGTACCAATATCAAAGGAGCTAAGGGGGCATAATTAAGAGACATTGCAAAGGTGATATCACCAGACCTTGGCAACAGCTTGGATATGGGGCATGGGGGAAGGTATGAGAAGTCTTGGATGACTTCTAGGTTACCAACTGAAAGGACAAATAAATTACTGTGTCAGGATTCAAACCCTGGCTTCTCTGATTCCAAAGTCAGTGGTTTTTTAAGAGTTGGAATTTGGTGCTCTTATGGAAATGTTTTGCTTGATTACACATTTTTAACTTTTATAAAATTACTTGCTTTCTCAATGAAGAGAAGGGGGGTGGGAAGAAAGGAAAGGAAAACTCAAAGTTTTAAAAATGAATGTTAAAACTTGTTTTTTTTTCATGTAACCAGGAAAAAATAAAATCATATATATATATATATATATATATATATATATATATATATGTATGAAAGAATTGGAATTTGGGTGGAAGATTGTGGGAAAATAAAATAAAGTGATTACTTGTAAGGCAGGAAGGGTCCAGGTTGTAAAGTGTTCTAAATGCCAAACAAAAGACTTTACATTTGATTCTGGAGGTAATAGGGAACTACACTCGGGTTTCTTGGGGCAATGCTGAGCATCCCTCTGGCAGTTGGGTCAGTGCAGCTGAATTGAACTGTGGAAACTGGAGGCAAAGGGGTCAGTGAGAAGACTGTCCCACTAACTGGTTATTTTGCAATACATCCTCCTGGACACAGGGTGCTCATCCTTCCTTCCTCCTCCACCCCTCCTTGGAGCTCTTTGGGGCCAGTAAAGAGGGACTGAAAAAAATCCCCTCCACTCTTAGCCAAGCCTGCAGCTGTAGAGAGTCTGACAAACAGGATACAGAGTAATAATGCCAAAGTGATTCTTGGGGAGGGGAGGAAATATCCTGGGATCCCTCTGATGGTTACAGTTATCGGCCTCTTTTAACACCACTCTCAAATGGACAGAATTCCTAGCTTCCTTAAAGACTAATTCTGGCCACTCTTTCTTGTTTCCCTAAATCCCAGTCTCCTGTTTTCCATGGTTTCTCAGTTTGGTGGCAAAGTAACTAGAATGCTGGACTTGAATTCAGTTCTTAATAGCTGTGTGATCTTGGGCAAGTCATTTACCCTCAATCTTTCCCAGTTTCCTCATTTGTAAAATGAAGATAATAATACTTCTCAGTATGGTTATGGAGATCAAATGAGATATGTAAAGTGCTTTGTAAACCTTAAGGTTTATAGTATATAGAGAAGTTAACCATTACTACTAATTCTACTACCACTACCACTACCACCATCACTATCACTACTACTACTACTACTACTACTACTACTACTACTACTACTTCTACTACTATTACCACTACTATCACTACTACTTCTACTTCTACTACTGTTATTATAGTACATTTCTCAATGTATTTGTTGTATTCCCTTCTACTACTACCACTACAACTACTACTACTACTACTACTACTACTACTACTACTACTACAATTATATTGCATTTCTCAATGTATTTGCTGTATTCCCTTCCACTACTTCTGCCTTTCCACTATTATATTGCATTTTTTCAATGTATTTGTTGTATTCCTTCCTCTCACTATTTGAGATTCACGTCTTCAAGTTTTGCTTAATCCAAATAAAACAAAAGTCTATTAGCTGCTGCAAACCCTTGATAATTGCTTGAGGTGCAGTGGAACATAGTGGCCTCTTGGCCAGTAGGAGGTCCAGTATTAGTGCTGGTATGCAGAATAGAACATAAAGTACTTACTATCTCCATTATTGAATCTCAGCACTGAGAAGCAATTTTGAACACAGTGCTACTCCCTCCAAGGGATCGTGGAATGGAACATGTAGAATATTGGAGCCAGATGGAGGCTTGGAAGTTACCTGGTCACACATCAACATAATACCCTGAAATAATCATGCGGAGTATATCAGAGGTGGAAAGCAGAGATTCTTAATAGTTCTTTGCTGCATACAAGACCTTTATTTTTTTTTTTAAATGAGAAAAGAATGACTAATTTCTAAATTCTATCTTCATAGAAATACCTGTTTCAGGCCTGCACGTGATTAATGTTACACCAACACAATAATACCAAATTATCCAAACTTTTCTCTGGATCCTAGAAAGAGAAGACAGTCAGAAGTTAAAGGGAAGCTATGTCCCCTCAGATAAGCACCAGGTTTATAAGAGTCAGGCTTCAGACACCTACTAGCAGGGCAAGTGACTTAATCTTGTTTACCTCAGTTTCCTCATCTGCATAATGAATCAGTGAAGGAAATGTCAAACTATTCCAGTATCTTTGCCAAGAAAACCAACAAATGAGGTCAAGAATTGAAAGGATTAGAACAACTGAAACTGAATAAAAATGCCCTTCCTGGTGCCATATTTGCATTTATTTATCTATACCACTCTTTGCCTACCTGAGTATAGTCTTTAGTTTATTGACTCCCTTGCTTAGGTATTAGGAGACTGTGAAATAAGAGAAGACTTATCTGTGATTTGCAAGTATTTGTCTTGGCAGCTTTGATTTGAGGGAAATAACTTGGGCATCTAAGACTAAAGTAGGTGGTTAACTAGTTATATAACCTTAGGCAAATCTCTAGGTGTCTCTGGGTCTGCACCCTCTCTGGTTAATTTTTTTTTTTTTTTTTTAGATTTTTGCAAGGCAAATGGGGTTAAGTGGCTTGCCCAAGGCCACACAGCTAGGTAATTATTAAGTGTCTGAGACCAGATTTGAACCCAGGTACTCCTGACTCCAGGGCCCTCTCTGGTTAATTTAAAGGAGTAGACTGGGTGCTCTCTGAAGCCCCATTCAATGCTGACATTCTTGGGGGAGTTTGGAAAGAAGACTTTTGACCCAGCCCTGTGTTTAGGGAGTAGAAGGGTCATCCAAGGAATGTAGGGACAACAGGAAGAGAAGGGTGGAGAAAATTTTGAAACATGATCAAGACCAGGAGTGCCTCTTTGGGGACACCCAGTTTAAAAAAAAAACTAGGATTATTTTCAAATAAGAACATTCACTTTTTTATTTTATTTTATCTTATATTTAATCTGAGTCTTCTTATCTCACCTCGTTTGGAAGACATTCATGGGCTCAATAACAATGCTAATCATTGCGGAAGCTGGGACTTGGTTTGTTTCTGACTGGTTCAGTTCCCCCATTCTTAAGCAGCATGGTACAGTGCCCTTCTCCTATCTCCAGGAGACCCACTAGCTTGGTACTGAACTCTTGTGAACCCCAATTATCTTTATCACAACTGCAACTCAGAACTTCTGAACCCAAGTAGTCCACCAGCTTCCAGCAGAAGGAATCACAAGCCTGTACAGCAAGGATGATAACTTCTAATAGCTACTCTACATACAGTTGGGACTCAGTTCCTTATTACCTATATAATTTGGGGTGAGTCCTTTAACTTGTTCATATTTCAGTTTTCTTCTTTATAAAATAAATGTGATCATGCTAGAACTGCCCACTAGGCTTTTTATAAGACTCAGAGACCAGCTATAAAGTCTGTATTTGAGATTATTATTTTTTTCTCTCTACATGTCCTTTATGTTTTTTGTTTGTTAATTTTATTTTATTTTTCTCCAAATTACATGTAAAAACATGTAAAAAGTACCCAAACCACTTTTGAGATTATTATTGATTCACAGTTCTACTACCCTCTGTTGTTGTTCAGGCATTTCAGTCATCTGACTATTTGTGACCACATTTGAGGTTTTCTTGGCAAAGATACTGGAGTGCTTTGCCATTTACTTCTCTAGCTCATTTATTTATGTTTTATTTATTTATTTATTTTTTTACTTAAAAGGTTTTATTTGTTTTGAGTTTTACATTTTTCCCCTACCCTCCCCCACCCCCACAGAAAGCAATTTGCCAGTCTTTACATTGTTTCCATGTTATACATTGATCCAAATTGAATCTGATGTAGCTCATTTTTTTAAATAAGGAAACTGAGACAAACAGGGTTAAGTGACTTGCCCAGGATCACACAACTCACAGATTTAAATTTAAGAGGGATGAATCTTTTTGACTTCAGATCTGGTGCTCTATCCACTGAACCACCTTGACAGGCAGAGAATACAAAAATTATCATCATTTTTCATAGAAAGAAAAATGTAGCTCAGAGATCAAGATAAGGACCTGACTTCATATCTAAACTCTGATACTTCATATCTATATGGCTTTGGAAAAGTCACTTTACCTCTTTGGAATTCAATTTCTTCATTTTTATAAAATGAGAGGTATTGTATTATAGGGGATAGAGAGCCAGTCTTAGAACTAGGATGTTCCATGGGTTCAATTGCTACCTTTGACATATCCCAATTCTGCACAAGTCATATAGCCTCTTAAGTTCCAGGCAACTTGAGGAAAAGATGGTAACCAACACTGGTGGTTGTGCAATGAATAGAGTACTAGATCTGGAGTCAAGAAGAAATGAGTTCAAATCCAACCTCAGACACTTAGATGATAGAGTGAGAATCCTAAGGACTATAACATTAGAGCTGAACAGATCCCATGACACCATTTCACAAATGAAGAAATCACGGTTTAAATAAGGAAAATGTTTTGCCCAAGCTCTACTCATCTATTAAGACAAAGAGCCAGAGTCCAAACCCAGACCCTCTAATATCAGATTTAGTGTTCTTTCTACAATGTTCCAAATGGGCTTGTGGTCCCCTCCAGTCCTAAAATCCAAATTCCATGATTCTTGGCTTTGTGCTCTCGGTGAGCAAGGAGGTATAGGAATTCCAGCAAAGCTGGGAACCAATTTAACTGTTATTATGCAAGAATGCAGCATGTTAGCCCTAGCATGTGATCATTGTTCAACAATCTAGAATTTATTCCAGATGAGTCACTCTAGATTGTCAGAGCTAGATGAGAACTTAGAGACTTTAGGTACCTGAAAGGAATTGATAGGTACCTTAAGAGACTAAATATGACCACCCTAAAATAATAAGTAGCTATTATTTCTATAATGCTTTATCATTTACAAAGTGATTTCCTCGCAAGAAGTAGGTAAAATAGTATACAGTCAGAGAATTTCAGAACAATCTCCTCTAAACTTAAATTAAAGATCATAGATTTAACATTGGAAGGGATCTTGGAGGACATCCAGTCTAGTCTTGCTCCCTTTCCTCCTTTTTTTAGATAAACTTGAGGCCTAAAGGAATTGATTTGCCCAAGATCATTCAGTTAGGAAGTGTAAGTAATAAGACTAAGACTCAGTCCTATAGGTCTTGACTTCAAGTCCAATGTTTGGTCATTACATCAAACTGTCTCCTAGCTAGTTCCTCCTCTGGATTGGGAAGGTTCTTGTTTCAGCTGTACAAATAAGATTATGTAAACAGCAGTAGTGCTTAAAAAATGTAAACCACTTTAAAAAAGATCATCTAAAAGGCAGGAAGTTTTTATAACACAAATATTAAGATGATCAGAGAAATAATATGTTTTGCCTACAGTCACACAGCTAGTTGAAAGCAAAGTTAGAATTTGAACCCAGGTCTCCTGACTCACTATATTCAGCCTTCTTTCCACTGTGGGTGCTTTGGCTCCAAGTAAAACATGATTTATCCCCTTTATCCAGCTGATTAAAAAAGCTAGAAAAGAAAACTTGCAGTCCAAGCTGACCAGGCTTCAAAAGAATAGATAGAATATTTAGCCTATGGAAAAGCTGTATAGTGAGGGGGGAAAAGCATGACTCAATCCAGAATGAAGACTAGGTACCCAGACTTCCCCAATTCTTTACCACTGATTTCCCCCTTCTCCAGGGGAAATCTTGTGGCTTGGCTTCCATTTCAGAACAAATTAAAAAAGGTGTTCTAAAACAATCAGTGCCTAGAATAGAAGCACAAGAAACCTGGCTGTCTGGGGCAATGTATGGAATCATCGATGAGTTAATGATCAACTCTTTAACCAACCAGCTACCACGCTGAGCGGCCCATTCCTTTGGCAGGTCAGTTAAAAAAGGGTGGCCAGGAAGGTATGAGTACACATACAGGAAGTCCCTGCCAGTGGGGTTGGAGCTGAAACTGGGCTGGCTGTGTGGACAGGCACCAGGGTCCCGGAAAGATGAAGCGCCCTCTGACAAGGTAGGCCACCAGATGTGGAGTGGAGGGGCTTGGGGTGTGAGAGATTGTTTGTGTCCTTGAGCAAGGGGCCCTGTTCTTTCCGTTCTTAGATGTAATTTCACAGTAAGTGACTGAGGGGTGGAGGTGTCTATAGCAGGAAGGAGTTTCTTCTTCTTCTTAAAATCATATTTTCCTCTTTCCCTTCTTTTTTCTTTATCTTTCTTTTTGTCCTTTCCTTCCTTCTTTCTTTTCTCCTCCCCTCTTTTCATTTTCCCCCCCTAATTGTCACTTATTTTTAAATAAAATGAATTCCAGGAGAGGCAGATGGGGTCTAATGGGCAGAGAGCAAGCCTTAAAATCATGCTTCTGGGCTCCTAACATATATAAGATTGTGTGACCCTGGACAATTTACTTAATCTCTAAGTGTCCTATATAACCCACCAAGATTTTAAATATAAATCAGGTGGAGAGCTGCATTGAAGGAGGGAGTTTCCTCACCCGAGAGTCCTTTATATAACTGAAATCATAAATGGTTAAAACACTCCCTCCCCAAATGAATTCTTGACAGCTTCCATAATTCTCCTCCTGTATCTACCTTCATTCTCTGGCTCTCTATCCTTCTGCCAATTTTTGAATGACTATAACAGATCTGTACCTTTTGATTCAGGTATAAGGAGGGCTACTGCAGTCTGAGGACCTGGACTCCTGTTATAATAAATATAACAGGAAGAAATAGAGTGAGGTTGGGGGTCAAGTGATTAGGGGCTCTCCTCTCACATCTGCTATTATCTACATCAGTGGTGTCAGACAGAAATGGGGGCTATTAATCCATATATAAGTATCCCTGCAGTATATTGACTGACAGTTGTAAAATGTAATATTATCTATATTGGATGATATTTTTATTTCTTTTATTAAATATTTCCTGATTGCATTTGAACTTGGTTTAGGCTGCATTGAGATCTCTGGTTTACATAATTAAATAGAAAAATTGTCTATTAAGGTCATCATCTGAGCTCTAGGCTAAGATCCAGGGGGAGATGTCTTGGCATAGTCACTTCACTTCATCCCTGAATTCTACAGTTTCTGCATCTGTGAAATGTTGACAAAACCTTTCATTGCCTTCCTCAAATGACATGTTCATATGGTACTTAAAAGTTCCAAACCCTATACAACATAGCCATATTGTGAGGTATAAATATAATCATTTTGCAGGTCAATAAAGTAGAACTTCAGAGTAGGGGAAGGTACTCAAGGTCAATCAGCTAATCAGTGGCAAAGATGGGTCATTAACCCAGGTTTTTCTGATTCCAAATTCACTGCTGTTTTCATAGTCCCTTGAAAAGTTAGGTGGCATTTCAGGTGGCTTTCTTATGTAACAGAGTATTATTGTCAGGTCCCTGAAGAAAAATTTCTTTCATGGGTAAGAGAACTGGTAAGAGAACTATAAATCTGTTGTAACTAGAAGACAAAGTGAATATGTAAAATTTAAGCAAAGTACACTCCAAGGACAACTAGGTGGGGCAGATGGAGGATTGAACCTGGAATCAGGAAAGCTGGTTCAAATTTACCCTCAGATACTGTATGTCCCTGGGCAAGTCACTTACTTTTTTTTTAGTTTTTTTTTGCAAGGCAATGGAGTTAAGTGGCTTGCCCAAGGCCACACAGCTAGGTAATTTTAAGTGTCTGAGGTCGGATTTGAACTCAATACTCCAGACTCCGGGTCCGGTGCTCTATCCACTGCGCCACCTAGCTGCCCCAGTCACTTACTTTTGATTGCCTCAGTTTCCTCATGTGTACAATGAGCTGGAGAAGAAAATGGCAACCACTCCAATATCTTTGTCAAGTAACCCCAAAAAAGGTTGATGAGGGGTTGTTCACAACTGAAAATGACTAAACAAAACAACAATTCAAAGGACAATGGTCATTAAATCTCTAATGTAGTAGTCTGTAGTTTATAAAGAATATTTTCCTCTAAATCTTCCTGAACCTTAGTGCTTCCTCTCTAAAATGGAGGTAGAAATATTTTTTCTACTTCACTGAGTTTTTCAATGACTTACCCAAGATCATATACAATTAGTGATTGGCCAAGTCAGGACATCTGACTTCCTAATTTCACTGTTTTCCCAATATATACCACTCAGTTTTATGGTGATCTTTAGAAGAAAGCCTTCTAAGCAAAGTCAGTGGTAGACCTCTCCAGCAAACTGATTACAATAGCCATCATCTCTTTCTTTATAAAGGACCTCTTGGTATTATCACGCCTTCAGAGTGATAATCTTTCAGGTTTATTGTCTGTTTTGCTCATTTCAGTTTTGAGCAGATGGGATATTGAAACTCATGATCATGGTGTCTCTTCATAACTCAAAATATTTGATGTGAATTCAAAGCACATCCAAAACTGGCACAAGTCCATTTTTTCCCCAATAAGTTAGCTAGAGAGGCACTGGACCATAGAACTGCCATCAGAATAAGAGACAGGGGACTTAGTTTCTAGCTTGACTTTTGCCCTGGTACCTGACCATGAGCAAATTGCTGTCTCCTTTCCCACTTTGCCATAGTTTTCTTATCCATAAAAATGGGGCAGTTGAACCCCTGAATTGTGAGGTCCCTTCCAACTTTGACGTGTTTGGTTTCCTCTATTCTCCTAGCTCAATTGGCTTAGGTCCTTGCTAAGAGGGTAGGAGGGGAGCCAGTCCAAGGAGGATGGGCATAGCATCAGCAGAACCACTGTGGAATTAGAGTTGGAGCAAAAAAGTGGAAGATGAGTAGAGAAACCACAGAAGTTGATAGAAACTGGCTCCATTAACACCTTCTGTGGTTTTCCCACATTACCTATCACCCTTGTGAAAAAATGGAGTTGGTAAGGATTCTGGCAAAACAGGAACTGATATAGAAAAGAGCAAGTAGAATCAGAAAAGCAACAGATACAATGTAAATGGAAAGAATAAAAATGGAAATTAATATTGTCTTTGGGGAGTTTGGGAAGAAGTGAGAATGTGTGTCCCTTCCTTCTTTACAGATGGTAGGGATTATGGATATGTAATATGCCATATACTGTCACATTATGTTGATGTGCTCTTTGGCTTTGCTCAAATGTTTTTTCTTCCTTTTTTATTCTATTATGAGGAATAATTCTCTCATGGGGAGGCGGGGAGGAAGAAGGATATTAATTTAGACAGGAGTAAAATAATTTAAGAAAAAAGGATTCTGGCAAAAAGTTCTTGAAAACTTTAGGAATACAAAACTAGATCTTAAAGGATTTTTAGGGATTATCTGTTTCAAGCTTGACATTTTAAAGAGAAGAAATCTCAAGTCCAAACAGGAGAAGGTAAGGTCACATAGTAAAATGTAGAGACAGAGTTGGGTTTAGAGTTGCAAACTCCTCACTCTCAGTCCCATTCCACAGTTTGTATTTCCTTTTGTTATCCATGTCCTTGTACATTAAGGGAAAACTTCCATGGTTTCTCATGATACTAAATTAACTAAGGATAATAAATAAAGATAAAGGAGGATGTTAAGACTTCTGTCTGTCTCGACTCTTCTTCCTCTTAATGAATGAATGTATATATAAGGCCAAACCACCAAAGGATTCTCTTATGTCTTGGATGATGAGGTCTCTTTCCTGAGCACAGCAGGGGCTGTGGTATAAATTAAAAAAAAAAAAAACTATTGTGGTACACTAGAGAGAATCTGGGATCGGAGATAGAACATCTGCGTTCTTGACTCTGTGATTAACTGAAAATGTGGTCCTGGACAGGGCGCTTCATTTACCTTCCCTCAGTTTTTGTAATTATAAAACAAAGGGGTTGAATAGCTTTATCTCTAATATCTAAGTTGTAACATTTATGTTCTAAGGTCCCTTTCTTTCATCCCTAACATTTTATATTCAATGTTCTCAAGTCCCTTCCATCTTTAGTATTATGTTCTCAACTTCTTCTAGCTACCAAATCCCATGTTCCCTAAGGACCTTTACAGTTCCAAAAGACCATACTCCCTAAGGTCCCTTCCAGTACCCCTAAAGACTCATCAGTTCCAACATTCAGTGTCTCAGAAACCCTTCCATATTTGACAATTTTAAGTGGATTCATTTTAAGGAAGAGGGAATATGCAAGAAATAGCAATATCCTCAGAAACTAGTCTCACTTCCTCATCATCATGTCAAGTTGTCAGAATGAAACCATATCAAGGGAAGCAGAAGAGCCTTCTTCATTTTAGATGTAAGAAAAATGAGGCATAGGGAAAGGAAGATGCTAAAGGGAAAGTCCTAAATGGAAGGTGATCCCAAGTCCCCTGATTCTATACTCAGGGTTCCTTACAATTCTCAAAGATACTTCTTGCACAATGTTGCTTCTGATTATTCGCTCAGATGAGAAGATTTTAGCCATTAAACTGCCTATGGAACCAGAGTCAGTCTTAAGACTAGTCACTAGGATGCAACTGGGGGCTTTAGATACATATGTCTTTTCCTTTCAGAGAAGATCTAGGAAGCATCTTTGGTACTGAGTAGGTGGAAGAAAAGACCCAAGTACTCAGAGGGGGAATGATTTTATAGCCTAGGAAGCAGTAGGTGTTTATATTGACAGGGCCAAAAGCAGGGATTTTCATGATAATTCAATTCTCAGAGGAAAATAGTGAATAAGCATTCATAATGTTCATACTATGTGTCACTCATTAAAGGGTTTTTTACAAATATTAACTTATTTGATTTTTACAACCATCCTGTGAGATAGGTGCCATTTTACATTGAGGAAACTGAGGCAAACAGGTTAAGTGACTTGCCCAGGTTTACACAGTTAGTAATTGTCTGATGTTGGATTTGAATTCAGGACTAATACATAATATGATAAATATAATAGAATAATCCATATAGTATATATGTACATATATCTTATAATAAAGTATGTTGACACATAAAATATTAGAGTTTGAAGGGACTTTAAAAATAGTTCCTAGAATTTCAAAACTGTAAGGGATTTTTAGAGATTATTTAGTTGAGCTTTGCTATTGCTTTGTTATTCTTTTTTTTAAATAAATTTCCATCATTATCTTTTTTTTAACATTGTTAAAATTTCTCTCAAGATCACGCCTCTCTTATTTAAGAGAGCTATTCATTTTTAAAATTCTTTTTTGAAAGAAAAAAGAAAAAGAAAAACTAGAAAAATTGATAAATATATTAAAAAACCTTGAATATATATATATATATATACATATATATATATATATATGTATATATGCAATATTTTACCCGCATGAACCTCCCACTTCTGCAAAAGAACAAAATGGCAGTGTTCTTCCCATCTCTTTGTTGGAGTCATACTTATTCTTTGTAATTTTGCAACATTGACTTTTGATTGTTTTCTAGTTGTTCTTTCCACTTTATAGCCATTTCTGCATATTGTTTTCATGGTTCTGCTTCTTTCACTCTGGATAAATTCATGTTAATCTATCCAAGATTCTCTATGCAGCCTAGTAATATTCCATGACATCCATGGCCACAATTGATCTAGCCATTGACTGACCAATCATTTAGCATTATTAACACAGTTTCATCTGCATTATTTTCAGTTTTTGCTACCATAAAAAAGAACTACTATAAACATTTTAGGGTATGTGGGGACCTCTCACATTTTCTTTTTGATGAAGAAACAGAGTTTCAGAGGAGCTTATGACTTGCTCAATCATTCAGCAGTTGACAAGAATAAGGATTAGAACTTGTTTCCTTAATTATAGTCCAAAACTGCTTCTACCACCACTTATCCTAACTCTACATTTTCTGTGTTCCACAGTTATTTAAGAAACTAGTGAGAGAGGCCCTTCTAGCCAGGGTCCCATGTACCTGATTGTACTATCCTCAAAAACCTTTATGTAGCTGTGTTTGCTAATTGGGAAGGAAAATGGTACAATGGAAAGCTCAGGACTATGAAGTCACTAAAGGTCCTGGGGTCAATCCTTCCTTTGACATTTACTGTTTATATGGGGGAAGTCATTTAACTGACCTGATACTCAAGTTTTCTTATTGGTAAACTATGAGTTGGATTATTTGGCCTCCTTATGTTTCCTCCACAGATAGATTTATGATTCTATTGTGTTGATTAGATAAGAAAATCACCTTCACTTTTACCCAAGGTAGTCTAGAAAAAAGTAGGAAAATATTTTTCCTTTACCAAAAGATGACTGATTTGGAAGAATTAGGTTAATTATCCTGCCAATTGGGTAAAATTTTTTGATATTGAATTGATAGTGTTTGTGAGATAGCTTATTATGGGGACTTGGATTGAAATACAATATTTGACATTTCTTAACTTTATGACCGTGAGCAAGTACCTTTGCAGTTTCTGAGAGGTTTCTTCTTCTGTAGAAGGGAAATAATACTTGCACTATTTACCTCTAGGAATTATTGCAAGGAACAGAAAAAGACCAAGGTCTCCACCGCATCCTCAGCTGTCACCAGTTGTCCTGGTCCATGTCTGGCCTCTAGACTCAAATGGCTTAGGAGGAGGAAGTGAGGCTAGTGTCTTTGCATGGTCCTCTCTCACTTACATCCAAGTCACTTGTATGTTATGGTATCACCTCCCTGATGTCATGGTCCTCTTCTAGGAAAAAAAAGGACAAAGCAACAGCAACAACAATTGTAAGGAACAAAAGTGTATATTCACCAGTCAATAAGCATTTATTAATCATCTAAGGGTTAGACTCTGTGCTAAATTTAAACTCTAATATAGGGAGGACAACTCTGATGGGTTGGCCATGTTATTTGAATGCCAAATGTATGCTTACCTAAGAAAAAAAAATGTATTTTATGAATAATTCACACAAGACAAGCATTTACATGGTGGTCAGAAAAAGCTAAAAAGCAATACAAAGACACCTGATGATTTCTGAGATTCCACCAAACTCCAAACTCTGTGATCCTATTTATCCTTCATCATGAAATCGGCAGAAAGATTTGGGAGTTTAGGCCTACATTTGTCTATGGAGGTAGTGGTTTACCCAGGGAGGCCTCCTCAGAGCTTGTTTGAACAGGAATTTTGATCTTTAACTACAAAGATTTAGGAGGTCAGAGAAAGCCACTGAAGTGAGACCAAACTGGTTACTTAAATCCTTGTGATTCTTCAGGTTCTCCACACCCCACTTCAGGAAGTACAGAAGTACAGTATCTTTGGAATGTACTTGGAGACATTCCACTGCCCTGGGAGGAGTTCGGTGAGGAGAGAGCAGTGGCTGGGCCTTCCTCCCCTCCCAGGTCTCCCTGGGTCTCCCTTAGAAAGGAGACTGAAGTAGCCAAACCTGTCCTGTGCTATGGGAGCTGCCTAGTACAGGAATGAGGAGACATGGATTTATTCTTGACTCTGCCACCACCTGGAAGTAAACAGGTAGCTTCTCTCTTCTCTGTACAATGAAGACACTGGACTAAATGGTCTGGGATAACCCTTTTAGTTAGTTTAGATGACCCTTTGTGATCTAGTGACTATGAATCAGATATTGGGAAATGCCTTCTTCTCTTCTCCTTTCCTATGTCTGAGTTACACTTCTTGTCTTTATAGACACATTAACAAGGCTTGTCTAACTCAGGGACTGATTGATGACCTAGAAGAGAGTAGCACCCAGATAAATAAAGAGCTGGATCAGGAGCTTGTTTTTAATGATTTATCCTTGGGGGGCTTGGTTTATTTCCTGAGTCTCCACAGCCTCCACATACTCAGCCTGCCTCTCCAGACTATGATGAGTTGGCTATGCTGACTTCCTTTCTGGCTCTACCATTCTTCTTTGGTTCCCATATTCTACCATATATCACAAGAAGCCTGGGGAGGGATGGAGAGTTGGAAGGGGTATTTTCATTCTATTATCAACTCAATGGTTGGCATTATGCAAGTCACCTCATAGAATACTGGTAGAAAGGGAATCACAGGATGAACAATTCCATTCATACCTGATGAATGAATGAATAAAAGAAAGCATTTATTATGTACTTATTGTATGTTGAACATTGGCAATAAAAATTAAAAAAATAAAGTCCTTAACCTCAAGAACCTTACATTCTAACATCTTGCTCCCCTAGATGATGACTGTTGAGGCCAAGCTGGAAGAATGGTTGGTGTTTGGGGTGGCACTGTTATTCCCTATATCCTGGGCTGTATCCACCCTGGTGTAAGGGGAGGTAGTAAACAAAGTGGTAGCAAGTGATTGACCTGCCTGACACATGTTGCCTCTTATCTCTACCTCACAGTGCCTTGCTAATTCAACTAGAATAATTTGCTTGCTTGCCTTATCTAGAACAGGATAGTCAATAATAATCAGAATTGGGGTTGACAAGTGTCGAATGGTGGATCTCTTCTACATCGGAAAATATGTACTGTTGCTACTTTTCTTACTAGACCATTTTAGTAAATGCTTTGGCTTTGAACTAACTGTATTTTGTCTGACTGCTGAAGATAAATACTCCAATAGAAGCTCATAGTTTGAAGGCAGAGATGGGAATGTCTGGCCCAAAGACCAGTTGGTCTGGCATTGCCATAGCAACCTCATGTGGGATTCAAAATTCAATAAAGCTAGGAGGTTTTAGGGGTAAATTGATGAAATGTTTGACCAGAAATGACAGGCAAGTGTTGTTCTAAATATCCAAATGACCTTTGGTAGGAAAAAAAAAGGCTCCCCACCCTCTTTTAAGGGAACAGACTAAAAGAATAATGAACCTAGGTTAGTCTAGGGACTCTTACTTGTGAACTGGGGCTCCAGTGTGCTATACTAAGGTCATTCCCCACCCCAATTAGAAGTGATTCTTTCCTTCCATGAACTTTGTTGGTCACTGTTAGACTCTTCAGATAATTGTGAATTATTTTTTCTGTCCAATGAGATTAGAAGTTCCTTGAAGGCAAAGAATATTACTTTTTTATTTTTCTCTCAGTATACAAGTACAGGATACTATACATGATAGATAGCTAATTAATTAATCAATTTTTCTAATATAATATAATATAATATAATATAATTAATATAATATGATATGATATAATAGGATATAGTAGGATATAGTATGATGATATAGTAGGATATAGTATAATATAATATATACCTAGTCATTCTATTTACATGTTTTAGGGAAGAAAATTCTCCAGTTTTTGGCCTAAAGGCAAAAGTTTTGAACAACACCTGGTGATATCCATTCTCCTCTCTTTTTTCCGTCTTTTATTTATTTTCAATCAAGCTTCTTAATTTAATTCTGACTCATTTCCCCTCAAGTTCTGGATTGCTGTTTTGAAATAAACAAGTGAAGTTTGCCCACCTGCTGATCTCCATTTGTTCATAAGGCATCCATTTGTTCAGAATTGAAGCAGGAAGAGACCTTAGCTCAGTTGATCCAGTTTTGCCATATGACTTATGAGGAAACTAGAGTTTACAGATGGGTCATGATCAGTCCAAGATAACTTGATTATTTAAGTTCAGCCACATGAAAGTGATTTTCCTAAAGTGCTATTTTGCTCTTTTCACCTTTTTTTTTACCTCAATAAACTCTAGTGGTTCCATACTGACTTCAAGATCAAATAGAAAATGCTCAAAAAAGAAAACAAATAAATAAAAATTTCAAAAAGAAAGGGGAAGTTAGGTGGAGCAGGTGGATAGAACACCAGCCCTGGAGTTAGGAGGACCTGAGCTCAAATCCGACCTCACACACTTAACTGGGCAAGTCACTTAATACCATTGCCTTAAATAAACAAAAAAATTTTTAAAAAATTTCAAAAAGTGCTCTGATTGGTGTTCAAAGTCCTTCTTAAGCTATTCCCCTCCTGTATCTCCAGTCTTCTTACTCTCCAACACATACTCTTTGATCCAGGGACACTGGCTAGTCTATGATCAAGATACTCCATATATTGACTCTGAGCATTTATCTCTGACTTCCCCTAAAATTTTCTTCCTCTCTGTCTACTGATTCCCTTGGCTTCTTTTAAGTCTCAACTTAATTCCCATCTCTTTTATAATTCTAGTGCCTTCCCTCTTAATTGTTTCCTGTTTTCCTTGTCTATAGCTTATTTAATATATATATATATATATATATATATATATGAACTTATAGTCCCCTCCATTAGAATGTTTCTTGAAAGCAATGACTATCTTTTGCTTCTTTTATATCCCTACAATTTATTGCAGTACCAGTTACATAGTAAATGTTTAATAAATGTTTATTAATTAAGTGGAGGAGCCAGGACTAAAACTGGTTTTCTATTATTTTTGTTGTTAGGATGTTTCAGTCATGTCCAATTCTTTGTGATCCCATTTGAGATTTTCTTGGTAAAGATACTGCAGTAGTTATCCCTTTCCTTCTTCAGCTCATTTTACAAATGAGGAAACTGAGGCAAACAAGGTGAAATTACTTGCATAGGATCACACAACTAGAAAGTGTCTGAGGCTGTATTCTTCTATACTATGCTGCTTCTCTTGTGCAGATTTATAATAAACATAATATCTAAGTCATGTCATCATATATATGACAACATGGCCCTCTTTGCTACAAAAAATAACTGCTACCACTACAAGCAAGTTATTGATTCTTCCTGTCTTCAGGCTTGCCATCTTCCTTCTCTCTCTCTCACCCCATCTTATATATTGAGTTTTCAGGTCTTAAAACTGTTTATGTGGAGTGATACTTTGGAGATAGGAATTCCTTGTATAAAATCAAAAGAAAGAAGACATGATAGTGAACACTAATATATAGGTGTATATTAATTTATATATAGGTGTATATTAATTTATATATATATGTTAAATAGCATTATATATCTAATATAGAATGGAAGATCCTTGGGGATAGGACCTAGTTCAAAGTTTGCCTCTGAAAAACCAGTGGCCAATACAGAGTTGATACTTAATAATGTTTGTTTAATTTGTTTGGTCTTCACAACCCTGGATGGCAGAAACTAAAGATACTCTCATCACCACTGTACAGATAAGGAACTTAGTAAGATCATGAAGTTTGCTGGACTGAGATTACTTGTTTCCAAGCCTACTAAGTCTACTGAGTCTAAGTTTTTAATGAGTAGACTTAGAGCTGTGCACGTAATCATGATAAGGGGAAAAGTTTATTTTCCAGAAAGTATAAAACTAAATACCCAATTTTTTATGTTACAAAGGGATAATTTCTGCTTTTAATTCTTGGGCGGGGGGGGGGGGGTATTTCAAAAAAGACAAAACCATGGCAAGAAAAATCCCTCCTCCCAATCAGTTCTCTTATTTTTGTTTGGAATTTGAAATGTGTTTTTTATCCAATACATACAGAGCTGATGTATGAACTAGGGGAAGGGAAGAGGTGGAAAGAGGGCATGTCAGTTGCTTTTAAAGGAAAGATAATATAATAACATATCTGCAATGTGCTGGGGAATTCAGAGGAGGAAGACATTGGCTGGGGGCATTGCTTTGGGTGTGCATTGAGGAGAATCAAGAAGTCTCCAAGAGGAGGCACCTTTCAGAGAGGTATCCGCTCATGTTGGAATGCTGTAGCACATGAAAAAAGGTAGGAAGAGATCAGGGAAAGTCACCAGAAGAGATCTGAAAATTAGGGAGTTAAGAGTAATAGCAGTTTTCTTTCTTTTGCATAATACTCTGATAGCCACCTCTTTAATAATAGAAATAATAATATAATATAATAACAGTAACAATAATAACTAACATTTCTATTAGGCTTACTCTAGTAATAGAGGGGGAGAGATTAAAGATCCCTGAGAGAGGGGGATGATAGAAGGGGTGACCTGTTGGAGGTGGTGGAATGTCAAGGAGATACTTATGCAAGGTGTGGCCACTGAGTAAGGCCACTTTTTCAGTTTGAAGGAGGAGAGAGGGACTGAAGGCCCCTGAGCGATGGCAGGTGAGGATAAAGGGAGAAGAGGAAACTCACAACCAACGACTTTTTTTTTTGGTAAAATATGAGAACAGTCATAAAACATGAAGCCCTTAGATGATAGAACATGAAATATTAGAGCTGGGGGCTTTAGAGACCTTGTCCAACTTACTCATTTTACAAACTAGGAATGAGACCTAGGTAGTAGCAACTTTTTAAGGGTTAAACTTCCAGTGATTTTTTAAACACTGGAGATTCTTAAACAGAGATCAAATGACCAATTGTCAGGGATAATGGGGATGAGGTTCCTGTTCACATATAGGTCAAATTAGATCAGTTTTGTACTCCCTTCTGGCTCTGAGACTCCCTTCTTAAGGTAGCACAATTTTTAAAATGTTGGTGTCTTTTTTTTATATATCATATTTACCAATGTAATTTCCTTCTCTTTCTAACTTTCTTTCCCAACAAGCTATCCTTTATAAAGGGGTCCTGCATGAGCTTTAAAAAAAATACTTTGATAACTTTATTTTCATATAATTGTATTCCTTTTCAACATAATTATATATTGTTCTGATATATGGTCAAAGACTTCACCCAGATTGTCAAAGGGATCCTTTCTGTATCATCCCTGCTCCCACAATTGAGCCTACATTCCTTTAACTGATAGTTCATTTTATTTTTGTCTTTGTTGCCTCAGCATTTAACAGAGTACCACAGACCTAGTAGTCTCTTAAAACATATTTGTTAACTCAAATTGCTTTTTTTGTAATTCTTCTATCTTTCTCCCCCTTATAAAATAGATTCCTTCTTCCTGCAAGTGATGAATTGCCTTTAAGAAGATGTTTCCCAATATTATGTAGGGCCATTTGCCGGAACTTTTTATCTAACTCTGCAAAAACTGATCTGCTTACTGGCTTCCTTCCTTTCCTCCCTCCCACAGCTGGTGACTTCTCAGCACCAGGGAAAATCAGGGCCAATTTCCTTTCTGGCTGTGACCAAAGGCAGGTTAGTGCTATGAGACTGGGTATGGCAGGGACCACTCTGAGAGCACTGGAGGACGTGTTCTTCCAAGGCCCTAATTTTTACCATATTGACTCAGACACACAACCTTCTTGAGTTAAAAGATAGTAAGTCCCATCTAGACTAAATAAAGTAGAGCATAGGCCTCAGAGTCAGGAAACTTGGATTAAAGTCTTGGCTTTACTATTGACTAAGCTCCATGACCCCTAACAAATTACTTTCCCATTCAGGCCCTTAGTCTCCTCTCTTAGATGGGATTAATCATCCTTTCCCTGTCTCTCTGAGGAGTGTTGGAAGGATCAAATGTGAAAGGGCATCCTAAACTTTAGCTTACATAAACGTCAATAATTAATTTAGTTAAGAATTAAGCCTATATTTATTAGCAAAGTGACTGGCACATAGCAAATACTTAAGTATTTATTGACTGAATTATTACTGTGAAGCACAAACTATTCACCAGACACTATGCTAAATGCAGAAAAAAATAAAATCAGTTATCTCTGACAACAAGATCACAAGTCACAAATAAATTAATAAAAATATGTACAGATAATAGAAAGTACTTTTGTAATGTAAGAGCATTTACAATCAGGGAAATTAGAGAAGGGTTTAAGTAAGAGGTGGCTCCTGTTCTGTATTTTGCAGGTAACTAGGGATTCTAAGACATATCAATGAGGAGGAATTGAAACTCACTTGTGCAAAGCCCTTGGTGGCAAGAGATGTTATCACACATAGGGAATAAGCTACTAGGCTGCTTTGCCTAGGATCAAGAAGGCAAATGGGAAATTTATGAAAAATAGATGAGGATTCTGATTGAGGAAAGCCTTAAATGCCAAATTTGAAGACTTTGTATTTTTCTTTTTATAATAGCCAGTCAGAAACAATGAAGATTCTGAGTTGGGCTATTTATATGATCAGATCTATATTTTGGGAATATTATTTGGGCAGCTTTGTGAAGGATAGGTTAGAGAGAGAAAAGACTTAAAGCAGGAAGATGAATTAGGAAGTTATTACAATGACCCAAATTAGAGGTGATGAGGGATTAAAATAGGGTAGGGTTTATATAAGTTGACTAGAAAATGATGAGAAAGGTATTGGGGTGTTGGAACCAACAAGACTCGGGAATGGATCAGATATGTTGTAATGGTATGAGAGATGAATTGAGGAAGACTCCAAGGTGGCAAACCTGGGTAACTGGAAAGATTGACTTCAACCAAAGCAAAGAAGTTTGGAGAAGGTTTTGAGGAAAACTGTTTTGAGGAAAACTAAGTCCTGTTATAAACAAATTGATTTTGAGCTCCTGAGAGATCAAGTAGAGGTGTTCTTGGGCAATTGGTGATATGGTGCTAGACCATAGGAATGAGGGGAGAACTTATATAGAATTAGAAATCTTCTGCATAGATGTGACCATTGTACTCATGGGAAAGGGATAAAGTATAGCTTCAAGAGAAGGCCCAAGACAGAGTTCTATCACTTTACTTTGAGGGAAGGAAAAGGCAGATAATTGAATGAAGGGGACTGAGAGGGAATGGTCAATCAAGAAGGAAACCAAGAGAGAGTCTAGAAGGAAAGGGTAACCAGTCAACAGTAATATTAATAATCTGATAATTTCATTTAAAATGTAAGAGGAAGCTAAATAATGCTGAATAGAGGGTCAGCTGTGGCATGAGACCTGAGTTCCATTTATATTTTTCTATCAACACACTAACTGTGTGAATGTTGGCAGTCACTAAACCTTTCAATAAACATGAGGAATTTTCTAAGTATTTAAATAACAAATGAATTGTTAATATGCATCAATAGAGTAAGTTTCCACATTAGAAACCAAACTCCATATCCACTGTGATGATAATATTCAAGATCTGGACCAATATAAAAATAATAAAGAAGTTACAATTAATCATAGCAGACTATAAAAGAAAATGTGAATATTTCACTGCAGATTAAAAATTTAGCACCTTCAAAATACTCACTAATATTCCTGGGCTTCCTGGGCTTCCTGGGCTAAATTATACATCAGAAGCTCACCATCTTTCACAAGCTAACAGATTTCAAATCCCTGTACTATAAATACAGTCCTTAAAATAGCCTTAAGAATTTCAACAAATAGGGGCGGCTAGGTGGTGTAGTAGTGGATAAAGCACTGGCCTTGGAGTCAGGGGTACCTGGGTTCAAATCCAGTCACAAACACTTAATAATTACCTAGCTGTGAGGCCTTGGGCAAGCCACTTAACCCCATTTGCCTTGCAAAAACCTAAAGAAAAAAAAAGAATTTCAACAAATAAATTGAACTAGAATTGGGTATGGACACAATCACTAAAAAAAACAAAACAAACAAAAAACCTGTTGCCCATAGTCTTTTGGACATAATATTAATCCATAAAAGTTTAAAACAACATTTCTAATAAATGTTCCCCAAATATTCACAATCTTTGTATTGAACAGATTCTAAACCAGACAGGCCTAGTAGAGGAAATTAAAACCTTGTGGAGACAGGATGAAGTTCATGTCAATCACTTTGAATTTGAATCATCCTGAGGATGCTTTCTAGTAGCCTCCAGAAAAAAAAACCTGACATCTCACTACTTTACTTTGATTCCAGAAAAATCACTTTTTAAAAATCCTTCTCTACTGTACAAAGATTATTAAGTATTTTTTAAAAATGCCTTTAAAATATTAAACATTTTTTAAAAGATACTAACTTGTCATTGGACTGTTTGTATCTGAACTCCATCAGTTAAGCGTAAAATGAAGTTAAGTAACCTGATCTTAACATTCAATCATTAGAAATGGAGAAATGGAGATGAGTGCTTAGCCACTCCATGGAAAGTCCTAGCAAGTTGGTAATATAGGATGGCAACAAACTGTGGGGTCTGGCATCCATGGATTAGCTAAGTGCGAGGAGGTTTTAGCAAGGGGTTGGAGCTCATAGTGACATTTTTTTTTTTGCAAGAGTCATTTAGGAAAATAGGGGAACAAATGATCTGCCAGGGAAAAAAAGGAGAGATCAAGATGCCAAATAAATAACTAATCCTTGAAATATTGAGACACAGAGTAGGACTATGGATAGAGTCAGGAAGACCTGAGTTCAAATTCAACCTTAGACTCTAGCTGGGCTAGTCACTAAATCCTGTTTGCCTCAGTTTCCTCATCTGTAAAATGAACTGAAGAACAAAATGGCAAACCACTCTGGTATCTTTGCCAAGAAAAATCCCAAATGGAATCATGGAGAGTCAGACCCAACTGAATTGACTCAACAATAACAACATCAAGGTGCTTATTGTATGTCTAATTTTCAGTCCCATGACTAGAGTGTACTTGGCTTTGACTCTTCCTTAGGACTCGAGTAAAGATGTATTGTTAATCCATAGGTTGCTGTAACACTCAGAACATTTAATATACCTGGGATCAAGACCTGCTTCAGACTGTGTAACTTAAACATTCAATTGTCCAGGCAATTCTGTAAGATTCTAAATGGCAGAAATGGAGTCAATCAGCATCAGTTTTCTAAAACATTGAGGTCACAGGGTCTAATCCTGTCTCCATCTCCTGTTACATAGGAGGAAACTGAGGTTTATCAATGGTCAGGGACTTGTCCAAGGTCTTGTAGTGAATTGTCAGCAGAAAAAGGTCTTAGAACTGCTGCAAGACTTCCTTTAATTAGCTTCCAATGTAAAATGGTTGAATTTGATAATCAGACAGATCCCTTCTAGATTTAATTCTATACTTTTCTGCTACCATGTTTTATATAATGAAGCTGGACTAAATGAGGGCTAAGGTCTCTTCCAATTTTCATATTCTTCAATGGTTATAATCATCAAGGCAATGGAAAGTAGATTAAAAAGAAAGGCAGATTTGTAATGTTGTCATTGTTTTCCAAGGGACTGTAAGGGCTGAAGGTGAGGAGGAAGGGCAGAGAGGGCCATGAGGAGAGGAGGGCTTCAGAAGGATCAGTGACAGTGAAGGAAAACATTTGTGGTTTTCCCCAACCAAATTACCCTTCACTCTGTCCCTCACACATCACCATTCATTTCCTCTCTCTGTCTCTGTACTGACTCTTTCCTTTGCCTCCAATTCACTCTCTCCTTCTCCTTTAAAGATGTATCTGTGGCCCCATCTTCTGTATGAAGTCTTTCCTGGTCCCCTCAATTGTTACTGCCCTCCCTCCTTAATTACCTTGCATTTAACTTTTTTTTTTACATTTTGAATGCTATTTTTTTCAATTACATGCAAAGATAGTTTTCAGCATTCATTGTTTTATAAGCTTTTGAGTTCCACATTTTTCTGCTCCTCCTCCTTTTCCCCCCTCTCCCCACAATAGCAAGTAATTTGTATGTATTATACATATACAATCATGTTTATTTGTTTACATTTTAATTCATTTGCAGCTGAATATTATGGCAGACAAATTATCAGGCCTACCGTCTAATTGAAATCTAGGCTCAGACCCTTATTAACTTGTCATAAGTCACTTAATCCCTGTGTGCCTCAGTTTTCTAATTTGTAAAAGGAGGATAATAATAGCACCTACCTCTCTGGGTTACTGTGAGGGAATTGTGAAATAATTGTCAATATTTTTATTGAAATATTATTTAATAATTGAATTGAATGATATTCAATTGAATGAATTTTTAAATTAAATCAAACAATTTTAATAATTATTATTTTATTGTTTTTCCATCATAGCCTACTCTTCATGATCCTACATGGGGTTTTCTTAGCAAAAATGCTAGAGTGGTTTGCCATTTCCTTTTCCAGCAGATTAAGGCAAGCAGAGGTTAAGCGACTTGTCCAGTGTCACAGAAATAATAAATGTCTGAAGCTAGATTTAAACTCAGGTCTTCCAGACTCCAGACCCAGTGCTCTAACCATTTAGCCCTCTAGCTGTCTATAGTTATTATTATAATAGCAACAGCAATTGACATTTACATATTGAATTAAAGTTTACAATACCCTTTTTCATACCAAACCTGTGAGGTAGATAAAACAGGTGTTCTTATCCACCATATAGGTTAAGCGATAAATTCAATGCCAAAGGTCATAATTATAAAAAGTGCCAAAGGTGAGGATAATTCTCTTCTCTAATAGATTGCAAACTTCTTGGAAATAGTGATTGTTTTATTCTTTGTATTTATACTCTGGTAACCTAGCAGGTACTTAGTAGCAGCAACTGCTTGTTGATGCATGGATTGAAGTCTGACTCATTAGACTGCCTTTTAGTTGGGACTGTGATATTCTCTAGTTCTATGAACCTATAGAATGGCACTGAACCTATAAAAAGATGATAGCAATACTTGTTTTATATTCTTTAAAAGATTGGTTGATTTGAGCAAAGAGCATTGTAAAACTATAGCAACATGTAAAGGTCGATAGCTATTGCTTATTTGGGCAAGTCACCTAATTCCTCTGAACCTCAGGTTTCTAATGTGTAAAACAAGAATCTCTGTTGCTCTATGATTCTATTTGGCAATTTAGCTTGGAGGTTGGTGTGAATTCTTTGGAACAAGCAATGGGCCCCCATGTTACTCGGGATAGATGAGTCAAACAGGACACATGGAATCCCAGTGTTTGCACATAATCGGGAAGGAAGGAAAGTTCTTTCCTGTTCTCCTGATGGTGATTTTTCAACAACAGGATATTTCCCTAGGTGGTCCTCTTCTCTGAAAACAATGTTGTTTTTTCTTTTTTCCTTTGGACAGCTGGTCATGCAGATCCTATAGCAAGAAGTGAATTGACAAATTATGGAGGGACTAGTGGTCCCGGCTGATGCAACAGTAAAATGCTTCATCTCAGACATGGAAACCCGGCCTAACCAAGAAGAGGAAGAGGAGGAGGGATGGCAGCAGCGCTTGGCTCCCCTGATGGGAAGAAAACCAATTGGATTCTTGGAAAGGAGAGACCAGGACTGGACGAGGAATATTCTTGATGACCTTCAGGGACCAACTAGATCCATCAAGGCTCTCAAGCTTCCAGGAGAAAAAAAGAATGAAGAAACCTTTGGGCCACGAAAGATAGGTAGGAACTCCATTCATCTCCATTGTTTTTTTTCTCCTGGGTTTTCCTTTTTTCTTGTTTGCTTTTTCTCTCACTCTCTGACTCACAGGAAGACTGAAATGTTTTAGTGATGACTTTCTTTTCTTTCTAAAGTATGAACATAATCAAGGGAGAAAGAAGGAGAAAGGTGGAAATTATTAACATAATATAAAGAATGTTAGGCTTATAGAATCTTTTTTTTTTTTTTTAGGGTTTTGCAAGGCAAATGGGGTTAAGTGGCTTGCCCAAGGTGACACAGCTAGGTAATTATTAAGTGTCTGAGACCGGATTTGAACCCAGGTATTCCTGACTCCAGGGCTGGTGCTTTATCCACTGTGCCACCTAGCCACCCCAGGTTCATAGAATCTTAAAACATCATGATCCTTAGAATATAGGAGAGGGACAGATATTTAGACCTGGAAGAAAACTTCAAACATAATCCTTATGCTATGCTAGAAGGTACTGGAATTCTAGAAGAGGTATCCTTAGGAATCTCAAGTTCTAGATATTATTAAACTGGGGTTCATGAAATTGTGTTTTTTAATATTTTGATAAAAAGTATTTCAATATAATTAACTTGTAATATTATGAATTTTATTTTATGCATTTCAAAACATTATTGAGAGAAGAGGTTCATACATTTCATCAGATCTCCAAATGGGACCCTGAAGAAAAAAAAAGGGTTAAAAACCTTGTTTTAACCCAAGTCTCTTACTTTATGGTTCAGAAAGTTGAGGCAGTAAATAAGACAGGCTACTCAAGTCACACAATTAGCAAGGCAAAGCCAGGACACAAATCTAAGTATATAGAATCCAAGTTCACATTCTTTCTATTGCACCATGAGGACATGACTTTTTTAAACTGGTTCTATTCAAATAGAGAAAAAAGCTGGAGAAGTTTGCCACCTGTCCCCAAAACAGTCCAAACAAATAGAGCCTAATAGAAATAGACCCTGTGAAAAGTAACTTTGAAGGATTCCAGAAAATCCCCCAGTCACAGAGTTGTGGAAACTGCCAAGTGGAAGGAGTTCTTGGATAACTAGTTTAGTCTCTGATTTACTTTGTATACTAATTCCTGAATGACCTTGTATAAGTAGCCTAACCTCATAATACCTCAGTTCTGTTATCTGTAAACTAAAGATAATAGGTGCCTCCTTCACAGATTTGTTTAGTGGATCAATCAAAATATTATATTTAAAGTGTTTAGCAAATCTTAAAGTGCTATAAAAATGTTTCAAAACTTTGGAGTCAATTCAGTTACCCCCCCCACCCCTATTTTTTCTTTACAAAATGAAGGAGTTGGGTTAGCTGGCCTCTGAGCTCACTTCCAGATCTAGACTTATCATCATCTACGATCTTATGGAAACTTTAATACCTTACGGAATATTTCATTCAATGTTTGGATTCTGATGGTTAGAAAGTATTTCCTTTAAATATACTGAAATCAGACTCCTTGAAATTTCTACTCATTGATCCCTTATTTTTGGCTTCAGGAACCAAATACATTATGGCTTTTTTGTACATCACATCCTTTCTCATATATGGATATAGCTATGATGTTCCCTTCTCCTCTTCTCCCTATACTCTAAATCTTCTGGCTTGGTTGAAGGAACTGGCAATTTTTAACCTGAAGAAGATAAGACACCTGGATTTGAATCCTAATGTATCATTTATTAGCTCTGTGATCTTGGAGAAGTCAATTAACCTCCTAGACTCAGTTTAACCATCTGTCAAAATGGTATGATATCTCCTATTTCTAAAGCACCCTGCATTTCCCAAATGGTTTTACTTCCAATAATTCTTTGAGTGAAAGAAACAGAGTCAGAGAGAGAGAGAGGGAAGGGAGAGAGAGGGAGAGAGACACAGTTAAGCTACCCATCAGCAATTGATAGAAAGCTACATACAAAGATCTGGGTTCATACTTCACCATTAACACTTATTAAGGCATGGTCATATACAAGTCACTTAACCTAATTCAACTTCACCTTCCTTATCTGTGAAGATAACGAAAGCTGTAGTATTTACCTTGAAAGGCTGTTGTGAGTTTCAGATGACATGATGTAGAGAAACCGCTTTTCAAACTTTAAAACATATAAATTTCAGTTACTATTAGGATTATCAAATAGTGTCATTCCCTCCCACCTGTCAGATGAAGAAACTGAGACCTACAGAGAGATAATTGATTTATTGCTGTTGATCAATCTAGTAAGTGGCAAAGAAGGTCTTCTGACTATTTACACATCAGAGGGTTGATTTTTGGAGATCAGGTAGCTCAGTGGATGGAGTACTGGACTAGGTGTCAGAAAGACCTGACTTCAAATCTTGCTTCAAACACTTCCTAGCTCTGTGGCCCCAAGCAAGTTTCAACTTTTTCTAGTCTCAATTCCCTCATTCATAAAATAGATATTGTAATGGTATCCACTTTATAGGATTGTTGTGAGGATCAAATTAAATCTTATGCATATTATCTTAAGTAATATGCAATAAATGTTATCAAACTAAAACCTTAAATAAACCTAAGCTACTATTGTTGTTGGAAAGATGGTGGATCAATACTGGGTCTGGAGTCAGGAAGAATTATTCTGAGATCAAATCTGATCTCAGACACTTAGTAGCTTGTGTGATCCTAGGCAAGTCACTTAACCCTGTTTGTCTCAGTTTCCTCATATGTAAAATGAGCTGGAAAAGGAAATGGCAAATCATTCCAGTATCTCTGTCAAAAAATAAAAGCTCAAAATAGGTCATGAAGAGTCAGACATAACTCTAAAGTGACTAAATAAAACACTATTGTTTTCAGGATAATGTAATTACTATTACTTAGAAGTTCAGTAGCTTGATAAATGGGGTAGGTACCTTTTTAGATGTAGCTGAATAGTAACCACAAAATTCAGTACTTAGAATGTCCCTTGCAAAAATAACCTTTCACAGAAGTGAGATCATTGGTCATTTATTCGCTAAGTTTGGAATGGTCTTGAAAATAACTTTTAACTGGAAAATTCTGTGATTTTCTTTTTGATGACTGAGTTAAGTTGGAAATGTTTGAAAATAAAGAGGAAAGAAAATTGGATTGTAAATCAGAAAATATGGAATTAAATCTACTTGCGTGATCTTGAGCAAGTCATTCAATTTTCTGCATCTTAAGTTCTTCACCTGGAAAATTAGGGAGGCTTCCCAGATCTAAAATCCTATAACTAGAGATAAGAAAATATCCTCCTCTTTCCTTTTTCTTCTTTAAAGGAAGAAGATAAAACTTTCAGAAGATCATTTATGAGCTTGATGCCAATTCTTGCCAAAACTATATGACATATTAATGGGATGGCTTGTTTGGATTTGGAAAAGGAATTGGTGCTCACTAAAAAATAAGCTGATGATCATTCAAGACTAATCTCATTTCCTTCTTTTGGAGATGGTCATTAGACTAGGTAGACAAGGAAGCATAGTGTAGTGGTAGAGGGTTGGTTTGGGATTTGGAAAGCCCTGGAATCAGTTTGAATAGTCTATGTGACCATGAGCAAGTGGTCTAGGTAATTCTTTAAGATAATAAGATGCAGATGAGTTATAAGCATGAGGAAGTTTGCTTATCAAGAATTCCCCACACTGATAAAATCCCAGGTTCAGACTTTCTCACCATCCACACATCCACACTATCATACACACAAATAAAGGTTAGGTAGATAGATCAGGAATAGGCTATATATATATATATATATATATATATATATATATATATGATAAAATAATTTATCTATATTTAAGGAATATGTTTGACAAAATCTATCATTTCATCTTTTGGGACAAGATGGGGAAGGGTACTTGATTATTCCTTAATATAATTAGTAGTTTAAAAACTGGTTCTACTTAGAGACCCAAAGGGTAGTAGAGAAGGAAACAATGAAAGCCTGGCCTAAGTATCTCTCCTGAGCCCTGTTGAATTCAATTCAAATTAACAATCTTCATTAAGCTTAACATGTTAGCTGTAGAGCCTATATTACATAGCTTTCTGTCAGGGATGGGGGAAGGGGAGGGAGGGATAAAAATATATTAAAAAAGATTACTGAAAACTACCATTACATGTAGTTGGAAAAATAAAGTTTAACAAGATTGTGCATGTATAACTTAGATTACTTACAGTCTTGAAAAGGTGGGAGGGAAGGACTAAAATTCAAAATCTAACAGAAATGAATGTTGAAAACTATCTTGGTATGTAATTAGAAAAAAAATCATTAAAAATAAAAAAAGAGCTGTAAATGCATACCCTCCCCCTCAAAAAACCCCAAATCAACCCAACAATTTTTATTAAGTCCCTATCTTCATGGTGCTTATAAGGAACAAAGAATAAGGGTATATGAGGCAAGAGAATAGGCATTAATTACTCTAGTATGTTCCAGTCAACCATGCTTAGCATGTTACAAATTTTATCTTATTTGAGTCTCACAATAATCCTGTGAGGTTACTATTATCCCAGTATTATAGATGAAGAAACTGAGGCAGAGAGAAGTTAAGTAAATTTTCTCAGGGTTAGATAGCTAGGAAATCTGAGGCTGGGTTTGAACTCAGGTCTTCCTTATTCTAAGGCCAGGTTCTTTCCACTATGCCCACTTAATTGCTCTGAACTAAATCTGGAGTGGATTAAAGAAGACCAAAGTCAATGAATCTAAATAGACTGGGAATGGTAGACAGCAGTAACAATTTTATAGAGATAAATGTGCAGTCCTGGGTTTGGATTAAATGATTACTTGCAAAAGTACAGAATATAGAGTGGGGGGGGTCATTTTAAACAAAAACCTAAGGATAAATTTGTCTTTCAGTTCAATGAATCAGCAGCTGTATTATGTGGCAGCCAAAACAACCCCAAAACCCTAATACTACATTAATAGAAATAAAAGTGTTCAAAGTGAGGGAGATGATAGTGAGATATTAATAGAAGTAATGTCCAGAGGGAGAGAGATGCCCTGGTTAGGCCACATTGGGATTACACTTGGTACAGGGATTATTATAATGACATGTTCAAAGGCAAATGCTGAGATGACCAGGCCTATTAAACTATTTCCTGAAGACAGCTAATGATATTTGAACTGCTGCTTAGGTAGAAGCTAGAAAAGAATAAGGACCAAAGAGTAAAAATTTCAGGAAAATAAGATTATAATTCATCATGAGAAAAAAGAAATCTAATTGGTACTATCAAATTTAGAATAGGATAAGACATAGACAGATATTTAATTGGTAAGTTTAGACTATATTAATGAGTTGGACAAGGGTTAGAATAGATGACGTCTGAGATCCCTTGTGATTGCGTTAGTTTCTAGGAGCATGACCAATTCTATCTCTGAACTAAGACTAACAGGTAGGAAAAGAACCTAGGAGAGTGTGGCATATTTGACACTAAAGAAGGTAAGGACATTATTGCTAATGGAACAGAGATCCCAAAGGGCATTTTGGAATGGACTTAATGCTGATTTCAATTGAGTTGGAGTGAGATGATAGAGATGAGACAGATAATGTGGGCCAACTGCAAGTACCAATGGATGGGACTAGGAGGCTAATACAACAAGAGATTGACTGCTGCGGCGTGCTCCAGCAATGTCAGAATCACAGGTGTAATACATTGATGTTTTGCTATACTTTCTTAGAATTATAGGACTCAGATTAAAATTATAGGATTTTATGGAAGAATAAACTGAAACCCAAAGAGAGGAGGGGACTTTCCCTAAATCACACTTAGTTGGGATTTGAACCCAGATCCTTTTAGCAGTATACTATAGTACCTCTCCACCCACTTGCCCTGAGCTTCTGTTTCATTAAGGGAAACCAAGGTCTGTTTTCTATAAGGTTTAAGAGCCCTTCCATTTCAGTCTTTAGGAGCAGGTTGTCTTTACAAAAGTGGTAGATTGTAAACCACTCATTCACTGTGGGCTGAAAGCTCCTAGCTTTGTAGGCTAGAAAATTTTCCTGAGTTACTATCAACAAATTAAGTCTTCTCTCTAGCTTCAGCTCCTTAATACTCTATAATAGCAGTGGGATGAGACTAAAGTATTCTTGATATTGGATCCATGACTTTTTAAAAAAATATACATGTTGAGCAACTTCTCTGAAGGATTTATGATGAAGAATTTGATCCATCCCAGAAACAGAGCTGATGATATCTGAATACAGACTGAAGTATATTTTTTTTTCTCTTTTTCTCTCTCTCACTTTATTTTTTGTGACATTTTTCTATTTTTGTGGGGGGTGGGGGATTATGTTTACTCTTACAACAAGACTATTTTAGTAATATGTAAATAAGTAAAATTTTTAAAAATACACATTGGTAACTGTATTTCAATATAATTTTTTTAAAATTTTTACAAGGCAATAGGGTTAAGTGACTTGCCCAAGGCCACATAGCTAGGTTATTATTAAGTGTCTGAGGTCGGATTTGAACTCAGGTCCTCCTGACTCCAGGGCCGGTGCTCTACCACTGTGCCACCCAGCCACCCCCAATATAATTTTCTTTCTAATCCTATTCTTTTTTTTATGCTTTTAAAAGCATGATTCTGAAAAGGGACTTAAGCTTCACCAGATTGTCACAAGAGTCCATTAATAAAATGTTAAAAATGTTTAAGCTAGATAATATCTTCCAGTTTTCCATTCTCGGATATTCTGAAATTGAGGCTTCAGACTTGACCTGCTTCCTCTGTGGAAGGTTCTTTCTCCACCTCTGCAGACAAGTAGGGGACAAGATAAGAAAATTTCTTGGGCTGCCTTGTTTGTAGTTATGACTCACCAATGGAAGCTGACCAGGAGAGATAGGTGGCAACCTCGACAGGAAATGCTGTGATTAAGAGCCTGGTCTGAGTGCCTTGTCATCTCAACTCACCTTCATCCCAGGGCTGAATAACTGTCCAACCAAAGCTGGCCCAAGTTTGGTAGCCCCAGAATTATTAAATTGGTTTTGTTTTATTTTTGTTCTTTATCTTTCCCAAGGTGAGAAGGGAAAGCACTTTTTGGTGTCCACACACAATTCTTCTGTTGGACTTTTTCTTGTGTTAAATCTCTCTGAGATACCAGCCAAACAACCAGTTCAAACCAATCTTTGACTGGTAAGTGGGAGGAACCATCCTTGGTGAGAAACCAAAAGTTGTTCTCTCCTTTTGAAAGTTTGACAGAAATATGTTGTAACTAAACAAAATAATCATAGGATTTAAAACTGAGAAAGATTTTATAGTCTAATCTAATTACCTTCTCTCCCCTCCTCTCCCTACCCCATTTTAATTTTATTTACTTTTGTTATATTTATGTTTAAGTTTTAATGAGAGGTAACATGGCATAATTCAAAAGGAGATGACCACAATTCATCCAAGTTTAGCTGCCATTGTTGCTATTTTTTATTTATTATAATCCCTTATTCTTCTTATTTCATTGAAAACCTAGTTTCAAAGCCTACCTGATACATACAAGCTGTATGACCCTAAGCAAGTGCTTAATTTTTTCTGTACCCTTCCTCCCTACCCCCCCCCCCCCCAATTCTCTAAGATTGCCTAACAGGGTTCTTTACCAAGTATATCCCACACCAAAGAACAAATACATCTGATCCAAAGCAAGACAAAAATGTTTATGTGTCTTTTATCAATCATAACCTAGGATATACTTCCTACCCTGACCTCTTCTTTGAATCCTATTTGTAACAAAGAAAACAGTTTCAATATTCCATCTTGTTTTGCCTGTGTATGGAATATGAGCAGGTATTCTTGCTTGTTACAAAGAAAAACAGTTTTTCAAAAACCAATGAAAATGCCAACTTTACTTTAATGGTTCATGGTCTACTCCTTAGCCTCAGCCCTGCTATATTTCTATTGAGAGAGGGAGGTGTGTTCCATCATCTCTTTGAGATTGCAATTGTTTATCACAATTCATCCAAATTTAGCTGCCATCATTGCTATTTTTTTTATTATAATCCCTCCTTCTTCTTACTTCATTTTGTATTATTTCATACAAGTCTTTTCAAGTTTCCATGAATTCCTCATTCACCATTTTGTTATGATGCATTAGTGCCATCCACTGTATTTTACAGATGGAAAAACTGAGACCAGAGAATGAAAGAGACTTGCTAAAGGACATATAACTAGTGAGTTGTGGTAGAGATCAGACTTGAGTCCAGATCTACAGATTTCATTAAAGCAATTACAATAAAGCCTTATGTCCCATGTTGTATGTTTTTACTGTACTTCCACATGTGTTATCTCTCTCAATCCATACAACCACCCAGTGAGGGAGGCCAAGGAAAGTTTTTAAACATAAAGTGAGAATCAGAGAGGTTAGGTAATTTGATCATGGTTACACAGCTCACTCTAAATTCAGTATTACTTTTGCCAAGAAGAAGCACTTTTGAGTTCATCTTAAAGACTCATACTAAGTTAAATATGAAAATATCAGTGAAAAGGAATATATTTGCTGGGGTTTCCAGTTAAGACAAAGACAGATGTATGAAACGCAGTGAAATAGTCTAAAATCCCAATGAGTGTCAGAGCTCAGTATTTGAGCCCATGTATTTTATTTTTTAAATATGTTTTATTTATTTCTTTAAATATTTCTCAATTATATGTAAAATTTTAACATTTGCTTTTAAAAAAAATAATTGAGTTCTAAATTCTCTGAAGAGGAAACTTGCCCCTTAGATGACCTTGAACAAGTTACTTTTTAAATCTCCTTGTCCTTCATTTTTCTCAATGAATGGAGAGGAATGTGCCAATCATACATATCTGCTGACCATATCAAATCATGGAGATGAAAGGGATCATGGGTATGAAAGTACTAGAGAGGTGGGGTCTGGATGATGGCAATGGATACTCATCATGCAGGAATTTAGCTTGCAATCCAGTCTTTTTTTTCTTAAAAAAACAACATTTCTATATTAGTGATGTTGTGAAGAAAGAATTAGAACTAAAGGAGAAAAAAAACAGGAGAAGGAAAAACAAACACAAAAGAAGTTTTTAAAATTGAAAATATTTGCATTCAGACTATATAGATTTTTTTCCTCTGGATGTGGATGGCATTTTTCATCACAAGTCTTTTAGAATTGTCTTATAATCCAGTCTTAATGGAGATAGAAAACAGCTGGGACAGGCAACCAAGTCACTAGTAGTGTGGTTTAAAGAATAGGGAATTTTTTCATCTGAAAGGGGAGGCTTTTGGGGGGAAAGAAAATTTGACCTGAGGACTCCAAATTGATTCATTCCATTAGGTAAAAGTTATTGCGTGCTACATGTAGGTGTGGCATTATGATAGGCACTACAAGTATAGAGACAAAACACATTCAAGTTCACATTTTCATCATCACTATCATCATCATCACATTTATATAGCATTTAAAGGCTTCCTGAACACTTTACAAATATTAACTTTTTTTTCTCATAATAACTCTAGGGGATAGGTGCCTTATTTTATACATGAAGAAACTGAGGAAAGCATAGATTAAGTTTTGACTTTACCTAGCTCGTAAATGTCAGTCTGGCATGATGCTCTTTCTACCAAAATACATCTTATTAGTTGACAGAAAAACAGAGGGATAGAGAAACAGAGACAGAGAAATAGAGAGAGAGAGAGAGAGAGAGAGAGAGAGAGAGAGAGAGAGAGCGAGCGAGCTTTAGCTACAGTGCTCCATATGTTGCTGAAGTTTGGTATTTTTTGCCTTGTTGTGAAACTTTGTTCACTTTCACAATTCTTTTTTATTACAGATATTCGGCTCTCCAATGGCTGCAGGGCCAATGTGGGGACATCTCTTGGACAGCTGGGACCTTTTCCAACAGGTACCAAGCATTACATAGGAGCAGAACTTTAACTAGAGTGGGGTACCTTGAGTTTTGTTTTGGTTACAGAAATCTTGCAGGTGCCCCTATTTATACTTGCCTTCCCTTTGCAGTACCCCCATGGAACAACTTACTTCAATGATTACAACTGGCTGGGACATAGTAGGCACTGACCTGAATCTGTCTTAATAATTGCACTTATTACTTTCACATCATAAAAGGACAAGTTGAAATAATAAATAAACATACTTCCAAAAAAAAGAGCAAGTTGCTTTGCTTTTGCTGCTTTTTCTAGGCAACAAAATGTCTAGTTCAGATTTACAAATTCTTCTAAAATTGCTCTCATCACAAGATAGTAGTACTTGGATTCCAAATCTATGCTTGGATGAAACATAGGATCCTTTCTGTTTCTCTTTGACTCTTTTCATTTCTGTAGAAAGTCATATCTGAAATCATGGCCAGTCACTCTCCCAAGCCCCAGCACAAGGTCTATTTATATCTCAGAAACAATGCAAGTATCCTTTACTCCCTTAACAGGGGTGTTCCTGGAAAAGTTCATCAAAATTTAATCTTAAGCTAAAAACACCCAAGAGATTCACTATTTAAAAAATTCCTGGGGTGAATCTGTTTGTAACAGGGAAAAAAACTTTCTTTGATACCCAAATAATCATTTCCTGATCCATCTTCTATATGCTTAGAAGGAGGAGGGATCCATGAATGTCTTGAATTGGTTCCTAAAGGAAATTAAAAAGGGCAGGCTCTCAATGGACAGGTGGAAGAAAGGGATACTGTGAGCATAGGATTAAAATGATGACTACCTGAGGTTTTTTTGGTCCTTTGAACAGTTGGTGAATAACCACAAATATCCCCTGTATTTAATTCAGAAACAAAATGCTCTTTCATGGATTAGGCAAAATAAACCCAAGCATCTCTGTACACTTATCACATGTTGTGACAACAGTTTCTGTTTAAGGTAACAGTTATTAAGCTAAATGATGCCTTTTGTATTTAGAACAAGAAATTTTTCAGAAGTATTGCCAAATAGTAACACACTGTGACCTTGGCCGACTTACTTCCCTCCCTAGGTTTCGGTTCCCTTATCTATAAAATGAAGGGTTCAAATTCTATGATTTATGAGATTTCTTCCAACTCTGGCAATCTTAGCTCTCAGGTCCCTTCTAGTGCTGTTTTCTGAAACACTTCCAACATCTCAAGTCTTTAAATAACTAAGTGATTTTAAAATGAAAGTGAAATTTCATGTCTGTTAAGGGAGGGACAGCAAACACTGGGCATGTATGCTGTGTGAGAGTAGGGATGTGGAGGGTCTGAAGCATAGAAAGAACTTGGGTTAGCTATTGAGATATTCTTCCCAATGAATTTAAATATCTGTTGAGGATCATCAGAGGAGTTTATGAATTTTCTTATTATGAATAATTAAAAATCATTTATTAAGTAATGAGTTCTAAGAGGTGAGAATACAGAAATAAAGGTGAAGATAGCATCTGATTTTAATGAATTTATAATCTCAAAGGAGAGAAAATACCTATAGTGGAGCTGTGGCCATTTTGATTTGGAATAGTGGGTGAATGGGACGATGAATGGAGGAGGAGGTGGTTGACCCACACTTTTTTCTAGGAACAATGATTATACTGATTTGATTATGATTCCAGGGCAGGAAAGTAGGTGGAAAGGAGGGGTGAGGTAAATGACAAGATGATGATTAGGAAATAGAGGAAAACAAGACTGGAGTTCTTCTAGATACAGTTGGCCATGGTAGGATCTCACTCATCATAACAGTGGGGTCCCTGGACAGAAATTGTACCCCTTCCAGGTACAATGTCTTGTCTTCCCCCCATGCATTTTTTGAAGTGAAGTTGGTCCAAGCATGACCATTTCTATGAAACCTTCAATAACTGGCCCAGGTCAAAATGAGTAATAAAAACTAAAGTCAGCAAATTCTACGAGTTCAGAAAAAGAGGGCTTAATTTTGGAGTTCATTTATCTGTGTTTAATGTTGCTATGCACCATGAGAGACCTAAGAGTCAAAATAACTACATTATTCTCCCTGAATAGTGTGTATGATCTTGAAGTAGTCTCTTTTTTCTTTAATAACACTCAATAGTTTTTCACAGTCACAGACTGATAAAATTTTGAGCTGAAAGGGACATGAGAAGTCCACTAATCCAAACTCCTCATTTTACAGATCAAGGAAAGTGAAACCCAGCAAAGTGAAGTAGTTTGCCTAAGGTCATAGGCATAGTAAGTAGAATTGTGGGATTAGAACTCAGATCTTCTAAGATCCAATCCAGTGGTCCTTCCTCTAGGTTACATTTCTACATTACATATACATCTCTTCTTCTACATGAATCCAGACACAGATTTAGCCAATAGATGCACAGATCATGTAGATGTCTATTGAAACAGCTAGTCTGGGTCCTTCTCTACCACTTTCACCCTTCCTCTTCCTGCAGGGCTTGATAGTCATTCCCTTTTTTAAACTCAGTACTCCTGTGGTTTGAGATGAAGGACTATTGGTAGCCTATAGGCAGCTGGGTGTTGACAAATCACTGAGTCTGTAGTCAAAAAACTTGTGACTTTAAACTCTGACTGCCATGGTTTTGGATGGGAAAATAAGCCTTGCAGGGTTATTGTGAAGATCGCATAGATAATATTCATAAAGTGTTTTACATACTTTAAAAAGCTATATAAGTATTAGTATTATTATTTGTTACTATTATTATAGGGAGTTAGAAGTAACTTTTTACAAATGAGAAAATTGAGATCCAAAGAGGTAAGGTCAACCAGTCTCTTAGCCTCCAAATATAGCACTCCTGCTATAATCATGCAAATTTTAATTTGTGATTTGGTGTTTATGTGTTTAAGATCTCCAGAAGGCCTTAATAAGCCAACAAACTTCAATTAGTTTGAGGATGATGGACTCAAGACTCATTAGAAAATGATAGTAATCATTTTAATTTAAGTAGTGCCTTAAGTGCCTTACAATAGAGATGGAACATAAGACTTCAAGATAGGAAAGGGTCAGCATAGTTTAGTAAGAGAGAAATGAGTAAAAAAAAACCCACTGGATTGGGAATGGAGAGAATTCTAGCTTTGATATTTGTTTAAGGACTTCTGTAAGTCATTTTATTTCTCTAAGCCTTAATGTCCTTTTGTGTTCATGAATACTCTCTTAACGTCCTCCAATGCTTTCTGTTAGCACTCCAAGGCTATGCCAGGGGACCGCAAACTCCTCCTATGTTGAAAAGGCTTTGAGTACCAGGTAAAGAGATGTACTCTAAACCTGTTATCATATGATTGGAGAGGGTCATCCTGAGATTAGCCCTGGAATGAGGACTATTTTGGCCACAGCAACTCTGAAAGAAGTTTAGTTATAGAGAACTCACAATTTGCTCTGGTGAAGGGAACATTTACAGTCACAAAAGTACAGACTTGAACTATGGAGGAATTATGACAATTGATGATAATAATAAAAGTTGAAAAGCATGTCTTGTCTCCCTATTGTGTTAATTAATATAAAATAAATGGACCAGAGAAGAACAGCCTTTTGCATTAGGATATTTTATTGCTTCCAAAGTACTCTGGGATAACCACTCCAGATCTCACTGAAGCTATCTATTGCAGCCAAGTAAAGTGATGTGTCTTAGATGACATGTAAAACTCAGATAAAAGAACAAGATCCTTGTCCCAGGTACTGACATCCAGAAGGAAATATATTTCCTGTGGGAGAGTGGTATTTTTTTTCTTTGCTGTATTCTAGAGACCACCATGCCTGAATCTTTCTGTCCTCTATTAGCCTATTCCTCTAGGAAAGGGTAGAGCAGGATCACAAGCCAGTAGAGTCAGAGAAGATTGGGAAGGTCTCTCCTACTGTGTATGCGAGGTATGGAGATTGGGCCACATGGTCTGCCCTTTTCTGCAATGAAATTTGCTCCAGATGCCAGAGTTCCTATGGATAACTCTGACCAAAATCTAATCTCTTCCAGACATTTCCCTGAAGCTCATCATGGTCCAGCCAAAGAGTGGCCTTCCTGACCCCTGTCTACAAGAGGAGTTGAGGCGAAGACTCCGTCTCTTGGAAAATGATAGCAGAGAGGTTTCAGCTGTGTTCAGTGTAAGTCCTCATGGTTTAAATGCTTAGAATGCTAAGACTTTCTCTTAACTTTTCCTCCTGGGTCTGTTATAGTCGCTAAGCCAGGAAGACCTGGGTTCAGGTGTTATCTCTGACAAGATATTATTTATATATTGAGGCAACTAAGTGGTACAGTTCAGAAGGTGCTGAACTTGTCCAGAAGACCTGAATTCAAATCCTTTCTCAGATAAACTTACTAGCTTGTGACTGTAGGCAAGTTACATAACCTCCCAGTCTTAGTTTCTTCATTTGTAAAATGGTTATAATAATATCACTTACCTTCAAGGGTTGTTGTGAGGATCATTTGTTTTTTTTTTTTCAGAAAGATTTTATTTATTTTGAATTTTACAATTTTTCCCCCTAATCTGGCTTCCCTCCCCCCCACAAAAGGTAGTCTGTTAGTCTTTACATTTTACCATGGTATGCATTGATCTAAGTTGGATGTGATGAGAGAGAAATCATATCCTTAAGGAAGAAACATAAAGTATAAGAGATAGCAAAATTACATAATAAGATAATAGATTGTTTGTTTTTTTTAAATTGAAGGTAATAGTCTTTGTTCAAACTCCACATTTTTTTCTCTGGATACAGATGGTATTCTCCATTGCAGATACTCTAATATTGTACCTGATTGTTGCACTGATGGAATGAGCAAGTAGTGAGGGTCATTTGTGCTATAAATGTGCTAGTTATTTAGCTAACTATATGATCTAGGTCAAGTCACTTATTCTCTGGTCTAGTGCTCTTGCTGACTCTCTAAGAAAACAAACTGCAGAAGAGTTGCATCAGTAAAGGGAGTTTTCTCACTCAGTGTTTCTTATCCTAATTAAATCACAGATCCAATCCTCAATCTCTTAAGTGACTTTAAATGTCTTTTCCTGATCTATAGTAGATGTAAATGCCTTCCTATTGCATCTCCTTCCCCAACACACACCCTATTTTGTTTGTTGTTCAGCCTTCATTCCTAGGGCTTGATTCTAGCTCTCTCACAGAGTAACTGAACTCATGCATATACAACGAGAGTCAGCCCTGTCAATAGGCTTAAGTTGGAACCTGATCTACTTTGAAAAAGGCTGAGCTATTAGAATTCTACTAGTCCAGATCAGAAAGGAATCACAGAATATTGAATGTCAGAGTTGGAAAAGCCCTTAGATCCATTAGAACATGGAAGGCTAAGGCTGGAAGCCATGCTAGATCTTAGAAAATATCTTTTCCAGTTTTAATATTTTTACAGATTGTCTAAGCAAAAGTGTTCCCTGACCTTCAACAGTACCACCACTGATTATTTTATCTAAACCTTTGGGGATTTTGTCAAGTCCACTTTGTAAACCAATCTTGTTCCAGTCTCTCTGCCTGAGGATGCTGCTAAGTATTCTGGAGATGTGGAGTTTCTTAAAATCATGGGTTTTTTAAAGTGATTTTCTTATGCAACCATTCTTTTACAAAGAGCTGTTTTTTGAGCAAAAGTTGATCCACATGATTGAAAGGGGCTGGTTTTCTTGTCATGAGCAATTCTGGTTGTTTTGTCAGTTGTGCAATTTTTTGCTTATTCATTATTGTTGGGAGAAATGATTTTGTCATATCTCATCCAAGGCAAATTCTGTATGATATTGCCCCACTAAGGTCCTTTCATAATCACTTCTCTGGCTTTCCTTATGGTAATAGGGACAGCTCATACTTCTAATGTTCTCAAATACCCTTGTGGAGAAAGAAAAGAAAGAAAAAAGAAATTTTCTTTATTTCAGAGGAATATTAGCCTCAGGGGAAGTGTTTGGTCCAAATGATTTTAAGTAGAGAGTGAAAACAGAAATTCCACCCAGGTCTTAGGACACACCCTTCAACATCCACTTGTTCACTTGAGTTTAAGTCTTCTTGACTCTGTGAACCATGCAAATATGGAATTTTCTTAACAAATACTAGAGTGATTTGCCATTTCCTTCTCCAGTGGATTAAGACAAACAGGTAAGATGACTTGCCTACAGTAGCTGGTAAGTGCTCAAAGTCAAATTTGAATTCAGGTGTTCCTGGCTCCAGATCCAGTACTCTATCCATTGAATCATCTAGCTGTTTCCATATCCACTACTCCTCTGTGAAGTTGCAAGATATCCAAGTTGAAAAGGATCTCAGAAATGATCTATTTCAGGCTTCAGATCTTTTTTTAGATGGGCTGGAATCTAGCTACCACCACCATCTTCTATTTTGAAATGGATTTTTTTTTTAACCTAACTCTAGCTAAACAAGAATCTCTTCCATACCATCCAATCTGTGTTTCAAAACTTCTAGTAAGTAATTATTCCCAAGATAATCTATTCTTTTAGATCACTTGAATTATTCCCCCTTGCATTAAGCTTAAATCTACTTTGAATTTTCTGTCTTCCACTGGAATATGTTTCTTGAGAATAGGAATAGGATTTGGTTCATTCTTGAATCTGTTCCCCCAGTACTTAGCACAATACCAGGCTGGTGCTTAATGAATACCCCTTGATTTGATTCCATCTATTTTTCATAGATATTTTCCTTCTGCATACAAATAGAAAATGACAGCTTTATAATAGCCCTTCCAATATTGCAACCCATTGTCATGTACCTCCTCAGTCTTCTCTTCCCCAGGCTAGACTTCACAGATCCTTTCTCCTGATCGTTGTAGGACATGGCAGCCAGACCATTCGCCATCCTGGATATTCTCCTCTGGTTGCTTTCTGGCTGATTGATGTCTTTTCTAAAATGTGGTACCCAGAACTGAACCTAACACACCCAAATATGGTCTTACAGTTACTCCTGTCTTCATGTGGTCTAAGATTGCCATAGTGTTGGAGTTGCCATATCATATTATTGAAACTTATAAACTTGGTATTCCATTTTTCAAAAGGAACTACTGTCTAGATATGCTTCTTCTTACTTATAAAGCTGATTTTTAAAAACCCCACTGTAGTCCTTTACTTTTATCTCTATTTAAATTTTCTTAGATCTCACCCATTGTGCTGGGCTCCTAGATGTCACAGGGGATAGAGTGCCAGACTTGAGACAGGAAGACTCATCTTCCAAAGTTCAAACCTGATTTCAAACACTCACTAGCTGTGGGATGCTTTGCTTCAGTTTTCTCAACTGTGAGATGAGCTGGAGAAGGAAATGGCAAACCACTCCAGTATCTCTTCCAGGAAAACTCCAAATGAGTCACAAAAAGTCAGACATGACTGAAATGAAAGAAAAACATCTCATTATTAATAGCCAGTCAAAGTCTTATAGGATTCTGACACTGTCATCCAATGTGTTTACTATCCCTTCAAGCTTTGTATCATTTCCAAATTTGATAAACATGCTAGCTATGCCTTCAAACAAGTCACTGTTAAACACAAGTTTTGGAGTCCTGGATTAGGAAACTCCTATTGATTTACTGATGATGGCCCATGCCCTGGGGAGATAAAGGAGGGTATAACAATCCTTTCTCTCAAAGAGCTCATATCCTAATCAGGAGGCAATAATCTCAGAGAGGTAGATACCCACCACTAGGGACCCTGAGAAAGAACTCTTACAGAAGCTGGGATTAGACCAGAAGATATTAGAATGGTTTCCTAAGAGTCTGTTGTGAGAAATTTGCGTATAATGAAAATAATAATAAAAATAACAGAAATAATAGTTTCATTATATTGAAAAGAACCTTAGACTGTAAGTCATAAGGTAGAAAATACTGACTTGAAAAAGATTTCAGAGTTCTGCTAGACCAGGAGTTCTTAACCATTTTGAGATCATGGACTCTTTTATACAATTAGTCTAGAACCCAAGTAGACCATTGAGTCAAATAATCTTAGAGATGGAAGTGGCCTTAGTAATCATCAAACTAACCCCATTGCCTTCAAAGGTTCCATGTGATTTGTTTTTCATTCCCTTTTGTTTTCATTCATCTTTCACAATGTGACTAATACAGAAATATGCTTAACATAGTTATACATGTATAATCTGTATTACATTGCTCACTATCAAGAGGAAAGGGGTATAGAGAAGAAGGAAGGAGAAAAGGCAGAACTCAAAACATTACAAAAAGGTGAATGTTGAAAATGATCTTTGTATGTAATTGGAATAATAAATAAATTTAAATAAAAAATAAACTAAAAAAAAGGATTCCATGTTGTTCATTGCATTCCTAAATATAGTTGTGGAATTCTATTCATCAAAGTCAGATGCAGTGAAAGATGCAGTAAAAGATGTAGTATAGATGTAGGAAAAAAGGGTGGGAATTGGTTTAAGTATGTGTAGCCTCTGAGTATTCTGTAGTTTTAACCAGGATAGAAAACTATTAATAGCACTTAAGGATGACCTAAAGAAAAAAGAAAGAAAAGAAACTCTGCCCTCATGTTAATATTTAACAAGTTAGTAAATGTTGTATGTAGTCCAAAGATGAAATCCCAGGGCAGCTAGTTGGCGCAATGGATAGAACCCTGGTTCTGAAGTCAGAAGGACCTGAGTTCAAATTCAGACTCAGACACTTAATAATTGCCTGACCGTATGACCTTGGGCAAGTCACTTTAATCCCATTGCCTTAAAAAAAAGAATGTGAAGATGAAATCCTACCAGGGAATGGTAAATGAATAGTAAAGGAATTGTAAATGCATTGGATGACAGTGTCAGAATCCTATAAGATTTTGACTGGCTATTAATAATGAGATGTTCTTTCATTTAAGTCATGTCTAACTTTTTTGTGACTCATTTGGAGTTTTCCTGGAAGAGATACTGGAGTGGTTTGCCATTTCCTTCTCCAGCTCATCTTATAGTTGAGGAAACTAAGGCAAAGCATCCCACAGATTCAAGAAAACTAAGGGAATGGGAGGACCAAAAATATTTGAGATTCATGGAACTTGTAGTCATTAGTGTATGCAGGAAAAAGGGTCAAGTAAAAGATGAACCCTGTGCTATATTATGAATGAATAAATGAAAAACATTCAAGTGCTTACTATGTGCCAGAAAAAAGAGCTACACAAATACAAGCAAGTAAGACTGTGCCTCCCCTCATGGAGTTTATGTTCTAATAGAATACTAATTCTATAAGACAATACAGAGTGGGAATGATAGTGATGGGAGTAATTATAGTTCATATCTCTTAGGCACTTTTAAGATTTTAAAACACTTTTCTCATAATCTCTGAGATAGGAAATGAAAAATTAGAGTCCTACTCTTCCCTTTGAGACAGGAGAAAAATGAAGCTCAGAAAAGTGAGTTGATTCACCCAGGGTCATGTAGCTGACAGTTGCTGAATGGATATAGCATTGGACTTGGAGGCATAAAGACCTGAGTTTAAATCTAACCTTGTTCTTGTAAATACTTAGATATAAGTATCCCTCTTTTCTGTCCCTTCCCTCCACTTGTCAGCTAGCAACCTGAAATAGGTTATACATGTATAACTATGTTGAACAGGTTTCCATATGTGACCTCGGACAGATCATTTAACTCTTGTTTCTCTCAACTTCCTCAACCATGAAAAGGTGACAAAATATTTTCCTAAGATTGTTGTGAGGCTAAAATTAAACAATAATTGTACTGTGTTTAGTATAGGGGCTGGGAGATAGTAGGTTCTATAAAAATTATTTATATTATTATCATTTTTATTATTACCAGGAATATAACACATTCTTGACTTCAGGCAGGAAATGATCTGAAGGATGTAGGAAATTAGATAAACAAAAAGTATTTGTTAATTGTTTACTAATCACTATGAACTAGGCACTGGGGAAACAAACAAAGCTATAAATAACCCTTTCCTTCAGCTAGGTGGAACATGGATAGAGCACAGGGCTGGAATCCAGGAGACCTGAATTCAAATCCAGGCTCAGACAATAACCAGCTGTGTGACCCTGGGTCAGTCATGCAACCCTGATTGCCTCAGTTTCCTCATCTGTAAAGTGAGCTGGAGAATAAAATGGCAAACCACTCCATTGGTTTATTAGCAAAAATAGACAAAAGCATAAATGATTATCACTATTATTAAATGATTATTATTTTGACATAATTACAATTTAGTAAAATATTCTCACAAAGAAATTTTCAATAATTTGTCAAGAAAATAAAAAAAAGGAAAGGAAAGCAGATTGATAGCACAAATAAAAACTTAAAGACCTTTGAAATGGTCGATAAAAACTAATTTGCAATCTGGTATTTTCCATTTCCCATTTTCCACTAATAACTTGACTATTTGATCATTAGTATTTTATTAATAGCTCAAAACTAATCTCTGAATAATGCCAACTTTGTCAACAGATTATCTTTCTTTTTTTTTCTCCTCAGGAGCTGTCAGCCAGGCTTCTGTCCATTCACAGTGACCAGGACCTTATTGTGGTGACATTTAAAACTTTTGAAGAAATATGGAAGTTTTCTACCTATTACTGTCTAGGTAAGGAACTTAGCATCCTAGGAAGAAATGTAAAATTGTTCCTCATTATCCCTTTTGGGTTCAACTCCTGCTTCAGACACTTATTATTAATTCTAATTATTAATTCTAATTAATTCTAAGTAAGCACCTTAATCTCTCTGAGCCTCAGTTTTCTCATCTGTAAAATGGGGATAATGATAACACAACCCCCCCAGACTTGTTGTGAGGATCAAATGAATTAACTTTTCTAAAGTGTTTTGCAAACCTTAAAACTTTGTAAAAATGCTATCTATCATAATCAGTATTTTTATAATAAAATCATTTATGTTATTATTGAAATTTTCTTTGTGAGAAAATGTTTTACTAAATTGTAACTATGTCAAAATAATAATTATTTAATAATAGGGATAATCATTTATGCTTTTGGTTATTTTTGCTAATAAAACTTATCTGGTAGTTTTTCAAAAACAGGTAATAGGGGCAGCTAGGTGGCACAGTGGATAGAGCACTGGTCCTGGAGTTAGGAGGGCCTGAGTTCAAATCTAGCCTCAGGCACTTAATAATTGTCTGGCTGTGTGACCTTGGGCAAGTCACTTAACCCATTGCTTTAAATAAATATTTTTAAAAAACAGATAACAAATATTCTTTAATGATATTTATAATCACAACCTATTTCATTTTCATAGTTCTTTAAATTAAATAATAAAGGTATAATATTCCCCTTCCTTTATTCATAGGGAAACCAGAGATCAAAGAATTATAGAATTATAATGACTTGACCAAAGTCACAGGCCTAACCTTCTGATTTCAAGTCCTTTCTATCAAGTGATAGTATTGCAGTTGATTGTTGTCCTTTGTTCTTGAAAAGGACCAAAATGGTATCACTATGTTAAAGTCAAGTCTTGATAAGTATAGAGAGATGAATAGAGCATTTATTAAGTTTTTATTGTATGCCAAACATTATGGAAAAGCTTAAGGATACAGAGAGAAGCAAACAAGCCAGTCTTTGGCCAGTAAGAGCTTACATTCTAATGGGAGAAGGTAATGCATGAAGGAGAACTGGAGAGTTGGAAGTTGGTGAGAAAACAAGTTTGGGCAAGGTGTGGAGATGACAAGGAATTGCTAGGGTTGCTTGGTTCTGGGTAAAGTAAGAAAAGCTCACTTACCTCTCAGAGACCAATTCCCAGGCTCCCAGACAATTTGACATTTAAGGCACACAGATAATTATATCTTCTTTTAAAAAAAAATATTTTATTTGTTTTTCCAACTACAAGCAATGATAGTTTTTACTAATCTATTTTTTGCAAGGTTTTTGAGTTTCACAATTTTTCTCCCTTCTTCCTTTCCCCCAACATAAAGCAATCTAATATAAGCTCTATATTTATAACTATACTAAACATCATCATCGTCATCATCATCATCATCATCATCATCATGTTTGTCCTTCATTTTTGAAGAAGACCAAGACAACAGGGAGGTGATACCATGATCGATATTAAATGTGTTGTGAGAGAAGAATCACATACAAAAGCAAGAAAACATTAGAGAGAAAAATGACATTTTATATATAAGATAATTTTTTAAAAGATGTTATATATTAAGATAATTTTTAAAAATTGAAGATAATAGGGGTGGGGCCAAGATGGCGGAGAGAAGACAGGCACAGTTCTAAAGTCTCCTGATCTCTTCCCCATCTATCACATGAAACAAACCTCTTAAAAGAAATCTGCACCAGGAAACCCAGAAAGAAAAGCCAGGAGAGGAAAATCTACCTCAGGATTTGTATGCTGCAGCAGCCTTGGCTGAGTACTGGCAGGCCCAGGTGTGTGAGCAAAAGAACCAGCCCAGCTGAGGAATCACCTCAGGCCAGGGTAAAGCCCACCATTGATTGAAGGCAAAAGAATTCAATAGCTCCAATTCCCTCCCTCAAGTAAAGGGAGGTCTCTCAACCAAGGTCACAGACACCCCAGAGAGGGCAACCAGCTCCTCCTACTGGCCAGCCAGAGAAACTGCACTCAGTAAAGCCTTTAGAGATCCCAAGCACAGGTGAACCAGCCCCACCCAACTCAAGGTCTTAGCATAATGAAGAAGGGTCAGCAGAAAGGTGGATCCATAGAAAAATTCCTGGAAGGGAAAGACCCCAACCCAGAGATACCTGGAATCTCTGAGGAGAATACAATCTGGTCTCCAGCACAGAAAGACTTCCTTGAAGAAATAAGGAAGGAGTTTAAAAATCAACTGGAAAATTTGGGGGAGACAATTAATACCTTGCAAAATGAGAATAATTCTCTCAGATCCTCAAATGAGCAAATGCAAAAAGAAATTAATTCTCTCAAAACCTCAATTGGTCAAATGGAAAGTTCTTTCAAAAGTAGAATCGACCAATTGGAAAAGGTTAATGAAGAAAACTCCTCCCCCCAAAAATAATGGAGTCTACAGAAACTAATGACTCCACGAGACAGCAAGAGTCAGTTAAACAAAATCAAAAAAATAGAAAAAATAGAAGCAAATGTGAAATACCTCATCAACAAAACCACTGACCTCGAGAATAGATCGAGGAGGGGAAACCTGAAAATTATAGGACTTCCTGAAAACATTGAAGAGAAAAAAAGCCTGGACTTACTATTACAGGATCTAGTGATGGAAAACTGCCCTGACATCATGGAATCCGAGGGCAAAGTAGTTATTGAAAGAGTACATCGATCCCCACCAGAAAAAGATCCTAAAAGGAAAACACCAAGGAATGTTGTGGCCAAACTCCAGAACTATCAGATAAAAGAGAAAATCCTGCAAGCAGCCAGAAAGAAACAATTTAAATATCAAGGAGCCACAGTAAGGATCACGCAGGACCTGGCTGCATCAACTTTAAGGGATCGAAGGGCCTGGAACAAGATATTTCAAAGAGCAAGGGAGCTTGGAATGCAGCCAAGAATCTACTTTCCTGCAAAGCTGAGCCTTCTCTTCCAGGGAAAAAGATGGACATTTAACGAAATGGAAGAATTCCAAAAATTTCTGATGAAAAGACCAGAGATAAACAGAAAATTTGGATATCAAACAGGAGGTTCAAGAGACACATGAAAAGGTAAAAAAAAAGGGGGGGGCAGTAAAAGGAAAAAAATGCAATCCAGCAAGTTGAAACTGGCTATATCCCATCATAGGGAGGGGTAGAGACTCATAAATCCTGAGAATCCTGAGAAATGTAACTCTAACAGAGAGAATATACCTAGCCAGAAATGCTGGACATCCATGACCTATCCATGAGATTGATATCTAATGGGATCTAACTGGCTTTAACTCCACCGGGGAGAAAGACTCTAATAACTCTCAGGAATTTGGACTCTATTCAACAGAATATACTGAACTAGAAGGGTCAGACACTCAGAATTTTCTATGACTTAGATAGAATGATCTAAAAAAAATACACTACCTCCCTAAAAAGGGGGACAGGAAAGAGACGGGAGGAGGGAGGGGATGGAATGGGACAAATCTCATTACACTAAGAGGTACAAAAAACCTATGGTAATAGAAGGGAAGAAGGGAGTAGAGGAGAAACACCTGAATCTTCTCATCAGACTTGGCTTAAAGTCAACCTACACATACTCAGTTAACTTATAAAACATCTAACCTTTCAAGAAGTAAAAGGGGAAAAGGGGAGGGGGGACAGAGAAAGGGAAGGAAAGTGGAGGAAATAAGGGGAAATAACAAAAGGAAGGGAAGGGAACAGGGAAAGGGGAAAGAAAGGGGAGGGAGTGATATAGGAGGGCAAACACACTGAAGGGGGTGGTATTCAAAAACAAAATACTGGGGAATATGGATAAAAGGGGGGGAAAGGGGGAAAAATACAAACAGAGAGAAGATAGCACAGAGGGCAATAAAGAATTAGTAATCATAACCTTAAATGTGAATGGGATGAACTCTCCCTTAAAACGTAAGCAAATAGCAGAGTGGATTAAAAACCAGAATCCTACAATATGCTGCTTACAAGAAACTCATTTGAAGCAGAGAGATACATATAGAGTAAAGGTAAAAGGTTGGAGCAAAATATATTTTGCTTCAGCTGAAGTAAAAAAAGCAGGGGTAGCAATCCTTATCTCAGACAAAGCAGCAGCAAAAATAGATAGCATTAAAAGAGATAAGGAAGGAAACTTTATCCTCCTAAAAGGTACCATAGACAATAAAGTCATTTCAATATTGAATATATATGCACCCAGTGGGACAGCACCCAAATTCTTAGAGGAGAAGCTGAAAGAATTACAGGAAGACATAGACAGCAAAATGCTACTAGTAGGAGACCTCAACCTCCCGCTATCAGATCTAGATAAATCAAATCATAAAACAAGCAAGAAAGAAATTAGGGAGGTAAATAGATTGTTAGAAAAATTAGATATGGTAGACTTATGGAGGAAACTGAATGGGGATAGGAAGGAATATACCTTTTTCTCTGTAGTACATGGAACTTATACAAAAATTGACCATGTACTAGGACATAAAAACCTAATGATCAACTGCAGAAAGGCAGAAATAGTGAATACATCTTTCTCAGATCACAATGCGATAAAAGTCATATGCAATACTGGGCCAAGGAGATATAGACCCAGAGCAAATTGGAAACTGAATAACCTCATCTTAAAAAATGAGTGGACCAAAAAACAAATTATAGAAAGAATTAACCATTTTATCCTAGATAATGATAATAATGAAACAACATACCAAGACCTATGGGATTCATTCAAAGCAACTCTCAGGGGATATATTATAGCTCTAAATGGTTATATGAATAAATTGGAGAAAGAGGAAATCAATGAACTAAACAAAAATTAGAGAAAGAACAAATCAAAAATCCCCAATCAAATACCAAATTAGAAATTTTAGAAATCAAAGGAGAAATTAATAAAATTGAAAGCAAAAAAACTATTGAATTAATAAATAAAACCAAAAGTTGGTATTATGAAAAAACCAATAAAATTGATGAACCTCTGGTCAATTTGATTAAAAAAAAGAAAGAAGAAAACCAAATTGCTAGTATTATAAATGAAAAAGGTGAACTCACCACCAATGAGGAGGAAATTAAAGTAATAATTTGAAATTATTTTGCCCAACTTTATGCCAATAAATTTGATAATCTAAGTGAAATGGATGAATATTTACAAAAATATAAGTTGCCCAGGTTAAATGAAGAAGAGATTAAATACCTGAACAACCCTATCTCAGAAAAAGAAATTCAACAAGCCATTAGTGAACTCCCTAAAAAAAAATCTCCAGGGCCTGATGGATTCACAAGTGAATTCTACCAAACATTTAAGGAACCATTGGTTCCAATCCTATATAAACTCTTTGGAAAAATAGGGAAAGATGGAACTCTGCCTAACTTTTTCTATGAAACCAATATGGTACTGCTACCTAAACCAGGAAGAGTTAAAACAGAGAAAGAAAATTATAGAACTATTTCCCTCATGAATATAGATGCAAAAATCCTAAATAAAATCTTAGCAAAACGACTACAACAAGTCATCACTAGGATAATACATTATGATCAAGTAGGATTTATTCCAGGAATGCAGGGTTGGTTCAATATTAGGAAAACTGTTAGTATACTCAATTATATCAATAACAAACCTATCAGAAACCATATAATCATATCAATAGATGCTGAAAAAGCTTTTGACAAAATACAGCATCCATTCCTATTAAAAACACTAGAGAGTGTAGGAATAAATGGACTGTTCCTTAAAATAATGAGCAGTATCTATCTGAAACCATCAACAAGCATTATACTCAATGGGGAGAGGCTAGAGGCATTCCCAATAAGATCAGGGGTTAAACAAGGGTGCCCATTATCACCACTACTATTCAATATTGTATTAGAAATGTTAGCATCAGCAATTAGAGAAGAAAAAGAAATTAAAGGAATTAGAATTGGGAAGGAAGAGACAAAACTCTCACTATTCGCAGATGACATGATGGTCTACCTAGAGAATCCCAAAAAATCATCTAAAAAAATACTGGAAACAATTAGCAATTTTAGCAAAGTTGCAGGTTATAAAATAAACCCCCATAAATCCTCAAATTTCCTATATATGACTAGCAAGAAACAGCAGGAAGAGCTAGAAGGAGAAATTCCATTCAAAGTAACCTCAGACAGTGTAAAATACTTGGGAGTCTATTTGCCAAGACAAACTCAGAATCTTTTTGAAAACAATTATAAAACACTTCTCACATAAATTATATCAGATTTAAATAACTGGGCAAATATCAACTGCTCATGGATAGGTAGAGCTAATATAATAAAACTGACAATTCTACCAAAACTAAACTATCTGTTTAGTGCCCTACCAATCAAAATTCCAAAAAATTAATTTAATGAGCTAGAAAAAATTGTAAGTAAATTCATATGGAGAAATAAAAAGTCAAGAATTGCCAGGAGCTTAATGAAAAAAAAATGCAAACGAAGGTGGCTTAGCACTACCAGATCTAAAATTATATTATAAAGCATCAGTCATCAAAACTGTTTGGTACTGGCTAAGAAATAGAGTGGTGGACCAGTGGAATAGACTAGGTGTAAAAGCAGGAGAGGATTATAGTAATATGCTGTTTGATAAACCCAAAGAGTCAGGCCACGGGGATAAAAACTCCCTCTTTGATAAAAACTGCTAAGATAATTGGAAGTTAGTATGGAAGAAACTTAGATTAGACCAACACCTCACACCCTTTACCAAGATAAGATCCAAATGGTTACAGGACATAGACATAAAAAACAATACTATAAGCAAATTAGAAGATCAAGGACTAGTCTACCTGTCAGATCTATGGAAAGGGGAACAGTTTATGACTAAGGAAGAGTTGGAGAACATCACTAAAAACCAATTAGATGATTTCGATTACATTAAATTAAAAAGTTTTTGCACAGGTAAAACCAATGTAATCAAAATCAAAAGAAAAGTAGTAAATTGGGAAACAATCTTTACAACTAATGATTCTGACAAAGGACTCATTTCTAAAATATACAGAGAACTTAGTCATATTTTTAAAACAAAAAGCCATTCCCCAGTTGACAAATGGTCAAAGGATATGCAAAGGCAATTTACAGATGAGATCAAAGCAATCCATAGCCATATGAAAAAATGCTCTAAATCATTAATTATTAGAGAAATGCAAATTAAAGCTTTGTTGAGGTACCACCTCACACCTCTCAGATTGGCCAGTATGACCAGGAAGGATAATGATCATTGTTGGAAGGGATGTGGGAAATCTGGGACACTATTACACTGTTGATGGAGCTGTGAACTCATCCAACCCTTCTGGAGAGCTATTTGGAACTATGCCCAAAGGGCAACAAAAATGTGCATACCCTTTGACCCAGCTATACCACTACTGGGTCTATACCCTGAAGAGATAAGGAAAAAGGGTAAAAACATTACTTGTACAAAAATATTTATAGCAGCCCTGTTTGTGGTGGCAAAGAATTGGAAATCCAGTAAATGTCCTTCATTTGGGGAATGGTTTAGCAAATTGTGGTATATGTATGTCATGGAGTACTATTGTTCTATTAGAAATCAGGAGGGACGGGATTTCAGGGAAACCTGGAGGGATTTTCATGAACTGATGCTGAGTGAGATGAGCAGAACCAGAAAAACACTGTACACCCTAACAGCAACATGGGAGTGATGTTCAACCTTGAAGGACTTGCTCATTCCATCAGCGCAACAGTTGGGAACAATTTTTGGCTGTCTGCAAAGGAGAGTACCATCTGTATCCAGATAAGGAGCTGTGGAGTTTGAACAAAGTACAAGGACTATTCCCTTTAATTCGGAAAAAAAAAAACCCAGATGTCTTATGGTTTGATCTGGTTACCTCTGAGAATTCTGTTCTCTTTAAGGATATGATTTCTCTCTCATCACACCCAATATGGATCAAGGTACAACATGGAAACGAAGTAAAGACTGATGGAGTGCTATCTGTGGGGTGGGGGTGGGGGGAGGGAAGCAAGATTGGGGGAAAACTATAAAACTCAAATAATATCTTTAATAAAAATAAAAAAAATTGAGGATAATAGTCTTTGGTCTTCATTTAAACTCCACAGTTTCTTCTCTGGATATGGATGATTAAATATATCTTCTAATGCTAGAACATGTCCTGGGAAAAAAAGTAATTTTGATGAATCCTTGATGGGATCATTTAGTTAAAAGGACATAGGTTTTTATGCAATCATAGAATTTAGAACTGATGGGGACCTTAAAGCTTGTCTAGTTCTACCTCCTTCATTTTGAGGGACCTTGGGCCACATACAGCTAAATGACTCAGTGGATAGATCTCTTAGCCTAGAGTCAAAGATCTGATTTTAAATCCAGCCTCAGACATTTGGTAGCTGTGTGACCCTGGGCAAGTCACGTAACCTCTGTTTGCCTAATTTAGTGGAAAAATAAATGGAAAACTTTCCCCTTATCTTTGCCAAGAAAATCCCATGGACAGTTGGTCCAAGGGGTTACAAGAGTTGGATACCACTGAGGTGAAGGGAGGTTAAAGCCTTATAAAGAGATAGTTGACAAGGATAAGAACTGGTTGTGCAGTTTCATTGTTATAGAGAGCTTCCAAATGAAGACATGCTCTCTCCTAATTCACATTGGCATTATAGTCTTAAAAGGGGGACTAAATCCCTGAAATTATTGTGCCATTATGTTCCAGTGACTCCAAAGTCAACTCTGTTCACAATCTTTTGCTGTCTTTCTTTCAAAAAGTCATCACATGATAATAATTGCCATAGTCAGAATCTGAATTCAGGATTTTGCGGTCATTACTAAGTCATCATGTTTTCCACTCCCCATACAATCATTTGGAGTCCAGAGCTCTGGGTGCTGATTTTGTCCCTTTCTTCTTTTTTCCATCTATAAAATTAGAATAATAGCATGTCTTCAACTTCATATGGTGCTTTTGAGGTTTAAATGAAATAAAGCTTGTGAAATGCCTTATGAACTCAAAAATGCTGCACGTGTTAAATTACTGTGATCACCATCGTCCATCAGCATGTCTATTGTTGGCTTGCAGCTCATTTTCTTGTAATTTTGCTTCTACTCATTTTCATATAATTTTGTTTCTTTTAACAGGATCTCTCAAGGAGACACTTTTAACAAAGGCATCTTCCTTCTTTGCAAATGTTGAAATAGTTTTTCTGCACTCAATTCTGATTGTTGTCTTAGCAGATGGCTCCACTTACCTCCATTTTGTAAGGGGGTAAGGAAACACAAAAGGCTTTCTAATTTTATCTTTCTATTGGCTAGGTTTCATAAACCACTGCATGGAAAACTTGTTGATGGACCAAGACTATTGGCTTCTCTCCAGCTATGACAGCAGGGAAAACAGTGCAGATTTCAATGCCGGGATTGATGTCTTTATTGATGAAGAGGCTTTACAGTTAATGCACAAAAGCCTATTAATTCAAGAAGGTGAGAATTGCTTGGAAGATGAGGTATATTTGGAAGATAATCATTTTTTCCTTCAGGAAATGAAGGAGAACAAGGATAGAAATAAACTCATGTAATCTTGAAATTTTGAGACTAAAATTTTCAATTCTTTTTATCAATGAAAACTGTGCTAAAATGGAATTGACTGTCCTGAAAAGTAGTGGGTTCCCTGTCACCAAAGATGCTTATTAGTTGACCACCAATTAGAGCTGTAAAGGACCCTAGAGACCATAAAATACAACCCTCTCATTTATAAAGTGCTCTGCAAACCTGAAAGTGTAATCTATATGAATATTATTAGTTATTATTACATATGAGGAAACTGAGTTCTAGTGAGCTTAAGTGACCAAAATTAGAGGTAAAGGACTTTAGACATCATCATCATCAAATACACCCTTGAATTTATAAAGTGCTTTGTAAGCCTTAAAGTGTTATCTATATGTTATTGTTGTTACATATGAGGAAGCTGAGTCCTAGCAAGATTAAGTGACCTATCTAAGATCACACACACAGGTTTCTTTGAGTCAGCACTTTGAAGTCCATTCTAGAGGTGATCACCCAACCAACAAGTATTTATTTAGCAGCTACTGTGTCCTGGACTGTGTAAAAATTAAATAATTTTTAATTTTATTAATTTTAATGGAAAACAGTTGTTTTGGGTGATCATAGGATCAATGACCTAAAAGCAAAATGGGACCTCAGAGGTCATCTAGTACAACCCTTGTATTTTACAGAAAAGAGGTAAAGTGATTTAATTTTATTAATTAAATAATTTTTACATCTCAGAAAGTTTACTTTCTACTAGGGAATACAATATGCCTATACAGAAGTATATTCAGAATAAATTCAAGATAATTAAAACTTAAGCCAAAAGGAAGGATGATGAAAGGAAAATTGTGGAAAAGACAATTTTTCAGCTGAGTCTTGAAGGAAGAGTATGTTTCTTTGATGCAGATGTGACAGAGCTTCTAGGTTTGGGGGATGGTCACTATAAAGTCATAGAGATGGAAGATGGATTGGTATGTGAGCAACAGAGAGGTCAGTTTGGCTAGACTGAAAATGTGAGTTTAGGGTAAATGCTGGAAGATAAGAAGTTTGGAAATATAGGTTGAAGACCTTTAAAATAGCTTATATTTTATCTAAGTGGTCATAGGGAATCACTGGAATTTATCCAATAATTGAAATGTTGTGGTTGGAATGAACTTAAGAAAAAATCCCTTTGGCAGTTCTATGGTGGATGCATTGGCATGGAGAAAGATTAATTAGAAGACCATTTACACAGTCTAGGCAAGAGGGGAAGATGGATGAAGGGGAGTGAGTCTTTAAACAAGGTAATTAGCTAATAGAATATTGTAATATTCCAGGTGGGAGATGATTAAGACCTGAAAGTGGTAACTGAGAATAAAAAGGATTTGGATGTCAGAGAATTTGAAGATGCAAAATTGAGAAAATTAGTAACCAATTAGATATGGGGATTGAGAGAGAATGAGTAGTTGAGGATAATGCTAAGGAGATGAATTTGGAAGAACAGGAAAATGATTTTGGGAAACAGATAATGATTGAATTTGAGATGTCTCTAAGTTTGAAATTTAGAATGAATAGTGTAAAAGCTGAACCCGGGAGAGAGATCCAGGCTGGTTATATCCTGTGAATTATTTGTATAGAGATGATAATTAAACCTTTTGGAGTTGATGAAGTCACTTTCAGAGAATATATAAATAAAGAAGAAAAGAGCCCAGGACAGAGCCTTGAGATACATCCACAATTGTGACATAGTTGAAGATGCAGAAAAAATTGAGAAAGGTCAGAAGGGTAAGAAGAAAATAGAGAATTGTCTCATTAAAAACCTAGGGAGGAGAATATTTAGTAGGAGTGAGAGTGATCAAGAGAATCAAAGGCAGTAGAGTCCAATAATAAGGATGAAGACTAAGAAAATAAAGTCAGAGTTGACTTTGATTATATTAAAGCAAAGTACTAAACTAGTTGACTCGATCTCTTCTAGAATTAAAATTCCATGAAATTGCTTAATGTTAAAGTATGATGATTAATTCATTACTAAATTTTGTTCTTTTTACTTATCTTTTGATATGGGAGGCTGAAATTGTTTTAGGATACATTTATTAATAGAAATATTTTGTTGCCATTGTTTTGGTCTGGATTTTTGATTTCCTTGGAGTAGGGGACTCTCTACCTCTACCATTGCAGATTAACAGCTATATTGCAACTAGTAGTCTTGGAGAGTTGTCTAAGTCATTGAAAGATTATGTGCCCAGAGTCAAATAGCCAGTGTGTGTCAGAGACAGGTTTAACTCAGATCTTTCCCAATTCCAATGTTGCCTCTCAATAACAACAACAGTAAGAACTCTTAAATCTATAGTGAACAAAAAGAACAAAAAGCTCTTTTTAAAAACAACTTTACACAATATGTTGGACAAGTATTGTTCTTATTTGATAGTTGAAGAAATTGAAGTTCAGAGAGATTAGGTAAATTTCCTTCCAGTGATAGCTATCACTATGTGAACCTCTTGCTTCCTATCTCTCCCCTTTATGGTGGTATTTCAGGATACAGAATAAAATCAACTGGAGTTATCCAAATATTTTATCCAATCCCCTTAGAACAAGCCTGCTACCCAACAGAACTCAATTTCAATTTTTCCTAGGATTCAGTAAGACACAACTTCTTTCCTCTCTCATCTTCCATGATAGCGCTCTCTCTCTCTCTCTCTCTCTCTCTCTCTCTCTCTCTCTCTCTCATCCCTCCCCAAATGTTACATCAGCCCAGATGTATTCACAACTCTTGTCATTTATTGATATTATTTGATCTACATTAGCATAGTTTTGCACACCCAGTCCAAACCCTAGGTGGGAGTTAGGGTAGAGGGAGTATGGAAGCACTCTATTGCCTAGATATTCCTGCAAAACAGTTGTTTTTGGTGATCATAGGATCAATGACCTAAAAGCAAAATGGGACCTCAGAGGTCATCTAGTACAACCCTTGTATTTTACAGAAAAGAGGTAAAGTGATTTGTTCAAAGTCACTTAGATAACAAGGGTCAGATGTGAAATTCTGTCCACCATATCCTTTTATCTCCATTATAGAAATCAGTTCAGGGTTCTTTTCCTATTTCCTAGATTTGCATTATCTGGGAGCTTTCCAGGTTTGGAAGTGCTGAATTACTCAGTCCACTTCATTCCCCACTGACTCACTTGAAGTTTCCAGTCCTTCTTGGCATTCTCCTTGACAGAAATGGGGAAATAAGAGGAGTATCATAAATTATAAAAAAGATGAGATTGACTCTATGCAAAGTCAGGCTCATCACTTGTACAGCTCCAACATCTACTTGTTACTACATAGCATAATGGTTATTTAATTTTCCAGGTTATTTTGAGACTGAAATGAGATAATATTTGAAATGTGCTTAGAATAGTACCTCCTACCTAGTGATAAATGCTTATTAACTGATAGTCCTCCAGTGATGGGGAATTCACTACTTTTTGAAGAAAAAAAGGCAAAGTTGCTGAAAAATGAAGTGGGGCTTTTTGGGGGGAGAATTATCTGGTTTACATAGAAAAAAAGATATTTTAATAGGATATGAAAACAAATTTTATCCATTAAAGGTCATATCCAAAGACTGAAATCACCTTGAACTAATCATATTTATAGGATTTAACAAGGATTAAAAAAACCTCACAAGAAATAAAACCATATAATATATCAATAAATTTTTTCTTTTTGCTGACTTGAAAGAAAATCCTCTGATACATTTTAAGGGTCATTCTTTGTATTGTGTCCTGACAACCAAATAAGAGAGATCATCGTTCCAAGGCATGAAAGGAAGACTGGCCAGCCCTGCCAGATTGCATCACCAAGCTGTTTGAAGGTACTGACGCAGACTGTCCAGCCACTGTCTGATAGCCTCCCAAAGTCAACTGAAGGGGTGTCTGAGGAACTCTTGATTCCATTTCATCAGTAGGTACCGAAATAAATCTTCTCTTATGTCTACTTAGCAAAAAAGTTTTATGTTATTAGGTTGTACTGTTGAGCCTGAATGATGGGGGTTGGGCGGAAGGAATAATAATAGGTAATATCTCATTGTTTATTTTTTATTTTTTATATACCTCTTGCATAGTAAGTACCTAATACATATTTGACCATTTTATTTGATTTTTACCTGAAGAAGCTATGTCAGGATTCATTATCTCCATTGGACAGATGAGAAAACTGAGGTTCAGTGAGGGAGGGGTAAATGAGCAAGGACATTAGAACACAGAATGCCAGAGTTGAAAGAAAATTTAGAATTTAATATCAGGAAGAATGTAAGATCAGGAAGGGAACTCAAAAGATGATGGCTTTGTCACTTTCTATGTGACCTTGGACAAGTCACTAAGCCTCTGTGGGCATCAGCTTCCTCATCTATAAAATGTTGAAAGTGGCTATGGTTGACTTGGACTAGATGACTTCTCAGGTCTCTTCCTCTTTTAAATTTATTATTTTATGATTGTTCTTAAGAGTTTCACCTGGGTTAGCTAGGTGGTGCAGTGAATGGTGCACTGGTTCTAGAGGAAGGAGGACTTGAGTTCAAATCCAGCCTCTTACACAATACTTTCTTAGTTGTGTGACCTTGGACAAGTTACTTAACTTGACTTGCAAAAGCCAAAAAAAATTTTTTTTTTACCAAATGGAGTCTTGTATGAACCATATGTGGATTGTTTTCTCTTCTCTACCTCTCAGTATCTCCATTCTTCTTTAAGATTCAGCTTAAGTGCCATCTTCTACATGAAGGTTTTCCTTATCCCTTCTCTGCTCAGATTCTATTACTTTCCCTTTCAACTTCACATTTGAGCTGTTTTCTATATATCTATATATGTACATGATGTCCCCTACCCCTTTCCATTAGACAGTCTGCTCTCTGAAGGACATTTTTTAATTGATTCCTGTCTCTACCCAGCCTGGAATGATAAAAGTTGATAGAACTCTGTTATTTATGAATCCACCTAGGAAGTCAAAGGCAAGGTTATTTGGGGTCTTTCCTTTGATGTGCATAGGTATTTTCTAAAGATTTCTCTCTTTTTTCCTCCCAAAGGTGGTCTCTTAAGGTGCAGTCTAATCCTGTAGATATCTTCATTGATGAATCCACAATCTACAATCAAACTGGTAAAAAATCTTGTTTGCCTTTCTCTGCCATGTCTAATTAATTTCAGTTGAACTGAAAAACTTAATTTGGACTGAATGTGTCTGGAAGAGCTGCCACATGAATCACCTAGCATAGATAAGATGATGCAATGTCACCCATATGCTGGGTCAGACTCAACAAAGCTATTATATCATTTTATTGAAATTATTGTCTTTTTAGCAACCAAAAACAGGAAAACAAGCAAATAAAGAAAAAAATTGTCTTCCTTCAATGGAAGATAACATAATAATAACATCAAGTGTGATGTTAGCAAGTATTATCTCTGGGCCTACGTTTTTGCCTCCATAAAACAGGGGAGGCAGGGTGGAACCAGATGATTGTTGCTAAGGGATTCTTCCAGTTCTGATATTGTATGACTCTAAAATTTGTGAATGATCATTAGTTCTATGTTTCTATGACAGCTTATGTCTAATAAGTCTTCTAGATCTGTCTTAAATGTCTAATAGACATTTCCTTCAGAACAGCTAAGTGAGGTAGATATTATACACATTTTACAGAGGAGGAAACTGAGTCAGAAATGAAGCAACTTTTATCCATGCTCACATACAAAATGTCAAGTTAAGGCTAACATTTAAGGTTTCTCAACTCTCAAAACCAGTATTATTTCCACTCCAATGACCACATAATTGTTAAATGTTTTCTACAGAACCTTTCAAAAAATTTTCTTCCCCACTTAATGGCAATCATCACCTTGTATCAAGTTCATATATGGGGGACTAATGAACTCAGAATCTTTGAACAAATGATATAATATGATATAATACCTATCAATCATTTAGCACAAAGCAGATGCTAAAGAAATGCTTCTTCATTTTTCCCTAATAATAATTTAAATAACAAATGAAAGGCAAGTACTTCAAATTTTGTTTCAAATAGTGTTCATTATTTAAATATTTTGAGGGTACTTTTTTTGGCCACCATCCTTTCCTTCTAGTTTGTACAAACTCTTGAAGCACTTTCAGATCAAAAACAAAAATCGTTTTTAGACTAAAACAAAGCAAAAAAAAACCCCAAAACAACATTATACCAGGGAGTTAAATTGTGTTAATTTTATTGAATGTGTTTTATGACCACATCTATATCATTCATTTTAGACACTAGTCTGATATAGAACTTCAGTCCAAGTTAATCTATGGTGGAATTCATCCTGGACTTAAGAGGGTATAGACCTCCGATGCTGTAGCTTGCATTCAAGACCACACTTCAATAATATTTTGCTTTTTATGTATCAATTTGCTCAAAACAGTCCTGTGAGAGAAACTGTCCAGGGATATTTACATTTTCCAGAAGAGAAAATTGAGATGTAAAGAAGAAAAAAAACATTTGCAGTCAATGAAGTTAGCACTGGAAGGAAACTTAGAGTTCATCTAATCCTGTCCTCTCAATTTACAAAGGAGGAAACTGAGACCTGGAATGATTCATTAACTGTCTCAAGATTATCAGGATTTGAACTCAGGTCCTTTAATTCCAGATCCATGACTCCTTCCACTATGCCAAACTATTTCAGTGAAATGACTTGCTCATGCTAACAGAGCTAGTCAGAGATAATTCTATTGATTTTAATGGTTTTTGTGCTACACTACACCTCCTCATGTTTCCCAATTTTATAACCACCCCTGAAATTTCAATTCCACACAATTGTGTGAAAAAAGCAATGTAATGACAGATTCATTTACATCTTTATGCAAATATATTAGGACTATAATTTTGTCATCACCAGATTTCTATCCTGAGGATAAAATTATTGTTCTACCTAAACTCCCAAAATAGAACAAATGTCTTGCCATGGTGGGTAACAAATTTCCTGTCCCTAGAGCTGTTGAGGCAAAGGCTTGATCACCACTTGTCCGAGGGTGTGAAAGGTTCCCTTCCTAAGGCCAAGAGTTAAAGAAGATGACCTCTGAGTTCCCATTGGGCTCCAGGAGTTTATGATTTTATGTTTAAGACTAAATTAGAAGTTAGGACGTGTGTATTTCCATGCCAGCTCTGACCCAGACCCGCTGAAAAGTCATAGGCAAGTCACTTGCCTAATCTATTCTGTTTCCATATTCATATATGGAGGTGATAATCCCCACTATAGTTTTTTTTGGTTTATTTGTTTTTTTTTTTTAAAGAGAATAAGTCCCATAGAAATATGAGGAAGAGATAAAGTGACTCAAAAACAAGAAGGTGGGAATGTGACAGCCCTGCTGTTCACTTGCCAAACTGGATTTTTTACAAGTTAATCAAATAATTCAATTAAAGAACTCTCTTACATTTTCCTCTTTAGGAACATGCAATTGAAGTGAAGTACCTACTGTGGGCAAGAATTGTGCTAGAAATTGGTGTGATCCAAAGTTTAAGTAAAACATTGACCTTACTCTCAAAGAGCTTATAGATGGGAAAGAGGATAAGATACCAGTGCAGTAATATATAATTACCTCATTATATCAGAGGATAAAACAAAGTGCTTAATGAAAACGGAGATGACAAATTACTTACAACTGTGGAGGTCAGGGAAGATCTTCAGATGGAATTGGTATTTTAGTTGGGTTTTTAGTATAGAAAGAAATTCAGTTGATGAAAAGAGGAAATGATAGTATTCCTAGTGAAAAGAAAAGTGTGGGCAAAGAAAAAAATGGATCAGTTCATCAGTAACCTTTTAGTTTGGGTTTGGTGTAAGAATGAAATGAGTAGATCATTCAACAGTTAAATAAAAAGTTTACTTAGTTTTTGAAGGAATATTCACTGTAGATATATAGATATTCAGTATATATTTAATATGAGGAATATAATAAGGATATTAAACAATGATACTGTAGCACTTAGGAAGATGACCCCCCCCCCCCCCCACACACACCTTGTGGAAGTAGTCTAGTTAGCAGGATAAAAATAATTGATTCATATGGACTAGGCTCCAAGTGTGAAAGCCCTCTAAGAACAATCAAGGCCCAAGGCCAACCTTATTCCTTTCAGGGAAAACCCAGCCTGATTCACATGGCGTCAGAGTGCAGAGGACCCTGGTAATCTCATCACAAAAAGCATGGAGAAATGTGTATACATATTCAGGGAACAGAGAAATACTCCATTTGGCTGGAACCCTAATATAAGTGCATGTATATGAATTTAAGTTGGAATGGTGGGGTGGTACCACTTTGTAGATGAACCTGGATAACTGACTGAGGGGTCTGAAATTTATTTTATGAGTAATAGGGAGCCACTAAAGATTTCTTGAGCAGAGGATTTATACAGTCAATACTATCTATCAGTTTAAAAGATGAATTTGAGGAGGGTAGATAGTAGGGGCAAGAAGCCCTAAAATGAGATTATTACAATTTAGATGGTAATACTGAGGGTCTGACTTACAGTGGTGACTTTGAGAATAGAAATGGAATTATCCAAGATGGAATAGGAAATGGTAATACATTGGTTTAAGGAGGCAAATGGAAAGTAAAAGATGATCCCAAGGTTATAGATATGGCTGTATAGATAGAATAAACTCTGTCTGAGATAGAAGGAATTTGAGGTTTTGGGAGACTGAGGGGAGGGGTTAATATCCAGTGTTGGTTGGAGATGAGGGCCTGGCAGAAAAGTTAGGGTTGCTAATATAAATTTGAGAATCTTCTGCAAAGAGATGATAACTAAAGCTGTACAAATGAATAAGACTATCAAAGGAGGAAAATGAAGAGAGGGGAAAAGTCAAGGATAGAGCCTTGAGGTACATCTGCATTGCAGAGCAAGAAGATGAAGAATTTAAGACCCTTGAGAACAGGCACCATTCCAGTTTTGCCTCATATATATCCGTCACTTAATACAGTGACTGGCACAAGCAGGTGCTTCATAAGAACTTTGATAGATACTTTGATAAATAGTTGGTTGATTGAACCAGTGAAGACAAAGGGAGGGCTGCAAAGGTTGGGGTTATTTAAGAATAGATCCTGGGACAAATACAAGTTGGATGAGAATAGCTTCTCAAGTTTCTTCTAGTTCTGAGATGTTGTGAATGTGGAAAGAGACCTGAAGGGAAAGAAACTGGCGATTATACTAAATGTGCTCTGTTGAAAGAATTAGGCATTAGCTATTTAGAATTGGCAGGGTCATTTGATGCCATTGAGTATACTTATCTCATTTAACATTTGAAGAAATTGAGTTTTAGGGAGATTGTGACATGCCCAAGGTCACATAGGAACTAAGTATCAGAGTCAATATTTGAATCCAACTCCTTTGACCCTTTCCATTTACTATGTTTCTTCCCAATGAGAGCCAATCTCCACGTAGATTTATTGTGCTTGGCCCCACAAAAGCATAAAAAACTAAGAACAGTAAATTAAAGTGAGGCAGATTTAGGTAAATCATAGTGGAATATTTTCTAACAAAATCATTTAACAATGGTATGGACTTCTTCTAGATGTAATGGAATAACAGCTGGTATTTCTATAAAGTGTTTTAAAATTTATGAATATGATACTTTTGCAACCACCCTGTGAAGTAGGTGGTAAAATACTTATTTCCACTTTAGAGGTGAGAAAACTGAGATTCAAAAAGTCTAAGTGATTTGTCCAACATCATATAGCTACTAATATCGCCAAGAAATGACTTTAGATACTATGTTCCAAAAGGATTGCTCATTTTGCTAGGCCATTCTAGCTCCCATGGGAGCTTCCCTTCACTGGAAGTCTTCAAATAAAATCTAGATGCCCATTCATTTCTTGATGATGTTATTGAGGAGAGGATTCCTGTTTTAATTAAGTATTAAAATCAATGCTCCAAAATTTCTTCCAACTCTGGTACACATTCATACTTCTCCCCCTCCATCTTCTTGCCCTGAAACAATGCAGATATCTTGAAAATATTCTCATTAGTAGAAACAGGGGTCACTGTTGGCCCAGTGAATATCCAAGAGGAGGAAATTATTTACCAGATTTAGGAAGGGATTTTTCTGGCTTGGCAGAAGCCTCTGCTTTATTGTCTTAGGACATTTTTTTTTTCTAGTTACAGGCACCTGCTTTGCCATAATCGATCACTGTAGTCAAGTACCAGAGGAGATGAGTTTTCAGGATGGGGATCAGATCGAGATCCTGGGTGTTCTTGTTCCCTGCCTGGGTTGGTTTCTGGGGAGGCATTTGGTGACTGACAAGGTTGGCTTTGTGAAGACTAGTCACATTCAAACATGTCCCCAAGCTTCCAGGTAAGTAGAGAAATATACATCTTCTTTAAGCTATGGCCATACCCCTTTGTGCAGTGATGGACAGTAGTTTGCTATTACCCAGATTTATGGTTGTTGTTTAGCCTGAAATAGCAGTTGAAAAATGACCAACCCATAGATTACCAGAGAAATAATATTTGAACTAAAAGGGACTAGGGATGGTCTTTGATAGTGTGGAATAATAAAAAAAAAATGGGTACACCTACAACTAGAAATTCTTGTGTTCAAATCTCACCTAACATTCCTGTTCATTATTTGAATTAGTCTCTCTATGCCTCAGATTCCTCATCTGTAAAATGGAGAGAATAACTCTTGTTGTATATAATTTGTGAGGAGTAAATAAAATAATATAAATGATTTTGCAAGTATTAGAGCACTTTGGAAAAGACAGGTGCTCTTGTAATTGTTATCAGCATTATTCAACACCTCTTTTTGCAAAAAACAAAACTGAGAGGTGATTAAGAAAACTAAATGACCTTGACAAAGTCACAAGCTAATAATTGGCAGAGCTTGCTACCATTCTCAAGTCTTTTGTCCCTAATTCAAGTGATCCATCTTGCACCCATGTCTCTTTATAGCTGGGGTCAACTATCCATATATAATTATTTATAGACTATTCAACTGTGTTTTAATTTCTTCTATTATTCAGACTTACAGGTCACGCAATCATCATTGCGCAAGACCTTGGCCAGCTCATAGCTTGGCTCTCCATTCAGAACTTCCCCAGGGACATACAGATCCCAGACTTACACAATGGGAAGCTACCCAAGCTGAAAAATCCCAGAGGAGTATTGTTTTATTTTCATAAGACTTTACCAAGCTCTCTTTATTCCCCCTCCTTTCAAAGAATTTCTATATTTGCAGTGTAATGGGTCAGATAAAACAAACTCCAACCAAGAGATGTTGACTCTCCTTAAAAAAATAAAATAAAATAAAAATTTGGCCTCAGTGGAAAAGTGCCCTTATCAGGAGTACTATCAGCAGATACTGCCCTCCTAATCCCAAATCTTAGCTGCTTCCCTTTTTGTATTATAGTAATATGGGCATGTTTTCATTGAAGTAAAAAATGTCACATTTTCCTCTGACCTTTTAGTGGTTTGATTTTTGTTCTAAAGTTAAAAGTCTTAAATTTTATTATAAACCTAGGGTCTTAAGCCCCACAAAGGACCTTAGAAATGGGATTTTGTTTTGTGGAAATGAGATTTCAAGAAAACTAAGTCATGTTAGTTTCTTGAAATAAAATTGATGCAGTATATGTCCTAACTTGTAGGTTAGCAAATGTGATCTTTCTGGATGAGGAGGAAAGGTCATTTTTCATCAACAAAAAGAACTTTTCAGAAGATGATGTAATCCGATTATTAAGGAAAACAGCCCCATCAACTGTTTGTACAGCATATAGTATGGGTAAGTATATTAGCTCTGTGATGTCCTTCATATAGCACATCCCAGGAAAGGTCTAAAACATAGTATAACCATTAACACTTTCTTAAATGAATACCATGGGACTCAGCTTAGTAATAAAAATAGAATGTATCATATGTTCACAACCCACCTCCATTCCCCAGACACTATGGAACAACTCTTAGGTCTCAATGGATCTCTCATTACAACCTTAGGAGGCAAACAGGCCAAAACTTGTGATTCTCATCATCCTTGTTTGTCAGATAAGAATTTAAGTCATAAATTAAGTCATAAAATGGACATAATTTAATTAAAGACTCATTGCTAGCAAGTGGTACTTGAAACCAAATCTTACTCAGTTTTTTTTTCCATTTGATTTTTATCTGACTCCATTTATAATGCTCTTTCCACCATAATCCCACTGCTGAATCATTTCTTTTTTTTTCCACTCTCCTATTTAGACATGTTAGAAGAAATGGAGTTTCAGAAATCCCAAGAACAAGGTATGACCTTTGAAATGTTGCTAATAAATATGTTCACTAGACCAACGTGCATATGTAGAGTTTCATTCAAGGAAAATGGGCTGATAGGTGAATCTACAGTTACATCCCAATAGGTATGAATAATGATCTCTGAAGTGGTCACAGGTACTTGAATTTACACTGTTCAAAAATATAATTTATGTAAAATATGGTTATTGGTTCCAGCATAATGGAAATAAGTTATGTGAATTCAAAGAATTCCACCTCTTCTGATGAAATGCTTTATCTAAAATAATTGGGATCTCCCTGTACATAGAGCATAATGTGAAACTTATTAGCCTATAATAAACAATTAATAAATGCTTTTTCAAAATTATTCAATTATTCAGTCATATAGAGGATCCATTGTTAAATCAATAATCATTTCTTAAGTGACACTCTGTTAAATAAAGGGATACAAAAGGAGACAGCTCCTGCCTTCAAAGAGTTTATAATCCTATGCATATGTGCACTAGGTGGTGTAATAAATAGAGCATTGACCCTATAGTCAAGAGGACCTGAGTTTAAATTTAGCATCAGATACTTGACACTAACTAAGAGACCTTGGGCAAGTCACTTAACCCTGATTGCCTCACATCCAGGGACATCTCCAATCATCTGGATTATTATCTGGTCACTGGAACCAAATGACTCTGGAGGAGAAAATAAAACTGGTGATTTAGCATTGAACAACCTCACTCAAATCCAATTCTTGGGCATGTCATCGTATCACTTCCCTGATATGATGGTCTTCTTCCAGAATGAAGGACAAACAACAACAGCAATCTAATGCAAACAATACATAAGATATACAAGATAAAGGGGAAATAATTGACAGAAGGAAGGCACTAGGGTTAAGAAGGTTGGGAAAGATTTCCAGTAAGAGATGAGATTTTTGTTAGAACTCTTAAGTTCACTTGTCAGATTGGAGGAGGGAGAGTGGTCCAGGCGTGGAAGACAGCCAGAGAACATGTCTGGAATTGAGAATCATAAAATTTCTAGCCAGAAAAGTATCTTCAGGGCTCTTCCAGTATAGTAAATATACTACTACTTTAACTACAAGGAAAAGGAAACTTAGAAAACAAGTATTCATATATTCAACTCTATACTTCTATATGGAAGAGTGATTCAGTTTGTTCTGTTTTTGTTTCAAAAGAGTAGAATCTGAAGCAACTGGTGGAAATCACAAGGAGCAAGTTTTAACTCAGTAGAAGAAAAAAGTCCTAACCAATCAGAACTGTCTGACCATGGATTAGATTACTTAGGGTGGGTTCAATCCTTACTAGAAGGGTTCATAAGCTCATCTTTACTAGAAGGGTTAAAACAATGTTTCAAGTAAAAGAGAACTCTTGCATCAAAGATGGTCAATGGATGGTTTGAGTTGAACATATTGACCTCAAATGCTTATTAAATTCTGAGATTTTTTAATTCTCACAAGTAAGATTGGTGACATTCTATTGGTTCTGAAAAAGAACTTGGGACATTCAAAGCCCCTCCCTAGAAATGGACTAAAACTCCTTAAGCTGTCTCAAGGATGGTATTGGAAAACCCCTTCTTCAGACTGAAACTCTGCTTGTTTATCTTTGGTGTGTAAATTGGTGGTTGGACAATCTCCAGATTCAACTTGTTTGACAAAAAGTTCAATTTGCCTTGAGAAATGTGCTGAACCCTAAAAAGAAACAGAATCAAGGCAAATACAAAATTCTCTTTTCTTTATTCAGGGGAAATCTGAGTTGTGGCTCTTGGGAAATTTTTAATTTATAGGATTTAGATCTCAAAGGACTCCATGTAAACCCATCTGGTTTAGATGCTCTCCCTCCCCTGCTTAGAGTTCAGATTCTATGTTGTTGGAGGAAATGAGAAAATGGCTAGCTATCTCTTTAAGGTGCAAAGTTCTGTATATTGCAAAATTCCTTTTTGGCAAGAGAGGAAACAGTGACTTCCCTGGATCTCAACATGCCTAGAGGAGAACATTAGAAGTAGAAATCTTGGCAACTGTTCCCTGGCTGTCAGAGGCAGCCACATCATGATGAGTTAATCTAATAAAGGAAAAACAGTTTAAAACTTGGCTGCTCAACAATATTTTGTACTTTTATCCCAAATCTATAGAGATCACCGAAGAGACAGTTTGTTTTGAACATTTTTTCCTCTTTGTAGAACTAAGGCAGACAAGTCTGTTTCTAGTCTTTATTCTTTCCCTCCAAACGCTTTCCTCTTTAATTCAATGTCTTCTTTTTGATTGATAATGGGGTGCATTTATTAAGTACCTACTATTTACAGAATTCTTTGCGAGTTACAGAAAAGAGAAAAGTCTAAGTAAGATTGGGTTGTTGTAGCTCAGCATCTCATATCAGAAATCCCAACCAGAAATCACAGTTCCCCATCTGTATTGCATTTTAAGTTCTTTCTCAAGATGTTCTTCAAGTGTTCTGTGGGGTGCAATAGAGAAACTGATAATCACCTGAGAGAACTGGGAAAGACTTCATGGAGGAGTTGACCTTCAAGGGGAATGGAAGAAATCAGAGGCATAGAGGAAAAGGCATAGAGGACATCTCAAGTAGAGACTTAGAACCAAGGGGCCTTGTTGTATTTGTTGTCCTTAATTCTTGAAGACCATGACTAGATGATGCCATGACCAGCATGGGACTTAGATTTGAATGAGGGGGGCTATGCTAAGTCACCAGCCTCACTTTCTCCTCCAGAGTCATCTGGGTCCAGTGGCCGGATATAAATCAGGATGACTGGAGATGGTCCTGGATGTGAGGCAATCAGGGTTAAGTGACTTGCCCAAGGTCACACAGCTAGTAAGTGCCAAGTTTCTGAGACTGAATTTGAGCTCAGATCCTCTTGATTTTAGGGTCAGGGCTTATACATTGTGCCATCTATCCACTTAGCTGCCCTAAGGTAAGAGGGTTTAAGATATGACCAGAGAGCAGAAAAATTCCATTTGGTGAAAAGTGTGGATTATCCAAAAGATAAAGAGGCTCCAGGCTGGGTCATTCCATCAGTGCCTGACAGAGTAGGCACTTTGCCTAGTAAGGAATAGGGAACTAGGGGAGATTTTTGGAGAAGAAATATGAAATAAAATGTGGAATACTGTCTACTACTGGGTATCACTTGGACCAAAAGCTGACTTTCTATCAAACACTGAACTTGTACTGCTCTTCAATCGGTCTCTAACTTAAGCAAATTTTTAATCATTCTCTTATTAAATCTGTGGGGTGATTCCTCAGTATTTCTCATCAAAATGAGACCACTTTAAGCAAACAAGAAACACCTTTTAGCACCTTCAGTTTTTATGGTGGATAGAGTGCTGTATGCAGAGTTGGAAAGAAGTGACTCAAAGTAAGCCCTGTGATGCAATGTAAGTCAATTGATCTCTCTGAGCCTCAGTTTGCTCATCTGTAACAATCTTTAAGGTCTGAAAATTCTTTCCATATATAATCTTATTTGATCCAACAATACTGAGAGTTAGGTGCTATTATTAGATTCATTTTATGGATGAAGAAATTAAGAAACAGAGAGGTTAAGTGACTCATGGAGGGTCACCCAGATAAGTGCTTTGAGCTAGATTCAAACTCAGTCTTCCCACCTCCAAATTTGGCATCCTATCTTTTATACCTCCTAGCTTCCATAAAGATAAGAGCATTTATCTCTTAGGGTTGTGAGGATCAAATGAAAAAATATTTCCAAATCATAAAAATGTGCCTTATCAATTTGAAGTGCTTTTCACATTGTAACCCTCTTCTCTTCTGCAGAAGTGCCTCAGCCTCCTCTGAGTTCTGACCCAGGCCCAGTGACCGAAAAGGTGAAAGTTGTGTTAGAGAGAGGCAAGGCCCTCCAGCTCTGCCCTCCAGAGACAGAAAGCCAGGGAGGGACAGATGCTTGGTCATCAGCTCCAGAGAACTGGTCCATGCCTGAAGAACCCCAGTTTTGTCTCAAAGGAGAAGAAAATGACAACAACCCAGAAAGATTTCTTCTCTTGCTACTGTTCCTAAATGAGGATGAATATAAGCCATGTTATAAGGGCTTGTATGACTTTTCTCTTCCATGTCTGAACACCATGTTTGATGGATATGCTGAGGAGGAAGAACTTGTGTATTTCTTTGGGCAGGCGAGGGTGGCCGCCAAGAAGGCCAACCTTCCTATGGCCCTGACAAGACTGTGCTTTCTCCTTGGGAGGCTATGTGTCAAAAAACTCAAACTCTCCCAGGCTCGGGTTTATTTTGAAGAAGCCTTGGGAGCATTGAGAGGCAGCTTCAGTGACCTTTACCTTGTGGTTGCTATTTACACCAACCTCACTGCCATTTATTTGAAACAGAAAAACAGAGAGAAATGCACACATGTGTTTGGCAAGGTAGCAGCTTTGCTCCTGGGAATTCCGAGTTATATCTGCAGCACAGAAATGGAGGCTGATCTCCTCAAGTTTGCTTTGAAGACAGTCATCTTAAGCCAGGAAAGCCAACAGGCTGAAGCCAGGATCTGTTTCCTATTGACTAAGCATTATATTAACCTCAAGCAGTCAGAAGAAGCCTTGCCCTTCCTGGAGAGGTTGCTTCTTTTGAATGGTGAACTGGGTTTATGGGACAGCTCGTGGTCCACAGATTGTCACCTCCATCTTGGGGAGATCTACAGCAGAAAATGTCTGCCCCACCTTGTGCTGAGCTGTATCAAAGTTGCCTCTTTCCAGAGCTCAAGAACTTTCATGAGCTCCTTGGAGAGTGTCAACTTGGTCATTCAGAATACCCCCAAACTTTACAGCCTGAGGAAGGTGGACCATGTACTTCCTTCACAAATTGCTCATTATCTCAAGCAAACTCTATCCTCTGCATCAACTTCCCAGGAGCGAAAGCTCTGTGGTTCCATTTATTGTAGTCTTTCAGAACTCTATAGCCACCACAGGAGATATGAAGAGGCCATTGAGTACAGATGGAAAGCCATGGAAGCCGATGACTCAACCAGCATTGGCTGGGTTATTAACAATTTAGTTTCTATTGCTTGGTTATACATCCTTCATAGGCAAAATCCAGTAGCATTGGGGATCTTAGAGTCCATTGTAGAGTCCTCTGGAAGTAGCCCTCAACAATTAGGGGTTATTTATAACATGGCTGCCATTGCTTTGAAAAGGATGAACAGAACAAAGAGGGCAGCTGAGGGTTACTACAAAGCACTCCATGTTTCCAAAGAGCTTGGCGAGGTCCAGAACCAGGCCATTGTCCTGGCGAACTTTGGAGCTCTGTGTCTTCACTTGGATGCCAGTGGTCTGGCTGAACACTATTTTATCGAAGCAATAAAACTCTTTTCCCAACTTCCAAGTACTGTGTGTGGCCGAGAATTCGTCCAGGTTCTCCTCTGGCTGGGGCAGCATTATACCAGCGGAGGTCAACAGGAGAAAGGAAAGTGCTATTATGAATGGGCATTCCTGGTGGCCATGGAAATGAGTCACCTTGAAAGTAAGTATTGGTTCCATCTCTCCTGGGCACTCATTCAGAATCAGAACATATTTGCATTTTTTTTTCTAGTTCAAGACAGTTATTTTTTTTAACCCATTTGCTATGTTGTGGTGCTAAATAGGGGACCCTGAGTAATCTAAGTATTAAGTATTGGGAATTATGGAAGAGGGCACAGGATTTAAAGTCAAAAGACCTCAGTTCAAACTCTAGTTGTTCACTACTTAAGTGACTTTGGGCAAGTCCACTTAAGCTACCTGAATCTCAGGCTTCTCACCTGTAAAATGAGAAATTTGGATTGGATAGTCTTTGAGGTCCTTCCAGATCAAAATATATGACACTTATAAAAAAAAGCCAGAACCAAACAAAGCAATAATAAACAACAAAGGAAATGCTTTTGTTCTATTCCCTTTTGGGCCTGCTTAAAGTTCTACTCCATCTGGCTTTCTCTTCCCTTTCTCTCTCCTCCTCCTCCCCCTTTCTCCTCTCCTCTCCTTCCCTTCTTATTCTTTTAGATTCAATTCTTATTTCCTTCCCTTTCCCTTTTCTCTCCTTTTCCTTCCCTTTCTTTTCCTTTCCCTCTTCCCTTCCCCTTCTCTTCCCTCCCTCCTCTTCTCTTCTCTTCCCTTCCTCCTTTCTTTCCTTGTATTCCTTTCCTTTTCCTTCCCTTTCTTCTCTCTTCCATTTCCCTTCCTATTTCCCTTCCTTCCTTTTCCCCTTCCCTTTCACTTCCCTTTCCTTTCTTTTCACCTTTCTTTTCTCTTCCCTTCCCTATACTTTCTTCCTTTCCCTTTCCTCCCCTCCCCTTTCCTTCTTCTTTTTCCCTTTCCCATCACTTCTTTTTTTTTCCTTCTCCTTCTTTTTTACTTTCTTTTCTTTTTTCTATCCTTTCATTTCTTTTTTTTTTCCCCCCTTTGATATAGTTTGGAGATGACAGTCTAATAGTGGAGTGGAAAGGCATGTCCACAAATAATGGCTTCATGAGGAACAGGTAGAGGTCAGAAATATGAAAGAATGAACAGGCTTTTGTCCCAGCCTGCTGTGATTTAAAAGTCAGTGACACAATGGAAGACCTTCAGTATCAAAGAAACCTCCTGCTTCCTTCTCCCACCTTCTGCCCCTCATCTCACAGTAGGATTCTTTTTTTGAATGATCTTTGCTTCAAGCACAAAAATTCTCTGCTTACAGGTCTGGATACAAAACTAAAGAAAGTCAAAGTGAGGAGGGACTTAGAACATGAGATCACTTAATTAAAACAGACCTTACGAGATAATCAGGCTTTGGGAGCTTTCAGAAGAATTTATTCCAGAATTCTAGGACTTCCTTGGACCCATTTCCCAAACCCACCTCAAACTTATAAAACACGTTTTTTTTTTCCTTATGAAACTTTTAATGAATGTTGACTGAAAATGTCACACTCCAAAGGAATCATTTTGCCATTTTTTTCTCAGTAGGTTTTATGTCTTTGAACCTCAGTTTTTTCATCTCTCAAATGGGCATAATGACACTTGTATGACCTATCCCACAAGACTGTTAGGAAGAAAAGTATTTTAAAACTGAAAATTCAATTCAACTCAACCATCTTTGTAAAGTACAAAAGAAATATGCCCTGCCATTGTTATGGACTGTGGGGTTTTCCCCCCTTACTTCACTGTCTATTCCAGGCTATTTTTATTTTGGGTCAAAACTCTTGAAATATAATTAAACCATATGGCTATAGATAGACTGTGTTGGTCTTTGCTCCTCTCCATTTCTTTCTTTCTTCCCTTATTATTGACTTTCCCAGGCCAGCTCCAAGCAATCCAGTTGCTGTGCCATTTCTACAACACCATCATGCCAAATGAGGCCCAGTGTGTCATCTACAATGAATATCAACTCTCCTTGGCTAGAAAGATGTCAGACAAAGTGCTAGAAGGGCAGCTACTGGAAACCATCAGTCAGCTGTATCTTTCTTTAGGTACAGAAAGGTGAGAAGTATTAAATAGGCTGAATGGTTTGGGAACTCAATGGTATGGCTTGATGTTTGTGGATATGGTCACATGCAAAAGGAGCTGCTGATCTCTAGGTTGTCAACCTTTAAAGAGACTAAGAAATAGAACTAAATTCAGGCAGCTAGTGGTACAGTGGGTGGGGTACTGGGTCCAAAATCAGGAGGACCTGAGTTCAAATCCAGAATCAGACAGTTTGGAACACAGACCAAATCACTTCACCCTGTTTGCCTCAGTTTCCTCATCTTAAAATGAGTTGGAGAAGAAAATGGCAAAATACTCCAGTGTCTTTGATAAGAAAACCTCAAATAGGAGTCACAAAGGCTCAGATATGACTGAAAAATGACTGAAAAGAGCTACAAGAGCCCTTAAAGATCTGGTCCAATTCCCTAATTTTACAGAAAGAATGTGGGAGGAATTAAATTGCCTAAGACTGAAAGACAGAGGCAGAGCCAAGACTTTTGTCTCCTAACTCCTACTATTGTAGAATCTTACTTTTAAGGTCAGACTAAGTTACTTTTTTACTAGACTGATAAGTATACCAGTATATCTTGTACCATTTTAAAATTTAAAAAAAATTTGAATGTAAACATCAAATAAAATAGTCATTCTATAAACATAATAGAACCAAAAAGGACTGTACATAAAACTGCAGATGCATATTGCATCTTGCTGTACTGAAATGAAGTAACTCAAAGCAGCTAGATGGTGAAATACAGTGCTAGGTTTGGAGTCAATAAGACCTGAGTTCAAATCAAACCTCAGACTAGCTGTGTGAGCCTAGACAAGTCACTTAACCACTGTCTGCCTCAATTTCCCCATTTACAAAATGGGGATAATAGGAGAACTTTATTAGCCAAAGATTGTTATGAGGATCAATTGTGATAACTTATATAAAAATACTCTGTAAACCTTAAAGTTATAAATCTATATAAATGTGGAGGGTATTTGGCAACTGCCCATATTTCCTAAGATGGAGGTGCTATTTTAAATCTCCTTCTGGGAGATAAGAGAACTGGCATCTCACTTGCATGGTTCTATCTTAGGAGATCTGGTCATCTGCTAAATATCCGCTATATAAATAATAGTTATTGTTATTATTATTTTTTTTTAGGTTTTTGCAAGGCAATGGGGTTAAGTGGCTTTCCCAAGGCCACACAGCTAGGTAATTATTAAATGTCTGAGGCCGGATTTGAACTCAGGTCCTCCTAACTCCAGGGCCGGTGCTCTATCCACTGCATCACCTAGTTGCCCCCAATAATAGTTATTATTAGCCTAGATTACACAGGTTAGTTAGCTAGGCACTGCCAGTTACTAATATGGGCATTCACCAAACATAGGTTGGTCAATTCAGATGCATGATGATGAAAATAAAGTACTATACAAATATAATATTATCTCTCAATATGAACTCTTTTTGTTTTTTTAATACAGCTTTTTTCCCCATTTCCCCCTAATTAAAGCCTTTTCCTACAACAGATGAATTATGAACCCTAATGTGGAAGACCACCCAACACAGGGATTTTGGCTAATGCTCCTTACAGTATATTTAGTGGAAAGAAATTTTACATGAGAATTTAACTACTAGCAGTGTGGGTTGGCAGATGAGGGAAAAAAATAATACAGAATGCTAGAAAATCTATTCCCTTTCTTGAAGACTCATCAAGAAAAAGTTCACAATATATTTGAAAAATAGCCTTTGGCAAAATGTAGCCTTTTATAGGAAGAGCACTGGGTCTGTAGACAGAGATTCAGGCTCAAATCCAAATCCCAGTTTTCTCTCTCACTTGATATGGGTTTAGTTATTGTTTAATTGTTTTTCAGTAATATCTGACTTTTCTTGACCCTTTTTTGCATTTGTTTGTTTGTTTGTTTTGACAAAGAAACTGGAGAGGTTTATCCTTTTATTCTCCAGCTCATTTTACAGATGAGAAAGTTGAGGCAAACAACACAACTATTAAGTAAGTCAAAGTGGATTTGAACTCATCAAGATGAGTTTTCCTGACTCTAGGCCCTATGCTATATCCACTGTGCCACCTCATTGCCCTTTAATATATGACCTTGGACAATTCACTTCTCTTTCTCTGCAATTGTTTATATCTATATACAATGAAGGGTAGAACTAGATGATTTTCTCACTCTAAAATTCTATTTTAAAATTTAATGTGTGGAAAAGTAGTCATGAATCTCTTGTAATTTTAATTTTTTTTCAGAGCTTACAAGTCAGCCCTTGAATATACTAAGAGAAGTCTTGGAATATTTATAGACCTTCAGAAGAAAGAAAAAGAGGCATATGCTTGGCTCCAGGCAGGAAAGATCTATTACATTCTAAGACAGACTGAATTAGTAGATCTATACATTCAGGTGGGTTGAGGTTATGAATGATTACTGAAGTTAAATTTAAGTATGCTACTTTGGTGGGTTCAAAGCAAGTTGATACCATTATTAGTACTACTAATAATAGTATTATATAACTTTTAAAGTAATGAGTTTTTCCATATATCTCTTTTTATTTTTCAAGCCTTGTAAGGTAGTTACTATTATCATTTTCAGATGAAGATATTTGGCCTGGGAGAGGTTAAATGATTTGCCAAAAGTCACATAGCTAGTAAATATCTGAGGGTGGATTTGAACTCAGGTCGTCTCAACATCCTGTCCAGGACTCTATCCACTGGAACTGCATTGTACAAGAATGAAGAATATTAAAGGGTATCATATTAAAGATAAGCTCCAGGGGCTTGCTTGCACTTCTTTCTTTATTTCCAATACCCACTGGATTAGACTTCTCAAGGACAAGTGGATATATAGGGCCTTGATCAGAAGATTCCATTGTGTAGCAATAGAATTAGTAGTGAATTTGGAATCAGAGGACTTAGATTTGAATCTTAGCTCTGATGTTGTTACCTGGGTGACTGTACAAATTACTTCAATTTCCCAGGTCTTGCTTTCTAGTTCCTGCTATATAATAAGCATTTAATTGTCCAGGAAAACAAAAGCATTGCTCACAAAGTTCTTTCCAGCTCTGAATCAGAGGAACAGAGGATTAGATATATAATGATGCTTTCTTTATAAATTTTTGTAAAACTATATTCATTTAGGATGTAGTAGTGTATTTAAGTTTTTACAACTCAATTTTTATATCTTTAAGGCATGTTTTCACACAAAAAAATCTACCTTTTTAATAAGTTTCAACACAGGGCTCCCTTCTCTGGGAAGCCTATACCAAAACCCCAAGGTAGGTCAGTACAGACTTGATAAATGGAGTTCCAGCTCCCATATATCAATGCTTTTCTCTATTATAGAAATTATTTGAAACAAGGAGTATCATAAAAGAGAATCTCTTGAATTGGAAGAGACCTCAAAATTCTTTAAGACTATGGCCTACTCAAATCACAAGTGTCATGGAAAATATTGCTTCAAGACAGGCCACCAGACTGCTCCCTACCATAGCCTGTTTCATTGTTGCAAAGTTCTTCCCTTTATCAACTTGAAATCTCTCTCCCTATAACTTCTATCCATTCATCCTCTTTCTTCTCTAAGAAGTCAATCTTGGGGTGGCTAGGTTGGCATAGTAGATAAAGCACTAGCCCTGGAGTCAGGAGTACCTGGTTCAAATCCGGTCTCAGACACTTCATAATTACCTAGCTGTGTGGCCTTGGGCAAGCCACTTAGCCCCGTTTGCCTTGCAAAAACCTAAAAAAAAAAAAAAAGACTGGATAGAAGTCAATCTGGACTTCTATCACGCTTCTATACAACTCTTCAAAAAAAAATTAGACAGGAATCAGAATCCTACCACTTACCTCCATCTCCACAAACAAGCCTTGATCTCCAGTCTTAAGATTCCTTGATCTTTGAAGGACATAGCTTCTAGTTCTCCTTTCATCTTCGATATTTTCCAAATTCAGCTAGGTTGTGCAGTAGACAGAGCACTGACCTTAAAATCAGGAGGATGGGAGTTCAAGTCCTATCTCAAATAGTTGATGCTTCCTAGCTGGGTGACTTTGAGCAAGTCCCTTACCCCTGATTCCCTCACATCTGGGGCCATCTCCAGTTCTCCTGATTCTTATCTGACCACTGGACTCAAATGGTTCTGAAGAAGAAAGTGAGGCTGGTGACTTAACACCGATCTACCTCACTCAAATCAAATTTTCATGGCATCACCTCTCTGATGTTGTGGTCTTCCTTCCAGATTCCAAATTGAATCTAGTGCTCTACATGTGGTGTAATGAGGGTAGAGGACTCTTCTGTGGCTAAAATTTTCCATATCCTCAAGTTAATGCTTTGAAATCAGACTGTTTATTCTGAACCTCTTTGTCCTTAAGTATACATAGTGTTATAATTCTGTAATCAAGAGACCTGAGTTTTAATCTCAGCTCTACCACTCACTTTGTGACTTTGGGTGTGTCAGCCTTTGCATCTGATACATGGCAGGCATTTAATAAAATGTTTACTATTTGATTGATTCTCTGAGCTTTACTTTTCACATCTGTAAAATGGGAAGGATATGATTTCTATTACCTGCCTCAAAGTATTGTAGACAGGATCAAATAGGATTGATTACATATATATATATATAAATATATATATAAATATATATATATATATATATATATATATATATATATATAATAAAACCCAGCGCTCTAGATAACTGTAAGCTATTTATATTTTTCTCTTCTTTTTAGGTCTTTGTCCCAGAATCACTGTTTCTTCTAGTCTCTCTTATTCAGATACCCACTTTGAGCACCCTCCCCCACTCTTAATTTCTCTTTCCCCTTGCTTTAGTCTTAGGGCTTAATAGTGTCTATCACCTTTTGTTGGCCCCCCTATCTAACTGAGCTGAGATTTTAACATAATGTTAGATTGATATTTAAATCCTGGCTTTGACATTTCCGATCTATGTCACCCCACCCAAATCACATGAATTCTTTGAGTCTCACTTTTTCTCTCCTGTAAACTGGACATAATCATGTTTACATGGCCTGCATCACAGGGTTTCTATTTATAAAGTACATGACAGTATTCAAGAAATGAGAAGTAACAACAGTGGTCAAAGAGGTCATATTCTCCTATTGCTTTTTGACCACCAGAAAGAGGTTGTCTCTTTAAAACAGCAATTTATTCCTATGATGTGCATATGGGGGATTGATTTGGTGGGAATGGTGGGGACAGGGCAGGGGTTTGTGGTTTGAATAACTGGAGGAGGAGGAGGAGGGAGGCCTCCATGTGTGATCAGAGAGAAGAGTTGCTTTTGAACCAAGTTGAACCATTAATAGGCTTGGAAATGGGCCCTTCCAATTGGAAATTTATTACTTTGACAAGCTGGGAATCATTAAAAGGCTCCCTATTCTCTGTAGGTGGCTCAAGATGCTGCCCTCTACACTGGAGATCCCAGCCTGGGATTGGAAATGTTTGAAGCTGCTGGAGACATATTCTTCAATGGTTCTTGGGAAAGAGAGAAAGCTGTGTCTTTCTACAGGGTAAGTGGGTGCTAGTATTATTTGAAGGTTAAGAAGGGTTAAAAATAAGAATCTGAGTCAGAATTCAAAGGACTTTTGTTGGACCCAGGAATAAACCAGAGTAGTCTTTGACCTTGACCAGGGCTACATGTGAGCAGGGAATTGCTTTCTGTTAATGCTCTTGTAAACACCTTCAGAGCTGCCTATTTGTTCTATCCCAGAGTCATCTTTGACTTTCTCTTCTTTCTTCTTTGTCCCACCCTGCCCTCTATTCTTCTTCCAGTTTCTTCTGTAAAATGAGGGGGTTGGACCAGATGGCTTTAAGGTCCTTTCTAGCTCTAAATCTAGAAGCTTTTGATCCCCCTTCCCCCTTATTCCCCCCTCCCCTTCTTCTCTTTAAATACCACCCACGTCCAATTAACTGCCAAAATCCTATCCAGTTCAAGCTGGTAATCTTCCTAGCATTCTTTATCTCTTCTCCACTCCCACTGCTAAAGGCACTCATTATTATCTTTTTGGATTTATCTTAATAGCCTCCTAGGGAGTTTTTTTTTCCTTGCCTGAAGGCAGGGTGGTATTGTGGATAGACTTCTTGATTTGAAGTCCAGGAGCACGACCACAAGTAAGACCATAAAATGGAGTTCTTGATACATGTGGGCATTTTGGAAGTATGTGTATACACACACACACACACACAGAGACACATACACACACGAACACATATATACATATATATATACATATGTATATATATATATATGTATATATATGTATATGATGCACGCATAGGAATATACAATGTCCTAACAGACACATATAGGCTTTTATGTACATGTACATATAGTACATACATCAGAGTTTCATTTATATGTGAAGGCTATATGTACATTAATATGTTTGTGCCTATGTAAGAATTAATATTTATATAGTGCTTACTCTGAGCCACTATGTTAAGCACTTTACACATATTATTTCATTTGATCCTCATGGCAACCCTGGGAGGTAAGTGCTATTTCCATTTTATAGTTGAGGAAACTGAGGCAACCAGAGGTTAAATATCTGGCTCAGAATCACACAGCTAGTAGTTATCTGAAACCTTAGATCTTCCTACCTCCAGCTTCAGTGTTTTTATCTTCTGTGCCACCTAGTTGTTCACACACGCACACACATTCATATTCATCACTTTATTGTTGTGAGAACCAAATGAAATAATATATAGAGTACTTTTTTTTAAATGTATTTTTCTGTCTGATATAGTTTAGGCAGACTACAAACTATTTTTATTAAATACACAGATGTCATAATGTCACTTCTGTCCTCAGAAACGTTTTGGGCTTCTCATTCAGTACAGAATCAGATACAGACTTTTTATATTAACATCCAAGACCCTTCATAATCTACTTCAAAAAGATCTATTATATTTTATCTTATATTATTCTTTTTTGTACAAAATTGAATTCATAGAACCCAAGGCTCCAGGCTTTCATGAGGTATATTCAATCTTGGTAACCTCTCAAAAATCATTGTCTTTGGTTTATTTTTTCCAGAATTTCTTATGGGAAATTTTAGAATATAAATCCAATATCAATGGTATCTAGATTTCTATAGACATTGATTAAAAGGGTTCCTACTTCTATGTGAACATTCAAGATAACAACACAGATATTGGTTAACCCCACAGAATGTTCAGAAAACCCACCAAAAGATTCATAATCATTCCTAAACAGTCAATATCATTCTCTTCCATCAGTCCCACCTTTGTCCCCAGAAATAGTCTTCTAGTCTAATTCTATTCTATGATTTGAACTATCCTCCTAAATGGAGTAGCTAGAATGGCAGTCCCAACAGGATTTTGGCAAATTGTGATTTCACCTGAGAAGATGATACAGACTTTTTGCCCTTTGGTTTTACCCTAAGGGTTTTGGACTCTCCCTAAAGAGAAACACACTTAAGGTTGCTTGATGAGCAAACCCCTGACATTGGGATGAGTCCCCTTTTTTCTACAAAGTGCAACACTGTGGTACTACCCAAAGGACTTGGACTCTTTCAGAAGGAAAACAAAGTTGGGAATTACTGAGTGGCAGTCCATCAGATTTTCACTGTCCTTATAACCCACACTAAGGGCTGAGGCCTTGGCCTAGATCTTTTGATCTCTCAAATCACAGGTTTATTCTTTTGCCTTTCTTTTAGCATTGTGGTGACATGCTTGTCCCCATGATACTTTCTTCCCAAGTGGTTGGCATTGGTTAAGAACTACCTCTTCCTTCCCTTGAGCTAGATTCCAGGATTTTATTAGTCAATAATTCTTCATGATATCAATAGAATGTAGGAAATTTTTCCTCCTATAATCAGGGGATTAGAACTTTGAAGAACACTGGGTCTAGAAATATCCTGAATGAGGTAGAGCACTCTAACTTCCCATGCTTCTGAAATGCCAAGTCAACCAAAGGGAGAGGAACGGTATTGCTGTAGAGATGCCCAGATTTTCCTCCTCAGGTCCAGATCTACTCTGAACTTTGCTGCTCTCTAGTCTAGACTTAGCACTCTCAATATCACATAGAAAAGGCTGACTTTTTTTTTACAGCCCCAGAACAAAAGAGTAGCACAAGCAACAATGATCTTAGTTTATTCCTCTATAAAATGAGGATACTAATAATAATTGCACCTATCTCCCTGGGTTTTGAGGATCAAATTAGATAACATGAAAAGTATCTTGCAAACTCTAAAAACACTATAATATATAGGTTGTGAACTTCAACAATCTGAGTCAACCAACTCATTCCCAATCAAATCCATAGCTGTCCAAGTCAATCATTTCATCCACAATCAATCATTCTCAATTTATTAAATACCTATCATATGCAAAGTACTCTTCTGGGTATTAGAAATATAAAGAGAGGAAATAAAATGATTCTTAACCTCCAAGAACTTATATTCTACTGGGAAATAGACAAGAAGCTTCAGTGACTCCATACTGTCTCTAAAATAATATGGGTATAGATAAGCAAATACAGAATACAAATTATTTAAGAGGGAGAAGACAGCACCTAACAATGAGGGGGTGGGGGAGATGTCAAGAAAAGATTCATGCTGGATGTGGCTTCTGAAAATAGAGATTCTAAGAGATACAGGTGAGAAGGAAGTCATTGCAGATATGGGGGAGGGGGGATACAGCCTATACAAATGACTGAAGGTGGGAGATAAAATGTTGAGAATGGGTAAGGGATCCAATTTGTCTGGAATGAAGAGTACCTGATGGCGAGTAATGTGAAATAATTCTGAAAAGCTAGGTTTGAACCAGATTGTAAAGGATTTAAATGTCAAATAAACATGCTTGTGTTTTATCTTAGAGGCATTAGGAAGCCATTGAAACTTCTTGAACAGAGAAGTGACATGGTTAAACCTATGATGTAGAGAGGTTATTTTGGAAGTTGTATAGAGGAGAGACTAGAAAGGGAAGGAGATACTGGAAACAGGGGGACCAACTGGGAGTCTAATTCATCACTCAATAAAAAGAGGATTTGAATGAGGCTCATGTGAGAAATTAACAATAATAATAATAATAATAATAATTAGCATTTATATAGCACTAGGTGCCAGATACTGTGCTATCTAGATCTAGATCTAGATTTATCTAGATCTAGAAAGCTAGCTAGCTAGTTAGATTAATTGCAAGGTATTTTTCATGTTATCTAAGCAACTCTGGGAGATAGATACAAAGGTAACAGAATAAATCTATAATTTGAGAGATCAAAAGACTTGGATAAAGGGATCTATTCTTCCTGTGAGTTATGAGGAGGGGAAAATATTTTATAAATATTCTCTTAGGGAGAAAGTAACTTGTCTGAGATGTGTGGCAGGGAAATTGAAAAGATCTGGTACTCACTGGATACATCAGCATGAGAGCAACTCTAGGATTGAGAGCCTGGATATCTGAAAGAAATTCTTGTTAGAGATTATTATCTACTGGTGGGTGATAGGTTGTTTTTTTTTTCCAGGATCGTGCTCTTCCTCTTGCTATTAGGATTGGTAACAAGGAGACTGAACTCCGACTCTGCAATAAGTTGGTAGAATTACTCTACTTTCTCAAGTCCGACAAGGAGTGTCTAGAATTTGCATATGCTTCCCTAACCCTCAGTATAAACTTAGGTAAGCCTTGGACCTTGATGATCTTCTGTGAATAAGAACATTCCTCTCATTCATTGTTCCTCACTCTCACCTTTGCCAACTATAAGAATTATGGCGGTAGTGAGAGGTAGTAGCAATATATACATGTGAAGGGATGGGGAAAGAAGGAAAGGGAGAGGGGAAAGAGGATAAAGGGAAGGGAGAGGAAAGTATTTGTTAAATGCTTTCTCTGTCAAATATTCTGTTAATTAACTCTTCAGATAGTATCTCATTTGCTCATTAGGAGGAGGAGGGTATCATCAGTATGCTAAACCACTGATATTAATATATAATGCTTTTAAAAGATGGCAAAGTTGGCTTTAGATACATCATCTCATTTCACTTTTAGCATGAGCCTGCAAGAATAGCAAAGTTAGTATTCTTGTCCTCATTGTACATATTTGGAAACTGAAGCTCCTAGGAGTTAATCCATTGTCACATTGTGAGGAGGCATCAAAAGTGAATTCTGAACCAAGAACTAAGGTCTTCTTAGTTTCAAAGTCCAGATATTATCCACAAAAGGAATCCTAAAACACAGAATAGAGTGTTTTAGAAGACATTCTGGTGGTTCAAGGGGTCGATAGAGTGTTTGGATCTGAAGTCAGGAAAATCTTGAGTTTGGACCATACTATGACCCTGAGCAAGTCACTTAACAAACTCAGAAGAAACAATACAAGGACCCCCTTAAGCTCTCTCTGAAGGACTTTAGTATCAATTGTGAGACATGGGAGATGTTACTCCGGGACTGCCCAGCATCAGAGAAGATGCTGTGCTCTTTGAACAAGGCAGAATCACAGGAACACAATGGGTGAGATGCATACTATCTAGAGACCATGCCAAGTGTTCAAACAAACTATCTGTGCCCAAACTATTATAAAGTCTTCCAAGCTTGTATTGGATTAATGAACCACAGGCAAACACCCTGTACCTTGACCCCAGTATTGTGATTACATTGGTGCTTTTCCAGCATAAAGGACAATGAGGATTTATAAAATGAGGGTAATAATGATTGCAGCTATCTCCTAGGGTTGTTTTGAGGATTAAATTGGATAACATGAAAAGTGTCATATGATTTTTAAAAGCATTATATTAATGTTCTCCATCTTTTCCTACCAGAAGGGACCGTAGGGAATATATGTTTAAACTTCCTGCTTTACAGATAAAGAAATGGTTATTCAGTGACTTTTTTAGAAGATCACAAGCTGGTTAATGATACAACTTGGAACTGAACCCAAGTTTTTAACTTCTGGTTAGGCCTCTTTCTATCATACCATAATAGTTCCTCCACCCCTCAAAGACAAATTTCTGAAAATAATAAATGAGTAGGTATTGATAAAAGTGATCAGTGGCCATATCACCATCCTCCTGGAGCTTTGATGACCCAGTATGTTTGTTGTCTCTCTTAGATTTTTGTTTGTGTGTGATAGTGTGTTTCTTTAAGAAAAACCATCTTCCTTAGATTTGAAACCTGTATTCTATGGTAGCATCTCTGATCTAACTTATCCTCCCCCACCTTCCTGTGCCTCTCAGGAAGCCGGTTAAATGAGCGGGTAGCCTACCATCGGCTGGCAGCTGTCCATCATCGCCTGGGGCAGTGTGAGTTGGCTGAACACTTTTACCTCAAAGCCCTGTCTTTGTGCTCATCACCGCTGGAGTTTGATGAAGAGACTCTGTATTATGTGAAGGTGTATCTTATCCTGGGGGACCTCATATTCTATGACCTAAAGGTAGGGGGAGCAGACTGGGGCACCTGGACAAGGACCCTGTACAAACACAATTCCCGTTTAACAGTATTTTCTAGAACTTCTTTGAACTACATTAGAGGAAGGGGAAGAACTCAACTATGGGTTAAGGGATTCGATAGAGTATGAAACTTGAATAGCAATTAGGTGTCACCATCCTAAATTCAGTGGTCTAGAGATAGTCAGTCCTGAGTTTAATTTTTTTAAATTTTTATTTATTTAAGGCAATGGGATTAAGAGGTCACAGGGTCACACAGGTAGGTAATTATCAAATGCCTGAGGCCTCATTTGAACTCAGGTCCTCCTGACTCCAGGGCCGGTGATCTATCCACTGCACCACTTGGCTGCCCCCTCTGAGTTTAAATTCAACCTTAGATGCCCACTTGCTGAATGGCCCTGGGCAATTCACTTAAGTTGCTTTTTCAGTTTCCTCATCTGTAAAATGGGGATAATAAATAGCACCCGCCTCCCAGGGTTGAGGTAAGGATCAAATGAGACAATTTTTGCACAGTGTTAACACACTGCCTGCTACAGAGTAGAGGGACAGTTAAAGGGCATGATGTATAGAATGCCTGAACCAGAGTCGGGAAAAACTGCATTCAGATCTGTCCCCAAAGATTTACTATGTGTCTATGTGGCAAATCACTTAACCTTTATTCATCTACAAAATGGGAATAATAAAAGAACCTCCCTCCAGGGTTGCTGTGAGGATCAAATAAAATAATAGTGTCTGGCATTTAATAAGTACTATGTAAATGTTAGTTATAATAATAATAATTATTATACCTGTTTATTATTAGAAATTACTTAAATAAATATGCTTATCATTTTCCATTGTTTTATTATTATTGATCTCTATTATTATGACAACTACTGTTGTTACTAACTTTAATTTAAAAAAAACTTTGATTAAATAAATATTAAATGCTAATTATAGAAAATGAACCATGTTAGATTCTTGGGCTGCAGATTCAAAGATAAATTACATAGTGTCTTCTTTTGTAGATCAGAATCAATCAATGTTTTTTTTAAGTCCTTGCTTTTCCAGATCTTATGTTAAGGCTACAAATTCAAAAGTGAAATAGTCTTGTCTTCAAGGAGGTTAGATTCAAATAATGGAGGTAACATGTATATGGGTGCATAAAAATAAATAAAAAGTAGTTACAAGGAGAAGGCCCTACCAGCAGCTGGGTCCTCTGTAGGACTTGAAAGGAAAACCAAGAGACTTGAAGGAAAAGCAAGGAGGTTTTCTCAGGAGGTGAAAGTGAGAAGGAAGAGCATCTTAGGAGTGGAGGTCAACCAGTGTGAAGACTTGGAGATGTAGCATCATGTGTGAGGAGCAAGTAGTCCAGTATGGCTGTCCAGTAAAGTGTATGGAGGCCAGTGATATGTAAAAAAGATGGAAAGGATGGGAATAGAAAGGAAGAAGGATGAGCCCAGGTTAGTAAGGACTTAAAATACAAAACGGAGTTGTTTTCTATTTGGTCCTAGAGGAAATATGGCCTCATGGAGTTTACTCAGTAGCTGTGGGGTCAGATTTATACCTTAGGAAGGTTGACAACTGTGTGGAAGATGGGTGGTGGAGGATGGATGGTGGTGAGAAATGCCTGAAGCCAAGAGACCAAATAGATGACTATTTCACTAATTCAGGTGAGAGGTGATGAGGATTTATACTACTGAAGAGACTGGGGGAATAAAATGAAGGGAGCATATACTATAGAGACAGGAATGACAGATTTAACAATTGATTAACTGTCTATAGTGAGTAAGAATGAAGGGTCAAGGATGACCCCTTGGTTGTTTACCTGGGAGATTGGAAAATGGTGGTTATCTTGACAGCAATATTAAAAATTCCAGAGATGTGGGATGGGGGAAAGGATTATAAGATGTATTTTCAGCAAAATATAATACCACTTAGAATTTGACCAATGTACAAGAAAAGTATAAAGTTGTAGAAGGCCTTATGAGGACCATATTTTCAGAATGTGGGAGTAAAAAGAAGATGTGATATATCAGGGAAGGTTTAATGGAAAAGGTGGCATTTTAAGACAGCACAGGATTTATTGCTGAAAAAACTCTAAAGATCATTTAAAATCCCATGCCTGAATTCATTCTACAGATGAAGACCTGGGGCCCTGAAAAAGAAATGAGTAGGGCCAGGTTGCAGAATCAGAATTTCTGACTCCCATGTCTACTAGGGCTTGCCCAATACTGAATCTGCAATAATATTATTTTTCAGGAGAGTTGCTATTCTGAGTTAATGAAGACAAAAGACTGATTTTGGCAAAATTCTAGAATGAGTAGATTTTGTCTATGATATACTCCCTCTACCCTGTGTGTCTCCCTCTGCTTTACCTGCCAAAAATCTGCCATGCCAAATATAATTCACCCATTGACCTTCTAATGTTGAGATTACTTTAAACCTTATTGTAGTCTATTCTTCTCAGGTAGCATCTCAACTTTCTATTCCCTAGCTAGAAAATCATCTTTTTCCCCATCTTCTACCTAGTACTCTATCCCCATTTTCTTTCTCAGATTGTAGAGGACTTTAAATATAGGGCCGAGGGATTTGAATTTTGTCCTACAGGCAATAGAAATCAAAATATCATTCTGTAGAATGTTTTGAGCAGGGCAATGACATTATGAGAAATACAGTGGAATATGAATTTGGCAGCTACTTGGAGGACAGATTGAAGTGACAAGAAGACACTAGAAGCAGGAAAGCTAATTAGGAAACTATTATAATAGTCCAAGAAAAAGATGATGAGATTCTGAGCTAGAGAAGTGATTGTATGAAGAAGAGATTGGATGCTGGTGGTAGAATTAAAAAGATTTGACAATTGATTAGATAGAGGGGATAAGTGGAAGTTAAGGGCTTAGGATAACTCCACTTTGTGATTCTGAATAAATGGAAGGAAACAGGTCTCTTCCACAGAAAAGGCAAGTTTGGAGTTTAAGGAACAATATGTTTCTTTTTTAATGTTTTATATTTGAGATCCCCATAAAACATCAAAGTTGAGATATTTAGCAGGCAGTTGGTAATATGAGACTGAAATTCAAGGAAAAGGTTCAAGCCATTTATATAGATTTTGGATTAATCTACACAGAGAAGGGGGCAGCTAGATGGTTAAATGTATAGAGTACTAGGCCTGGAGTCAGGAAGACCTGAGTTCAAATCCAACTTCAGACACTGACTAGCTGTGTACCCCTGGGCAAATCACTTAACATCTGTTTGCCTTAATCCAATGGAGAAGGAGATGGCAAACCACTCCAATATCTTTGTCAAGAAAACCCCATGAACCACATAAGTGAACTATGGTCCACGGGGTCACAGAGAGTCATACCTAACTGAACAACAACATAGAGAAGGTATATGAAATCACAAAAGTTGATAAGTAGACCCAAAGAGAAAGTGTAGAGAAAACAAAGAAGAGAAGGATGCCATGCTTAGAAAGGACAGGCCTTGTCTAAGAAGACTGAGAAATTGAATCAGAAGATATCAGTAGCTTAAAAACTTAAGCAAGAAAGAATTCAAAATGAGGGAATGATAATGAGTATCTACTGCCACAGGGAGGTTGATTAATAATAATAACAACAATAGGTTTCTGCATAGCTTTTTTTTTGGCTAGGCAATGGGGTTAAGTGACTTGCCCAAGGACACACAGCTAGGTAATTATTAAGTGTCTGAGGTCAGATTTGAACTCAGGTCCTCCTGACTCCAGGGTCAGTGCTCCATCCACTGCACCACCTAGCCAGCCCCTTTGCATAGCTTTTTAAGATTTACAAAGCATTTTGCATATATTGTTTAATTTAAGTTGAATAACAACCTATTGGACATATGGGATGAGGAAAATATCCACAATGAAAGAGGATTTGAGGTTAGTTAACTTGGAGAATGTAATAGAGAGGAAGATCAGGTTTGGAGAAGATGAAGATGAATTCATAGGATCATAGTCTGAGCTAGAGATGGGAACTTAAAAGTCCAATCCCCTCATTTTTCAAAGGAGGAATGGACCACAGAGAGGTTGGGTGTTTGCTTAAGGTCACACAGATTTAGTTTTAAGCAAGTATCAATAGGTTTTCCAAATAGTGATTTCCAGAACTAATTTCCTTAGACATATGGAATTAGATACAAGAACTCTCTTTGTAAGCCTGAACAAATCTCTTTCCTCCTAAGCAGTCTTGAGAGTGTTGGACTAGGCGGCCCATCCATCTCTGACTTTCCATTTTCAGAGATCCTTTTACCTCTGGCATATAGTTATGAAAACTGAATGCTGAAAATCTCAACAATGGCTTGCTCAATGACTAACACTCCCTGAATGCACAGCGACAGCTAGTGACCAGAATCCATCACTGCAATCGCTTCTGAATTTAATTGGAAAAGGGATTTTGATATTTTTCAGTCTTAGGAGCATAGAATAGAAAAGCCAGAAGAAAACGTAGACCTCTAGACATATTCCCTTTGCTTGATAGATGAAGTGACTTGCTGTAAAGAGCTCTGAAGACCTTGAAGCACCATATAAATCTGAATTCTGCCATTTTGTTATTTGTTATTGCCCAAAACCTTACAGTGAGTTATTCCTTCAATAAATTTTTATCCACAGTTATTGGAGAAGAAAATGAGGCTGACGATTTTGTATAGTACCCCCCCCCCCCACAAATCCCATTCTTCGTGATCCCATTAGGGTTTTTCTTAGCAAAGACACTGAACTGTTTTGCCATTTCCTTCTCCAGTCCTTTTTCCAGATGAGGAAACTGAAGCAAAACAGGTTTAAATGGCTAATAAGTGTCTGAGGTTACATTTGAACTCAGCTCTTCCTCCAGGCACAGCGCTTTTAACCACTGTGCCACCTTGCTGCTTTAGTTTCAGTTCTAAATCTGTTCTTTACAGAACCCCCTGGCTTTGGGCAAGTCTATGACAAAGCCAGTTTTATCCTCTGAAAAATAAGGGGAATATTTATACTATCTGTAGCATGATGTCATGAAAATAATATGTGAGTTGTGGTGTTAAGGTCTGTGTTCAAATCTTGTCTCTGACACTTCCTAACTATGTGGTGTGGGATAAATCATTAACTGTTTCATGAAGTTGTTGAAGAAAGCCCTTTGTCAACCTTAAACCTCTATTTAAATGTGAGTTGTTTTATTTATTTATTATTATTAATATTAAAGGCTTTAGAACCCATATATTATTTTGGCTTATTGGGGGTCTTTTTAGAAATGAGTTTATGGTCCTTTATATTGATTTGTAGATTTTTTTTTATTTTTTAAAATTTTATTTATATTAAGGCATTGGGGTTAAGTGACTTGCCCAAGGTCACAGTAGGCAATTATCAAGTGTGTGCAGCTAGATTTGAACTCAGGTCCTCCTGACTCCAGGGCCAGTGCTCTATCCATTGTGCCACCTAGCTGCCTGGTTAATTTGTTAATAAAATGTTATTTCATCCATAAATACTGAGGACCTCAAAGAATTCCAATTTTAAAATATGCAGTGTGGTAGGATGGATAGAGGACTGAATTTAGAATAAGACCTAGCTTTGAAACCCAATTCTCCAAGGACTTGCAGTGAGGAAATAGCAAGAGAGGCAGAGCTCACTCAACCCTTCACAGTCAGAGGCTCGGCTTGATTCTGCCTCACCTGTTGTCCCCTCATCCTACATCTCTGAAATTCTACTTCTTTGGAATTCAATTTCCTCATTTATAAATTGGAAGGGGATAGAACTAGATCAGAAGTTCTTAACTTTTTTATGTGTCCCAGACTCCTTTGGCTGTTGGGTGAAGACTATGGAACCTCCTCAGAATCATATTTCTAAATGCATAAAATATTATTTTGTATGATTTGTGGACCATTTTAGCAGTCTAATAAAGTCTATGGCCCCTTCTCAGAATTTCCTTTAAAATATATAAAATAAAATAGGATTACAAAGGAATCCAAAGATGTAATCACCCCTCCCCACCTTTTATACATGGATACCTCAAAAATATGGAACCTAGTTCAACAATCCTGTATTAAAGGGATGAAGACATTTAAGTGAGGACAGGCTTACTGAGCTCAGAAAGCCTTAGCCCTAGGAAGCTGGTCATCAGTGGATACAGTGGATAAAAGTTTTTAGTCGTGGTATTTCATGAAACAATCCACTGCTATGTCAAGGAGGAATTATGATCCATATTGGTAGAGGGGGGCAGTGAGGAGGAATGTCATTGATGAAATCACAGATCCTTGAATATTGTGTTGACATTGGACCATCCAACTGTAGAAATGCAGGAGAGGTCAGGATTAGAGAGGAAGTTTGGGAAGCTATTCACTTCTAAAATCTTCAATGTATATTTTCTGTGTTTGTTGATTTTTTTTTTTGCAAGGGAAGGAAAGGAGTCTGGGGGTATGCTCAACTGATAGAGGCAGCACTGCATAATGGAATGGAGATTAGAGGCTATAAATACTAATTTTGGTAACTCCAGAATCCCTTACACTAATTTTGTAAACCTCAAATAGAACATTATCCAAATGGAATAGTAAGCAATGTTGTAGGGCTCTGGTGAGCAGACTAATGACATCATAAAGCACTTTTTAAGGTGGTTACTAAGTGATGATAGAGAATCTTGGAGCAGGAAACTGGTCAGGTCCAGGGAAAAACTGACCTTGAGAGAGGCTGCAGAGATCACAAATTGGTGTTGTACATGTGAATGCCCTTTGGTGAAGAAAATATAACTCCTTAGTCCAAGGATTACTAGAGCCAAGTAATCATAATATCATTCTATGTGGAGATCCTAAGTAAATGACCATAGTATAATAGAAAGTGCTTTTGGATTTAAATTCAGAAAACCTGACTATAAATCCCTGCTTTGCCTCTTATTGGCTCCACTCCTCTGCACAAACCACTTAATTTAATTGAACATCATTTTCCTCTGCTACAAAATGAGTACTTAGGAGAGTATTTTCAAAACCCTAAAGCTCATTTTCATGTGTTTTGATGGTATAAGGAGTAGAGTGTTGGGTTTGACACTTATTAGCTGTGTGTTTGGATAAGTTACTTAATCTCTTTTCCTCCAAGGAACTCCCTAAGACTTATTTACAAAGTTCAAGACCAGTTCTAAGTTTTGGTGGAAGGAACCTCCACACTGGGAGTGCCTGATTTTTTTTTTCTCATATATTTTTCTCATATTCTCATATATATTTCTATTGTACTCATGTGGTTATTAATTTTATTGTAATAGTAATAATAATAATAATAATTAATATTATTGTTATTTCAGGACCCATTTGATGCTGCTGGCTATTACCACCTTGCCCTTGCAGCTGCTATGGATTTAGGTAACAAGAGGGCTCAGCTGAAAATTTATACCAGATTGGCTACAATCTACCACAACTTTCTCGTGGACCGGGAGAAATCCCTCTTTTTCTACCAGAAAGCAAGGACCTTTGCCACAGAGCTGAATATTCGGAGAATCAACCTGGCCCCTGACCGATATTACAGGGGTGCAGCCTGGATTGTGTCTAAAAGCTCTGTGTGAATTCATCTCCCTTTATTATGTGCTGTTTTAAAAAAAGCAACACAACAAATCCACATGTATAATAGACACATATTTGTTAATATACTAAAAATCCAGCATCACAAATTGATGTTTCTCTGGTAAACACAACTTAAAGGATTTTTTTTTCATTAAAGCATATTCTGTATGTATTTAAATACCTTAGTGTTCTACCATTTTTTTTCAAATAAAGTCAATATGAGAATGTAAAGGCACCTGAAAGGAAATAAAATAATTATTTATCTGATAATGTTTTGAAGTAGTTAAGAATTTGTTTTCTAACAATGATCTGCCACATGATAATGTCATTTTATGTAAACATTTTTAGATCACACTCTATTTCTCATCCAAAACCCAAAGTTTCCTCACCTAGAAATTGCTTTTGGGAGTGACATGGTCTGTACTGAAGTTGTCTGGATGCTAAGGAAAAAGAAGTTAAAAATGGATAATAATACAGCCTGATTTGTTGTATGTAAAAACTTTCTTAAATTTGAGCTGTACAAAAATAGAATACTTCCAACTCTGTAGGGCAAGGGGAGAGTTGATTTGGTTTTTCCCTCATTATCAATTTTAAACTTCATGGCAAATTGAGGGATCTAATAGGAGGTTCCTTTAGGGGTGAGATATGAGTGAGTTAGCCTACCTGGTCACTGATTCCATGATTCAAGATCTGAGTTAGGTTGGCTATCTCCATCTCTTCTCCCACGTTCTCATGGTAAGGTTCTGTCAAGCACGGAGTCCTTTCCTGAAAGGAATATGAATGTCAAACCCTATGACCATGAGTTGTTTGACTCAGTTAATCAACAAGCATTTTAAAAATGTTTATACTTTACATGTGTTAAGTACTGGGCTTAACAAAGGATGTCCTTCAAGAATCATCCATTTTAATGAGGGAGATGGCATGTAAATAACCAAGTACATATACAATTAGTACAGAATGAATGGAAAGTAGTCTAGGTAAGGGGAAGAGGGAAGGCTGGTAGTAGAAGGTGAGATATGAGCTGAGTTGAAGCAAACCAGGGAAATAAAAGGTGGGGGTGAGAGGACATTACAGATACGGGGAACAGACAGATGGTTCAAAGACTTGGAGACAGGTAATAGAATGCTATGCTTGAGGCTCTGCCAATATGCCAATGTAGCTAAATTATAGAATGTATGGAAAGGTATAACTTGGAGAAGACTGGAAAGGTTGGAACTGGCCATGTTATGAAGAGTTTTAAATGTAGAGGAGTTTACTTTTGACTCTATAGGTCAGGGTCAGGGCAGGTTTTGGTTACACTTTAGAGAAGTCAGTTTGACAGTGGGGTAGACAATGAAGTGGGGAAGGCAGAGAGGCTCTTTAGAAGGCAATTATTCCTAAGCCCAAGAGAGAAATGATGAAGGCCTAACCTACAATTCTAGTTGTATGAGTAGAGAAAAGGGGATGTAGAAGAGAGATGTTAAGAAGGTATAATTAGATTTCCCAACAGATTGGTTTTTCAGGACTAAAGGAGAGTGAAGAAAAGGCAAGTGGGAAGGATGTCTTTGTTCAACATACCCTCGCTAGAGTAAAGATAATGTTCAAGTCATGCCACCATTACTTTGTTTGGCATGATCCTTTTCAAAATCAAAGGTCAACAATTACCATCCATCTCTGGCAGCTTTCTCCCTGTGGAAGATCCCTCTGCCCCAGAACCCTTTCCTCTGCTTCTGGAATTCCTTCTGGAACCTCCATTTTCAGGAAGGACCCAGGTCAGTCACATTCCTTCCTTCCTTCTTCAGCTTCTGCTCCTAATTCTCCAAATTCCTCTTCTTTCCCCACCCCCAAACCACTTTTCAGCATCTTTTAATGCATTGTCTTTCCCCATTAGGAGTTAGCTATAGATAGTAGGGACTGTCTTTTTGCTTCCATTTGTATTTCCCAAGCCTCAGCACAATTACCAACATATAATAAAAATTTAAATGTTTGGTGACTTGATTTAACATCTTTCTTATAGGCTTTCTATCATACTTCTCCATAGGTGATATTCTAGACTTTCTCCTCAAGTCTTCCAGTACTCTCTCATCACAAGTCCTTGATGTCATATCTTACTGAGAAAATGGGGGTATTTTCCCTGAGCTCCCTCTTTTTATTGTCTTAAAATCCTCTTGCTCTCATGCCTTTTCTCTTTTTCCAGTCTTTAATTGTTACTTTACAGTCTTGTTCCTTTGGGCACCTCTCAGATCCTTGGTTTTCCATCTGTAAAATGGGATTAATTATATTTGTTTTGATTACCTGATAAGGCCCTTGGAGGATCACAATGAAAGGATGATATGAAAGTGCTTTATAAAGCAGTGATGATGATAATAATTTGCTGTTTCATCCTTTCAGTCATGTCTGCCTCTTTATGAGCCTATTTGGGGTTTTCTTGGCATAGATTCTGGAGTGGTTTGTCATTTCTTTCTCCATCTCATTTTATAGATGAGGAAACTGAAGAAAACAGGGATTAGTGATATACTCAGGGTCACATAGCTAGTAAGTGTCTTAGGTTGGATTTGAACTCAGAAAAATGAGTCTTCCTGACGCTAGGGGGTCTGTTCAACTTTACCACCTAAGAGCCTTGATAAAAAGCTAGACATAGAATTTTAAGGTTTGCAAAATACTTTACAAAGATGATTTCATTTGATCTGTATAATAACCCTAGAAAGTAGATGTGCTTTGTTTGTTTGTTTGTTTTGCACATAGATAATTTAAAACAGGAATAACTACAAAGAAGTCCGAGTTCAGTTTTCTTTTCAGAGAGCCAGAGTGAGGGGCTCCCATCAGTTTACAAGAGCTGGATTCATACTCTCATCCCACAAGAGGGCAGTATCGAGCTTAGTAAAAACCAATCTCCCTTCCTACTAAGGAATATTCAACCCAAGGAGGTCAGAAAACAAACTTTAACCTTAATTAAAAACTTCATCATGTCCAAGGGATGAATTCTGAAAATGCATTTTTAATTGAAAACATGTTTTGTTAAAGGACAAAATGTTGGATTCAAGCAGAAAAGTCACATTTTAAAAGTTTCAAACATTGAATTAAAGGGTCATTATTGTGGAGTTATAGAATGTCCTAATTGGAAAAGATCTTTAGAGTTCATCCAGCCTGACCTCATCATTTTATAGATGAGAAAGCTGAGGCCAAGAGAGTTTAAAAGTGACTTGTGGGATCTCTGCAGCTATCACCAGTCACTTTACCCCTGCCTCAGTTTACTCTTCTGTAAAATGGGGGTAGTGGAAACTATCTTTCCGAATTGTGAGGATAAAAGGAGACAAGGTTTGTAAAGCACTTTATAAACTCTATAAATGCTTGCTATTATTATTTTTAGTCAACCAACTTTTATTTTTTAATATTTTATTTATTTACTTTTCCAACTATATGCAATGGTAGTTTTCAACAATCATTTTTTTTGCAAGGTTTTGAGATTTACATTTTTCTCCCTCCCTCCCTGCCCTCCCTGCCCCTGACAGAAAGCAATCTAATGTAGCTCTACATGTATAACCATGCTAAACATAGGTGCATATCAATCATTCAAGAAGCTTTTATTAATCAACTACTATATGTGAGATACTGGAGATTTAGTTTATAGAACGAATGAATCCCGATTCCCCAGGGATTTACATTCATAAAAGCTGACATTTAAGTGTCAACTTTGTGAAATAAATGTATTTTACAACCATTATCTCAATTGATTCTCACACCAATTCTATTTAAGGAAAAGAGTACAAGTTCTGTCCTCCCATTTTTCAGATGAGGCCCCTAGTTGGGAGAAAGAGAAGATGGTCCTGTCACACAACTAGTAAGTAATAAAGGTGGAAAAGGAACTAGGACTCCTAATTTCCCCTCCTGTTCTTTGCTGATTCTAGTCATTCTCAAATAGTTATTTTCTAATCACTTTTATATTTTAGTTTTAAATTCTTGTGCTGAACTTCACAAGACTAAATATTTTATAATTTTTTAAATTAAAAATACAATTTCTACTAATTTTTATTTTAAAGGTATCTTAAGCACCAAACTCTCTTACTGTTCTGAAATACTTTCTGGTAGGCAGGGTTGGTAATCTAAGGATTGGTTCCCAAGAGGGTGGGTTTCCTTTCAGGGAATTGGATAGTCCAGATTGGGTGTGTTCCAATCATTGGCTTGGGGAGACACATGACTCTTAACTTCCAGGTGGTCCTGGAGGCTGAGGGGAGGAGCACATTGTATTCAAAGTAATGCTAGGTCCTGAAAAACTTATAAAAATATATATTATATCCAGAGACAGGCAAGGGGGCTCTCACCAGCCAGCAAAGAAAGTTTGGGGTGCATATTTTGCAAATGTCATTTACTGCTATGAAAACATGGGGTCCTGCAAAGAGTGCACACTTGGTACGGGATTTAAGAGCTGGAAGGAGCTTTTGAGATCATATAGTTCAATTTTACCATTGGATATAAAAAGAAAACTAAGAGAAAAGATCTACCAAACTTAGGTCCTGTGACTCCCACTCAGGGCTATGTTTCAGGGGTGGTTTTTCTGTCACACAACTAGTAAGTAATAAAGGTGGAAAAAGAACTAGGACTCCTAACTAGGACTCCTCTGTTTTATGTCTCCGTCTCTCTACCTTTCTCTGTTTCTGTCTCTCTCTTTGTCTCTGTTTTATCTCTCCCTGTGTGTATCTCTGTCTCTATCCCCCCTTCCTTCCTTGAGCCTAGGTTATTAGACACTTGCCACTAAAAAACTGCTTCCAGTTCAGTTATCATGCAATGAGATCACATTTCCTTATTCACACCTCTGCTCATAAACAAATAGATGCTGGCTCTTTCCCTTGGTTAAGTTAGCTTTTACTTGAGTCCAACTTCAGTCTATCATAATTATTTTTCCAGTGACTTGATTATGGAGTAGAAGGAAGGAAATCTGTTTCATCACCTGCCCTCCAGGGCCAAGACTAATCTAAGAATCATTGCCCTTAGTGTTGCTTTCATTCTTATCATAGTCAATGAACAACCATTTGTTTAGCCCTACTAAGCCCTGGCTTTGGGTTAAGTGCAGAGATAAATAACAAAAGACAGACTCTCCTCTCTAGGAGCTCACAGTTTAATGGGGAAAGATAACAAACCTATAGATCCAGACATACAGGATAAATTCAGATAATCAATAGTCTAGGCAGGAAAGGTAAGGACCATTGAGAAAGACCTCTTGCAGGTGGGCTTTTGTCATTGTTATTGTTTGTCCTTCCTTCCATCATGAAGTCAGGGAAGTGATGCCATGACATACAAGTGAAGGGGATTTAAGGGAGGGAGGGCAGAGGTGGGATTTTAGCTGGGACTCTAAGGACTTCTAAGGAAGTCAGGAGGTGGAAATGAAGAGGGTCAGAGTTTTAGGCATGTGGGGGGACAAATGAAAATGACAGGTAGAGGATGGAGAGTTTAGCTGGAGAGGGGAAGACCTGATTCTCCCACCCACTGACTGAGGGACCCTGAGCAAATCTCAGTAGCCCTGGAGACTCTCAGACTCTGAGCAGATCAGGAGGCAGTCCACATCAGCAGAGGGAGTTTTCTAACAGAGTTCCTTATAACTCATATAAAATCACATAGTGATGAAAAAGCACTTAAAAAGAGCTTGCATTCCACCAGCACATATGTTGTTTTAGGGATACTCACTTTATTCTTCATCAATTCACTGTCCTTTATTGCTCTGAATTTCTCCTCTTACATCCTTACTGATTGCAAAATAATATCTTCAGACTTCTGGTTTCTGACTGCCACAGAAATGTTTTGGATTTTTTTTGCTGCATATATAAACACAACACACAAGTGCACATATATGTGAACACATGTACATGTGTGTCCATGTGCAGATATAGGCATGTGTCTATATGGGATCATATATACATATAATGCACGTGCATACATATGCATGTGTGTATATACATGAATGATCTTTTCTTCTATCTTATACATCCTTAGGATATAGACTGTGTAGAAGAATTTCTAAGTCACTAATTTTACAGAAGGGAAAACTGAGGCTCAGAGACTTTGAGTGACTTAACCAACCTGAGACACATAGCTGAGTCAGAACTAGGACCCAGAACTCCTAATTGACCTTCTCAGATGGTTCTCTCTTACCTGGTGACATGGAACAGAAAGGACATAAGAGATATGGAAAAGAAGGAAACAGGTTTTTTTCTTTGAGGGACAATTTAGTTTATTTATTTTATATTATTACAATAATCTTGTTTCTTTTTTCTTTTTATTTTAAGGCAATAGGGTTAAGTGACTTGCTCAAGGTCACACCATTAGGCAATTATTAAGTGTCTGAGATCAGATTGGAACTCAGGCCCTCCTGACTCCAGGGCTGGTGTTCTGTCCACTGTGCCACCTAGATGCCCTACAATAATCCCCCCCCCCCAAAGATAGATAAACCTCAAGAATAGTGAAAGAAGGAAAAAAAGTGTACCTCAGTCTGTGTTCAGATTCCATTGGCTTTATCTCTAGGATGAGTTGCCTTCTTTATCATAAGTCCACCAGAGAAGTTACTTCAATATTTTTCCCACAGTTGCTATTCCTAGCTGCATTTCCCTCCATCCTCTTCCTTCCCACTCTTATTTATTTTATTCTCTCTCTCCTTTCATCCTGTCCCTGTTCAGAAGTGTGTTGTATCTGAATAACCTCTCCCATGATCTTCCCTCTCTTCTGTCACCTATTCCCACCCCCCCCCCCCCCCATTCCCTCTCATCCCATCTCTTTCCTCTCATTTTTCTCTAGGGTAAGATAGATTTTCTCACCCGTTTCTGATGAGAATGAAGGTTCACTCATTCCCCCGGTCTCCCCCCATTCCACTCCCTTGTAAAAGCCTTTTCTTGTCTCTTATGTGAAATACCTTAGCCCTTTCTTCCTCTGCTTTCTCTTTCTCCCAGTACTTTCCTTTATCACCCATTGACTCCCTTTTTTTTTTTTACTATATTATGCCATTATATTCTGCTCCTTCCTGTGCCCTGTCTATATATGCTCCTTCTGACTGCTCATAAATAAGAAAGTTCATATGAATCATCAGTATCTTCTTCCCATGCAGGAATACAAACAGTTCAACATCATTAAGTTCCTCATAGTTAGTCCTTCTCGTCCACCACCTCTATGGCTCCCCAGAGTCCTGTACTTGGAGATCAAACTCTGATTGTTTCAATAGGAAAGTTTGAAAGTCCCCTATTTCATTGAAAGTCCATCTTTTCCCCTGAGAGAGGATGTTTAGTTTTTGCTGGGTAGTTTATTCTTGGTTGAAAAGCCTTCCAGAATATCATATTCCAAGCCCTACCATGTAGATGCTGCTAGATCCTGTATAATCCTGACTATGGAGCCACGGTAGTTGAATTGCTTGTTTCGGGCAGCTTTTAGTATTTTCTTGTTGACTTGGGAGTTTTGGAATTTGGCTATAATATTCCTGTAAGTTTTTCTTTTGGGATCTCTTTCAGGAGATCAGTCAATTCCCTGAATTTCTAGGATCTCAGGGCAATTTGCTGTATTATTTCTTGAAAAGTGAAGGAAATAGTTGTAAAAATATTAGGGAACAAAGCATAAGAAATAGACTCCAAATTTTGATCTTTTAACTAGTTAACTTTTTCTTGGGATTCACCTCCCCTCCCCCCATTATTTTCTGATATCTCTCACCAATACCCAGATAATCAATACCCTCTCTGTAACTTCTGGCTTCCCAGAGATCCCAGTGATATTTTCTTGACCTATCCTTTTCCCTCCCTCCCCAAAACTTCTTTCCCATTCTCTGTCCCATGATCCTCTGGACGATAGAATGGCAATACTGTCTGTGAAGTTTCTTTGGCAAAGATACTGGAGTGGATTACCATTTCCTTCTCCAATTGGTTAAATCAAACAGGGGCACACATCGAATAAGTGTTTGAGGTTAAATTTAGGCCCAGTGCTCTATCCATTGAACCATCTAGTTGCTTCCTACTGGGTACATGGATTAAGGTTTCCTTTCCCTATTTATTTTTCTCAGACACATTCTGTGAAAAATGCATTTGAATCCTTGTTCTGACACTTAGCTATATGACTAGGATCAATAAATCTCTCTGAGTCTCAGTTTACTGATCTGTAAAATGAAGATAATCACTAAATTCATCTGAAAGGGGCTACTTCTCAGTAATATTCTACTTAAAACCCTAGTTCTAATCAAGTACCTGGCTTTTATAAACCCATAACCTTCTGACCTAACACATAGTAAAGTGAGCATGCTCCCCACTGTTATTTCTGGATGGTCCTTCTGCCTCTATCACTCAAAATCTTCATCTTGGAGGTTCACATTCCTCAGTTCTCCTACTCTCTAAAGGGCCCATCCAACTTTAAAACTATATTGAACAAATAATTCAAGAAATCCATAAACCATTGTTTTCATCATCATTGTCCATCCATCTCTTACATCCTCAATATATTCAATACCTGGTGCAGCTTTCCTTTCTACTCCATTTCCTGTCATTTTTATTCTGTTTACTGGTCTTATTAAAGGCAGGTCTTTTGGCCAAGAGGGCAGAAAAAGATCAGTGGTGAATTTGAGGGGGGAAGAGCAGAAATTTGTACTGGTTAAGTGTTTAACAACTGGTTCCCTCCCCTCAAAAAAGTATCACTAATATACTTTTAAAGTTTAATCTACAAGGGTAGCTAGGTGCCACAGTGTATAAAGCACTGGCCCCTGAGTCAAGAAGACTTGAATTCAAATCTGACCTCGGGCACTTACTAGCTGTGCAACCCTGGGCAAAGTCACTTAACCCCAATTGCCTCTAAAATAATGAAAAAACTTTAATCTACCTTATTAACATTTTCTCAATCATTTTTAAAGTCTAGAAATCATGCTCTATTTGGTAGCATTTGCTCATTTCTAGCATATAAATCCTCACAGTGAAAATTTTAATAATTTATTCTTGTTATTTGAGTCAGCTCTAGAACCCCAGGGAGTCATTAGGACCTTCAAGGGCTAGAAAGAAATCAGGAGCTTGTGTGGTAAAGGTAAAAACATTTGGCATAGAGTTTGGGATGCTGGGGACAGAAAAGAGTAAAGAAGCATTGAATTTGAAGTCAGGAAACTTGCATTCAATCCCCTTCCAGAAAAAGTTTGTCACTAATTTCTGGAGGGAGATTGGAAGTCAAGGTACAAAATATGATGGATCAAAGAGGTCTGGGCTGGTATAGACTGAACCCAGGTGAGAAAGGAAAATGGAAATCTTTAAATATATTCCTAAGTGATCCCCCCTCCATTCCATTGCCATTGTTTCTCACTTTGCAGACTTTGCTTCCATCCCTCAGCTGCCATTTTACCCTAGAACTTCCTTCATTGCCTGGGTTTCCTCATTCAAGAACATCCCTCTCCAAAGTCAGTCCTCTTGTCCCAGTGGTGAGTTCCTTCAAGGACTTCCATTTGGGAAAGACTCAGGCTATTCAACCTTTATTTGCTTAAGTCTTTAACCCCTTGGAGTATCTTCCTCCTCCTCTACAAGCTCCCTTTTGTTTGTAGTCTTTTCCCTTTAGTATCTAAGTTCCTTTAGGGCAGGCATTGTTTTACTTTCTGGTTTTGTTTCTTTTTCCCAGTGAATAGAAGTCTCTGGAATGTAGAAAGTGCTTAATTAATATGTGTCACTTTGCTTTGATTAGAGGGATATAGACAAAAGGAGGTTTCTAACATAATTTAGTGTCCTATAAAGAGGCAATGTCTTATATAGAGGAGAACATTGACCTTAGAGTCACAAAGATCAGGGTTGGAGACTTAGCTCTGTTACACACCAAATGCATGACTTTGGGCAAGTCACTTTTCTAGGACTCTGTTTCCTTATTTGTAAAATGAAAGGGCTGGATGAGGTGATTGCAGACTATGAGTTGGAAGGGATCTCAAATACAACTCATGCCAATGAAAAATTTTCTGTATACCTAACAAGTGGTCATCTAGTTCCTAAAGACTAGATCTCAGTTTCTGTTTCTGTAAAAAATGGGAAATTTGAATGGATGATCTCTTGGATTTCTTCCATCTTTAAGCTTTTATGAAGTTTCATACATAATAACTAAGCATCATCTAGGATAAGGAAATAAAGACCATTGATACAGGCACTAGTTAAAGGAACTAATATGTCTATTTACCCTGAAGAAGTGAAGACAGGACAGCTGATTATCTTCAAGTATTGAAAGATTATGATGTGGAAGAGGAATCTGACTTATTTATTTGCTCCTAGAAATGGAACTAGAAGCAATATATAACTGCAGAAGGATAGGTAGGGGCTCAGTAGAAGGATAAACTTCCTAAAAACAGTTTCAAATAGCATGGGCTGCTCAAGGGGTTTAAGTTGTGTCATTACTGGAGGTCATCAAAAAGCTGGATAGATTTATTCATTGGACTATTATAAAGATTTCTCTTCAGTTCAGGTTATACTAAATGGACTTCTAAGGACTTTTCCTACTCTGAAATTCTGTGATTCTAGCCTTGACCTAAGCTTTAGATGTTGTTTAGCCATTTTTCAGTTGTGTCTGACTTTTTGTGATCTTTTGGGGATTTTCTTGGCAAAGATATTGGAGTAGTTTACCATTTACTTCTCCAACTCATTTTCAAGATAAGGACTTTGAGGCAAACAGGAACAAGTGACATGCTCAGAATCTAGTAAGTCTTTGGGGCTGGATTTGAACTCAGATCTTCCTGACTCCAGGTTCAGCCAACCAGCACCTCCCTTAAGCTTCAGATCTTATTGTTTCTTTAAAATCATCACCTCCAAGTCTGAAATTTTTCTATTGGATTTCCTCACCTGTCTTATCTCTCTCATTGACTTAGCCCTCTTATATGTGCTCCTGACCCTCATCAACTTCAATCCCTCCCTCTTCTCCTTGTCCATCACACCTATTTTTGGCTTTGTTGTCCTCCCTTCATATCCTCTACTGGACACATAGTTAAACAGTTCAATAAAACATTGTTTTCTCACCTTGAATTCATTGGTCCCAAGTCTTTGTACCTTTTGGAGGACTCACCTAGAAGCCAAAAAGACCTGGTTTCAACTCCCAACTTTGGCACACACTGACTGTGAGTGTGGCAAGTCACTTAATCTCTCAATACCTTAGACAACGCTATAAGACTATAATTTGCAGAGAAGGTACCAACTTATCTTGGGAGAAGGAATTCTGCCCTGAAGTTTCCATCACCAAAGAAATGGTGAGTCTAGTTCTTCATGCTAACCTTGAGATAACTTATCTATACCTGCTTCTCTCCTATTTCCAGACCATTGATTGTTGTAGGAGGGAATCTTGAAATAAGGTATTACTGGGTCCAATGTAATTAGGTTATCTAATGTCCAGTCATTCCAGAGCTACACAACAATACATTGATTGACCTCTGATTAAACCTCAGGATGTTCTGGGCAACAGTTGTTCCAAACTTCACTTCTCTTAAAACCCTCAAATTCTACTTCCATACTTTCTTTCCTAACAGATGATCTTAAGGAAGACTGAGACATGAACTCCCCCATCTCTTCACCTTTCTCATCTCCTCATCATATCTCAAAACTAAAGCTTCTTCATGTTTACTCCCATCTTCTTTGCTTTTCCATCACTCTATCCATTCATATTCTCTGTCTTTCCCTGACTTTATCCCTCTTCCCTACCCCACCCCCAACTCTCTGTCCCTATGACTTTCTTTATCTGTCTCCTTGTCTCCTGTCTTTCTGCCTCTGCCTCTCTCTCTCTCTCTCTCTCTCTCTCTCTCTCTCTCTCTCTCTCTCTCTCTCTCTCTCTCTCCCTCTCCTTTTGACCTGGTAATCTTATCCTCATAACCTCAGTCCAGTCCTAATTCTGAACTCAATCTCCAACTACTTATGAAATATATACATCTCATTGTCCTATTGGCATCTAAATTTTAACATGTCCTAGGCTGATCTCATTATCTTCCTTCCAAAACTTGTCCTTATTCTCAGGGATCCTATGATTCTAATCTATTGCTTATAGAACCATCCTCTTATTCACTCAAGCCCAAGATCTGGCAGTCATCTTTTGCTTTTCCTTCTCTCTAACCCCTCATATCCAATTTACAATGTTCTGTTGATTCTTCCTCCACAGGGAAAAATCCTTTTCTCTCATATCTACCCCGCCTTTTCTCCATTGACACAATCACCACCCTAGTTCAAGCTTTCATTACCTCCTGTTGAGATTATGTAAGACTCCTATTTGTTCTCCCAACCTCCAGGCACTGATCTACCCAGTCCATCTTTCACTCAGCCTCAGAAATAATCTTCCTGATGCACTTTTCCAAAAATCTTATTTCCTACCCCCCCCCCCAAACCCTTCATTGACTCCCAATTGCCTCTTGGAAAAATACGAACTCTTTGTTTAAACCCTTGTTTTATACAACTCTAGCCTGATTTTTTAATTTTATTTCACATTCTTCTTCCCCTCTCCACCACGTTCTTCATTCCAGCTAAACTTAACTACTAGTTGTTTCTAGAAATGAGGATGCTATCTCTCAGCTCTGTACAATTGCACAGGGTATCCTGTTCACATTAAAAAAAAAGCTTCAATTTGAGCTTTCAGAATCCTCTTCTTTCACAGGACAACTCAGATCTCATTTCATCTATGAATCTTCCCCTTGATGCCCCCCATCCATCCAAATGAAAATATCATCTCCTTCTTCAAATTTTTCTGAATTACTTTGCTTATTTTTCCTTTCCTTTCCTCCCATCATCCTTCTACCAGGTATTTATCTGTCTGGGTCCTTGAAAGCAGAGACAGTAGCATTCTTTAATTTTTATATAATTCTATTATCAGAAACTGGCATATGACACAAAAAAGGTCTGGTACTCTTGGGGAATTCTCACCTCCCTGGTTTGATGCCACAACCTAGAAAATCTGAAGACCATTGAGATAGTCAAGAAGCATTTATTAAACTTGTATAAAGCACTGGAAATGTAAATTCAAGCAAAAACTAAGATAGGTCCTGACTTCAAGGAGTTTATCTTTTATTGATGAAGACAATATATAAAAGGAAGCTTGAAGGAAACCAAATGATGAAAGATGATAGAGAAAGTCCACACACTCAGGGGTGTAGCCTAGAGAAGAATAAAATGAATACCAACTTGCCAGCATTCAATCACAAGGGCAGACCCTTAATTCCTGCCACTCCAAAGTGTAAAACTTTCATTTTTCCTCTACCATAGTGTATTTTGGTTGTGTTTCAGAGGCCAAGATAATTAGGATTGATTCCATGGGTGAAAACAGTCCAGGATGATTAGGAATGATGAAACCACACCAGGAAGGGTCACTGTTAAATTGGGATGGGTTCCTCCCTAGGGAGATTAAGAAATCTTCTCTGGGAAAAAACAAAACAAAAAATCAGGGTGTATTCCTCTTTGTCTGGGATAGCTAAGGAAGTTTTCTCAAAAGGACAAAGAACTCTTTAGGGATCTATCAAATCAATGAGTCTATGATTCTCTTTAAGGGAAAGTCTGCAGTTCTGTGCTGAGAATAATTGCAGAATGAAACATTTTTGAGTAATTGTTCTAATACACCTTTTTTTTTTCTCCATAAAAATGTTAAAATGACTTCTTTTCTTCTCATGAATTCCCTTTCCAAACCAATCAGACTTGGGATACCTATCCCAAGGAAAAGGAATGTATAGAATAACCTGAATTTCATAGCCTCATAGAACTAGGAGATCACATCTTTCTCCTTGGAGGAGGAAACTGAATCCCAAGGTGGGAAAGTGACTTACTTAATGTCACATATCTAATAAGGAAAAAAGCCAAGATACAAACCAAATTCCTCTGACTCTATGACCAGTACTTTTTGTGGCACTCCATGCTCTCCTAAATCAATAACCAGCAATGGTTCTTCATTTCCCATTATATCCTTTGAGAATGAGGACCTTTCAGAATTGGAAGGGATATGAGAGATTATTTCATTCAGCCCCTCATTTTACAGAGAAGGAAACAGACTTAAAAAAGTGAAGTAATTTTCCTCAAGATCACATAGTTCTAGATTGTTTGAGTTGTGATTAGAACATAGGTCTTCTGGCTCCAAGCCCAAGGCTATTCCCCTATCCAACTCTACCTGCAAGTCTCATCAAGCAGAGGTAGCTCACTATATAATCTTGGTAAAGTGAGTCTCAGTTTACTCATTTATAAAATGGAGAAAATTAAACTTGCACTGCCTATCTCATTTTTGGCTCATATTAGGAAGTAGCTATAAAAGCCTTTGTTCAAGATGAATGTGATTTTTTTTCCCCATTATCATAGTCCTAGACTTCATAGTAGGATCAATTGGTCCTTGACATAGCTTGAATAGCACATTTGTGAAGCCTCCAAGCATTTACATATCATGTGTTAATTATCCAGCTAGGGAGTTATTTGGCTGTTTGCAATATCTGAATTGCCCATTATGTGAAACTTTTCCAAGGTCTTATCAATGACTTTCTGATGAATGTGTGCGAAAAGGGCCTTTCTTAAGAGGTTTCAAAGTATCAGTTGGCCACCAGATTGTGGTCGACTTCCAAATGCCTGTTACCTGAAAGTTTACAATCTCAAAGATATGTTGATTAATGGTTCCCTTGCTGGTCAAGTCCTAATTTCACCCATGAAACAGAATGAAATATTGATCTGTCAAGATATTGACACCGTTTTACAGATCTAAGGCCTGGTAAGCAGGCTATACCCTGAGCTTGACATAACAACAATCCTTTGCTCTCTGAATGATCTCACCCTCTGGCAAAGTGTATGGCTTTGACCAGGAACAGGTGTTCACAGAGATTTAACTATTTTCCCCTCTATTTCCCAGGGACCTAAGAGCCAACATCCATCACATCTCTTGACACATTCACAATCTCTGTTCCTTGTAAGTGCTAAGTGAACCAAACCAGGTACTGTATTCCCATTCTCACTACTAATTCTGATTCAGTACTCCATTAAATAATCATAAGGCTCAATGACCCTTAAGATTTGAGACAATCAAATTAAAAAATGTTCCCACAGGACCCCGGAATGCTTGCATTGTCTACATATGAGCCTACTGTGGGAACTGCTACTCAAAACCTAAGAATGATTGTGTCATGGTCTAGCCCACTTGTGGTTTTTATGTATTTAAGACCTGCCTTCGTCCTAACATGTTAAGCCCTCCTACTCAAGTGGACTTTCATATGCAAGTATTTTCCTCTCTTTGAAATTAAACTTCTGTTTGTGTCCAAATTCACCTGTCTCTAGCTTACTCTGTTCCATTCTGGTCACCCACAGGTTAGAGGTCAGTTCCAGTTCAATTAACAGATCAAAATACAGAAATATTTAATATAAATCAAAATATATTAATATGAAATGTGCTGTCAAAATGTGCTACAGAGCATTATCCTATGAAATAATTCACTTGCTTTAGTCATTTCCCAGTATATTTAGATTCAGCTAGTGGAAGATAACTAAGTAACATAATAGCTAAATGTTGAACTTAAAAAGATAAGAAAACTCAAGATACTTACCAACTGTGTAACCTTGGTGTAAATCACTTAACGTCTCTCAGCCTCAGTTTCCTTATCTTTAGGTAGCATCTACCTCCCAGGATTGTATGAGAATCAAATTAAATAACACATGTGGAGCACTTTGTAAACCTTTAAAAGGTTTTATAAATACTTTTCATATCCTTATTGCTATCAAATATATTAAGGTTCTATAAAGATTTGTTTTTGTCTTCCTATTAGCGTGTATTATTCCTAATAAATGTAAAAAATGTATTAATCCCATGCATTCCTTTTCAATTAAACAAATATCTGTTTCTTTTTAATATTTCTCTTGGTTTCTGCATTTATTTTCATTTCAAAATGTTTATTCAGTTTTGTCTTTTCCCCTAGAAATACTTGGAATCCTCTATCCTAAGACCATTCTAAAGATCCATTTTTTTTGCCCAGAGGCAGCAAGGTGGTGCAGTGAGGAGTCAGGAAGCCCTAATCCAGCTTCATGTACTTAGTTTCTTATCTATAAAATAGGCATAATTTTAGTGCCTAGTTAGGGTTGTTGTGAGGGTAAAATGAAATAATAATTGTAAAGTGCTTGGCACAGTGATTACCACATAAGAGCTATGTAAATGTTATTTTTTTTTAAACGGCTATCCTTGATTGTAAACCTTTATCTCTTCACTTTTGCAATATCACATTCAAGGTTCTTCTCTCTTTCCAAGTGGCAGCTGCTAAGTCTTATGTAATCCCTGTGGCTTCTTGGTATTTGAATTTATTCTTTTTGGCTCCTTGCAATATTTTTGTTTGCCCTGGAACCTGTGGAATTTGGCTATAATATTCCTGGGAGTTTTAATTTGGGAGTTTCTTTCAAAAGGTGACTGATTGATTTTCTTTCTATTCACTTTGCCCTCTGGTTCTAAAAATTCTGAACAATTTTCATTTACAATTTCTTGAAATGTGACATACAGACTTTTTTTTTCCCTGATCATAGGCAGATAGTCTAATTCTTGGTCAATTTCTCCTTAACCTGTTTTTTAGGACAGGATTTTTTTATATTAAATTTCTTAGATTTTGTTCTGTTTCCCCCCCCCCCCCTTCAATGTTTGGCTTTGGTTTTCCATATTTCTTGTTAAGTCATTGTTTTCTATATGACCCATTCTAATTTTCAGGGGATTTACTGCTTAGAGTAAGATTTTCTGCCATCTGTCCAAAGGTATCAGTTTTCCTTATCTTTCTTTCCTCACTGGCTTTTCCATTCTCTATCAATCTTATTTCATTTCCTCTAATATTCTGTATTTCTTATTTCAAAGATACATTTTCCCTGAGATTTTAACTTGACATTTTGTGGGGGTCCACAGTGGTATTTCTTCCTGGTATTCAGAATTATCCTTGGTTTGCTCATGGTGGGAGAGAGAGGAGTCATACTTGGGTCAAATGCCACAAATGAATGGTGTGGTCAGCAACTATGTGGTCCTGAGTAAAGTAGTCCAGACTAAGGTCTTTCTTTAAGGCCCTCTTGGGTTTTCCCTATCCCAACTCTCCCTCTTATCTCATTGTTCTAGGACTTCTCTCTTCTGTAATTCTATCTGGGTCCTTCTCCCTCTAGATTTAGGCTACCCTTGGATTCTTCTTCTGGACCTCCAATAGTTTTCAGGGACTGCCTTGGTTGAATTTTGCTTGGGTCTTTTTCCCATCCAGAGCACCCCAAAGCTGATCTTTCAGTCAGGCCAGACTCCCATTTGGGGCTGGGCTGGCCTCAGGTTGTCTGGGGGGTGCCCCTGAATAGGTTGCTCTCAGGCTTCATGGGCTTGTGGAAACTTTAGGCTGGGCTCTGGCACCATTGATTTGGTCAGAGGGTCTTGCTCTATCCCACCTAATTCCTTTCCTTGTAGTCCTGAGTCCAGTAAGAGTTTAGGTTGGTCTGGGTCAGACTGGAGATCCGGTAAGGAGTGTTGGAGATCCCTCAAAGGTTCTAAGGGCTCCTGCCTTCTGCTCTTAACTACTGACTCACTTGCTTATTTATTTCATTCTCTCTTCAGGCCACTAGCATCCTTCTAGGGATTTTTGGGTTGGGTGGAGGAGTCTGGAGATGACTGTGTGGTATATCTCTAAAACCTGAGGAAATTGTTTTCTTTGGGATAATTTGTCTTCTACTGGTCCAATCCACAACACAATTATGTGTGTTGCAGAATAAAACATTCCCTTAGGGATCACTACCATCCCTTTTAGTAAGAGAAGGGGAAATCTCTGGGCAACACCAGACTTTTGAAGAGAAGAGTCTTCCAAAGTAGGAGAAGTAGAAAATATAGATTAAATTTCACTGGGGTTTTTTGATCACATCTGACTCTCCATAACCCCATTTGGGACTGACAAAAGACACAGGAATGGTTTGCCATTTCCTTCTCCAGTTCATTTTACAAATAAGGAAACTGGACCAAACAGGGTGAGTGATTTGCCCACAGTCACACAGTCAATAAAACTCTTACGCTAAATTTGAACTCAGGTCTGTCTAACTCCAGCCCCATGCACTATCCACTACACCACCTAATTTCCCCATAAACTGAAATACAGGAGAGTAAAAGACAGGAATTTTCCTTCTGCTTGCTTTATTTTTCAGATAGTGTAGAATGAATGATAAGGGGTGGTGGTGTTGGGGCAAATTCCTTTCTTATCAACCCCCAAATTCATTTGCCCTTCCAACAAACCTTAAAATGTCAATAATGGAGGCGGAGCCAAGATGGTGACAAGAAAGGATCTTCTCTTAGGTGCTCTCTCATAAAACTCATAAGCTAAGGACTCTAACTAAATTTTCGAGAGACAGAACCCACAGAGGGACCCAGGGAGGCAGTTTTCCTACTCAAGGTAACCTGGAAAAGAGCAGAAAGGCTCTGCTTCCCCGGGTCAGAGGAGCAGCCTGCCAGAAGGGTGGCCCGCCAGAGCGAAAGAACTTCAACCTCCCAGAGGCAGTCCCAGGGCACTGGGAGCTGTGGCTCACAGCAGCGGGGGAGTCTCCTGAGTTACACCCTGGGGAGCACCAAGCACAAATTGGGGGACAGCGGGGGGGGGGGGGGACCTCTGCCAGAGTGAGCATGTGGAGTCCAGCCCTCAGGGCACAGCCCAGATCCAGGAACAGAAGCAGGCAGAGCTGGTAAGCAGGAGCCCCCAGGGCATAAGCCCATTGAACCTAGGGAGGGGAATGAAGAGAGAGAGAGACTGCAGAGCTCTGTCCTCTGCCCCTGGAACAGGACTCTGGGGCTCTGACCACATTCAGATCCTAATTGCAGTCTAGGCCCTCCAATAGAACAGCAGCCCCCCCCCCCCCACCTCAGCCCCATGGCAGAGGGGGGCGCATATGGTCATTCACAGACCAGGAGGGAGGACAGAGCCTCACATACTGAGACCCTTGTGGGAGTGTCCCAAAAGCTCAGGAAGCACCCCCAAAACAGGCTCAGGCTGGGAAAATGAGCAAGCAGAGAAAAAAGTAGAACACCATTGAGAAATATTTTGCAAATGAGCCCAAGAAGGATCAAAATACTCAGTCTGAAGATGAGGAAGCACAAGCTCCTGCATCTAAAGACTCCAAGAAAAACAGAAATTGGGATCAGGCTATGACAGAGCTCAAAAAAGACTTTGAAAATCAAATGAGGGAGTTAGAAGAAAAACTGGGAAAAGAAATGAGAGAGATGCAGGAAAAACATGAAAATGAAGTCAGCAGCCTAGTCAAGGACATCCAAAAAAATGCTGAAGAAAATAGCATGCTAAAAACCAGCTTAGGTCAAATGGATAAAACAGTTCAAAAAGTTATTGAGGAGAAGAATGCTTTAAAAAGCAAAATTGGCCAGATAGAAAAAGAGATAAGAAAACTCTCTGAGAAGAACAAATCCTTCAGACAAAGAATAGAATTCAGGGAGATTGATGAATTTGCCAGAAATCAGAAATCAATACTTCAAAACCAAAAAAATGAAAAATTAGAAGAAAATGTGAAATATCTCATTGAAAAAAACAACTGATATGGAGAACAGACTTAGGAAAGACAATTTAAAAATTATTGGAATACCTGAAAGTCATGATCAGGAAAAGAGCCTTGACATCATTTTCAAAGAATTACTACAGGAAAATTGCCCTGATATTCTAGAAGCAGAGTGCAAAATAGAAATGGAGAGAATCCACAGATCCCCCCAAGAAAGAGATCCCAAAAAACCAACCCCTAGGAATATTATAGCCAAGTTCCAGAACTCCCAAGTCAAAGAGAAAATACTACAAGCAGCCAGAAGGACACAATTCAAATATCATAGAGCTGCAATCAGGATCACACAGGACTTAGCAGCAACTACATTGGAAGCTTGTAGGGCTTGGAATATAATATACCAGAAGGTAAAAGAGGTTAGAATGCAGCCAAGAATGAACTACCCAGCAAGGCTAAAGTCCTCTTCCAGGGGAAAAAGATGGACTTTCAATGAACCAGGGGAATTTCAAATGTTCCTGTTGGAATGGCCAGAGCTGAACAGAAGGTTTGATCTTCAGATACAGGACTCAGGTGAAGTATAGAGAATGGAGGAGAAGGGGAAAATATGAGGGACTTAATGATGATGAACTGCATGTATTCCTGCATAGAAAAATGACACTGATAATACTCATATGAACCTTCTCAATTAACAGAACAAGTAGAAGGAGATTTTATAGATGAAGTACAGGAGAAATCTGAATTTGAAGATAAAATATGGTGTAAAAATGGAGTCAATAGAAAAAAAGGGAAATGTAATGTGAGAAAGAAAAAGGAGAGGGGGAATAGGCCAAGATATTTTATATAATAAGATTTTTCTTTATAACAATAAGCTATTGCAATGGTATGGAAGGGGGAAAGGCAAGGGAGAATGAGGGAATCTTCACTCTCATCAGAGGTGGCTAGGAGAGGAAACAACATATATACTCAATGGGGTATAGACATTTGGAGTAAGAAGGAGAGAGGGGGGACAGGGGGAAGGAGGAGGATATGAGTGATGGAGGAGAGGATGGACCATGGGGGGAGAGTGGTCAGATAGAATACATTTTCTTTTTTACTTCTTGCAAGGGGCTGGGACTGGATGGCCTGTCCAGGACCATAGGGCTAGATGGATGCTGGGCCTAAGGGGTGGTATGGAGGCTCAGGGCAATGTGATTCACCCACGACAGAGTTGTTGGTGTTGGAACAAAGACTCAAGCACATTTTTTATTATTATTATTTTTTGGGGGGTATGCAGGGCAAATAGGGCTGGGTGGCCTGCCTGGGGCTGCATAGCAGGGTGATCCTTGGGTGTCTGAGGCCAGATTTGGACCAAGGTGCTCCTGGTTCAAGGGCCAATGCTCTGTCCACCACTCAGCCACCCCTACTATTACTATTTTATTTTATTTTGGGTCTTTTCTTTCTTTTTTTTTGGGGGGGGTTTGTGCAGGGCAGTGGGGTTCGGGTGGCTTACATGTCACACAGCTGCGTGATTGTTGGGTGTTTGGGGCCGGATGTGGGCTCGGGTGCTCGTGGCTCCAGGGCTGGTGCTCTGTCCATTGCACCACCTGGCCATACCTACAATTATTACTATCATTTTTTTATTTTAATTTTTTTCTCTCCCCTTTACTTTTTCACTCAAGCAAGTCTACATTTATGGGGGGGAAGGGTTATTTTGTTTACTCTTGAACAAGAATATTTTACTAATGTAAAAAAACATTATTTGTACAAAATGAGAATAAATATTAAATTTAAAAAATTTAAAAAAATAAAATAAAATAAAAAATGTCAATAATGATCCGGGGGATCCATATAAAATGCTGGGATGGAGTGGGGGAGGTAGTTATATGACTTGCTTCCATTCTCACCTAGTCTTTAATGCACATTGCCTCAGACAACCTGAGATCTGGGAAAGACCTTAGTTGAAAAAGACCAAGTTCTCTCACTGCAACAAGGACCATTGTCAATTGACCTCCTCTATATTTTGCCACTGGACTCCAATGACTCTGGAGAAGAGAGTGAGGCTGGTGACTATGCTCTGTCCTACTTCACTTAAATCCAATTCACTTTCAAGTCAAAACAATACCCTCCTGATGTCATTGACTGTCTTTGAGAAGAAACAAGGCAACAACAATGTCACATATATTTTCTATGGGGTAAAATCAATTCTACTAAAAATATCTATTGCTATGTTGAATGGTTTTGAGATAACAAGGAACCTTTTATCTTCATCTATAGGGAACTAAACACCACCTCTATCTGACCCTAGAAGGGTTAAATCAAGTCAGAGAATTCTGATTTTTGAAGATTGAACCAGATCAATGTAAGCCTAGAAGTCTGAGTCCCATGCTCCAAATAAGAGATGAAGAGAATAGACACAGAGGGAGTATCCTCAATAGGACACTATCATGAATCAGCAGTATACTCTTACTTCCAGGAACCAAACAACCACCGCCCATTCCTGACACAGGAACCCAAGTGACTGAACCATAATGAGATTTGAAAGGAATTTCCATGAGGATGGATGAGGAGTTTCCAGGAGTTATGAACTGGGCAGCATTAGACCAGACTGGGCTGAGCTGCTGCAGGCTCTCAGGGGTGGTGGTGAGGTGATCTTCAAGGTTTGGAACCAAGAGAATACTCAACTCTAGATATTTTGACTCCTCCATAATTTGGACTGAGAGAAAGAAAGCATCTCCTTTCATCTGGCCCCGAACTCATCTAATGGGCAGGTTTTTTACATATGAACTTATATCTGTGAAGGGTTTTGAAGATCTCTTTTGGAGATTATTGACAATGCTTAGTCATCATCATTATCATCCTTATCATAGATCAGGGCTGTCCAAAATGCTATTTTATATAGTCCTCTGTGGGTTTACTAAATGGTATAGTAAATGAAGCCGAGCTACTGCAGGGCTCTCACTAAAATGGCAAATCAAAATATATTGCCTATTGTTTCAATAAAAAAACTTTTAAAAGTAAAGTTGGACAGGCCTCATTTGATCCTCACAACAAATCTGTGAATTAGGTAGAATATTATGGCCCTCTTTTTTAGAGATGAAAAAAATTTCAGAATGGAGAATATAAGTAACTTGCTTGGGAATGCTTGGCTACTAAGTTTAGAATTAGGTTTCACACCTTAGTCTTCTTTTCTTAGGGCTTTTTCCACTATTATTCCCCCCACCCCAGTTGCCTGTATATTTAGGGGAAATGACTTCTATGCCATGGATCAAAGAAGAACTCCAAATTTTGCTAATACAACCCCTCACCATTTTGGATATCCCCTTCAAGATACTTTCCAAATAATGGTGATGAAGAAAAGGCATTTTATAAAGTACCTTACAAACATTACCTCATTTGATCCTCACAACAAACATTACCAAAATAAAGCACAAGCTGAACATAGTGCCCTAGTTTATTGATGTCTTTCCCAAAATATGGCATTGAGAGTAGGGCTAGAAAGTATGTCTCTATTAATGCTGAGATTAAGATTGTATTACTTTTTTTTTTTTGGTTTCCATATCAGACCATAAAAATCAATGAATTTATAGTCTACTGCAATTCCCAAATCTTTTTAAATTAAATTCCTGTCTAACCATACATTCCACATATTCCATCTTGTACTTGCAGATTCTAAAACTCATTCATAAGACTTTAAATGTAAATATAATCTTATTAAATTATACACAATGTCCTAATCTCTCAAAACCTTTTTGAGTGCAGACTGTGTTGGCTATAACTCCCAGCTTTGTATAAATTGCTAAATTGATAAGTACATGCTTTCTGCCTTTGTCCAAGTCACTGATAAAAAATGTTTAAAAGTAGAGAGCCAAGCACAGATTTCTAGATCATTCCACCAGAGACCTTATAAATTAACACTGACCCATTCATGACTTCTTTTTGAAGCCAGCTATTCATCCAATTTCAAATCCCCCTAATTGTATGCACCAAGTCTATCCCCATTTTTTACATAAGGATATTATCAAAGACTTTGTCAAATGCTTTATTAAAATTAGGTAAACTATGCATATCTATATCTCACATTCCCTAATTTACCAGTTTAGTAACATTGTCAAAATGTGGGATGATCTTAGTCTATAATGACCTGTTAATGAAGCTACAGGGAAGCTACTTCCTCCTTTTTCTAGATGTTCACTAATCATCTTTTTACTGAAGAATTCTATAATCCTGTAGTTCTCTTCCCATTAATGACTCATCTCTGGGTACAAACCTTTAATCATTTCAGAAACCATCCAATTATATTGTTGTTTGGTGTTGACCCTAGCATATTCATTTAAAAACATGAACCTAACTTTGACCCAGAGATAACACTCTGAGGCATGTACATGAAGGTCTTTGATAAATTGATAAAAGAAAGTGTCCATAAATGCCAAAATATTCATAGTAGCACCTAAATTTTTGGATTTTTTGTGGTAGTAAATCAAAAATGAAATGAGTGTCCATCAATTGGTGGTAGTTACACAAATTGTGGCATTTGAATGAATGTCATAGCACAGCATCAAAAGAAATTACAAACATAATAAACACAGGGAAGCATGGAAATGTTTATATGAACTGAGGAAAAAGTGAATTAAGCAGTCAGGGAAATGATATATATAATGACCACAATAATATAAATATGAAAAATATTAACTCCAAAGCAACTGAAATTGAATGCTGCAAAATTATAAAGATTAAGCTTGGTTCCACAAAAGAAATATAAATTGACACCTGTTTTAATTCTTTTGCAGAGTTGATGTTCATAAGTGCGGAACTTTTCATAGAAAAATCAGATTTTTTTGTGTGTATTATTTATTTTACTGATTTTTTTGTATTTATTGATTTTTACTGATTTTGTATGTTTATTGATTTTACTGATTTTTCTTTTTTTAAAAAATCCTTGACAAATGGGTTGACTTTGGGAGGCAGGAGGGAAAGATACAGGGGGAAATGTAGAAAATATTAAAATATAATATATTAATAATTAGAATTTTAAAGATGGAAAATACACTTCAAGTTTGGGTTTATTAAAGAATCTTTAGAATTTCCCAAAGGCATGGTAGCTCATTATCTAGCTACTCTTCAGATTTTGTACAATCAAGTCTAACTGTCCCAGAGAATAATGGGCTTTGAAGGGAAAATGAGAGTGACTCTCTAGGCCCAAATGATTCTCCTCAGCTATGAATCCAACTTGTTCATATGAAGTGCCTGATAAAGTTCTCTAGTTTGTCCATAAAACAATATCATATGAATAAGAATTAGTCTTTATCCATGCAAGTTTTTCTGTGTAAAATGGTTAGGCCAAACTCTTTTAAGTATTCATCTAATCTCAGAACCTCTACATTGTTCTGGGGTTTTATGCAACCAGTTCAAGATGTTCCTCTAAGAGTAGGGGACTGTCCTCCATTGGAAAATTCTCTTTAATTCAGATCCCGTTTTGGCTCTCCTCTATAATAGTGGTGCTCACCTTTGTAAAGCATACATTTCTTTGTTGTTGACAGTCTACAAGCTATAGAATCAGCAATCTCCCATGGGAAATGGAGCTATTGCCAGAGAGGATGAACAGGCATCAGATAGGACAAATAAAGAACTATAAGGAAACAGAAGAAAGGATCTCATTAAGGAAATGTATGATCAAAAAACGATGGACTGATCATATGGTGATCATAATCTAATAACAGCTTGAAATTTTTTAAAGCATTTGACGTTTGCCAAGTAAATCAAAAATGAAGTGACATTAGTATCTGCTTGACTGCTACACCTTAAGGACCATGAGTCTTTCCATCTGTCTTATAGGGGAAACATTCTTGACACTATTCTCACTGGAACATGTAAGCTTTTATAGTCATCTTCCATTACCTCCCCTTGTTTCTATCTCCTATACATGTTTCTTTTAATGCAAATTAGTTTGTGATTTATATACTGTATCCACATAGGTCCCTTAATATCCTCTGTTTTGATCAGAACAATTTCCTCATTGGATAACAAACATAGAATACACATTCCTAATCCCATTTCCTCTGCTCTTTCTAACTGGGATCTTCTCACATGAGATTCAACATTGAGCAGTGAGTGACAAGGACAATCCATTGTCCTTGGAATGTGAAGTCAGTGCACCTGGGTTCTAGTTCTTGTTCTTCCATCAGCTATATGACCTTAGGGAAAGCATTTAACCTATCTGAGCCTCAGTTTCTCCTTCTGAAGAGCAGGGATATAATCATATCAGAGAGGTACTGGTCCTATTGCCCTGAGCTACATCTCTCCCTCTTCCATTTTGAAGATTTCCAAGATGCATCTTGGAGGTAATTTTGTATAATCAAGTCTAATTGTCCCAGAAAATAATGGGCTCTGAAGGGAAAGTGAGAGTGACTCTCCAGCCCCAAATGATTCTCCTTGAGTGTCTGAGAAAGAAAGAACTAAATAGAATAGACCCAGCAAGAACCACCCCAGAGTGAAAAAATGAAATCTGCTTGAAAGACCCAAGAAAGAGTTGTCTTTATAGATCTCTGACAAGATCTTCATGTGATACATGGGGCTATGATTCATCATAAAACAAAAGAAGGTTGAAATGGGTCAGGAGTAGTCAACTTCCTTAAAGGTAGGAAAGGGCAAGAACATAATCAGTAGAAATTCCAAAGTAGTTGTATCATGGTCTAGCTGCTCCAGAAATGTTTCTTGAGAGAAAGGAACAAGTACCATTTGCTAGATGAGGGTTAGCAACAATGATAATAGGATCCATGATGCTCTGAGAACAAGGGGACCACTACTGGGGTCCAACATGGGAGAAGAGTCCTAAGGAAAGGCTGGTATGGCACAGTCCACCTTTGGGATGGAGGCAAGCCTGGTTCTCTCTTTCTTGAGTCCAATTTAAGTCATCATTGTAAGTCATGGGAACCATTTACAACCCTGGGAGAGGATGCCCTAATTAGGAAAGAGGTGTCTCTTGACTATATTTTTGATTATATTTTTGCATTCTTTCCTGGGCAAATTCAGTTGTTCTAGGTTCTGAAGCTGGATGAGTGATTTGCAAGGGGTGGTCCTTGAAGAGTGCCACATCTTGACAGCCCCATCTTATACCTGAGTGATGGCAATGAGCTAGAAAAGTGAGAGGTCTCAAAGTATACCTAGGCCCTTCATGTAAGGACAGGCTCTTTGATTTATTGTCTACAGACCAGGAGTACTGACTTTACAAATTTAGCATAAGTATCAAATGAGATAATATATGTCAAGTTTTTAATAAATTATAAATCACTTTACATGACAAGTATTGTACTCATGGAATATTGATAGAAATAGTCTTGGGACAAGGCAACATTCTTCCAATAGTCTTAAATGTTTAGGTAGATGACATTGTCATTGTTTGTCAGTGACTGTTGCTTGTCATTGAATGAGTTTTGAGATCTTAACTAATCCTCTGTTGTTGTTGATGCTGAGTCTGACTCTTCATGACCCCATTTGGGGTATTCTTGGCAAAGTGGTTTGCCATTTATTTCTCCAGCTCATTTTTACAGATGAGGAAACTGAAGCAAACAAGGTTAAGTGACTTGCCCAGCATCACATAATTAGTGTCTGAAGCCAGATTTCAACTCAGGTCCTCTTGATTTCAGGATCAGAGGTGTATCCACTTCCCTACCTAGTGTCCATTTGGTCTTCTGTAGATTCATGAAAGATATCTTTGGGATAACTCTGCCAAGAGGAGGAGGAGAAAGGAAGAAGAAGAAGGAGGAGGAGGAGGAGGAGGAAGAAGAAGAAGAAGAAGAAGAGGAGGAGGAAAAAGAAGAGGAAGAAGAGGAAGAAGAAGAAGAGGAGGAGGAAGAGGAAGAAGAAGAAAGGAAGAAGAAGAGGAAGAGGAAGAAGAGGAAGAAGAAGAAGAAGAAGAGAGAATATTTGACAGGTTCAAAGATGACTTAATAGATATCTCCAAGATCTTTTGGGAAAACCTTCATAAGAAGAATTAGGTATATGCTGCTTTGACCCCAGATAGCAGAGCCTAGAACAATGGTGGAAATTGTCTATAAGATTTTGATAACATAAGGGAAAGAACCCAAATCATTAGAACTGTACAAAAGCTTCCTAAGTAGGCAAGTTGTTATTTCTCCTTCAATGGGAATCTACTATTTAAGTAGATTTATATTGTACTATTAAGTAGATCCAAAATTTACTTAAGATTCCTAAAGCAGAATCTGGATGATCACTTGTCCATAATGTTGCAGAAGGGATATATGTTCCATGACTTTTTTTTGGTGCTGTATGGATTGTCACCTTAGACTGTCAGAGATGAAGAAAAAAAGAAAAGAAAAAAGGTCCATAAGTACTGTTATTACATACTCAAACATATTTGGTTTTTTTGAGAAGCAATGGAGTTAAGTGACTTGCCCAAGGTCACACAATAAGTATCAAGTATCTAAGATCACATTTGAACTCGGGTCCTCCAGACTCCAGGGTTGGCATTCTCTGATGAAGTGGATAGAAAGTCAACCTCAGAGTCAGAGAGACCTCCATATGAATCCTAATTTTAATCCATACTGGCTTTATGATCCTGGACAAATCATTTAACCTCTCAGTATACCAGGAAATTCTCCAAAATTGTGAGTTGCAGAGTGGGTGAAAAGTTGCATTTGTAAATGAAATTTCCAGGCTGGAAGTTTCCAATGAAATCACAAATCTATTTTCAAATCCTTACAAACCTACTTTACAGAATCCTTGTGAGGAAAACAGGAGGTAAAACTAAAGGTCTGAATGGAAATGTGAGCTATTGGTAGAATAAATTGGCAGTCAATTGACTATTCACCAGAGGAAAAGTTATAATAATCAATGGGATGATGTTGGCCCAAATGAATTAAAGACGATAGTGGCCCTTACATGTCACCACCTGAGATGAATTGATTGGCTGGTTTGCATATCATCTGCCCTAATGCACCTACCAGATGTTTTGCTAGACATTTAATCACGAGATGATTGGTGTGAGTCTACTGAGTTCCCCAGCTGCACATTCAGAGCTAAAAGAATGCATACAAAAGGCATTTCAATCACCAAATGCTATCTATATAAATGTTGGCTCTAATTGTTATAACAGATAGATCCTCCCTCAATCTGTGCTCCTTGGGTCCACCCTGGTTCCATGGAGGCACACCATGGCCCCCTTCCAGATCTGGTCATTTCAAAGGATTGACAAAGTCCCTGCTACAAATGCAGAACTCAGAGCTTCACTGAAAGTCCACTGCCTTTCTGGGCCTCCTGTACTCCATTGGGAAATTATTCAGGGCATCATGCAAAGGGAATTCCTTTTCTTCCTTCTCTGTTGGCTTGAAGTTTCTTCCACACACCTGCCAGTCACTGGACAGGGACACATGGTATATTCCTCTAATTTAACTACTGAGAGCTCTAAAGAGATATGCACCACATTGATTGCAGAATTTGGATGGACTGTCAAATACTTTTGGAATGAACTTTTAATGATCTTTCAAGAACTGATCCCCCTTAGCATTTGTTCTCCTCTAATTTTCCTAGTCTTCTATGGAGTTAACCCTGCTCTGAAGATGTCTTTCTGTCTCTGGGTCTGTCTGTCTCCATTGCTCATTCCAGAAAGGCAAGAGCCCTGGGAGAAGCAGTCCACCCATCCCCATATCTCCCCCCACCCACCCCAGACCATCCATCTGGCTTCCAGTCATTGCCCAAGTACACGACTCCTGCAGAGAAGCTAACCTCACCAAGTACCAGTCTAGTTTTAGGCACAGGGAAGGCAAACCCAAATGAAGATGCAAAGGAGAGAGAGAGAGAGAGAGAGAGAGAGAGAGAGAGAGAGAGAGAGAGAGAGAGAGAGAGAGAGAGAGAGGCAGAGACAGTAACACAGTGAGAGAGAGAGAGACAGAGATAGTCAGAGAGATAGACAGAGATAGACAAAAAAAGAGCGAGGCAGAGAGAGAGACAGAAAGAGAGAGACAGAGACAGAGACAAGCCAGACCAGCACCACCTTCCTTGGTATCCATCTCCCCTCATCCCCTGAAGGAGACAGTCTAGAACCTAGCCTTAGAGCCCCAGTACCCTTGGTCAGCATCTTGGGAAGCAGCATCTATGGAGGTTCAGCCTGGCCCCTGCTCTTGTGTGTATATGGTATGTGTATGGGGAGGGGATCAGCCATAGCTATGGATGGCCCAGAAAGGAAAGTTCTTGCCGTGCCAATTCTTGGCACTGTCCAATGGTGCAACATCAGAAACCTATATTATTTTATTAGTGGAAATGACATTAAAGAAGAGGCCTTACCATCTGCATTGCTGCTGCACCTTCAGGATCATGAAGTTTTACATCTGACCCATCCTCACCCAATTAGAACATGCTCCTTGTGATCAAGCCACTGGGTTACTTTTCTATGTATGTTCCCAGGGCTTTGCCCACAGTAAGCATTTGATCAATGCAATTTTCTTTGATTCACTTTTTGGATCTCTCTTTTTTCTCCTTTCTTCTCCTCCTTTGTTGCTCCCAGTCAGGCTTTAAATTGACTATGAAATCATAGATCGTGAATCATTCAAAAACTCTATTGAGGTAAACAGGCTTGGGGGCTCTCTGAAAGCAGCAGGTTGTCTGCCTAGAGCCATTGTAATGCTGGTAGAAACAACTCCCAGAGGAACAGGTGAGCCCAGAGTGAAGGGTGGCACCTGGCGGCTTGAATCAGACACACCTGGCACAGCTGCCTCTGAGGAGCCAATTTAAAGAGGTAGTGATTAGCACATGAGGAATGAGGACTTAGGAAAAGCTAGCATGAGAACATTCTTCAGACTTCACCCCCATTTCTGCAGTCAGGGGTATGGAAGTGCCTATTCCTAGTCATCTCTTCACTACCACAAACATCCTCCCTTCTTCCCTCTCTCTCTCCCCTCCCCCTGCCCCTCCTCTTTTGTCTTTGTTTCTGTCTCTGATTCTGTCTATCTCTGTCTCTCTCCTTATTGTGAGGAAAGTTTTGAAACACAGTGGAAATAGGAACTCATATTTTTATAAAATGTCAGCTGACTAATGATTCTCCAAGGGAAGAAAAAAAACGTATATTAAGTGATGGGATGCTCTTGACCCCAAAACATCAACGTCAGCGGCAGGCCTTTCTCATGGTGTTACCTCCTGAGACGAATTAATTGGTTTGTCTGAGGACCATTCGCAGTGCCACCCTGAGCAGATGGTTGGCGAGATACCAATCAGTGCATGATGAGTGTGAGTGACCTGGGCTCCCCAGCTGTGAACTGCATGTTCCAGTTAACCAATCTTCCCTGCCTGGTGAAAACAAACAGATGTTCACATGCTAGGCTCTGGCCAACATCTTATCCCAAGGGAAGAAAGACAGGGTTTGAGTCTGATTGAAAATTGCTTGGGAGAGGGGTGGGTGAGGCTCTTCTAGGTCAGGGGACACTGCTATCATAGGACTTAGAATGGAATGGGATTGTAGAGATCATTTAGCTCTACAGGAGAGGTAATGATTGGTCTAGGAGTATGCAGAGAGCCAGGACTGGAAATTGTGTTCTCTCTTCTTTCCTCTAAAACATGCAGGTGTTAGTTTGATTCCATCTAATCAATAAAGGCTAATCGTATTGTTCTGCTCAGCCACTTCAGTCCTGAGCAAAATTCCATCCTAGCAGGCTACTTTGGACTTCTCAACAGTAGAGATACTTGAAATTGAAGAATCCTATAAATCTATGAATAATGGATAATTAGTCCAAAATGAATGAATACTTTTTTGTAATTATTACATCCATTCTATATGATAAGCCCTGTGCTAAAGGCTTGAGAAACCGATTCTTTAAAAAAAAAACTATATTCAAGGCCCCAATTCAAGGAATTTATACTCAACCTGGGAAGATGACTTGCTAAAGAAAATTTAGCTATAGAAATAATAGAAAAATCATGGCCATCCTATGGATACATCAATGGGTTACATTAGGTTACATAAATAGGTCTATGACAGTATTGGGAGACTCAGAGTATTGAGGCAGTGTGGACAGTACAGCTTGTAGGTAGTTGCAAGATAGATGGCAAAGCCTCCATCTTATCATAAGGAAGAGGTAAGAATATTATGAAGGAAGTAAAAGATATAAAAGACTGAAAATTCCTTAAGACTATATAAATATTTGAAATAATAGCTTTTTTATTATTATGACTGAGGCCTCTTATCAACAGGAGGCTCCAGGTCTCCTGAGCTTCTTTTCCATTATTCTTCTATTTTTATTTTTCCCATTTTCTTACTCTTTATGTCTATCTCATTACGCCCCATCTCCTTTGTGATTTCCCCCTCACTTTCCTCCTCTTCCTTTCTCTCTCTCTGTCTCTCTGTCTCTCTGTCTCTCTGTCTCTCTCTCTCTCTCTCTCTCTCTCTCTCTCTCTCTCTCCCCCTCCCAGAATCTCTACCCTCCATTCCAAACACACATACACACACACACACACACACACACACACACACACACACACACACACAGACACATCTTGAAACATAAACTGTTAGCAGTGGAAAATACTTGTGGAAAATTTAGTCTAGTCCAACTCCTTTATTTTACAGAGGAAAAACTGAGGTCCAAAAATAAAAGTGACTTGTCCAAGGTCATTGAGAGGTAGCTAATGGGTGTCTTTGCTGGGACCACAAATCCCAAATCAGTGTACTTTGGTATTTGGTTTATCTGCCTCACTCACAAGTTTTCCAAGGGCGTGGATGAGATCAATAGAGGATCAAATGCCATCAGTGTGGAATCTGTGACATGGAATGGCCCAGACAGTGCCGTAATAAATAGCTGCACACCACAGACAAAGCTCATTAGACTTGATGTTCTTTGTTCACCACCAGTGAGTAATGGGGGTTTTACTGCATTGTGAAAACACACTGCCTGTCACTAAAAGATCCCCACCCAGTCAGTCTGACAAAGGACATGGCTAGATGCTTTAAAAAAACAGCAGTCTTTCTGAATCACATCTCCCAATCAAATCATGCAAAATGGAGGCAAAGAACAATGGCCTAGAAATCAAAAGTTCTTACTTCCCCCTAAAACTTCTCTCATAGGTTTTTTTTTTTTTTTTTGGTTTTTGCAAGGCAAACGGGGTTAAGTGGCTTGCCCAAGGCCACACAGCTAGGTAAATTATTAAGTGTCTGAGACCAGATTTGAACCCAGGTACTCCTGACTCCAGGGCTGGTGCTTTATCCACTGTGCCACCTAGCCACCCCTCTCATAGTTTTACTATGTGACCTTGGGAAAGTCCTTTACCTTCTCTGGGCTTCAGTTATTGTCTCTACAAAATAAAAGGATTGAATTACAGGATTTTGTCTCCTGCTTCTATGTCTGGGAATTCATCTTCTTACTTCTGCCGCTTAAGAATTCTTTGTTTTATTTTATTTTTTTAACTTCAACACTGCTGTAGGACCATCTCCTATAGGAAGGCTTTCCTGATTATGTCCAGATGTAAAGATCTTTCCTACCCACCACACCATTGCCTTGTATTTCTCTTTAATATTATTTTTATGAATGCTTATTATGTGCATGTATCTTAAGTTGAAAGGCAGCATTGTATTTTTGTCTTTTTAGTCCCAGAACCTAGCAAAGTGCCCGGAACATGGAAATCATTTAATTAATTTTGCTGGTTGATTGAATAAATAACTACTAGAGGGCACCTTAGGACCTCCAGTCCAAGTGTTCTTCAAGTTTTTTATGTCACAGATCCCTTTGTCAGACTGATAAAATCTATGTTCTCCATTCTTGGAGTAATATTTTTAAATTTTTTAAAAATTAGGATTACAAAAGAAGTCATTTTTTGAAGTATAGATAGCAAATATGTATTTGCATATTTATATACAATATACAAACAAAATACATACATACATACATTTATAAGTTCATGGACTCCAGGTTAAGAACCCTTGGTCTGATCTGACCCTTTGACTTTATGGTTAAGGAATCTTAAGACCCAGAAAAAGAAAATGACTGGGGTCAGATAATTTGTAAGTGGCAGAGCTAAAATTTAAATCTAGGTCTCTTGAATTAAAATGCAGTATTTTACCCATTCCTCTACACTACCTTAAATAACTCTAAAATATTATGATTCTATTATCCTTACTTGCTGCTAATGCCACCCCATTTCTAGGGACTGGGAAGCACTATAGTGATAATAGTGATTGAAAACAGCTCAGAAGCTGTGGCAGGAGAGAGAAATATACATTAAGGGGCTTAATTGAGTTGTTTCTTGATGAATATTATGGTAAATTTACCACTTTTCAGAAACGGTTGAGCCTATTGGATGAGACCCAAGACACCCATAATTAAATTCCTTTGGTCCAAGCTCATGTTAGAATGCTTTAACAGAATCCGTTAAGCTCCATCTCAGCCAAATATTCCCCAAACCCAGTGACTTCACATGGTGTCACACCCATTGTGGGTCAGGAGGCCACTGCTGAAGTCAGTTGAAGATAAAATAATGTCAGTAGAGAATATTTAGTATTGAATTATACAGATAAAGTTTCCAGATCCATGTGCAAATAGGATAGATTTGAAATTTAAACTATCTGGGGCTACTTCACTATTAAAACAAAAATTTTCTTTGAAGGATTTCAAAGCTCTACAGAAACATCAGAGAATCTTAGCATGTGACACCTAGAAAATCCTCAGAACCTAAAACTGTTAGACTAGGAAGGGACCTCAGAGTTCAATTATAAAGACCAACCTTTTATTTTACATATGAGAACTCTGGGTCCTAGAGAGGAAGTGACAAAACAGTCAGGACTAGTCTCCTGAGTCCCATGGACAGTGTACTCTTCATTATACCATCTCTCCCTCCTACTCCCATTTCTCATTATTCCTTTAGATCCTCCAGATCTCCTGATTGTGATTGCTTGCATTGATTTCAGTTTTTTCAAATCTGCTTTGTCTTACAGGACTGTGTCCTCTTAATTTCTAATTGCATGACTTTTTGTTCTGATAGTTCCCCCTCCCCCATCCCTCAATATTTTCACAGGCCTCTGTTCTGGCTCTTTAACTCAATCTGCTACTACCTGTACCCCCCCACCCCCCACCCCATGACATTTTTTTAGGTTTTTTTTTTTGCAACGGGGTAAAGTGGCTTGCCCAAGGCCACACAGCTAGGTAATTATTAAGTGTCTGAGACTGGATTTGAACCCAGGTACTCCTGACTCCAAGGCTGGTGCTTTATCCACTGCACCACCTAGCTGCCCCTCCCATGACATTTTTATAATGCATGCTTTCATTTCCTGCATCTAACTCTCATCTATGGTTCCAAGAAGCTGTTGCATGTGCAATGATGACACTCTAGTAAATCCTCTAGGCAGACAGGCTAAACCAGACTGAGGGTTACCAACAGACCTCAAACCTATTGGTGAATTAGGGAGCTATTTACCCCAAGCATGTGAAGACTCCCCCCCACCCCCACCCCTCCTCACCATGGAAAGGACAGATGAAAACAATTTGTACTAGTGGTCATGAAGATGACTGAAACAGAAACTGTGGAGTGCTTAGAGTTTGCTTTGAAGACACCAAAGTCATCCATTGCATCCTGGTCAGTTGTCTTGACTTTATCCTACGACTGGACTTTAATGACTCAGGAAGAGAGAGTGAAGCTGATGATTTTATGCAACTTCACCCCACAAATTCAATTCTCATGCAAGCCAAGTCATCACCCATAACATCACTGGTCTTCTTTAAAAATGAGAATGAACAATGAAACTCAATGTGGGCTACCCCCTTTTATCATAAAGGACAAAAAGGAGGCAGGACAGCTTAGCGATGGAGATGAAAAGTCATTAATTATTGCCAATTGATAGTCCCCAACTTAGAAGAGGGAATATAGAATAGGAGACAGAGTTTGATTCTTCAGATTTTTACTACCAAGAGGAGAGAGGGAAGGAAGGAAGAAAGGAGGGAGAGAAGGAAAGAAGGGAGGTTGAGAGCACATGGGGAGGGGGAGCAAGATCTGTGTGACATATTAATGACAATATAATTTTGGTAGCTTGATATCTTGGACACAGAAAATACTGGAGGAACAGGTGACAAAGCCTTTCATTCCTACATTGAGTCCTTGAGAGCTTAGAACATATTCCCTACTCTCTAAATTAGCTCTAAATTAAGTTGTAGGGTCATAGGTCCTAGAACCCCCAAATCCCTCTTGTCCATCTTGAATGTATCTCAAATAAACAAAATTTAAAAAGGGGATAGAGTAACAGTGTGTATGAATGAATGAATAAAGTATTTATTAGGAACTTATGTCCTAAAATTGCCCACATTGCAACAGAGGAGCATCGCATAGAAGGGATCAGCTGCAAGGGAGGTGGAAAGACCCAGTGGTTCTTAGGATACTGTGGCAAAGCAGCTGGTAGTAGGGATGGAGTACAGAGGAGATTTAAGAAAAAGGTACAGACATCTTTTTTGAATCATTTTACCTTTGAGAAAATTGAGACCCCGGTGAGCTGAAGTGACTTTTGCAAGTCTGGGGTGAAATTTGAACCTATGTCTCTTGACTCTAGTCTGTCCTCTTAAATACTACATGTTGTTATTGATGTTATTATGTACCAACAGATGAGTTTGGGAAACATATTAAAAGTGAATCTTGGAGACATGGTTAAAGCAATGCTCATGGCCATCTGTTATCCAAACATCTGTTGGAATTGTCTTTGCCAAAAGCAGCTGATAAATTCTTGGCTTGCATTAATGGCAATTTCATCTTTTTAAATACAGAGGAAACAATAATAAGAGGGGCTGCCCATCTGGACCCGATTCAGATCTGTAAGAATGAACTTGTTGCTGAAGTATAAATGATGGGAACATTGGGTGAAAGTGGCCGATATAGTTTAGAATTCCTGGTAGAGAAGAGGAGGAAAACTGGATGAGTCTCACAGGAACCCTAGATTTAGGGAGTGATTTTTAGAGGTCATAGAAAGGATAGATAAGATCTCAAGTCTAAAATATTACAGAAGTCAGTCCAGGAGAAAAGGAGGCTGTCAAGAATGAAATTTTTAAGGTGCAAACAGAAATAATTTTGATGAGGAAGAAAAGGGGCAGTAACCTAAAGAGACTGATCAGTATACACAGAGGATACATCTTTCAACTTTGATTTGTTTTTTAAAGTTGTGGAAAATGCATGCATGAGCAGGAAGGACTAGATGGATGTAAAAGGTAGCATGGTTAAATGAGCAAGGTAAAGCTTAGCTTTATGACCAGTTGAAGCTGGTCATAAATGCTGAGGTTAACAAAAATGACTTTGAAAAATAACTTTGGGGTAAAAAGGCAGAACAAAGAAAGTGATAGCATTGCTTCTCTGGGAGACTGATGATAAAATAAGACCACAGAGAAAAGGTAGAGCAATAGAATTCTTCCCTTGCTTCTATAATTTCTACTCATAAGAATAATCTTTGAAATGGAAAGAAGTGAATGAAAATGGAAATCTAAGCTAGGGATAGAGAAAGGTAGAGAATATCTAGTTGGCCTTGATGAATTCACTTCACTAGGCCTGGAAGAATGCAAACCAAAAATAGTGAAAGAACTGCAGGATATGATCATGAACCTCTCTCAGTAATCTGTGAGAGTTTATGGATAATGGGAGAGGTATTTCAGGACTAGAGGAAGCCAAATGTTGTCTAGATTAAAAAAAAAAAACAAAGAAAAGAAAGTGGAAACTAAAGACCAGAGAGCTTATCTTCAATTCCTAGGAAAATTCCAGAAGTTATCATTAAAGGAATAGTTTGTAAACATTTCAGAAGAGAAGTGAGAAATATCAAGAATCACCATGGCTTCATCAAGAACAGTCATGATAGGCTAGATTTCATTGACTTTTCAGACCAGAGGAACTGCAAGTCAGTCAAGGGAAAGTTACTGCAACTATTTACTTAGATTTCAACAAAGCATATTTAATTTTTATTGATTTCTTTGGGTTTTATATCATTCAAATTCCCAAATACAATCCCCTTTCCTACCCACAGACTCATTTCCCTGCAAAAAAAAATAGAAGAAAAGTAAGTGATTTTACAAAAAACAATGTTAACAAAGCAGGAGAGTAGATGCAATTTTCCATACCCATACTTCCCTATCTCAGCTTAAAAAGAGGGAGGTACTTTTTCTTAAATCTATTCTTAGGATCTAAGTTTACTCATCATAATTACACAGTGCTCAATTTTGTTTTTTCCAATTACTTTGTTGTAGTCATGGCATGTTTGTTTTGTGGTTAGTCTTATTTCACTCTGCATTACAGCATAAAAATTATATATGTTTCTCTAAATTCTTTATATTCACAATTGCTTAGAGTACAATAATTTTTCATTGCATTCATATACTACAATTTTTAGCCCTTCTTCAATTGACAGGTTTCTTACTTTGTTTCCAGACCTTTGCTACTTCAATCTTTCAAACATTAAACAGAATTGCTCATTATATATATATGCATATATGTATGTATACATGTATTTCTATTTCTATAAGTGTATGTGTGCACATGTATATTTCTATATACATATATATAATCATCACATGAATTGACCCACTTTTCCAAGCAAATAATAGAAATTAGTAAAACCATACAGATTAGAATGTATTAGAAAACATATGAACAGAGGAGTTCTTTAAAAAGGAGCAAGATGAGAGATCTAAGCCCAACCAAGAAGGAGACCCTAATTTCACCAAGGGGAAATTCCTAGTTTCTAATCAAGCAAGAAGGGGTATGTTGAAGAGTCAGTTTCTCCATCTTTATCCACCCACTTCTTCCTTGCCCTCCCTCCATTTTTTCCTTTCCTCTCCCTTTCCCTCCAAAAGAACACCTCTCTTCTTCAAAGCTTTTATATCAACCCCATCCTTATAAACTCACCCAACTTTGTGTCAGCATTCTCTTTACCATTCTGGAGTCAAGTTTAAATAGCAGTATGCAAAATGTTCTAGGATTGCCTGGAAGCCAAGGTTACATGAAGATGACACCTCCACCACCTGACACTTTTTGTTACTAAAATACATTTAAGTTGCACCTTCACAGACAACTATTTCACCTAAAAGGGACACCTATTATAGCCAGTCCTATCTTCAGGGAAAAGCTATAGCTCTTTTCTAAATTTCTGTAGGAATTACAGGATGTTTGTAATTTTCTCTATCTCTTCAATTTCCATCTCCTTCTCCTCTTTTATTTTTTCCATCTTCATCTTCTTCAATATTCATTGAGCTCCTTATGTCTTCAGGCCCTATGCTGGGGATACCTCATGGGGTAGCTGAGGGAGGCAGGCAGAGTGTGGACAAACTATACTTGAACTCTGGACAAAGGCTGAAATTTGTGCCCTTCCTTCTCCCCTCTATGGGTTCCAGTCCTCTGGAGGGCTTTGAAAAACCTTCACCTCAAAACATGGGACTTTGTTATGCCAATATCCATCTCTGAAGGCCTTAAAGAAGAGAATGTTCTGGCATGAAAATATGTGTAAAGGGGCCAGGGACTTTTTGCTGATAAAAGAAATACAGGGGCAAAGGTTACCAATGCCTCTCCCTCTTCCTCCATGGTTGCTAAATGCCTTTGTGAGATCTACCAAAATTTTTGGATAATTAGCATGTTCTCTGGCACTAGATGCCAGGGAAATATAAGAGTCAAATGGGGAAATAAAATTGAGGTAAACATGTGAATATTTCTAGCCCAGAAAGATTCATCCAGGAGAGGTCAAACAACCTAAACGCTAGGGAGGGGAAGAGATCATTTAAAGTTATTTTCGCTTCTTGACCAGGTAAGGTATGAAGAATGGATACTTTTCTATGAGGAAGGTGCTAAAATGCATAGACCCAATTAAGTGTAAATTTGGTTAACAAATAGCTGAAAATGTGTTGCTTACTCCTAAGGCATGGTGGTTTAAAATGATTTCTCAAAGTCAAGATATTCTCTCATGTCCCAAGGAAATAGAAATAGCCACAGAAACATGACGGTTTAAGCAAAACAGCGATAAAAATTCAACATCGAAACACAAAATGGCAGCTTTGGAATCCAAGGGCTATGAGTTAGACAGAGCTTTGGGGGAATGAATAATAACTGAAGAAGAGAAGTGGAACAGTAGCAAAAAGACAGACCATCATGCCAAAGAAATGGAACTGAGAAACAAAATGGCCCAATTGATGTTATGGAGATTTTTCAGATACTATAAACATTCCAAAACATAAATTTCCCAATAAATTTCTCCCTTCCTTACCAGTTTGAACATTTATGAGAGGTTTTAGCCTTTTATGTATCGAAAGAGAAGCATGAGATGATTTTATTGATGGATTCTCTCTGCTATCTTGTCAGTGAAATACACTGCTTTTTGATTTATGAGAGTATTGCTATCCTAATCTAGCCACACCTTTTTTCCCCTCTTATTGGGAAATTCCTTCCCTGGTCCCTTGACTCCACCTCTGGGGAAAGTTTTCTTTGAATATGCCCATGAATAGAGGTAGAATGATTGAAGTCACAGAACAGAACATGCCAGTTTTTTCCCAGACAACAAAATGGCACTGTGACTCATTTTAGCTTTTGAGCTAAAAGGAAAACTACAGATTCAGTTCACCTTCACCTTCCGGGAAATTTATCCAAAAATCAAGAAATCAAAATCAGTTTGACTCCAATCAGAAAAAGCCTTGTACTTTGGAATCAGGGTTCAAACCTTGGACTTTTTTTTCACATGTCTATATTCTTAAACTAAATATTGTTCTTTCTTTCTGTAGCCTCTGTTTATAATTAAGAATATCAACAAAGCAGTTAAAATAGATCAGATTTTTATCTTTAGTGAAACAGCTTTTAAAAGCACTATTTAGTAGAGTCAAAGCATATTTTTTCAATTACTTTACTCTTACTTGTGGTTTTTATTCCTTTTGATCTGTTTTCCTTCTACAACTGAGACTAATATGAAAATATGTTTTACATGATAATACATGTACATATAAACTATATCAAATAGAACAGGGAAGGGGATGGGGAGAGAGAGAGAGAGAAAGAGAGAGAAAGAGAGAGAGAGAGAGAGAGAGAGAGAGAGAGAGAGAGAGAGAGAGAGAGAGAGAGATTGAGAGAGAGAAGGAGGGAGAAAAAAGAATTCGAGTTCTTTGAAAAGTGAATGCTAAATGTTTTCTTGATATGTATTTGGGGAAAAATAAAATACAATTTAAAAAGTATTATTAAAAACACCAAATAAACAACTTAAAAGTATAGAAAAATTCTGCATTTTTCATTCATCCTTTTGGGAAGAAAGAGAAGAAGAATGATGCAAAACTAATTTATCAGCTGCTTGGATTTTCAGCCAGGGATAATATTACCAGTAATCAGACAATTCTTACTCTGATTGTAGATGTCCCTTCTGCCTTTTGGTCAAAAGGCTCTCTTCACTCCATGTTGCATATTTGTCCACTGGAAAGGCCCAAGAAACACTCTAAATAGTTCAAGATTTATGTTGTAGAGCAATAGTGTCAAGCTCAAAAGTGGGGGCCACTAAATCTGCATACTGACTTAGAAAAGAACGTATTAATATTATCTATATTTTGTTGTATTTTTATTTATTTTGTTAAATATTTCCCAATTACATTTTCATCTGATCCCAGTGCTCTCTGAAGTACCATGGGAAGCATGAATGCTTGAAACCTCTGTGGTAGACAATAGGAAGCCACAGAAAGATTATGAATTAGAAAGAAATGTGCATAAAGAAATTTTTCAGAAGGCAATTCTATCAACTATGGTTAGGGTGAATTGGAGCAGGTATAGGAGGTAGAAAAGCAAGTTAGGAAGTTCTTTAATACAGGGATAGTATGAAGGGAATGGGCAGCCAGGTAGGTACAGTAGATAAAGCACTGGACTTGGAATCAGGAAGGCATCTTCATGAGTTCAAATCCTGCCTCAGGCACTTACTGAGTGTGACCCTGGACCAGGCATTTAACCTTTCGTCTCAGTTTCCTCATCTATAATATGAACTTGAGATAGTAATAGCAAACCACTCCAGAATCTTTGACAAGAAAAACCTCAAAATAGGGTCATGGAGAATTGGAAATGACTGAATAACAACAACATGAAGGAAAATATTGAGACTGTCAGTGGGGAAACTGGACAAGCATAATGGGGGTTTATTATAATCCCATGTGCAGAATGGGTGGCATACAATGAGGATACTGAAAAAAGCACTGGACTTGGACGTCCCTAGACCTACACTCATTACCTATGTGATCACTCCTTGTTCCTCAGTTTCATCATTTACACCAATCAGTCAAAAATCTTTATTGATTTCCTACTATGTGCTAGATTCCATTTGCTAAACATTAGCGGGACAAAGAAAGGCAAAAACCATTTGCTGTTCTCTAAGAGATCAAGTCTGATGGGGGGAACAAGATGCAAACAAGCCACTCACAAGTTACAATGGGGACAATTAATAGTGGGAAGGCATGACTAGCATTAAGGGGGAACATGAAAGGTTTCCTGTAGAAGATAGGATTTGAGAATTGGAAATTGAGAGGATGCCCATCAATTGAGGAAATGACTGAACAAATTGTGGTATATGTTTGTGATGGAACACTATTATTCTATAAGAAATCATGAGGGATGGATTTCAGAAAAGCCTGGAAAGACTTGCATGAATTGATGCTGAGTAGATGAGCAGAACCAGTAGAACATTATACACACTAATAGCAACATGGGGGGGGGGGGGCTGGGAGAGATGATCAACCATGATGGACTTGTTCATTCTATCAATGCAATAAACAGGGGCAATTTTAGAGGACTTGTGATGGAGAATACCATCCGTATCCAGAGAAGGGACTGTGGAGTTTAAATGAAGACCAAAGATTATTATCCTCAATTTATAAAAGTTGTTTTATGTATTAGGTCATTTTCTTTCTTCCTTTTGGAACTGCTTCTTTCCTCATGGCATGTTCAATTTTGATCTATATTTGTAATGGTTGCTTATGTGAAGCTAACATCATTTTGCCTTCCGTTGGGGAGGGGGGAGACAGAAAGGAAAGGAGAGATGGAGAAAAATTGTAAAACTCAAAACCTTACAAAAAAGGATTGGTAAAAATGACTATTGTACATAGTTGGAAAACCAATAAAATATTTATATAATTAAAATAATAAAAGTTATATAGCAAAAAAAAAGAAGATGGGATTTGATCTGGAACCTGAAGGAAACCAGGGGAACCAGGAGACAGAGGTGAGGAGCGACAAGCAAGAGGGACAGCCAATGAAAATGCCCAGGCATCCAATAGGATGTGGAGCAACATGGAGATATACAACAGATATCCAGATATCCAAAGGGATATTGAGTATGAGGAGCACCATGTAGCTAACCAATGGATATCTAGCTATCCAATGGGATACAGAGTGTGAGGAGATAGTTGAATGGAAGGTGGACTGAAGTAGGAAGATATTCAATGGGATTGTTGTGGGGAACCCTTGATGGGAATAGCCAGTGAAGAAACTCCCTATACCAATGGAAATGAACCCCTTCCCTGCAACTTACAGTGACATTTTGTGTACACTTGTATACATACATGCTAGTTTAGAACTTAGCAATAGTAATCACCTAATAAACAATTGTTGAATGAATGATTGGTAGTATCCTAAGATTATAAATTCAAAACCAGAAGATACTTTAGAGACCATGGAGTCTAACTTCTCCATTTTATAGTTGAGGTAACTGACGTCCTTGGAGGTTAAGTGGTCTTATCAGAATCACGCAGTGTCTGAAGCAGGATTTGAATCCCTCCTAGAACCTCCATTTTAAGAGCCTTCTATGCAGGTCATCCAATTTTATTCCATTCCTCTTTGTGGCTCATTCCTGACCCTTTAGACTTTTTTCCTCTCACAGCCCTATTTTTTTACATATTATCTTCCCCATTAGAAGGGAAGCTCCTTGAGGACAGATTTTTTTTGTTTGCTTTTGTTTCTATCTCTAGCTCATAGCACCATGCCTCATATAAGCACTTAATAATTCTTGACTTGACCTGATAGCTTCTGATCTTTCTGACTCTAAGTTTAGTTGATTTTATCTACTACACTACTTAAAAGGGCTATAAAATGTCTGATTAGTCTTATCATCATTACTATTACAATCTCTCTGTTCCTTTCAACGACTTGATTGATTGGTGTAGACTGGTGTCCATGAGATCAGAGCAGCTGTAGGGATTGGTGGGGATCAACAGATGTCCATCCGGAGGTCAAGACTCCAGTCAGAGGCCTTGGGAATAAATATAACTTGTCAAGTGAATTTTCAACTGAGATAATGTGAGTCCAGTTTGGTCAAATCTGCAGAATCAAAGTATGAGAATTTTGCATTCATTTTGCCACATAAAATAAACACTTGTAGTTTCTAGCAAGCAGCTGAATAAATGTTTGTATCAAGAATACAAAAATCCTTCCTACGGTCAGATTTGGAAGCCTTTTCCTTCCGGCTCCAACTAAGTGAACTTTCTTTCTTTGAATTCACAAAGTTAGATTTATTTATTTATTTTTTGTTGGTGACAGCAGTTTCTTCTTGATTTCCTTCCTATTCTCTCCTTCTCCCTCTCACCCATGAATCATGAATCTCTGTCCTGGATCCTCATCCTATCTCCTTCTACAATCTTTCTCCAAGGTCAGCTCATCTACTTTCATAGGTTCCATAATTACCTTTATGTTAATACCTCCAAAACCTCTATTCTCCAGTTCACATCATTCATTCATTGCCTAGGGGTCATTTCCATTTCATGTTAATGTTTTAAGTGACCAAAATTGAACTCAGCTTTTTTTTCCCCATCAAGTCTCTGATCTCTGAGCCTCCCAATTTCTATTTAATATAATCTTTTATTCAGAGATTTGAAACTTGAGAGTCATTGATTTCTCCTCAACTGTCAACCCCTGCAACATTCAGGTGGCTCCTAGATCCTTCATTTCTACCTCCATAGTACTTCTTACATCTACAGCTTCTCCTCCACTCGTGCCACAATGCTAGCTCTCTTAGTACAGTGCCTGGTACTTAATTAATGTTTATTGGATGATTATTTATTGATTCATTCATTCATTTCCTAATATATCTCACCAGCATCTTAACAGACCTCTTCCCTTGCCCATCCATCTGTTAGGAAATGTGAAGTCCCCAGTCCCAGTCCCCTTTAGTATTATTAACTTCCCAACTGTATCTAGAACTTTCTGGCTAGATTTTCCAACTTTCTAGCTTTGGAGATTTCTAATTAGGTTTATATTCTTTAAGCCGGGAAACTCTGAAGCCTAAAAACTGTTTGGTGTTTATTAAGCAAATGGCTACTGTCTTGTCTCCTGCTACTGAAAATTATTGGTTTTGTCCTTCATTCTTGAAGAAGACCAAGGCATCACGACCATGACAAGCACATGAACTGGATTTGAGTGAGGGTGTGCTGTGCAAAGTCACCAGGCTCACTTTCTCCTCCAAAGCCATCTGTATCCAGTGGTCAGATATGAATCAGGATGACTGGAGATGGTTCTAGATACAAAGCAATCAGGGTCAAGAGACTTGCCCAAGGTCACATAGCTAGTAATTTTCAAGTGTCTGAGACTGTATTAGAAGTATGGACCTTCTGATTTCAAGACTAGTGCTCTATCTACTGTGCATTTGTAAAGCAACTACCATGTGCCAGAAACTGTACTAATCACTTTGCATAAGTTATCTCCTTTGTTCTCACAACAACTTTAAGAGGTAATTATTCTTTCTATTTTACAAATGAGAAAACTGAAGTAAACAAAGGTTAAGTAACTTGCCCAAAGTCTCATAGTTAATAGGTGTCTGAGACCATATTTGAACTCAAGTCTTCCTGATTCCAGGCCTAGTACATTCTTCCCTGAACTACTTTCATGCCTTGGGAAATGTACTGGATGGTCATTGTAAATTAGTGTTAAGTCCCTCATCAAAAGAACTGAGTTCTGAAAGGAAGAATTGTCAAATGGGAGAAGCTATCCATCTCCGTCTCCTACTTGAGAAGTGGCAAACCTCAGAGCTAAGGCTTTTAGGGTGCAAATTGGAAAGGCTTCTGTCAATCCTAAGCTAAGGGTTTCTTATTTTTCTGAATGGTTATAGGAGCATCCAATTGAAAAATCATCATAAAATTCAAAATTTAGTATAAACCACAGGCTGGAGGTGATAGAGACTATTGCTACTTATCCACTACCCAATCCAAGCAGTCCTTCCAGTTAAGACTCTGTGTCCTATAAGGAACAGGCCCAGCTTAGTAGCAAAGCAGCTCATGTCACTATCATTGACCTTCTCCCTACTCACCCCATCATTCTCCCTCTCAGAAGGTCATGAATGCCATGAAATTTTGGGTCTGTGCATTACCTCGATCACTTGTCTTCTCTGTCAGCAGAGAAGAAAGTCAACCATGAATTCAGGGAAGAAGTAGCTTTGGTTCCCAAATGTTAAGCTGAAATGATGAACTAGAGGTCAGCTGAGCAACCCACTTAGCAGAGATGCTTTGTTTAGAGGGGGAGAAAATGTGGACTTTTTGTGGAAAGATGGGACATCAAGGTTCTGCAGTAGTAGATGTACATGTTGCCTTGGCCATGTGTATTTTCTACAGATATGCCTCAGAACCATTTTATTTTGTGCCCATATGACCTCCATATACTAAATATATTTGTTAAGCAATGTCTTCTAGATTTATAGGAGAGATGTTTTCTAACTGCTGTCTTTACTATAGCTTCTTATTAAATAACCTTGCATTTTGTTGATTGCATTTGTTGATTGACTGTTAGAGGTGACATATTCTATGAGTCCCATTCTATGAGTCTCTCTGTCTGTCTCTATGTATGCACATGCATATGTGTAGATAGACATGACCATACAGTAAGAGTTCAGGAGACTTGAGGGGAGTGGGATCCAAAGGGTTTTAATACTCACCTAGGGCATGGTGGAGATTTGAGATCGTCCTGTGACTTCATAGGTGACTTCTAGATGAGGAAACCCCCATTTTTCATGCATGTTGGCAACTCATCTGCAACTTGTAGTGGTAGAGAATTGCTCTATAGACTTACAGAGCTAAGCACGGCATCACATGTAGGGGTCAGTAGAATATGAGAATATGAGAAAAATTTATTTTGTATATTTCTTCTTCTTAAAAACATTCCTATATCTATAGACATGGAACCCTGCCAGTCAGAAGTCACAGGACTCTGACCAACTTCTTTTTATTATCTACCACCACTCAAAAAAATCATTGTCATATTCATTGCCATATAATTACTTTCTCTACTGTCCCCCATCATAAGCTATAGCTTGTATCTTGTTGATACTGATTAAATAGAACAGTCATGAGATCAGTACATTTGCCAATGAGAATCAGTGTGGTGACAAGAATCCATCCTCTGGTGCCTCCTTATGATCTGTTTGGGAAGGAGAGGCTGATGGAGTACAAAGTTTCTCAAGTCATACCATTCTGGCAAGACTAAAAAGCACAAGTCCAGTGATGGACTGTGTGTTTGTTGTCCATGGAGTCGACTAGTTTAGCACAGAGAGATACATCACCAAAAGGCTGACCATCAAGTGAAGGAAACCAGCAATAATCATTTCATAAATCTTGTCAAGGCTGGGATCAGCCTTTGGCAGAGAGCAGGGAAAGGTCTCTAATGGAAAGATCACAAATTTTTGAATCATTTCAATAAAGAAAGTAATAACTTTCAGCTAAAATGTATATACAATTAGGATTTGGGCAGAAATAATCAGTATTTTTCCCCTTTAGAAATAAATGTTTGCTGGTACTTTAATGAAATGAGGATCCTAAAATAATAAATTCAGAAAATTTTTGAAAAATATTACTTTAGATCAGTAAAGGAGCCAAGAAATGTGAAAGGAAAAATGTATTATTTTATGACTCATAACTGTGCTTTACTTAGCAAAAGGTTTTCAACTGAGGAGCATCACTGGTTTGTGCCTGCTGTCTCATAGGTCAATGGATTGGGAGTGGAAGGCTGCACACAATAGATTTCAAAATCTCTGTCTAAAAAAAATAGACAGATCTCCTTCTTTCACATAGCAATTTTTCAAATCCTTGAAGAAAGTCATCATATCTCTCTGAATATTCTCCTTTCCAGGTTAAATATCTGGTTTCTTCTATTAACTCTTCTAAGATATGAACTTATAATCATCTTATTTGCCCTCCCACATTACCAATATCATTCTTAAACTGCAGTTCCCACAACTAAATGTAATATTCTAGCTGTTGTCTTATCAAAACAGAATCTAGAAGGATTTTCACTACCTTGTTCCTTCTTGCTGTAGCAAGATATAATGCACTCTCTCTCTCTCTCTATATATATATATATGTATAAAATCATACTCTATAATCATACCTCTATCATTATATACTAGTAAAGCTGATTTTCTGAACCTTTGTACATTTGAACCTTACTAAATATCATTTAATTCAATTTAGTCTAATTCTCTAGTCTGTCAAAATCACTTTGGATCCTGAACTCTGTCACCTATTGCATTACCTATCTCTCCCAGATAAGTTATCTGCAATTTGATGAGCATGTCACATAAAATTTTATCCGAGTTACTGATAAAAGTGATCAAAACTACACAATCAAGTATAGACCTCAGGGATATTCCATCAGAGACCTCTTGCCACAATGACATTGAATATTTACCACCACACTTTGAGTCAAGACCTCTAACTAGCTCAGTATCCATAAAATTCTACTATCATCTAAAACTCATATCTCTCTATAAATTTCCATATAAGATTGATAGGAAATACTTTATCAAAAATTTTTGTATAATCAAGATAAACTTGATTTAGCAAAGAAAACTTTTAACTGGAAATATGAGGAAAGACTTCATTGAAGAAGTGACATCTAAGTTGGATCTATAAATAAGTAAAGATTTAAAAAGGAGGAAGTGTAAAAAGAATCTATTTAAGGTAGTGGCACAATTGGTGAAAATGTACAAAGGAGTGGGGGGATAAGACGATTTTGAGGAGCAATAAGTAAGCACTTTCACTAAAATGGAAACCATATGAAAGGTAAATTTTAAAATGTAGATGTAGTGAAGACACTACATGATGGAATTTGTGTTATTTTTAATAGACCCATAAAAGGAAGCAGAAGGCACAAGGAAGAAGAAAACATGAGGGTTTTTTTGAGCCATTAGTTTACAGCAATTCCTCCCTGAACATAATGTTCCTATCTCTTAAGAATCTATAAGCTTTTTTCTTTTTTTTCTTCCTCTGGGCTTAGTTTGATAATTAATTAGTATTCTTCTCTATTTTCCAGTAGAAGAGAGCCAGATTACTATCTCCTTGTTTTCCTGCTACATAAAACCAGGCCTAGTTAGATTTGTAGCAGTACAACTGACAAGATTCATGTCCTCATAGTCCAGGTCTAGCATCAAGAGTTTCCATGTGGTGGGTCATAAATGACCATATTTCCAAAATCACTCTAGAGGACATTGCCAGCAACAAGCCCCTCTATGAAAAGTACTTTTGTGAAAGCACATCTATTCCTTCTTCCCTACACACACTTTTATGTCATAGCTAATGTCCCTCAACTATCAGGGATGATTTGATTAGAACTATATTATAATCTAACTCATTTTTCATCCATACATTGAACAAGATTCATAAAGGTTATACTTTATTCAGTCCTTGAACTTAGTGCTTTCAAAAGATCTCTGATTTCATTTCTGTGGTTCCAAATATTTTCCTTGATGATGTTGATAATGATGATGATGACTGATAATGAGATACACTAGTAGTTACAAACCACAAATGATACAGATTAGCAATCCAGTAGCACTATTCTCATGACTACTGGGCAGCTTCTGGGAAATCATAGTCTTTGAATTCCAGGAGAATATGGTTGCAGAGTAGCATAGACATCCAATATCAAGTTAACTTTGCCCTACTATGAAAAGCTCATTATCCAATATTACCATACTGACCACCATGGGACATGTTAATTTTTCCATACTTATTGTAAGCTTGTCGCCATGAAAATACCTTCCTAACACTGACCAGCATTCCCATAATACTGTGGCACTTCAATAATATGGAAAAGACCTACATCTAAAAGACCAAGGTCTCTCACTGTATCCAGACCAACACCAGAAATCCTGTTTTCTAGACTATCATGCCACTGGGTTAAGAAAGTTCTGGAAGAGGCAGAGAGAAGAAGAATGTCTTTGCATTCCCCTCAATTTAATCAACATAATGTGCTCATCATAGCATAATTCCCTTGATGTCATAATTTTCTTTGATTACAAAGGGAAACAATCAATCCATCAATATGTGCTCCAAATAGATGACAATTGCCATGGTATCCTGTAGTAGATAATCAACCAAATAAAAAAAAGTGATGAACCTCTACCAATTTAGCTAAGCCAATTTCACCATGATGGACTGGGCTCAATTCAATTGTATTCAACATGTATTTATATATGTGGGCACTCACTAGATGTTGATCATGATGCTCCAAGCCTTCCCACCTTGGCAGCACCTGCCAGAGCTTATTCTTTGCTAGTATTGCCTGGGAGATCATTTGCTCACCTCCATGTTCTGATAAGGCATCAGAATCAATTTTGAGTAGTAGCTAGAGGGGATATCAGAATAAGGTATAAAGAGGATATCAGAATAAGATATAGTCCTTGCCCTCATGGAGTTTATAATTTGAGAAGAGAGATAACACATGGACACAGTTATCTGTCAAGCAAAGTAGAAAATGATGAATACAATAAGGGAACCACAATGGATTGAAGGAGATCATAGGAGGGATAGAACCATCCTATCAAGGGAAATTAAAGAAGTCTTCATGGAACAGGTAACATTTAATCCAGGTCTGGGGGAAAGAAGGCTTTAGATAAGAGAAGATATGGGATAAGGACATTTTGATACTACATTTGATCTTAGCCAAAAGGCCAAGAAGCAATGACAAGAACATTTTGAGTTGAGAGGATTGTACTGTTTAAGGCAGATGATGCACACAGTGTTTTAGGAAGTTGACAGGTAGTACTGTCTGATGACAATTTATATGTGAGTCTGATACATTTATTAAGTACTTACTACCAAAAGGCACTATGAAGGTGAGGAGTGAGGAGTTGAAGATGCAATTAGAAAGAAACTTGGGGGACAGATTATAGAAGGTCTTGGTTACCAGGCTAAAAGATTAAGACTTCATTTGGGTAGGTAACAAGTAACCATTGAGAGTCTAATGATTTATGTATTTTGATAGCTCTCAATAGAGTCTCTTGGAATATGATAGAAGATTTGGAAAGGGAGAAACATTGAACCTTAGGATCCAAAGAGTAATTTTTGGATCATTTTGAAACATATGCTAACAGTTTCTAATGCCTTCACCTGCTAAATAAACAGGTCATTAAGTTAATAACAAGTTGATTCCAATTCTCAATAATCTGTTATCTCATAAATATGCAATTCATGGTGACAGTTAATTCTTGCCTATTCCCTGAAATTTTGTCCATATTTTCCCATAAACTCACCACTGGGACCTATCTACTTTTTTGGAAACCTGCTTTACTTTCTCCTGACATAGGAAAGATGGACTGTCTATCCCTCTGAACATCCTCTTTTTCACTCTATATCTGTGAGGGCCTCCTTCAAACCTCTCCTATTTGTCATTTGTTCATATTTACCATATGCTTTTTCCTTGTTACTTATGTGAAACCCACGTGATCCCCCCATCTATGATCTCTGTCAATTTATTGTGTTTCCCTTATTGTATTAATCATATTCTACTTTGCAAGACAGGTAGCTATGTCCATATTATCTCTCTCCTCAGATTACAAAAGAACTCTGTTGTATTCTGATAGCTAGTATTCTGGAACTAATCCATTCAATGAAAAAGGTAATGCCTGCCTTGCTGAAGTCTCTTTTCAAAGGGGATAAGTTTTAAATTGATTTTCAATGATCTATCAATTTGTTCTCTGGCTTGTGCACAGTCATTTTGTATGTATCTTTCTAGACAAGATGGAGATGTATGGGCTCTATGACGCTCAAGTCAGATATCTTTGAAATACAATCAAGGGCTGGAACCAAAAAGTAGTGATTAAGGATTAATTTCAATAAGGAAGGTTATCACTAGTAGTTAGTCCCAGGGTCATTGGCCTTAAGTTGTTCAATATTTTTTTATCAATGAATCAGATGAAGACATAAAGGGAACACTTATGAAATTTACAGATGATCTGAATCTGGGAAAGTTGGCAAATAGCTTGAGTATTAGAATTTAGAGATAAAATTGATCTTAATCCAAAATTCAAAGAACTCAACAAACAAACTAATGGGAATACAATGAAAACAGTTGTTTTGTGAACCCCTAAAAGTAATAAGGATTAAAGAATAACCAGACAGACCTGGAGATTTTAGTAACTACAAGCTCTATATGAATCGGCAATGTGATACTGCAATCAAAAATCACTAATGTGTTCTCAGGCTTTGTTGACAGAATGAAAGTATTGGATTAGGGAGGTGATAGTCATTCTATCTTCTGTCCATTGGTTGGACTCTATGAAGCACTGTGGTCTGCTTTGGATACCACATTTTAGGAAAGATATTATCTAGAACATTTCCCAGAGAGGATGAACCAGGATGGTCATCTTGTGTAGTTGGATCTAACTTGTGTAGTTGGATCTAAACTCAGATGATCTATAGATTAGTAAAAGGAACTGAGGATTTTAAAACCAGAGAAGAAATGACTTAGCAGGGGCTCTCCAAATATTTGAAGATATTAGATTTGTTCTGCATAGTCATAAATGTTAGAACAAGGAGTATTAAGTAAAAGTAATAGCAAGGCAGATTTCAGATCAATAAAAGGAAATATTTCTTAATAATTATGTTTCTTTTTTGTTGTTTTTGTAAGGCAATGGGGTTAAGTGACTTGCCCAAGGTCACACAGTCAGGTAATTATTAAGTGTCTGAGGTCACATTTGAACTCAGGTCCTCCTAACTCCAGGGCTGGTATACTACCTACTGTGCCACCTAGTTGCTCCCCTAAAAATTATATTTCAGTACTTCAAAGGTATGTGATTACTCCCTCCATTGACACAGTGACAACTTTGGTGGAGCTTACTAGATGGTTTTCAAGAATTACTGTGGCTGAAAAATTCAAACTTTTCACCCTGTGGTCCATCAACTTAACTATGAGCGTCTCCAAAATTAGTTAATAATCACTAGCCTTTATTTATATAGTACCTTAAGGTTTGCAAAACACTTAGCAAACATTATTCTACCGGCCCTCACAACAACCCTAGAAGGTAGATCCTATTCTTATCCCCATTTTATAATTGAGGAAACTGAGATAAAATTTCATACCCAGGGTCACACAATTAATAAGTGTCTGAATCTGGATTGGAACTCGAGTGTTCCTGACTTCAGACTCTGTGTTCTATGTACTGGGGCCACCCAATACAAGATGGTCTTCATGCCAGAGACAGTTCATCACCAGGTGCAGGTGTAGTTATGAAGACTTTCTACCTTGGAAGGACCAGCAAGAATAGCCTTAAAGAAATTAGGATCACCACCATAGTATAATAAGGCATTGAATAAAGATTGAATGGAAGGAATAGTCAGAACTCTCAAAAAAAACAGAACTGATTCAGGAGTCATGGGTTTTCCAGAAAACCTTTAGCAGATAAACATCCTTGTTATAGAAAAGATTTCCATCCAAGGGCAGTTCACACTGGATGACTTCTGAGTATCTACTCATTCAATTCTGGGTTCCCTTGACTCTATGATTTTTCTGAGTTTGACTAATCTATAAAAACATATCTATACATGAACAACTTTTGCACTACTCTCTGGCAAATCCAGATATATTTGACCTGATCTAGCTAGGACTCATTCTTTATTTTTTGCTCACAACATATAAGACCATATAAGACCATCAATTTAGAAAGACCATTTTCACATGTTCTATAAAACTAAGAGGTGAAATCTGGAGAAAGAATGATCCAACAAACACATTAAAAATTTGAACTGAGGTTGTACCTTTCAATTTTAAGTATTTGGCAAGTGGTGAATTAGAGTGTCCTTGTATCTAACGTCAAAATGCAGCCATCAGGGTCCAGTTGATGGATTGTTCTCGTCAACTCCCAGGTCTGTTGCTTAGGCACATTATAAATATTTGGCTCTTTCTTTTATTTTATATGCTCAGCCTACAGAACTCAGTGCACACTCTGCCTTTGAATGTAAGGAGTGGTGCTGATACAGCTGGTTAGTCCATTTGTCCAAGAACTTCCTGAACTGGCCAAAAGCAAGGGCTGAATACTCAGGAGAGTCTTAGAAGTAGCACACATGAATGGAACACGTAACAAAGAGGACATGGAGAACCTGTCACCCTCTAAAATGTCTTGTGATTTAAACACATTGTCACTTAGAAAATATTTCTCCTCCTTGTTTTCAGTTGCCATGATCTCCAAGCCTGAACTGATGCTATATGATGGCAAATCCATCAATCAGTTAGTGCTAATCAATGAGTGATGTAAGAAAGGTTAGAAATTCACAGGATCTGGAACCTGAAGGTACCTTGACTGGTACAGTGGAAAGTACACCGGGCAGGAAATTAGAAGACCTGAGTTTTAGCTCTGACATTAGGTCCATGTTTAACCTTGAGCACATAACTTCTTCTCATAAGATCTCAGTTTTCCTTTCATAAAATAAGAAGTTAATCTACAAAACCTTCAAAGTCTCTTCTAGCTGTGACAGACTTCTGTGATTGAAAAGCAAGACTGGGTTTTTAATGTAAAGATATTATTCTTTTTTTGCATTCTCTATCTATTGCTTCCTTAACTACACAACACTAGATTCAAATCCTGATTCCACTTGCCACAAACTCATTTTAAGGTCTTGAGTCAATCATTAGCCTACTTTTGGCCTCAGTTTCCCCATCCAGTAAATGAAGTATTTATGGATGAAAGAATTCTAAATCTTTTCTAGTTCTTTTACTCTATGATTTCCTCACTGAAGGGTTAAGAAACTGGAAAATTGTGTGAGCCCACCATTCCCACACAGCTAAATGAGGTAACTGTTTCAATCAATCAATCAATCAATCACCACCAATTTATTAAAACCCTACCATATGCTAGATACAGAGGATACAAAGACACAAAGTAAAAAATCCTTTCTCTCAAGGAATCTACAACCTATTGGGGGAGACTATATTACAATGTGAGCAGTGAGATGTTTCAATGTGTAGAGAACTGGGCATGGAGTCAGAAAGAATTGAGTTCAAATCTGGCCTCAGACACTCACTAACTTGGGCAAGTCACTTTATCTCTGGTTGCCTTAATCCAATGGAGAAGGAAATGGTAAACCACTCCAGTGTATTTGCCAAGAAAATCTCATGGACAGGATTGGAATGCTACAGTCTTCACAGAGTCACCAAGTGTCAGCATGACCATACAACACCAACAATAGCAATGAATGTATGTATGTATATGCATATGAAATGTAAAATAAATATCAAAAAGTTTCAGGAGACACTGGAAGGTAGGCGTGTCAGATAAGTTCCCTGTTGAAGGTGATGTTTAGGTCAAATTTTGAAGAAAGGAAGTGTTAAAGCAGAGGTAAAAAAGGAAAGTGCTCTGAGAATGGTGACTGACCAACACAAAGACCTTTGGTAATTGAGAAAGGCAACAGGTAAAAAAAAAGAGACTTAAATTCAAACCTTTCCTTGGAATTACTTAGCTGTGGAACCCTGGCAAGGTAACTTAACCTTTCTTAGTTACAGTTTTCTCACCTGTAAAATGGGAATACAATGTACAGTGATCTCCCAGTGTTGTTATGAGGATCCTATCCAATCCAATAAACATTTATTAAGTGTCTAATGACAGAATATATGGAAATCACTCTTAAAGCATTTAATACTCACTATTATAAAAACTCACTATTATTAATAGGGGAAAATAGAAAGTTTGGCAGGAAGAAAACTAAGTAAAGTTAAAAATGAAATAAATCAACTCTATCTGCTCATATTTAGAATACAAAATAGAAGAGTTTAGCAAAGTATCAAGGTTTTTTCTTTTTCCAAAAAAAAAGAATAATGGAATAAGATTTAGAGCTGGAAGGAATTGAAATTATTTAGCATAGTCCCTTCATCTTAGAAATATTCATACCAGAAGCCAGAAAAATGGAATGACTTGTCCAAGATCATATAATTAATGTCTGAGGGTAGATTTGAACTCAGGTCCTCCTTATTCCAAAGCTAGTACTCTAGTCACTGTACCACCTAGCAAACACTTAGCTAAATGACCCCGGGCAAGTCATTTAACCCTGTTTGCCTCAGTTTTCACATCTGTCAAATAAGCTAGAGAAGAGAATGGCAGACCACCCCAGTATCTTTGCCAAGGAAACCCCAAATGAGGTCATGAAGAGTCGGACATGACTAATCATTATCACCGTCATCAACAACAATAAGCTCACATAATTAATAGCAGAACTAGATTGTAATTCTAGGCCTTTGGATTCCAAATAGAGTGTTCTGTCTATTCATCCAACTGAATTATCAAAAGCTGATCTGAGAAAAGGAAGAATCTTTCTGGTGAAATCTTGTACAGTTTCAGAAACTATTGTAAAAAAGGCTCAGTTAGTTTAATTATATTAATAATGACTACTGATATTTCTATAGTATTTAACAATGACTGATATTTCCAGTCTTTAATGTTTATTTGTAAAATATTCTTACCATAAAAAATCCTATGTTGGGTAATATAAAGATTATTTATCTCACTTTATAGGTGAGAAAACTGAGGTTGGAGAAACAAAGTAACTGACTCACGTTCCATAGCTAAGATTTGACTTAAATCCAAGTTTTTATAAAGTAAAAAGAAAACTAAATCTAGAATCAGAGTTCTGTTTTCCAGTCATGACTCTGTTGCATACTTATGAACTGGGTAATCTTGGATAAGTTGGTTAAAAATGGTGGAGTTGGTCTAAATGACCTCTAAATCTTATGTTGTATGATCATCTTCTCTTGCTCTCCATTTTTTTCCCTTTCATTCCAGGGTAGCTTCTTTTAGTAAAAATTCTCTGTTATTATGAACTACATGCTTCAAGTGGGGAATCAGTTTTGAGATACCAGGGAAAAGGTTCCATGGAAAGATTTTCCTCAATTTTCTTGGGTAGACCCATCCAAGATCAAAAAAATAAGGGGGGAAATCTAGGAAAGTGGATTTGTTCTGCTTGTGTTGCTGAAATCTGTCATAAAGATCACATATATAAGACTCTGAGATAACAGTAACTCCTGTTTCTTCAATGACTCACAATTATAACATTCTTCATAGACATTGTTTCATTAGCACACCAACTTCGGGGAAGTCCTCAGCCAGGCAAGGCTTATCACTCTCACTGTGAGGAAAACCGATGCCAAGAAAGTATAAGACATTTAAATAAGGTTACAAAGCTGGTAAAGGTCAAAGCCAAATGTCAGCCCAAGGACTCTTTCCACTCAATTTACTTTCTTAAGATGGTCTGCTGGCTTTGTTATTAGTAGTAATATTCCCCCCTACCCTAAATTTCTAAGGTTGAATCCAGTGTCTGGATGAGAGGAGGAGTGCTGGGGGGATGACTGCTTGCTGTTTCTAGGGTGGTACCCAGCTTCATCCTTCTCAGAAATGAGTCTTAGTGAACTGTGCTCTGCCTTTTCCTTCCAAGGAGATGAAGAAATCACAAAAAATCTCCTGTCATAAATTACACTGGCTTCACAAACACGTAGCAGTCTGTCAGCTTTCTCTAGTCAACAACTGACCCTCCTGTCTTTAGCTTAGTTCCTAATTCAGCATTATGAGGGAAAGACTTGAACATTTATCTGAGAGATTAGATTCATGTAGATATTCAGTCTGGACAACACAGGCTTCAAGTTCTTGGATTTTTCTTGACAACTGACAGCCTTGTGATATAAATGAAAGGAATCAAAAACCTGGGAGATATCCTAGAGTCATTGTAATCATTGTGGCTTGCCTCAACTAATTAATTTTAATTCAAAAAGCATTTGTGAAAAATTCTATGTACTAAGCACTGACGATAAAAGACAAAAATGAAAGCAGTTCCTGCCTACAAGGGGCTAACAGAAGAAAGGTTTCTTAGGGATAATGACTTCTCTAAATGCTTATGTTTTGGGCAACTAGGTGACCTAGTGAATGGAGCACTGAACCAGGTAAAGTCAGAAAGACTTTAATTCAAATTCAAAGACCAAATTCAAATCAAGTTTTGGACACATTAATTGTGTGACCCTGGGCACATCAAGTAATCCAGTTTGCCTTAGTTTCCTCATCTGTAAATTGAACTGGCAAAGGAAATGGCAACCCATTCCAGTATCTTTGCCAAGGAAACCCCAAATGGGGTAACAAAGAATCAGACATGACTGAAAGAACTGAAAATCTTCCTATTTATAAATAACCCCATTTGTTTTAGGCCAGACTCATGATTTCATTAATATAGAGAATTCCCAATGAAGAAACAGCCTTTACCAACCAATTCAGATTGGTATCTGCTCAGAGAGTGACCAGGTTCATTGACTCCCCTAAGGTCACACAACCAGGATGTATCAGAGAGTTGGGACTTGAACTGTCTTCCTGTCCCTGAGGCTCTCTCTCTATCCACCACCACATTGACTCCCTGGATTAAGTGTACTAAATAAGTGTATTGAAGGCCAAAACCAACACAATGAAATAAAAATGAGAAAAAGAATGCTATTATTACAAAATTGCCATCAAATCTAGCCAATCCCTGAAAATTTCTCTCAAATATACCTGAAAAAATGAGACAACCTTTCTTATTATTCATGAGCCACTAAACTTAGCTCCCCCCGCCACACCCACTGAAAATTAGCTTCTTCCATTAGCCTGTTATAGAGGCTAAAATGACCATTGTTAGATATTTACACTCTTGTTAAAGCAATATAATCTCCACCAGTCTCTTTTCTTAGACAAATTTGTGGACCGCAGGTAAGGGAAAGATCAAGAAGTGATCTTTATAAGTCATTAATACTTTAACTGAATTAGGTTTTACTTGTAGGATAAATGAAGTCCAGGAGTTAGGAACCCCCAGCACCCTCTTTGATTCTGACACTAATTAACTTCTTTGGACAGTGTCACCTCTTGGGCAATGGTTTCCTTATCTATCTGTAGGCAATCTTGTTCTGTGGTTCCTCCTTTTCCTCCGGGCATGGTTGGACCAGAGCCCATGACTGGCCCCTTAGGGAGATCCTTCATTTCAGGGCTGGCACATGGGCTTGATATATTATCCTGAAAAGAACTGGTCTCTAACTACAGTGTGGGTTTATAAATATCTGTTCAAGACTTGAGCAAACATTTAGTGGTTTTAGTGGACTGAGTCAACATTATGAAATGTCGGTCAAAAATGCTAATGCAACCTTAGGCTGTATAAAGAGAAGGAGAATATGCAGATCCAGGGAGGTGAGAGTTCCACTGTAATCTGCCCTGGTCAGACCACATCTACAGGGTTTAGTTCTGAGTGCCACATATTAGGATAACATTAAGTTAGTGTCAATCATTAGAGCAATCCAAAAGAGACATGGGCTACCCCTCTTCCAGATGTACTCATTCTAAATTTGTCACCAGTCCAGATGCTAATGACCTTCACTGATTAAGTCTCAGAATATTCTTTTCTTGCTTCAGATTCTTAATAGTAGACTCTGGACAAGTCACTTAATCTCACTCATGAGACCTCATCTGTAAAATGGGAGTAATACTAGCCCCTGCTTTCTCAGATTATTGTGAGAATCAAATGAAGTATCTGTAAACACTTTGCAATTGTTGATCAATCAATTAAATTCTTCTCCAATGAATCAATGCCTGGCAACATTTCCCCCACCATAACTCCTGCCCCTAAACTATGGGCACTTATCAGACATATTAATGATTTCCTCATCTACCCTCACTTCCCAAATCCTTAATTCCCATGACCTACCATTTTGCTCCACTTCAGCTACATGCAGATATGGTCATGCCTTTGATCTTGACATCACCCACAAGTGTTCAATCCATGTTTAGCAATTTTGAAATGTTTTTATCTGATCAAAACCTTTTATCATTCCATCTTCCCCATGCATCACAATGCCTCACCCTCTTCTTCATTCTCATCATGTCATATCTTCCTTCTACTCCTAACTTCTATCACACCTCTGGATTTATTACACTTCCTTTCCATATCTCCCTTGCAAGTAATCTCATCAGCTCCTATGACTTCAATGTAGCACAGTGAATTGGGTGCCAAACCTGGAGGAAGAACCATTCCTCTCAAATCTGGCCTCAGGCACTTACTATGTGACCCTAAACAAGTCATTCACCTTAGTTACCTCAACTTCCTCATCTGAAAATGAGCTGAAGAAAGAAATGGTAAAACCACTCCAGTATCTTTGCCAAGAAAACTCAAAATGGGATCACGAAGAGTCAAACATGACTAAACAGTATCAAACAGAGATGATATCCTTATCTATTTATCCAGCCCCAGTCTCCCTCCTGAGCCACAGTTCTGTATCACTGTCCTTTGGATTTAGTAAACTGGATTCTGGAAGGCATTTCAGCTTAAAGATAAGCAACTGGTACAAAGAATTCACAGATACTTACCAGCTTCATGATCTTGGACAACTTCTCTCAGCCTCAGTGTCCTCATCTGTAAAACAAGGAGGTTGGACTTGATGGCCCATAAGGTTCCTTCCATGTTGAAATCTATGATTCTACATCCAAAAGAGAGCTTATTATTTTTCCTGCCTTTCAAGGCCTATCCTTCGTCAGACTTCTCAATCAATGTTGGAAGTGTCACATTTTTCTCGGACAACCAGGTTTGGAATCTTATTTTCATCCTAGCTTCGTCATTCTCACTTAACCCATATATTTCAGTCTTGTTCTCTCTACTTTCACATCCTTCATATACATTCCTTTCTCACTACTCCTATAGCTACAGTTCTATTCCAGAACCTCACCATTTCTTAAATCGACGTCTACAATCACCTTCTTACTGGTCAACTTGAAGCAAGTCTTTGTTCATCCTAAACCTTCTTTCATTCAGCCGCCAAGGTAATTTTTCTATAGTATAGGCTTGACCTCATCACTCCCCTACTTAACAAACTCCATTGGATCCTTTTTTAACTTCCCAATCTAACATAAAACCCTTTCTCTGACATTTAAAGCCCTTCCATTAAACTCCGATCTTATTCCATTATGCTCCCCAAAATCAAGATTCAGGATCGGCCAACAAATATTTTTAATAATTCACTGTACACTTAAAGTAAAAGAGCTGGGTGCCAAGAAATATCCAAAAAAATGGAGCGAATTATTATAAAGCAATGTGCTACTTACTGTTTTGGACCTCTGATCCCCCCCTGCATCACTCCCCTGATGACTTGATTTAATTTTTTAGCTGAACTCTGCATATTTCACTGGGGTGGAAAAACCCCAGACTGGTTGGAGGTTTGGTTAAGATAATCATCCATATGTCTGCACACTTATCAAAAGCATATGAAAACTTTTTGAGGCTTCCTGGTCTCAGTCTTTCCTGGAACCACATAGGTTCTGGTGGTTCTCCCTGTTGGATGAAGAGAATCACGTTTGTCTTTTCCTTCCTGAGGCTACCCTTTCTATGGGAGAAGCTCTACCACTTTTGCTAGGTCAGAACGGGGATCGTTTTAATTTTGTTCTTTGACCCAAAGTTTCCATTTGCTAAGTTTAAATTATATCCGATAAGATTCTTCTTTCTACTAGTAGGTGAGGTAGAAAAGATAGGAATCTTGGGAAGTATCAACCTATCCTTTATAGGATAGTTTCCTTATTTTTAAATTGAGAATAATAAGGTACCATCTAAGAATTGTTCCTAGACAAGGAGGGAAAAGGTGGACATATTCTCATATGTACCCTATAATCACAGATATTTCCATAATATTTGAAAGTTTGCAAGGCAGTTTCTGATTTAAGCCTAACAGTAACACATATAGATAGCAACTATAGATATTAATAGCTCTATTTTCATATATATGAGGAAACCAAATCTCAGAGTTTAAACAAACTTGTTGTTTTGTGTGTTGTTTTCCCTTTTTAGATTGTAAACTCAGGAGAACAGGGACTGTCTTTCTTTTCCTTATTTATTACCCTAGGACTTAACATATAGTAGGCACTTAATAAATGTTTATTGAATTGAATCCATGATCACATAGCCAGCAGGTATCAATGGTAGGATTTGAACCCATGTTTGACTAATTCCAGTTCTAATACTCTATCCATTATTCCATACTGGCTTTCTAGAGTTCTTAGCAAGGCAGGATTCACTTTTTAACCTAATATTCTATAAGGGAACTCAGTTCAGTAGGGATGAGAACAGGGATGTGTTAATAAAACTTTAACAATGCTGAGTGAAGTGAGTAGAATCAAGACAACATTGTGCACATTAACAACAACATTGTGAGATGATCAACCATGATGGACCCAGCTCCTCTCAGCAGCTCAGTGATCAAGGACAATTCTAAGAGAACTACTATGGAAATGCCATCCACATTCAGAGGAAAAAAATTTGGAGTCTGAATGCAGAGCAAAGCATACTATGCTCACTTTTTAAAAACCCCTTTTATGTTTTTCCTTTCTCATTTTTTCCTTCTTAGTTCTAATTCCTCTTTTACAACATGACTAATAAGGAAATTTATTAAGCATGATTGTATATGGACAACTTTTGCCAGACTTCACCACCATGGGGAGAGGGAAGGGAAGGGAGGATGGTAGAAAAATATGGAACTCGTAAATTTTCAAATGGATGAATGTTGAAAAACTACATGAGTGTGAAATTGAAAAAGAAAATAAAATTTCTTTTTTTTTTAGGTTTTTGCAAGGCAAATGGGGTTAAGTGGCTTGCCCAAGGCCACAAAGCTAGGTAATTATTAAGTGTCTGAGACCGGATTTGAACCCAGGTACTCCCGACTCCGGGGCCGGTGCTCTATCCACTGTGCCACCTAGCCGCCCTTTTTTAAAAAATAAAATTTCAATAGAAAAAATCAAACCCATAATTCAATTTCAGTTTAAACTCAAAATATTATTAATATTCATATTATTGATAGCAATAAAAGTTACTAAATAATATTAATAAAATAGTATTAATAATTTCCCCATCACTTTCTTCATCTAGATAATCTATAATTATCTGTCTCTGAGGGAAATTAAGCTTCCTTTAATATTTAAGTTATTGTCTCTCTGATAAATTGATTATAGTTTATTATACATTCATTATATAATATATAATTAATTGTTTTGTACATTGATTATAATGTTCATGCAATGACTTCAGTGACTAGAGGTCTTGGTTCTGAGTCCAGTTCTGTCACAGAAGACATGAATTTTTGTCACTACAACCTGTATAACCATGTTAAACAGGGTCTTTCAACTCTGGTCTTCAATTTCTGCATTTATGGAAGGAGGGGATTGAACTTGATGGTTTGTAGGGTCCTATCCAGCATTAAATCACATGATTCTATTACTATGTGATCCTACGTATTGACTGTGTATTTTTAGGAAGGCCAAGAAACCTTTATAAGATAGTTTCTTTTAAAATTAAGGATATTAAAGCTCAGTCTATGTCCATCTCTCTTTGAATGGCTATTGGTCAGTGCCAAAAAATCAAACTACCAAAAATATATACTATTGAGCTATCTTTTATAGAGGAAAAAATAATAAAATTCATTTGGAAGAACAAAAGGACAAGAATATCAGGGGAATCAATGAAAAAAAAAAAGGCCTAGTCAGTACCAGATCTCAAACAGTAATCATCAAAACAGTCTGTAAATGGCTAAGAAATAGAGTGGCATACACAACACATAGTAGTAATAATCATGGCAATTTAGTGTTTTATAAACCCCAAAATCCAAGATCTTGGGGCAAGAATTCATTATCTGACAAAAATAGATAGGAGAACTAGAAAACAATTTAGAATAAACAAGGTACAGATCAATATCTCATACCATATATCAAAATAAAGTCAAAATAAGCACATAATTTGGAAATAAAGGGTCAAATCATAAGCAAATTAGGGGATTGTGGAAAATTTTACCTGTTATATCTATGGATAAGGGAATGATTTGTGACCAAAGAAGAGAGCATTATGGGATATGATGTATAGTTTTAATTATATTAAATTTAAAAAGTTTTACATAAATTAAACCAAGTAGACAAGATTAAAAGGAAAACAGAAAACTAGGGGAAATTTTTATAGCAAGTTTCTCTGATAAAGTCCCAATTTCTCAAATATATGGAGTACTGAGTAAAATTTATAAGAATATAAGTCATCCTGGGGCAGGTAGGTGGCGCAGTGGATAGAGCACCGGCCCCGGAGTCGGGAAGACCTGAGTTCAAATCTGACCTCAGACACTTAATAATTACCTAGCTGTGTGACCTTGGGCAAGTCACTTAATCGGACTGCTTGCAAAAATAAACAACCAAAAAAGAATATAAGTCATTCCTCAAATGACTTTTAGCAAAAGATACCAATAGACAATTTCAGAAGAAATCAAATGATTTTTATAGTCAAATAAAAAATGCACTATTTATCTAAATCATTATTTAGTATAGAAATATAAGTTAAAACAACTCTAAGATATCACCTCAGATTGCTTAATATGCCAGAAAAGGAAAATGACAGATGTTGGAGGGGATGTTGGAAAACTGGGACACAAATGCATTGTTAGTGGAGTTGGGAACTGATCCAACCATTCTGAACAATTTAAAACATATCTAAATGACTTTTAAATTGCACATACCCTCTGACCCAGAAATTACCACTATAGGTCTGTATCCCAAAGAAAGCAAAGGAAAAGGTAAAAGAATCAATATGTGCAAAAATATTTATAGCTTCTTTTTTTGTAGTGCCAAAGAACTGGAAAGTGAGGAAAGATATCCATCAATTGGGGAATGACTGAACAAGTTATGGTTTAATGGGTTGTGATGGAATACTCTTGCGTTAAAGGAATTGAGGAGCAGGATAGTTTTGGAAAAATCTTGGAAGATTTACACAAACTGATACAAAGAAAAGTGAACAAAATAGGAGAATATTGTTCACAGCAACAGTAATGTAAATATGATCAACTGCGAAAAGCTTAACTTTTCTGATTAGTAGAATCATTCAATCAATTCCAAAGGACTTATGATGAAAAATGCTATCCACTTCCAGAGAAAGAACTTATGGAGTCTGAATGCAGATTAAAACATACTTTTTTCTCTTAACTTTATTTTCCTTGGATTTCTTTTTCAACATGGTTGTCATAGAAATATATTTTGAATGATTTCAGTAGTATAATTAATATCACATTTCTAGTCTTTACAATGGGTGGGGGACAGATAGAAAGGAGGGAGAGAATTTGGAACTCAACTTTTTATTTTTCTTTTTTGATGAATGCTAATTTAAAAAAAATTTTTAATGAATGTTAAAAACAAAATATTACATTTAATTTTTTTTAATTGGGAGGTTTTAGGCAGTCTGAAAAGAGAATGGATGGGAAAGTGCGATGAAAAACCTACCATCCTATGTATACCTGCAAGGCATCACCACTAAGGACCTCACCATATTGTTGTGAATAGTGATGATATCATGTCTGAAAAGAGTATGTGTTCCCTGGAGCTGGGCCATTGTTTAGACTGAAACTATCATCCAAAAGAAAAAGGTAAACACCTTAGTACCAGCTTCTGTCACTTCATTTTCTAATTTGTCTAGAGTTGACTTACTCCTTTCCCAAAACATCCTCTAGTTACAAGAAGGGTTTATTTGGTCTCCATTAATTAACTAGTTTAAGGGATTCTTTGAGGATCCCTTGTGAATAATTCTTTGAAATTGTCTCCTTTATCCTGTAGACCCCAGCTGCCCCCTTCCCAGGGGGCCTGTCTTTGTAGGACCTGGGCTAAGTAAGCCTGGGGAGTTTACAGACTTCAGCCAGGCAGAGTCCCAACTAGGCCAAGAGAGCAGTGAGTCAGTATGAGCTATGTCATCTCCCAGGCATTTCCTAATTACTCTGCACCCTGTACTATTAGTAGGTGGACCCTATAATATTAGTGGGGAGCAGAAGAGGGAATGTCAGAGTTTGGGGCTCCTGATGATGGCCAAGGTGGCATGATGGTAGAATTTCCTCCTGTCTAATAGGCTTTCAATCACCCAAATGTGGTAGCTGAGTTGAAAATCAGAAACCTAAACCCAATATTAAAAAAAGACCTCCAATTATGATTTCCAAGGCAAATAGTTATGTTATGGTAGAAAGTTACGTTATAGTAAAAAGGAATACTGTTTTTGGAATCAGAACCTGGGCTTATATTTTAGCTCTGTCCTTTATGAGCCTGGCAGCCTTGGGCAAGTTACAGACCTTCTCTAAGTGTGAACAATACTTTCTTCACAATGAAGGAAGCAGTAAATGTACTGAAGCCAGTTCTTCCTGGTCTAGCCAGAGCTGAATGTTAAATTTTCACTGTGAACATTAAAACCTTAGAATTATGAACCATGGCTTAATTTATTTTTTTGCTAATTGTCTAGATTAAGAAAGTTATGGATAGTAATAATAAAAATTCAGGTTAAACTAAAAGTTTGTCATAAAAGCATTTTTTTCAGAGAGTCAATTGTTTAACATTAACCAGTTCTTAAGGAAGCAGATCTTTCTTAGCAACATCTGGAACAAAGTAAATATTTAAATACCTGCTTATTGATTGAATTTTTGTAAAAAAAAGTTTTAAAAAATGTTGGTAGGGTTTTTTATACTTAGGCAATGTGGCACGGCATGGTAGGAAAAAGTAATGACTTTGAAGTCAGGGTATCTAGGTTCCATGACATATTTCTTCTTGCTAAGGTCCCATGATTCTGTGTTATTCTCATTTGGGCAACTGTAAAATGAAACAGTTGAGCCCCAAGTAATGATCCTGACTTCTGAAAAAGGTAAATTAACGATGTGCTCAGCTAGAAGAATGTTTATTTACCTAATGCTTGAGATCCTCTCTGATCTGCCCCCCCCCCCCCCACCTAGTTCCCCTTCATCCATCCTGCTCTGCAGTCTCTACAGGATAATTTTACAGAATTTCAGAGTTGGAAGGAACTTCAGGATATCTGAGCAGGGATCTCTTCTAGATCATTAGTGGCCAATGGTTAAGTCATTTACCTCTAGAGATAAGAGAACTTTGGTGGTACCCCATCCCAGCTCTGGAAAAAGTGGAAATATTTTTTTTCTTTCTTGTATATTTTATTTGCTTTTGTTCTGATTATTCTGTTATAATATGACTAATATGGAAATATGTTTAATATGATTGCACATGAATAAGATATCAGTTTATATACTTGCTGTCTTGGGAAGGGAGGAGGAAAGGGAAAGAGGGAGAAAAATTTGTAGCACAAAATCTTACAAAAATGAATGTTGAGAACTATCTTTACATGTAATTGAAAAAATATTTAGTTAACTGTTCTAACTCTATGTTCCCAATTTTCCCAACAGACCTTAAAGATATGATCTGGCCCACAAACAGTAAGCAGTGTGACTTACTATTATGGGAATTACTTATTAAAGGAAATGCAGAAAGTGTCAATGACAGATAATAGATTAATCTATTTTTTCAGTTCAACAAATATCTGTTGAATATCTCCTATGTGCTAAGGTTTTTTTTTTTACAATATTGCAATTTTATGGGTCAAACAAAAGCTATCCTTTTCATAATATGCATTTTTTACCTTGAGTGTTTATATAGCACCTTTGGACTCTGATACACACCTTTGGGGACGCCCAGAAACAAACTATAGGTATGTCATATTTGAAAATTTTCCAAAGAAAATTCTGGTGGTGGTGTATAGAAGAAAAAAATGGACTTTTAGGGAGGTCCCCCAATATTTTGCTCCATCCATGTAAATTCAGATTGTAGGAGTTCCTGAATCAAGGGAAGGATCAAGGAAAAAGTTGTATCCTATCCAGAGGAGAGCAACCAAGTTTGTAAAGGGTCTGATGATTAAGTCTTTTTAAGATAGATTGAACAAACTAGAGGTGTTTAACCTGGAGAAGACTTAGTCCAAAAACATGAAACCTCTATTCAAGTGTTTGAAAGTCTGTCACGTCAAGGCTAGATTAGACTAGTTCTTGTTTTTTTTTGCAAGGCAATGGGGTTAAGTGACTTGCTCAAGATCACACAGCTAGGTAATTATTAAATGTCTGAAATCGTATTTAGACTAGACAGTCTAGTTAGACTAGTTCTCTACCCCAGAATACAGAAGCCAGAGCAATGTGAAGAAGCTGCAGAGAGGTAGATTTGAGTAAGGAAATCTGAACAATTATAGTTGTCTCAAAGTAGCATACCCCAAATTTTGGGATCTTATTAACTGTAAATCTTCAAGCAAAGACTGGATGATCATTTGAAGATGTTATAAAAAAGAATTTTCTTAAGATATGGATTGGACTAATCTAATTCAGATGCTTTGATTCAGCCTGCTGAATTCAAGTTTGGTGCTCTTCCTAGCTTACTAGGAAGCTTTTCTAGTTTATTCAGCTTCCTCCTACCTGCTCTTTCCCCCACCTCACATTCATAAGACTAGATATTTCAAGGAAGTGTAAGTTAGACTGTGTATTTGTTTCTCTGATTTTCATTTACTCTTTAGCTGGACTTTTATTGGCTTTAGTTCTGTGTTGCACACAGAACACTTTGGTATTACTTCTCTGTCTTGGATCAGAAAAAAGCTATTTCCTGTGACTTAGTGGGAGTGAATTGTTTTTATGTTATTTGAGATCTTTGAGTGGTATTGCCTTTTAAACTTTTAGAAATCGGTCATTTCCTGATATACCCACCCAGGGAACCTTCCCTTCCAAGAAAGGAAAACAGTTCTGCAAAAACAGTCAACTTACCTTTTCAATAAAAAGGTGTGTGTGTGTGTGTGTGTGTGTGTGTGTGTGTGTGTGTGTGTGTGTGTGTGTGTGTATGCATTTCCTCAATTGAAGAATTGGTCCAGATTGGTCATTACAATTATATGGTATTTGATTTTGATTTAGTGTAATTTTCATTTGCATTATTATAATTATTGCATATATATTGGTTTCTTGCTTCTGTTCATTCTTCTTTACATCAGATCATTCAAGTCTTCCCATGTTTTTCTGAATTCCTCACCTTTAATGTTTCTAGAATTCCATCACATTTATATATAACAATGTATTAGCAATTTATGAACATCCATTTTGTTTCCAGATTTATATTACCACAAAAAGAGCTGCTATTAATATTTTCATATACCTGAGACCTTTCCATCAATGACTTCAGGGATCCTATAGATATAAAACTTCTAAACTAAACTTTCAGTACACACACACACACACACACACACACACACACACACACACACACACACGGACTTGCATACATTCCATTCACAGGAACTTCAAACATCATCTAGTCTAAGTACTTCATTTTATAAGTGAGGAAATTGAGATCTAGGGAGGGAAGTAATTTTCCTACTATCATTGAGCATATTCAGAATATGAATGCAGGTTCTTTTTTTTTTTTAATCTAATGCTCTTTCAGGCCAAATTTGGTGTCATGGAGAACTGAATAGTACAAAGGTTTTATGAACTGATCCCCATGGGTATGAATCACTTCCGTAGAAGAAATGACTTTCTGGACAAAGAGATATTGCAAGTTATTTTCATGGAAATGCTGAGTTACCAATCCTAACTTGAGTGAGTCTTTGCAGATATTAAATAAAGGTTATTTTCTTGTTTATCAGAAATGGGCAATCAAAGCCAGATACTGAGGTTCAAGGGTCTTCTCACAGAATACAGCTCAAAACAAAGGACTGATCATCTAAACACATTCAGTGTCCACATCTCCCCTTTGTAGAAACTTAGACCTCAGAGGTTATCTTGCCTAACCCTGACCTAAAGAAATACCTCTTCAGCATTGGTATCTAACCTTTGTTTGAAAGCCTTTAGTGACAGAGAGCTCACTACCTCATAAGACAATCTAGTCTAACTTTGGGCAGTTATTATGAAGTTTGACCTATTGTCAACTTTATTTATGCCTATAATATCCACTCACCATTCCTATAATTTTCTTTTTTCTCTTTTTTGTTTTTTTGCAAGGCAGTGGGGTTAAGAGTAACTTGCCCAAGATCACACAACTAGGTAATTATTAAGTATCTGAGGGCAGATTTGAATTCAGGTCCTCCTGACTCCAGGGTTCTATCCAATCTATCTACTCTATCCACTCTACCACCTAGTTGCCCCCATTCCTATAATTTTCTAATGTTCAGATATAACTGTATCACCTGCATGTCATACACACATCTATGTGTGTGTGTGTGTGTGTGTGTGTGCGCATATAGCTATCTATATAGCTATATCAATATATAGCTATATTGATATCTATATCTGTATATATCCATAGCTCGCTCTATCTAAGATATATATATATATGTATATATGTATATATATATATATATATATATATATATATATATATATATATATATGACCAATAGGGACCTGGGTCACTAATCCTTGGTGAAGAAATATACAATTTTTCCCCAGAAAGAGAAATTAAAATCTATGAAACATATGGTCTATTGGGAAAATTCCCAGACTTGTACAAACACAAAAATCCATCAGAAATAATTTCTGTATGACAAAAATAGAATCCTTCACCATAACTCTAAACATATGATGCACACAATTATTTGGGAAATGAATATAGAAATGGATTTCCTCTTCCAAACCAAATGGTCCTTTCCTGACATGAGACCACACAGATTTTTCCCAAGTCCTATTAGGAAGGGAAACAAAGAGTGAAAAACAGAAGAGAAAAAAGGGGTGATTAAGTTGTTTACTCCTCTACAAGCATAAGATGAAGACAGATAAGTCTTTTGTTCAATTGTCAGCCATAGAAGGGAACAAGGATAACAAAAAGAAGAAGCCTGGAAATACTCATTGTAATATATACACTCTACTGGAGGTACATTATACAGAAAGTATTCTTATATAACTTGGTCTTTCAAAACAGTAGTGGTCAATATTTATTTTCCTTCTGTTTTCTTTGTCAAGGAAGATGGCTTAAGCACTAAAAATAATATAACAAAAATAGATAAATGGAGGTTGAAACCCTAGGTAAGAAAAGAGATAGTAAAAGAGCCCTGAATTGCCTTTGATCAGTTCAGGTCTAACATAGATGAAATAATAAAACAACGGTAACAATAGCTAGCATTTATCTAGCACTTTAAGCTTTACAAGCATGAATGCAAACATTTTGTTCCAATGATCACCAAAGCATCTAGAATATTTAGAGCTTGGTAAGACATAGAAGATACCAAGTTCATCATTGCATGCCAGGCCATTGCCAGTTGTCTTGACTTTTGTCCCACCACAGGACTTCAATGACTTCGAAAGAGAGTGACAATTTTGTACAACTCTACCTTATTTAAATCCACTTCACACAAGAGTCAAGATATCACCTGTGATTATCATTTGGTCTTTTTCCAAAACAAAGAACAGACAAGTTTTGCAAAGTGCTTTATAAGTTTCATTTTATCTTCTCAACAACACTGGGAGAGAAATGTTATCAAAATTCTCATTTTATAGATGAGAAATTGAGGCAGATAGAGGTTAAAGCACTTTACTAGTATCATTTCATTTTATCCAGGTCCAGTGCTCTCTCCATTGTACTGAATTATCTCCAAGAACTATATTCTTGGTTACTGGGGAAAGCAAACAAACAAAAACAACAGATATGGTTGCAGAGCCACTAAAAGTGATATTTTAAAGAATATAGAAAGCAGAAGTATTACAGGCTTGGAGAAGGGCAAATGTTTCAACTTTAAAAAAAAATGAGAATCAGAATTTACAAACTATAAACCAATAAATTTGACTTCAATTCCAAAGAATATTGTAGAAAGAATAATTAAGGAAATGGTTAGGTTAATTCTAGAAAGGGAATAGCGATTACAAAGAACCAGTGTGGCTTCATTAATAAGAGGTTACTTTTCTTCTTTTGACAGGCTTACTAAATGATTAAATGAGATGAATGATCTAAATATAGAAGAGTTATAACTATAGAAATCTAACTTCACAAGATTTTGGTGAATTTTTTTTTACCAATTACTTCATATTATTCTTGTAGAGAAGAGGAGATGAATAGATGCAAAATTGGCTAGATAGCCAGACTTAAAAAAAAGGTACTAATAGTACAATATCAACATGGCAGTGAGTCTCCAGTATAGTACCTTAAGAGTATGTACATGCTCTTATGACATTTAATATTATTTTTAATTGGTTACTTGGATAAGAGAATAGACAGTATGCTCATCAGATTTAAAGATGACATAAACCTAGAAGGGGTATCCAATACAGAATACAGGTTGACAGTGAAAGAATACAAATAGATCTTGACTGTCTAAAAATTAGATTTACTCTACCAATATGAAATTCAATAGAGATAAATGTAAAATCTTATTCTTGGATGCAAAAAAATTAATGTCAAAGAACAAGGAAAACAAAGAATGGTTAGGCAGCAATTTTTTTTAAAAATGTTTTAAGGATTTTAATAAATTATCAATTAATTATTTTAGCAGTGTGATGTAGAAACCCACAAGATTAATGTTACCTTGGGTTGGATTAAGGGACATATCATTTTCATCAACAGGGAGAGGGTAGTCCATCTGCTTTCAGTCCTTGTCTATCTGTTTTGTATGCCATGGTTTAAGGAAGACACTGATAAGTTGGAAAATGTTGAGAGAACCACAAGACTGGTGAAGCATCTTTGGTTAATGTTATAAGAGTATCACTTGAAGAAACTGGACATGGGGATATGAAAACTCAGGGTGGACGTGATAATTATCTTCAAATATCTGAAGGGTCACATGTAGAGGAAAGATTAGATTTCTCCTTTGTGAGAATCTGGAACGATGAGTGGAAGTTGCTAAAAGTCCCAATTAGGCTTGATTTCAAATAAATTTCCTGACAATTAACAGCCGTCCAAAACTGTTATTGGGTTGATTCTGAGAACTGGTGAGAGGCTAGATAATTACTTCTGTGGGCCATATTAGATGATTGCTAAAGATCCTCTCAAATTCTGTGGTTTTGTAATTCAAGGAGCAGCAAAAACAAAACAAAACAAAACCAGGCTGTTTGGAAAATGGGGTCTCTGAAGTGCAATCATTTGAAAGGTAGGCTAGAATGAGATAGTAAAGGTTTTAAAGTTATACAAAAGGATCTGCATTTTATCAATGAGGCAAAGAGAGTCTACAATCTCTTGAATAGGTGAGTGATATATTTAAATATGAACTTTAGAAAAATAATTTGGGCAGATCTGGAAAGGGGTAGATTGAAGATTGGAAAAATAGAATTAAGGAGATGAATGACAAGGTCACCGACAGTCTAAGAGGGACAGAGGAACTGACCCCTGGGGGTGGCTGAGTGTAGGGAATGAGATAAATGACAGAGGGTAGGAATAGAATCCATAAGACTTGGCAACTGATTAGATGAAGAGTGGGGTAAGAAAAAGTGGAGATTTCAGGAAGGCAGATTGAAAAATATGAATGACGAGAATCAGATTGAAATACTCCAAAAAATGGGGAAGTTGCTTAAGATTTTCTCAGTGCAGAAAATATTCCTTTGGACAGAAAATCTGTGTGTGTGTGTGCATGTGTGTGCGCATTTATGTGAATATGTATATATAATATGCAAAAGTATACATATGACTATACATATTTATGTGTGGTATAAATGATATTTCAAAATCATTGATATGCTTTTATATAAAATATTATGTACATACAAGAATAAACATATGAGTAGATGTACTTTTGGGGCAACTATGTGGCACAGTAGATAAAACACCAGACCTGGAGTCAGGAAGACTTATCTTTGGGAGTTCAGATCTACCAGCTTTGTGAACCTGGGCAAGTCACTTAACCACATCCATAAAATGAACTAAAAAAAGGAAATGACAAACCACTCTAGCATCTTTGCCAAGAAAACTCCACATGAGGTCACAAGAAGTTGAACAGAAACTGAAGAATAACTGAATAGCAAATATGTATTTTATAGGAGTGGCTAGATGGCATAGTGGATAGAGTATAGCCTGGAGTCAGGAAAACCTGAATTCAAATTTAGCCTCAGACACTAACTAGTTATTTCACCCAGAGTAAGTCAATTTACTCTGCCTCAGTTTTCTAACCTGTAGAAATTGAACTGTAGAAGCAAAAAATAGCAAATTATTCTAATAGATCTGCCCAGAAAACTCCAAATGGGGTTACAAAGGTTCAGATATGTTGAAGAAAAACAACAAAACTAAACTCTCTAATACACATATACACAGATATGTTTATTTTGCATATTATGCAGGACATGTGATATGATATAGTTTATATTATATTTGATGATGTATAATATACACTATATTGTATACATAATGTTATATATTCGTATGTGTGTATATTCTAAAAACTTCAGTTGAACATTCAGCTGAAGGTAATAATTTGTGTCAGCAAAACAGGAATTAGCTAATTTTTATCCTATCAGCTTTGAATTCAGTTCAATAACTTTTCTTAAGTATATATTATATGCAACTCACTGTTTCATGCTGAAGGAGAAAAAAAGTTTGGATATTTCCTGGGGGCTAATTTGTCCAGTGCCCTGAGATGGAACTCACCTAGACCTGGTAACTTGAACTCCTCAAAAGCAGTTACATATATTTTAAATATGTTTTCATTTATTTTTGCATTACAATTCCATATTAACCTTTTATTTTCCAACATTCTTTTTTATTTTATTTTTTAAAGAAAGATTTTATTTATTTTGAGTTTTACAATTTTTCCCCTATTCTTGCTTCCCTCCCCCAACCCCCACAGAAGGAAGTCTGTTAATCTTTACACTTTATTTTCTTCCTTAAGGATTTGATTTCTCTCTCATCACATTCAACTTAGATCAATATATACCGTGGAAACAATGTAAAAGACTAACAGAATGCCTTCTGTGGGGGGGTGTGAGGGAAGCAAGAATAGAGGAAAAATTGTAAAGCTCAAAATAAATAAAATCTTTCTTTAATAAAAAATAAAAGTTTTGTTTGTTTTTAAATTAAAGGTAATAGTCTTTTTGTCTTTGTTCAAACTCTACAATTCTTTCTCTGGATATAGATGGTATTCTCCATTGTGGATACCCCAAATTGTCCCTGATTGTTGCACTGATGGAATGAGCAAGTCCATCTAGGTTGATCATCACCCCCAAGTTGCTGTTAGGGTATACAGTGTTCTTCTGGTTCTGCTCATCTCGCTTAGTATCAGTTCATGCAAATACTTCCAGGCTTCCCTGAATTTCCATCCCTTCTGGTTTCTAATAGAACAATAGTGTTCCATCACATTCATATACTACAGTTTGTTAAGCCATTCAAATTGAAGGATATTCAATTAATTTCCATTTTTTTGCTACCACCAACAGGGCTGCTATGAATATTTTTGTACAAGTGATGCTTTTACCCTTTTTGATCATCTCTTCAGGGTACAGGCCCACTAGTGCTGATGCACATTTTTGTTGCCCTTTGGGCATAATTCCAAATTTCTCTCCAGAAAGGTTCACAGCTCCACCAACAATATATTAGTGTCCCAGATTTCCCACATCCCTTTCAACATTAATCATTGTCCTTTCTGGTCATATTGATCAATCTGAGAGGTGTGAGGTGGTACCTCACAGATGCTTTAATTTGCAATTCTCTAAAAAGTGATGATTTAGAGCAATTTTTCATATAACTATGGATCGTTTTGATTTCCGCATCTGTGAATTATCTTTGCATATCATTTAAGCATTTGTCAGTTGGGAATTGTTTGTTTTGTTTAAAAATTTGACTCAGTTCTCTTTATTTAGAAATGAGTCCTTTGTCAGAAATATTAGTTGTAAAAATTGCTTCCCATTTTACTACATTTCTTTTGATCTTGGTTACAGTGGTTTTGTCTATGCAAAACCTTTTTAATTTAATGTAATTAAACTTATCTAGTTTGTTTTTAATGATGTTCTCCATCTCTTCCTTCATCATAAACTGCTTTACTTTCCATAGATCTGACAGGTAAACTATTCCTTGATCTCCTAATTTGCTTATAAGATTTTTTTTGTCTAAATCCTGTACTATTTGGATCTTATCTTGGCATAGGGTGTGAGGTGTTGATCTAATCCAAGTTTCTGCCATTTTTTTAGGTTTTTTTTTTACAAGGTAATGGGGTTAAGTGGCTTGCCCAAAGCCACACAGCCAGGTAATTACTAAGTGTCTGAGACCAGATTTGAACTCAGGCACTTCTGACTCCAGGGCTGGTGCTCTAGCCACTCAGCCATCTAGCTGCCCTGAAGAGAGAGTTTTTATCCCAATAGCTGGACTCTTTGGGTTTATCAAACAGCAGATTACTATAATCATCTCCTGCTTTTACACCTAGTCTATTCCACTGGTCCATCACTCTATTTCTTAGCCAATACCAGATAGTTTTGATGACTGATTCTTTATAATATAATTTTAGATCTGGTAGGGCTAAGCCACCTTCTTTTGCACTTTCCCCATGAAATCCCTCAAGATTCTCGACTTTTTATTTCTCTATATGAATTTGCTTACAATTTTTTCCTAACTCATTAAAAATGTTTTGGAAGTTTGATTGGTAGGGCACTAAACAAGTAGTTTAATTTTGGTAGAATTGTCATTTTTATTAGATTAGCTCGGCCTGTTCATGAGTAGTTGATAATTGTCCAGTTATTTAAATGTGATTTAATTTGTGTGAGAAGTGTTTTGTAATTGTTTTCAAAAAGTTTCTGAGTCTGCCTTGGCAAATAGACTCCCAGGTATTTATTTTATCTTGTCTGAGGGTACTTTGAATGGGATTTCTCTTCCTAGCTCTTTTTGCTGTATCTTGCTACTTGTTTTCCCATATTCTTTCCAAAGATTATCCTTCAAGGCAAAGAAAACCATTTTCAAAGTAGAGCCTCATTTGTAAAATTTCCTCATTTGTAAATGGAAATAATAATAATAATAATACTGTCATTCTCTACCAAATGAAAGTTGTCAGTTTCAAATGAGAAAATAGTAGAAATGTAGAAATAGTAGAAAATTCTAGAAATGTCAATTATCACTTTTTATTATCTTGTTTCATAATCCAGTCATAATCTCTAAAGATTCAAAGACTATACAAAAGTCTCTATGAAGTGGACAGACAAAGGTTTGAGAATCTAGCAGGAGAGTGAAGTCACAGAAAGAGCAAACACCAAGTATTTTGTGGTTGGGGAGAGTCAAGGAAAATCTACATCTGTCTAATGACAGAGCATCATAATAAGAGTTCTCTTTGCCAAGGCTCATTTAACAAATTCATGCCATAGATTCATGTGTATAGATGGATGGAAGCTAAGCATAGGTTGTGACTTCATGTGTCTCATGGAGTTGGAAAAAAACCATATAATGAAAGAGACTTTGGTGATTACCTTTTCCAAACCTCTCATTGAATCTGTGCTCTAACTGATGCTGAGAACTCCCAGTAAGAAAATTACCTTTACCAATAATATTGCAGCTTTTCTGCAAGTTTTCTCTTTGACATTTATTTGAGACCTAATAAGCAATAGTTAACCATGCCATGCTATAAGAAACAAATCACCTGATATAGATTTTCTCATTTGATCCTCATAAAAATGCTAAGCCATAGATGCTATTTTTAATCCTCATTTTATATATACATATGGCAAAAGAGACTGAGAGAAGTTAAACGACTTGTCAAGGGTCACACAGCTCAAAGAGTGTCTGAGGCAGGATTCAAATTTATGTCATCCAATGCTCTACTCACTATGCCACCTCTCCAGTCGAGACCAAGCAGGGTAACTTCATTTATTTTTTTTTGACAGGTACTTTGGTAGGTTGGGGAAATGATGTAAATACTGAATCTCAGCAAGTCATTTCACATGACTGACATTTGAGGATAATGTAGAGGATTGTCTGCTAGATGGGGAAATGACTACCTCCAAAGAGAAGTCATTAATGGTTTGCAATCAACTTGTAATGAGGTCACAGGGAGCTATTTAAAAAAAAATAAAATTAAAAAGACATAGAAGACATGCTTTCTAGATCTGCATAATTAACACCTGCTAGTGAAAAATTTGGGATCTAAGAGGATCTTGGTGGCTTAGAATGATGGTCATATCAATAAGTTTAAATTTTATGATATGGATAGATAAAGTTATACTCTTGGGGTCAACTTTATAAATGGGAAATGAATAACAAGACAATAACCCATGGGGGAAAAGATCTGGAGAACTTTATTGACCACAATTTCAACATGATAAGACATCCAGAGAGGCTAATACTTCCCAAGGATGCACTGAAGGGAGGACAGGGTGGGGTGTCCAGAATAAATGAACTCTGCCTTGATCAGACAGTGGTCTGCAAAGAGCATTTATTTTGCTTCATTCTGGGTGCCATAATTTAGGAAGGATGTTGATAGGCTGGGATATATCAGAAGAGTATCACAATGGTGGAAGGATTGGGATTCATACCCTGAGAAGATTGGTGAAAGGAACTAAGGAAGTTTAGAATCTAGAAGAGAAGCCTTCAGGGACGTGATAGAAAATCTCAGATATTTGGAGAGTTTGTGGATGAGTGATGAGACTTTTGTCTTTTTGGCTTAATCTCAGTGGTAGCTACAAAGAGGCAGGTCTGGGTTAGATAGAAGGAAAAACGCCTCATGATCAGAGCTCACTGCAAATGCTATGACCAGGGGTCCCCCCCCAATCAAAGTTATGCCAAGGACTGACTCTTCCTCCCAAAAGACAGAAACATCTTGTAAAACTAGAATTCAAATTTTAAAATGAATAGTTTCAAAATTGAAAAAGTGATGTCTTCATTTGCATGGTAAGGAGAGAGATCTCTCCCTTGATCTCTCTCTCTCTCTCTCTCTCTCTCTCTCTCTCTCTCTCTCTCTCTCTCTCTATCTATCTGAATAGTTGGTTTCAGATAGGCAAAATAGATAGGACTAAATGCTTGATTGAATATAATGATAGGGTGGGCTTATTATAATTAGAATAATAATTATAATAATTATTAGAATAAAGTTCCCCTCTTTTGATTCTCCCTTGTGATATGGAAGTGACCCCTCAGGGTTAAAATGATGTATCATTCAGGGGACACTCTGGTAGATTTTAGCAATGTTTAAGAGATTTTTAGTTGGATGCATTAACTCATTGATCCTGTTATAGGAGCACAAATGTAAAATACAGGTAGCCTCATTGCCAGATGGTTGTCAGAAGATGATTTTTTCCTGTACCAGGAACTCAGAATGATTGTCTCCAACATAAAGAAATCAGGATCTGTATTAGTAGAATGAATAAACAAAGGCTCTGGGATTGAAAGGTATAGCCCTGGCACCAGCCCTGAAGTCAAGAGGACCTGAGTTCAAATCTGACCTCAGACCTTGGGAAGTCACTTAACCCCATAGCCTTGCTTAAAAAAAATCTTTAGGAGGCAGCTAGGTGGTTAGAGCACTGGCCCTGAAGTCAGGAGGAACTGAGTTCAAATTCCACCTCAGACACTTAATTGCCTAGTTGTGTGACCTTGGGTAAGTCACTTAACCCCATTGCCTTAAATAAATATGTTTTTAAAAGAAAGGTATAAAAAAGTCAAGAATTTCCAGGGATTCAATTGAAAAAAAAAGTGCAAAAGAAGGTGGCTTAGCCCTACCAGATCTAAAATTATAATATAAAGCATCAGTCATCAAAACTGTCTTGTATTGGCTAAGAAATAGAGTGGTAGATCAGTGGAATAGACTCAGTGCAATAGCAGGAAATGATTATTAGTAATCTGCTGTTTGATAAACCTAAAGAGTCCAACTATTAGAATAAAAACTCTCTCTCTCTCTCTCTCTCTCTCTCTCTCTTCCAGAAAAACTGCTGGGAAAAATTGGAAGATAGTATGGAAGAAATGTAGATCAGACCAACACCTCACACCCCATACCAAGATGAGATCCAAATTGATACAGGATTTAGACATAAAAAACAATACTATAAGCAAACTAGAAGATAAAGGACTAGTTTACCTGTCAGATCTATGGAAAGGGAAGCAGTTTATGACCAAGGAAGAGATGGAGAACATCACTAAAAACAAACTAGATGATTTTGATTACATTAAATTAAAAAGGGTTTGCAGACAAAACCACTGTAAACAAGATCAAAAGAAATGTAGGAAACTGGGAAACAATCTTTACAGATAGTATTTCTGACAAAGGACTCATTTCTAAAATATACAGAAAACTGAGTCAAATTTTTAAACAAAAAAAAGCCATTCCCCAATTGACAAATGGTCAAAGGATATGCAAAGGCAATTTACAGATGAGGAGATCAAAGCTATCCATAGTCATATGAAAAATTGCTCTAAATCATTACTTATTAGAGAAATACAAATTAAAGCTTCTCTGAAGTACCACCTCACACCTCTCAGACTGGCCAATATGACCAGAAAGGATAATGATCATTGTTGGAAGAGTTATGGGAAATCTGGGACACTATTACATTGTTGGTGGAGCTGTGAACTCATCCAACCTTTATGGAGAGCAGTCTGAAACTATGCCCAAAGGGCAACAAAAATGTTTATACCCTTTGATCCAACAATACCACTACTGGGCCTATACTCTGAAAAGATCATGAAAAAGGGTAAAAACATCACTTGTACAAAAATCTTCATAGCAGCCCTGTTTGTGGTGGCAAAGAATTGGAAATCAAGTAAATGTTTTTCAATTGGGGAATGGCTTAGCAAACTGTGGTATATGTATTTCATGAACACTATTGTTCTATTAGAAACCAGGAGGGACAGGAATTCAGGGAAGCCTAGAGGGATTTGCATGAACTGATGCTGAGTGAGATGAGCAGAACCAGAAAAACACTGTACACCCTAACAGCAACTAGGGGGTGATGATCAACCTAGATGGACTTGCTCATTCCATCAGTGCAACAGTCAGGGAGAATTTGGGGCTGTCTGCAATGGAGAATACCATCTGTATCCAGATAAAGAACCATGGAGAGCAAAGACCAAGGACTATTACCTATAATTTAGGAACAAACCTGTTATCTTATTGTCTGATCTTTTACTTTATGTTTCTTCCTTAAGGATATGATTTCTCTCTCATCACATTCAATTTGGATCAATGTATACCATGGAAACAATGTAAAGAGTGGCAAATTGCCTTCTGTGGGGAGTGGGGGAGGGAAGTAAGATTAGGGGAAAAATTGTAAAACTCAAAATAAATAAAATCTTTTTTTTAAAGAAAGAAAAGTTTAGCCCTGGTATTGGAGGGAGGAGACTAGGTTTGAATCTTGACTCTGCCACTGACCTTTTATGTGATCATAGGCAAGGATAATAATAATATCAACACCACAGAACGGCTATGAGGGTGAGGGGAAGGTTGTATTTTTGTGAATCTCAAACTGCTTTAAAAATTTGAATTTGCATCATTACTCACACTAATGAAATCCCAGATTCCTGAAGTATTGAGGCCTGTGACTAATGACATTCTTTGGACCAGAAGAATCCAAATCACTTCCAAGGAGCATTTCCAGAGTTGTATGGGGTTTTTCACTCAGTAAATGAAAATCCATCTGAGCAGGTATTTATGGTTAATATGATCATCTGACAAGTAGGACTTTCTTGCAAGGACCGAAAGCCAAATTCTGCTTCTAAGTGATTTATACTCTTAACTACAGTTGCAGGGATCTTTTTTAGCATAGCAATGACATCATTCTGATTTTTACTGTCCTCAAGGTCATAAAGAGAGAAACTTGGTACTGAGATGAGAGAAACCAAAGCCCTAGCCACACATACTGACCAGCTCCTCCATGAAGCCTGCTCTGATCCTTTCCCCACTCCAATCTTTTCACCAAAAGAAACATCTTCACTGAAGCCTCTCTGACTGACGGAGCCTTTTGTAGTTCCCTAGCTGCTACTTCTTGACTAGTTTAATGGAAAGAGCATTAGATTTGGCATTAGAAGATGCTGTTACTCATTATTGTAAGCAGCTACATGTTACAGTGGATAAAGCATTAAGCTTTGAATCACAAAGGTCTGAGTTTGGATCCTACCTGGATACCTCAAACTGTCTGACCTGAGCATGTGTGAACTTATAGCCGCTGCATTTGGAGGATCATGCCACTTTGTTCACACATGTATATCCAGGCTCTTGCAGTGCAAGTGATCCAGAATGGGACATTCCATGGTGTCCCATTGTGTAGCCTATTTTGAGAGGAAATCTAGTGTTCCCCTACATCCTGTTGTGCACAGACCCATCACCTTGAAACGGGGTGGGGGGAAGGAGGGGGAAAGATTGTTTTACTAGTTCAACCTCAAGCCTGAACAACAGGAACCTTGACCAATCAACTTTTGCCTCATGCCCCCATCCTGTTCCTCACTCCCTGGAACCTATATGGACTTTATGTGCCATTCATTCAGGGCTCTGGGGGAGAAAGTGAGGCTAGTGACTTTGCACAGGCCTCCCTCCCTTAAATCCAATTCACTTGTATGTCATTGTATCACTTCCCTGAAGTTATGGTCTCCTTTGAGAACAAAGGACAAACAACAACAGTCTTGGGATAAGATTCCCCTACCAGTGAGCTCAATAAACCCTGGCTGGTCCATTGTTGCTGTTCCTAACATTTAAACCAGTCATTTTACCTCTGCCTGTCTCAATTATTTCATCTATAAAATATAGTTAGTAATAGAACCTACCTCTCATGGTAATGGTAAGGATAAAATGTGATATTTGAAAAATGCTTTGTAAATCTATGTAGATGCTAGCTATTATTATTATTTCTACCTGTGTGACTCCAGGGCAAGGCATTTTCCCTGTCTGAGCGTCAGCTTCCTCATGTCTAAATTGAGAAAGTTAGATATGATGATCTCTATGGAAGATCTCTGCCAACTCTAAATCCCAGGACCTCATGGCATGATCTCATTTGCTCCACACAACATCCCTATGAGATTGACAGAGTTCATGGATATACATTAAAAGGAGGGTGGGGAAAAAAAAGATCACTTAACTATGCACATCTGCATCTCTCATTCAGTCCTAAAGACCAATCATCTCTCAATTGCTCTGAAAGAAGAAGTGGTATAGAGTATTCAAAAACTGGTCTTAAGATAGTCAGGGAAGTATCTGGTCTCAGTGGTGTTGATGTGTAGACAAGGAATGGCCCCTCTCCTAAAGATCAGTATCATCAGCTTTGATGGCCCTTGGAAGCAGTGGACAGTGCAAAGGTGCAAGATATTTAAGAAATCATTGCTTGTAGGAAACTTTAGCAATCATTTTCCCCTAATTTTATGGAAGAGTAATCTGAGAGTCACTCAGTATGGTTTGTCCAGGAGAGAGTTAGTGATGGATCTGAGATGAAACAGCAGATTTCCCAACTTCTGGTGCAAGATTCTTTCCACTACATCACAGAATCTATGCTTCTTGATCCTATAACATTACCTTAAAACTGTTGATAGTTTTCCAATAGATGTTAATAGGAAGGAAAATGGTGGCAATTACTAGTGACCTGGTGTCATCTTCCAAAAAGAGAAAAAACAGAAATACTCTGAATATCAGCTCTAAATTCTTGCTCTTTCCAAACTAATCAGATTATGTGTTTACCCTTCCTCCTGCTGGTATCACTGTAGCCTCCTTCTAGGAACTAGAGGTAAGTTTACCTTCTGAATGTCAAGCTTAAGGCATAATCTAAAGGTCATTGAAAGTGTTGCTACATTTAAGGGACGAGTTATTTCTGAAGAGAGATGCTGCCTTGTCAGCAGTGGAACAATTAACCAATGGAGGCCTGAAGCGAGGGGTTAGGTATGCATGAGAACCATATCATACTTAAGAATGTCTCTTTAGAGAAACTACAGGCATCCTTGGAGAATAGTCAGACTTTCACAAATGATATTCTATAGCAGCTCACACCTTTTCAGGTTCATGAATGTCAAAAACTGGAACAATTGGATGTAAACTCAGAGAATATAAGTTCCTTGAGGGCAGAAATGATTTCATTTTTGCTTTGTGTCCCCAGCTTCTAGTGTAGTATGGTTATTGAATAAATGGTTGCTAATAAATGATTTGAGATACAATTTCATGGTGTTTACTGTTTTTTATACAAAAATAATTTACTATATATACATATATATATATATATATATATATTCATTTCTCTAGAGTGAAATGCTTTTTAAAAGACTCTCCTCAAAGTAGGCATTTCTTATTCATACGTTAAAGTCCTATATAGGAACATAGAACTAGCCCTGGGAGGGTTCTTGGTGGCCATCTAGTAGAATTCATCATTTTACAGTTGAGGAAAATAAGGAGTATAAGTAACTTGTCCAGGATCACGTCTGCCAAAGCAGCTCCCATTGTCCTGAAGGCTAGCTAGTGCATAATTAAAATGAAAGACAGAGGTCCTATGGATGATGAGGTCCTACAAGTGCTCCTGTTTACTGATAATATAGTATTGATTGCATCAAGCCCCAGATGACTGCAGTTTCCTAAATGAGATCTTTCATTGTCATATATTCATTTCAGTTGTATCCAACTTTTTGTGATCCCATTTGTTTTTTTTTTTTTGACAGAAATATTAGAATGGTTTGCCATTTCCTTCTCTGGCTCATTTGACAGATAAGAAATCAATGCATGTAGAGTTAAGTGACATCCTCAGGGTCACACAAGTAAGCTGAGGCCAGATTTGAACTCATTAATATGAGTCTTCATGACTTCAAGCTCAATGGTCTATCCGCTGCACCACTTAGCTGCCCTAAATGGATCTGTAATTACTCAAAAATATTGGATTACCTGACATAATGGAAAAAAAATCAAGTGTGTCAAAAACATGTTCTGTTTATATCAAGATATATTAAGATGAGCATGATTATAAAACTTGTCCATCAGTGTAGAAACTTGGATAAACATTGTAAATCACAGTGAATTAGAAATAGAATTGAATTGGAAGAAGAGATTGGTTGACTTGCCTTTGAGGAATTGTTTAGTACTATTTTTTAATAGTTATTGAAATTTTATTTTATTTTTCCAATTACATGCAGTGATGGTTTTCCAACATTCATCCACTTGCAAATTTATTAGTTCCTCATTTTTCTCACCCCCACCCCATAGTGGTGAATAGTCTGGTAAACATTATACATATACATTTGTGTTTAACATTTACATATTAGTTATGTTGTAAAAGAGGGATTAGAATTAAGGGGAAAGAAAAAAACCATGAGAATGGAAGAACATGAAAGAAGTTTTAAAAAAGTGAACATAGTATGCTTCAGATTCCAAAAGATTTTTCCTCTATATGTAGATGCCATTGTCCATAGCAGGTCTCTCAGGATTTTCCTTGACCCCTGAACTGCTAAGAGGAGCTGAATTTATCATAGTTGATCATCTCACAATGTTGTTGTTAATGTGTACAATGTTCTCTTGGTTCTGCTTATTTCTGTATTTTTTTTTTGTTTTTTAATGGGGTTAAGTGACTTGCCCATGGTCACACAGCTAGGCAATTATTAAGTGTCTGAGGCCGGATTTGAACTCAGGTCCTCCTGACTCCAGGGCTGGTGCTCTGTCCACTCTGCCATCTAGCTGCCCCCATTTCTGCTCATTTCACTCAGCATCAGTTCATGAAATTATTTCCATACTTTTCTAATGTCTGATTTCTCATGGTTTCTTATAGAACAATAGTACTCTGTAATATTCACCTACCATATTTGTTTAGTGCTATTAATAACCTCATCTCTCCTTGAAACCTAGGCCCATCTCTTCTTTATTTTTATATTATATTTTACTTTCAATTTCAAGTAAAGATAGTTTTTAGCACTCATCCATTTGCAAATTTGAGTTCCACATTTTTCTACCCTCCCTTCCTTTTCTTTCCCCTGGCAGCAAGCAATCTGGTATAAGTTGTGCTTGGACAATCATATTTAGCTTATTTCCATGTTAGTCATGTTGTGAAAGAGGAATTAGAATTAAGCAGAGGGGAATCTTGAGAAAGAAAGAAAAAACATACAAGAACATAGTTTTGTTTATTTTGTTTTGTTTTCTGGATGTGGATGTCATTTTTCCATAACAGGTCTCTCAGCTTTGATCACTGTACTGCTGAGAGGATTTGTGTCCATTGTAGTTGATCCATCTCAAATATTGCCATTAATATGTACAATGTTCTCCTGGTTCTGCTCCCGTCATTCAGCATCAGTTCATGCAGATATTTTCAGACTTTTCTAAAGTCTGTCTGCTCATGATTTCCTTCAGAACAATAGTACTTCATGGCATTCATACACCTTAACTTGATCATTCATTTCCCCAATTGATGGACACATCCTCAATATCCAAGTCTTTGCCACTACAAAAAGCTACTTTAAATATTTTCTGTGTATTTAAGTTCCCCTCACCCTTTATGGTCTTGTTGGGATATAGACCTGGTAGTAGCAGTATTGCTGGATCAATGGGTACGCACAGTTTTATTAAGGACCATCTTTTCAATATACTATTCTTCCTATATGGCTGTTCATCATAGAATCCTGTGGTTTCAAAAGAATTAAAGTTGTGTAATGGCAAATGATGAGAACAAGTAGGCTTCACCACATTGCCAAAGAAAGATTATGCAAGTGAAGTGGTGCCAAGGATATTATCAGATGTTTAATCAGAAATTTTGGTCTGGTTATGGGTTCATTGCAAGGGAAAACTGATGAACAATCAGTTCTTCACTGTTTCACTGGTCTCCATGGAAGTCAAAAGATTCAGAAGAAGGCCTGTAGCACTTTGGGTGGACCTTCATGTGAAAGTCATACTGATAAGAAAGCACAGATGAATGGTGCAATCTGCACCATTGAAGGGAGCATGCTTCCAAAACTGTGGCATCACAAATAGAAGGAAGTTATTGAAGCATTTTCCCAATGATACAATATGTAGTTGTTATTCATGAAAACACAAACATACTTCAGAGATTTTACAGATGTGTTTGCAGACCTTCACAACACAGCAAATTTGGCAATAAAGTCAATCTCACAAATTTTTTGGTTTCCTGGTACATATAAAAGTTATGCTTATACTATACCATTTACTAAGTGTTCAATGAATATACCTTAATTTAAAAAATTTATTTTTGTTAAACAAAAATACTAACCATCATCTGGACTCTTGATGAGTTGTAATCATTTTTCTGAGGTAGCTTGGAAGTACAATGTATAGAGTGGTGCTTGGAGTCAGGAACATTCCATCTCACTATGATAGCCTGGAAAGTCACTGACTTGTTGGTCTCATTTTCTGCATCTATAAAATGAGTTGGAGAAGGAAATGGCACAGCACTCCAGTATCTTTGCTAAAAAATGGGGTTTTAGGAATGCATTAATAAGATGGAGTGAATCCAAAGGAAGGTAGCCAGTAGGGGTAGAGATCCCAAAAGCTTTCCTTCAAAGACATAGATCTTTCACTTAAAGATCAAGTGAAGGAATTGATCATTGTCTTTAGATAAATAAAATATGTATTCTGTATGGTTCTAGAATGTACAATCGGAGCCTAGAGTCCAAGTTACAAGGAAGAAGATTTTGGCTAAAGATAGGATAATAACTGACTAATAATTAGAATTTTCTGACTTTGCAATTGGTTGTCATAAAATAGTGACCACAGCATGACTGGACATTATAGTATCATAGATTTCAAGTTGGGAGGGATCTCAGAGGTATCTAGTTCATCTCTCTCATTTTACAGATAGATGAGAAAACAGTCCCAGAGATATTATAAGACTTTCCTAAAGTCACACAACAATTAAATGTTTTTTAAAAAGCTGAATCATAGATTTATAGCTAAAATGAAACTTTGAGGCCATCAAAGCCATCCCCTTCATTTTATGGATCAGGAAATTGAAACCTTGAAAAGTTGAATAACTCATCTAGTGTCAACATGGCAAGTAAGTATCTGAGGCTAGATTTGAAGCCAAATATGATTGATTTCAGATTCAGTACTATACCAATAAACTGCTTCTTTTTTTTTTAGGTTTTTTTGTAAGGCAAACGGGGTTAAGTGGCTTGCCCAAGGCCACACAGCTAGGTAATTATTAAATGTCTGAGACCGGGTTTGAACCCAGGTACTCCTGACTCCAAGGCAGGTGCTTTATCCACTACACCACCTAGCTGCCCTAAACTGCTTCTTTTTTAGTCGAGATTCATACTTCAGGTTAAATTAAATACTTTTGAATTTCCTTCTAATATACTTAATTCAGTTTGGATGGAGGCCATTGGGCACTTGAGAAAGGGGTAGAGACTGTTGGGCACATGAGGAAGTGGGGGACAGGGAAGAGAACAATGAGAAGGAAATGAGCACACAAAGAAGTGATGGTTAGACAACAAGGTTCATAATTTCACCAGAGTGTATAGATTCTAGCATGCACCACTGGCCATATCTGCCATGCCTATTGAGAGTAGCAATGTCAATATGACACATTACTAAGCACTTTACACTTGAAGAAGTGTTCCAGGACAAATAGGCTGGGTGCAGTGTCTACAGTGGTATGATTCACTGTGTTTTCTGAAATTTAATGTTGCACATTTGGCTGGTGTTTTTCTTTGGCTGTTTTTTCTAATGACAGGTTTTTTGGCCTATGTCATGGTGGAAAGTGGGGAGGTCTTACTTAGGATATAAGATATCTTCATGACTAAACTAACTGTGTTATTAAATTTTTTTGTATGTAGTAAATTTTTGAACCAGGACATCTCATAGATGGAAAGATGACATATAGGTTTGTAGACTATTAAAACTAAATAGAATATGAAAATTTCAATGCTAAAAGGTACCTTGGCACAGAATCTAGGACCTGGAAAGGTCATTGGTATATAGAATAAAGCATGATTCAGCTGGAAGTTTTTTTTCTTTTTTCTTTTTTTTTGTAAGGCAATAGGGTTAAGTGGCTTACCCAAAGCCACACAGCTAGGTATTTATTAAGTGTCTGAGGCTGGATTTGAACTCAGGTTCTCCTGACTCCAGGGTCAGTGCTCTATCAACTGGACATTTCTTAAAAAAATGTTTGAGTTGAAAGGACCTTTAGAACACAGAACATAGTATGTTACCAAAAGGAAACTTAAAGGTATTTTAGTCATTTTACAAATGAGTAAATTGAGGCTCTAGCAGAGAAATGACCTGCTCAAAAACACAGATGTTAAGGCAATCAATCAAATATTTATTAAGTGACTGCTCTCATTTGCCAGCTATAATGTCTGACACCACATTCAAATATGATGAAATAATTCCTATTCCTAAGGAGTCTGAATATTTGAAGTAGCTCCTTTCAGTTTCTCTGAAAATATAGTTAGATGAATGTTTGAAAAGAATGTGTCATTTCTTTTCTATAAAATTAAAAATGATTTTTCTAATTGTCTGTTGATGCTTCAATATAAGTATGTTAGTTACATTGTTTTCCTAAGACCTTGAAGGAAGCTAGGATAGTAAGGTATTAAAGGTTGTTACTAATCTTTCAAAAGTCAATTACCTTTAAAGAAATTTATTTCTCTAGAAATGTCTTTTTTTAGGGCATGGTTTTGAAAAATAATAATGGAAAACTAGTATGTCTGCTTTAAAAAAAATTAGATGAAGGGTTTGGTTATTTTTGCCTTTCACATTTTTCTAATTGCTGGAGCCTTAGAGAAGTTTGACAATTCATGTAGCTCTCACATCATAGTCAAAAGCTAACTGATTGTTGAGAGAATAGCTGTACTACATTTTGGAGTACCTCAAGCTTCCATTTGGAACAAGAAAGTCTGTTGTGAAAAGGCTCCCCTTATGCTGCATTTTCTAGTTTGCACTATATTGTCCAGGTAGAATTCATTTAGAATGGGGAATAGAATGAAAAAGGAGACTAGCAAAAAAATTTCTTTAAAATAATTATAAATTTTATTTGCACACTTTTCAAGTTTACAATATATTCATGATCAGAAAGTGTTGGCATTATTATCCCTACTGTGTTGTTGGGGCTTTTAAATTTTATTTCGAATTTTACTTTTCCTCAGTTACAGGTAAAAACAATTGTAACATTCATTTTTACAATGTTGAGTTCCAAATCCTCTCCTTTCTTCCATCCCCAACCCCAAAGCAAGTATTTCAATATAGGCTATACAAGCATTTCCATAATAGTCATGTTGTGAAAGAGCCCTCAAGAAAAATAAAATTAAAAAGTATGCTTCAATCCCTCTTCAAATACCATTAATTCTTTCTTTAGAGACAGATTAGCATTTTTCATCATAAGCCCTTCAGAACTATCTTGAATCATTGTATTGCTGACAATAGCTAAGTCACTCACAGCTCTGATCATTTTATAATACTGCTCTTTTTGTACTGAGTACATTTCATTTTGCATCAGCTCATGTAAGTCTTTCCAGGTTTTTCACAGAGTGACCTGCTCACCATTTATTCTTTTCTGTTTGCCTTATATTTTTATTGGGATTTTATTTTATTTTTCCAATTACATGCAATGTTACTTTTTCAATAATCAACCATTTGCGAATTTATGAGTTCTACATTTTCCTACCATCCTCCCTTCTCCTTCTCCCCTCCCCATGATGGGACGATCAGTCAGGTAAAAATTGCATATATACATTCATGTTTAATATAGTTACATATTAGTCATTTTGTGAGATAGAAATTATAACTAAGGGGAAAGAAAAAAACCATGAGAAAGAAAGGAAAAACATAAAAGAAGTTTTTTAAAAGTGAATCTAGTATGCTTTGTTCTGCATTCCAACACCATAGTTTTTCCTCTCTGAATGTGGATGGCATTTTCCATAACAGGTCTCTCAGGGTTGTCCTTGATCTCTGAATTGTTGAGAGGTTGTTCATCATTTCTTATATAGCACAATAGTGTTCCATGATAATCACATACCCCAGTTTGTTCGACTATTCCCCAATTGATGGATGTCTCCTCAATTTCCAGTTCTTTGCCACCAGAAAAGAACTGCTATAGATATTTTTGTACATCATATAGGTTCTTTTTCCTTTTGTCTGTTTCTAAAATCACTTTTGAGATACAGACCTAGTAGTCTGCATAGTTTAATAACCCTTTGGGCATAGTTCCAAATTGCTGTACACAATGGTTGAATCGGTTCATAACTCCTATGTTGATTTTTGATAATTTTTCAATCGTGTCTGACTCTCTGTAGCCCCACTGGATTTTCTTGGCAACGATCCTGGAATGGTTTGCCACTTTCTTCTCCAGCTCATTTTATAGATTAGGAAACAAACAGGGTTAAGTGACTTGCCTCGGGTCCTCCAGCTAGCAAGTGTATGAGGCCAGATTTGAAGTTAGGAAGATGTCTAAATGGTTCAGTAACCTATCCAATGCATCACCTAGCTGTCATTATGTAGATGAATAAACTGAATTTGGGATGATAGGTCCAAGGGGACATTAAGCTATCCAGTGACCAAATCAGCATTTGAATGCAGAACTTTTGACTCTTAACTCTTTGGCTACATTATGACAGCATTCTCTGTTGCCCTTACTTATTTCTCTCAAAATAAGTGAAATTATTTCAGCAAATTCCGAAAGCTGAAACCTTCCAGGGAAAGTGATTTAATGGAACTTTCATTGGGCAAGATTGGGGGTGGGAGTGCTGAGAGGGAAAGGTCTATGTGCTCAGTAAGCCCATTTATTTGGCTGAAAAACAAATAATTAATCAACTAATGTTTGCCACAGGCTCAAATGAGGACTCTCCCTACAAATAATTAGCGACGGGTGTCATCCTACAGTTGATGCCTTTAAATTGAGAGCACATGTCTAACATTATTTGCATAAGTGAGTGACTTAGTTTGGCTTGGAATTGAAACCCAAGGAACATAATAAAATGTAGTAATAAACTCCCCTTATTTATCTGATTGTCTGCTTTTCATTTCCGGGATGGAATGGCTTCAGTCTCCATGTACTCTGAGTTCTGCTGTGGATTTCATAAGCTGCTCCAAGTCCCCATCTGCTGGTTTGTTTTCCAGTCTCAAGTGTTATAAATGTGGAATAGGAGGTGAGGATGGGGGGTGGGGGTGGGGGAAGGTCTGTTGTTCATCCCAGTGGGGTGAGGTTGCTTCCTCCCATGCCAAAAGCAGAGGAGTTGGACCCTCTCCTTCCTTCTGTAAGACAACAAAAGAAGTCAAACTTCTTATTTAAGAAACTCCTGAAGACAGTGAATCTATTACCCTAGTGAACAACTGAAGTGTCAGATAGACAAGGGAAGGGGAGAGTTAGGAGGAGAGAAGCATAGGATGAATTCCCAGGACCCACGCCTAGGAAGAGATTTAGACAAGCCAAGCTGGATGGTCCAGTGGAAATCAAACAAGGTGGTTGTCTGAATTGGACAGGGCAGACTGTCCAGGAAAATTAAGAAACAAGTCTCATTCCAGAATTTCCATTCCTGCTCTCATGTAGACTTATTAGATTTGTATTTTTCAAGAAATTTCTTGAGATGTCTAATGTGATTTAATTTTAAATATACTTAAATACATAATACATGCAAGTCACTGTGCTGTATATTAAGGATGCAAAGTCCAAAAATAGAAAGTTCTAGCTTTCAAGGAATTTACAGTCTACTGTTGAGTTATGTTAGGGTGGAGTGGGATTCAACATCTATACATATAAATAAAACAGAAGTAAAACAGGTCGAAGAGCTCTTTAGCAAGTAGGAATATGAAGAAAAGCATCACTGAGAATCAATTTGAAATGTAGAAGGAAGCTGAGAAGAAACTATAAAGAGGTACTACCTCATTTTGTAATTGAGGAAACTGAGGCCCAAGGGGATTAGGTGACTTGTCCTAGGGGTAGGGAATGGGAGGAACAAGATTCAAACTCAGGTCTTCTGATTCCAAAGTCAGCACTCCTTCCACTGCATCACTCTGTTAAAAAGGTGGTACTTGAACTGAGGCTTGAAAGAAGACAAAGATTTTCAGAGGTGCAGATGAGGAGAGAGTCCTCTAGGGTTGGAGGACTTGTGTAAATTCATGGAAGTCTGAAGAGGAGGAGAACATCAGATTGATGGAGTAGTTTAGATTGCAATATGGTAAATAGTAGAATGGAGGGAATGAAATGCCACTGGAAAGATATACTGATGTTATGTTTGTTCTTCATTCTCGAAGCAATCCACAACATCAGGGAGGTGATGCCATGACAAGTATGTGAATTGTATTTGAGTGAGGGTGATGCTGTGTTAAGTCACCAGTCTCACTTTCTCCTCCAGAGCCATGTGGGTCCAATGGCCAGATATGAATCAGGATGATTGAAGATGGCCCTGGATGTGAGGAAATCAGGATTAAGGGACTTGTCTAAGGTCACACAGTAAGTGGCAAGTGTCTGAGTCTGGATTCAAACCCCCATCCTCCTGACTCCAAGACCAGTACTCCATCCATTGCACCACCTAGCTGCCCAATTGGAAAGATGGATGGGGGGGTGGGGGGTGGATAGAGAATGTATAAAGGGTTTTAAATGCTAAACTCTAAAGTCTTCGAGTTCCATCTTCCAGAAAAAGGAGGGTTGTCAAAAGTCTGTAGTAGAGGGGCAGCTAGGTGTTCAAGTGGATAGCACACTGGCCCTGGAGTCAGGAGGACCTTAGTTCAAATCTGCCCTCAGCCACTTGACACTTATTAGCTGTATGACCTTAGGCATGTCACCTTAATTCTGATTGCCTCACCAATAAGAAAGAAAATGAGTTTGCATCTACTTTGTATTTACTTATTTTTATGTATCACAAGTCATATTCTTGGTATATATTTCATATTTATTTGTACATGCACATTCTGTTTCCAATTATCCCCTCCCCTAGTAGAATATAAACTGAATGGGCAGACACTGTTATTATTTCCTTTCTCCAATGCTTAACACAACGTCTACAATCCAGATAACTGAGGGAGAAGATATTTTTTGTGATTTTGTGTGTATATATGTTTTAAATTGGCTTGAATCATTTATATTAAGAATAACTTCACATAACCTCATTACTTCAGTTTAATCATTTATAAAATAAGATAATAATCCCTGCCTGGCCTCCTTCTAAGAGTTATTCTGAGGAAAGTATTTTGTAAAAACTCAAAGAGCTCTAGAAATGGGGATTCTTATTGTTGTGACTATGAGAATCATATGAAAGAATGAATATAAATCCTAAAATGATAAATATCAGTCATTTAGTGTTGTTAATTGGCCTCCCTACTACCAATCCATTCTTCACATCGCTGCCAAAATGATATTCAAAACTTTAGGTCTGACAACACATTTTCCTATTCCAGAGTAATAATACTATATGTGAAGAAGAGGATGTTCTTGCTGTTTGGTCACTTTTCGATCATGCCCCACCCCACTCTCTGTGAGTCCATTTGGGGTTTTCTTGGCAAACATCCTAGAGTGGTTTGGGCATTTCCTTCTCCAGCTCCTTTTAGAGATGAAGAAAATGAAGTAATCAGTTATTAAGCATCCGAGGCTGGATTTGAACTCACAGTCTTACTGATTCTAGGTACAGCACTAAATTCACTGGGCTAGTTAGCTGCCCTTGAAATTTGTTATAGGAACATAAAAACCAAATTAGTCTATCTGATTAAATCTAACCCCTGCCTCAGTGGCTGCCTAGAAATCCTACCCATCCTTCAATCCAAAGATATCTCTTCCAAGAAGCTGCAACTAACTCTTCTCTCTTGCTGTCTTCTGCAGTAATTTAAACTTTAGTTTTGCCACTTACTCGAGACAGTGTCTATTCATCTGAGCAACTTTCACAATTTGAACTTTATCAAGCTGTATTACACTGAATTATAGAACTGGTGACTAAGTCAGCTCTAATTTAAACTGATTAATGATGAAAATAAATGAGCTGATAAGAGGGAAATCTAACCTATACTGATTCCTTTATCAAACTTATTACTATGAAGAATTTTAGAGGAGCATGGGAGGATTTGTATGAAGTAAGTAGAACTAGGAAAGTAATATGTGATAACAAGCAATATACTTGGAAAAAACAAGAATGAAATCAAATGCTGTGAAATTAGAGGGATGAAGCTTATCCCCTCCCCAAAATGTAATGAGAATATGTGTTTTCAATTGGTCTGGAACATTCCATATATTTTTCAAACTTGGTTGAGACATTTATTAGTTTCTCTCTCTCTCTCTTTCTCTCTCTCTCTCTCTGTTTCTCTCTCACTATGTCTCTGTTGTTTGTTCTCTGGGTTGAGAAGGGAAGAAATAAATTTGGAAATGAAGGCTACATAAAGATGAAATATATGAATAAAATGTTTACAGACATCAAATAAATGAAGAATTCAGAAAAATATGGAAAGACTTATGTGAACTGATGCAAAATTAATTGAAAGGGACCAGAAAAATCAATCTCTACAATAATTATAGTAGCATAAGCTTAAAAATTTGGAATGTATATTGACCAATATTGTTTTACCTGGAAAAGAGTTTAGAAAATATATGTCTACCTTCTTTGAAGAGATATGTATGGAAATGGGGTTGGGAGGGCAGGATGGAAAAGACTAAGATGTGGAATCCTTAAAATATTGTCACTCAGTGTATTAGTTGATATTAGTTGATAGTTCAACTGCCTCCCTCCCATTATTTTTTATTCTTTTTAACTATGGATGGCTATTTGGAAAAGAGGAGGGACATTCAGAAATAAAAGTGGGGGCAGCTAGGTGGCACAGTGGATAGAAAATGGCCCTGGAATCAGGAGGACCCAATTATCTAGCTGTGAGATCTTGGGCAAGTCACTTAACCCCATTGCCTTGCAAACAAAAAAAAAAAAGAAATGAAAGTGATATTTAAAAACTATGAATAAAAATAAAAGGAATAAATAAGGGAATGTTTATAATTTTTGTACTGTGCTGAGGATTCTTCACTTTGTTCCACCTCATCTATGAAACATTAATTTACTTTTATATTTTACTATTTTCCCCTTGTTTTGTCTTTTTAGATGTAAATATAGTCATAATGGGCAGAATATGGAAAAAGCACTGGGCTGGGTTATAATCTGCCACTAACTTGATATGTGACTTTGGGTAAATTACTCTCACTGAACCCCTTCTTATTTTTAAATTTCAAGGAGTGGAGAGGATAGATCTAATCTAGCTTAATGTGTGCCCCCAAAGTCAACTATCAAAAAGCTTTTGTTTAAAACCTATACACTACACACTCTAATAATTTCCATATTTGTAGAGCTGTCCTTGCAACAAACATGGGCAGGAAGTGTAAAAACTATTATCTCCATACATAGAGAAATAGACTCTCCAGGAAAATGCAAGGAGGAGAGAATGTGAAGAATCAGGAGTGTGAAGACCATTCTGATTCTGTGTAGAATTAAAGATGAGGAATTAGCACCAATCTGCTCCTTTCCTTTGGATAAATTTCACACTTTTCATGCTGCTGAGACAGTAGTTGCCAACTCTGGTCTGGCAACACCCCAGAATTTTTCTAGTTATTAGAGAAGGAGTCTTGTGAAACATTCTTCATTCCCACCAAACTAAATTAATGAAAACTCATTTTAATGGTATAATAAAGATATTTATGCAAGATAATAGGACCTGACTCTAGGCCACAGGTGAAAGTATCCATGAAAAGAAATATTTTGTTCTTTATTAAAGAAGTTTAAGGTATCAAGGAAGAAGTCTGGATCCACAGAATCTCAGAGTCTTCAGTCACTATTGTCTAATCTATATCTGAACAGGAATCTCTTTAATCAGGAGTTTTTAGCTATTAGACTACAAACTCCTTGAGGCCAGGGACTGCCTTGCCTTTTTTTGTATCCTCAGCATTAAGTATATTGCCCAACACATAATAGGTACTTAATAAAATTTTAATTTTTGCTTAATAAATATTTATTGATAGATGGGAATTCAAGTATCCCTTAGGGTTTCATGAATTTGTATCGGGGAAAATACTTTCATGTTTACTATCCTCTAATTGAAATTTAGAATTTCCTTCAATTATTTAAAATCTTTATTCTCAGAAGGACTCCATAGACTTTATCCTCATTTCCTTCAAGTAATCCTTAAAAGCATAACTATAAGGCTCTTTACCATCATGGTTGCTGTCCTCTGGACCTTCTCCAGGCTATCTTTATGGTTCCTTAAGAGTAGTCCTCAGAACTGATCAAACCATTCTGGAGATTAATTTGGAACTATGTCCAAAGGACAATCAATTTGCATATACTCATTGGTCCAGCAATACCAATACTAGACCTGTATCCCAAAGAAATCACAAAAAAGGAAAAGTACCTGCATGAACAAACTAAGCAGTTCTTTATATGGTGGAAAAGAATTGGAAATTGAAGGAATACCCATTAATTAGGGAATATGGACTGAACAAGCTGTGGTATATGAATGGAATGGAATGGAATACTATGGTAAAATAAGAAATGATGAGCAGGTGGATTTCAGGAAAACCTGGGAAGACTTAAATGAGTTGATTCTGATGGAAGTGAGGATTGGAGGACATTATACACAGTAATAGTAATATTGTGTGATGATCAATCTATGATTGATTTAGCTTTTCTCAGTAATACCATGAACTAAGGCAATTTCAAAAGATTCATGATAGAAAATGATCTCCATATCCAGACAAAGAAGTGGAGTCTGAATGGAGATAGAAGCATACTATTTTCACTTTCTTTATTTTTTCTTCCTTTTGCAAGCTGTGGATTTTCTTTGGGGGGGGGGGAAGGGGACTGTTTCTTCTCTCACAACATGACTAATATGGAAATATGTTTTACATGCTTGTACAAATATAGCCTATATAAATTTGCTTACTCAGGCAGAGGAGAATGAAGGAAAAATTTAAAATGAATGTTAAAATTATCTTTTCATGTAATTGGAAAAATACTATTTTTTAAAAAAAGAGTGGTCCTCAGAACTGATTATAATACTTCAGATGTGTTTTGACCAAGGCAGATTTCAGAGGAATAGATTACCACTACTTCCTTAGGCCTGGATAGTATGACTCTTGATGCCTCCTAAGATAAAATGAGTTTCTAGGATGATGCATCACACTACTGACTCATAGTAAGCTTACAATATACTTTATTTGAAATAAGTTTTGGCAGTTAAAAAGTAATGATAATAACAACCTACTAGATGTAAGATTTGTCAGCACTAAAGAAATGAACAAACATTGAAACAGAAGACAGAAGACATTGATTTGAATCTCCATTTTTTAATACAGAGTAGCTAAAATGAATATTAAAATATGGATGAATGTTAAAATTAATGCTACTAGAAATTGTTCACTAAGAAAGTAACTAGTAAAGGTGAAATACAGTTTTTATTTGGTCAATCTGTCTGAAGATTCCTCTCCCACTACCAGCACTTTCCCAATTATCAAGGCAAAAATCCCAATTACCACGGCAAAATTCTCCCTCTTTCTTCTAAATAGATATGCATACTTTAAGACCGATCATTTAGCATGAGAAAGCATGCAGTATGATGCCTTTCAAATGGTGCTGGGTCCTATTCTCTCCAGATATAATCTAGCCTTTTTGAAATATTACCCCACAGTTTAACTTCGATCATTATTTTAAAGATACATCAAATAATTATTTGCATACAGAGAAATGCACAAATATGAGAACATCTCAAAGAGATGCAATGAGGTGTCCTCAAACTTTCTTCTTTTTGGAAGGAGGGAGAGGAGAAGGAAAAATTTACTTGAGGTACAGGAGCACTTCAAGCAAATATCCCAATAGCAAATACAGTACCTGAAATAAACTGTAATGATCATTCTGTCAATTGCGCAATCTCAGAGTTCAAAAGGACCTAGTGTACTGGTACATTTCTGAGAATTCCCACCAAAACATAACAGTGGTCAGTTCTTTGAAGTCTCATATAAGGAAGATTGCTACTGTCTAAGGCAAACTATTTCATTCTGGGCAGCCAGGTGTTACAGTCTTGGAATCAGGATGACAGGAGTCTGAACTCACTTTTTAGCTGTGTGACCTTGGACAAGTCATTTAATCTTGATTGCCTTCCATCCAGGGCCATCTCATAGCTGACCACTGGATCCAGATGGCTCTGGGGGAGAAAGTGAGGCTGGTGACTTGGCACAGCGCCCCCCCCCCCACATACAGCTCATGTGCTTATCAAGGCATCACCTCCCTGATGATGTCATGGTCCTCTTTGAGAATGAAGGAGAAACATCACCATTCCGTTCAGAGACAAAGAAGGGAGTGGGGTTTGGAGTATAAAAGGGAAAAAGTAAAGAGAGGAGTCAGGGAAGAAGGAAAAAATGGAGAGAAAAAGCTAGATGGAGAAGAATGGGGGGGAGGAGAAGATAGAAAGGAGAGGGGGAAAGATGGAGGTGGGGGAGAAGATGGAAAAAAGGAAAGAAAATTAGATGGGGAAGAATGGGGGAGGAGAATGGAGTGGGGGAAGAAGATGGGAAAAAAGGAGAGAGAAAGAAAACTCAATGGGGAAGCATGGAGGGGAAGAGAAGGCAGAAAGGAGAGAAAGAGAACTAAGAATCGAGAGCAGAGTAGAGGAAGAGAGCATTAAAAGTTCAGAGGGGGAAAGAAGCGGGAGGATGGACGGGAGAAGTAGAGGCAGAGGGAGGAGACGATGATGGAAAGCCCAGCTTGAAGGTAGACAAAGGAGCTGTAGGAGGAAAAGGTAAAGGAAAGAAGACAGTTTGGAGAGAAAGAGGAGGAGGGAGGTGAGGAGCTGGAGCGGGGGCAGCGGAGCTTGGCTGCGTCGGGGGAGGAGGAGGTGGGGTCTGGCCCGGGGGCTGGGCGCAGCTGGCCCCAGCCGCCGCCTCCTAGACAGCTGCAGCTGCCCCCCAGGCCCAGCCCACATACATACCTACCTCTTAGCGCCCGAGCTCCGGCTCCCGCAAGCCTGCCTCCTCCCGAGACTTGGGGAGCCTCTTCACCCCCACTCCCCGCCCCCTCCCCTTTCTTCTCCAGGGTGTGTGTTGGGGGGTGGAGCACTGGAAGCCCGACTCGGCTTTAAAATCCGGCTCCGCGCTCTCCTGGCCCCAGAGCTAGGGGAGAAGCCGCTGCCTCCCCCCAGCGCGCGCCCAAGGGACCCTCGGAGCGTTCTGCCTGTGCCGGGGAAGCTCTGCGGCCCGGGGCTCGCCCTGGAGAGGCGCAGCGTCCGCCTCTGTACAGGCCCCAGGGGCTGATGCCCAGGAGCCCTCCCGGGCGGCTCCCTCCTCCCCCTGCCCCCCGGGCACTCCCGGCCCCTGAGCCTCCGCTGCGCCCCCGCGCCCCCGGCCCGAGGGTGGCCATGTTCCGCCGCCCCTTCCTGCTGTGCGCCCTGGGGCTGCTGGCGCTGGCGCGCCCAGGCCAGGCGGAGCCGGCGTGCCCCCCGCGCTGCGACGTCTCCAAGTGCCCCAGCCCCGGCTGCCCGGGGGGCTACGTGCCCGACCGCTGCAACTGCTGCCTGGTCTGCGCCGCGGCCGAGGGCGACGCGTGCGGCCGAAAGGACGACCCCCCGTGCGGGGACGGCCTGGAGTGCGGCCGCCCGGCGGGCGAGCGCTTCGCCAAGGGCGTCTGCCGCTGCAAGCTGACCCACCGGGTGTGCGGCAGCGACGGCCGGACCTACGAGAACGCGTGCCGGCTGAAGGCGGCCAGCCGCAAAGCCCTTCAGCAGGGGCTGCCCGCGCTCCTCCAGATCCAGGACGGGGCCTGCGGATCGGGTAAGAGGAGCGCGGCTCGGGCTGGGGGGCGGGGGGCAAGGATGGAGGAGGGAACGGCAGAGCCCCAGGTGAGAGAAGCCCGCCTCGGGCATCTCCTCTGGCTCTCTCCCAAACCTGCCGTGCCCTTCCCCGTATTCTTTGTCTCCTGGCTGTTTCTTTTAAGTCTCATCTTTCCCAAGAAGCTTTTCCCAGTGCCATCCCTCTCTATTTCCCTTTTATCCTGTATGTTAACTTTTTTGTATATATTTTTGTATATATACATTGTGTACATTATATACATTGTATCTATTTATTTTCTTTTTTCTTCCATTAGATTGTGAACTCCTTGAGGGTAATGTCTCTTTTGCTTCTTTTTATGTCTCCTTAACCCAGTGCCTAGCTAGGAGCCTGCATTTGATAAATGTTTCTTTTTTTTTTTTTTAAGGATTTTTTGCAAGGCAAATGGGGTTAAGTGGCTTGCCCAAGGCTAAGTAATTATTAGGAGTCTGAGGTCGGATTTGAACTCAGGTACTCCTGATTCCAGGGCCAGTACTCTATCCACTGCAACATCTAGCCGCCCCATTGATAAAAGTTTCCTGATTGATGGCTATAAATCGAGTTCTGGAAAGGAACTTAGGGTTGCGGTTTGGGAGAAAAGTCCTAGAATGTCATAGCTAGAATGGAACTCCGACGACAAAACATCAAAACTGATTTTATAATCTAGAATCTAAAATGACTGATTTGGAAAGAACCTGAAGCCTTAGAATATCAGAACTGGAATCAAAGAATCACTGAAGTGTCAGACTTGGACAGACCCCCCCCCCCCCAGATAATATCTTCCCCAACCCATTCCCCCACCATAGTTTCCCTTTTACTACATTTCCAAGAAAGGATCATCTAAACTTTGCTTGAAGGGGGAATCTACCTCCTCCTGGTTGCCCAATCTACTTTGGGATAACCCTAGAAGGGACCTCAAAACATAGAATGTCAGTTTGACTTAGCACATGGACCCTAAGACAATAGATCTAGAAGGGACCTTAGAGACCAACATTTTAAAAAGGAGAAAAGTGGGACCAAGAAACGGGAAGTGACGCCAACCCACACATCTCCACAGGTGGAAATCCTATCCATTCTAACCAAGAGGGTTAGTAGGAAAGTGGGGATTGGAACTATGTCACCTTCTCAGTTTACAAATATGCCCTGATTAGGAAACTTACTGCAAAGAGGAATGGAGCACAGTGAGCTGTTCCAAAAATGGGAAGAAACTCAAAGATCCAGCGATAGCTATTGTGCATCACCCAACTTCAGTGTCCAATAATCTTAGGGCATGCTTAACAAAGGATAGCCAGAAGGGACCTCAGAGGTTCTCTAGAGAAGACATCTCATTTTGCAGATGAGGAAACTAAGCCTCAGAAAAATGAAGTGACTTGCCCAAGGTCACACAGTTAGTGAAGTATGATTCAATGGGATCAAAAACATCTGATTTCAAATTTTAGCTCTGCTATTAATTTGTCCTGTGACCTAGGAAAAATATATTTCATTTTCTAAATACTAGTTTTACCTGTAAAATGAAAGGATTAAACTTAATCATTGTTAAGCCTCCCCTTCCAGTTTCAACTTTCCCTGATTCACTTCTCTTTCCCCTTTTATTAAAACTTTCCCTAATCTGGGACCCATTCCCTTAAAGTTTTGCATTTCCTTGTGACAATGTTGACAAAACAAGTTCTAATTCCTCCTGATATGTTGGGGGGGGGGAGGAACAAATGCATTAATCTTCCCAGATAGTCCAGTTACACCTCCTGTCATTTACAGGATGTATGTATGTATGTATGTATGTATGTATTTATTTGTTTACATTATTGCAAGGCAATGGGGTTAAGTGGCTTGCCCAAGGCCACATGGCTAGGTAATTATTAAGTGTCTGAGGCTGGATTTGAACTCAGGTACTCCTGACTCTAAGGCCAGTGCTCTATCCACTGCGCCACCTAGCCGCCCCCACAGGATGTATTTATATGGCCAAATTCCTTTCTCTTTCTGAGCCTCAGCTTTCCTATCTGTAAAAGAGGAATAGTGAGCCTTGCATCATCTACTTCCCAGGTTTTGGAGAAGAAAGTATTGTATAAATTGCAATGTGCAATAGAAAAATGAAATTATTATTATAATTTTGCCATGAAAGGTATGAGTGGCATTGTTCAGATTGTACCTCTGTTACTGGGTGACTAAGCAAGTCACTTAACTTCTTTGGTGTTCTAGGCTAATTTCCTAAGAATCTTTAGTTATAAATTGTGATTTGCACTGGAGGAAGAAGCTTACCCAAAGGGAATTCCCTACACAAGGAAGTCACTGATCTGAATGTCTTTCTCTCCCATTTGTAGGGGAAGACATTTTGGGGACCAAATGGTTTCAGCATCCTTCAGTCACAGAGCATATATAAGTGATTGCCCTTCCAGTTTTTTAAATCGTTTAATCAAACTGACCTGAATTATAAATGGAGTTGGTTCTGAGTGGAGCCAACTCAGGAATTTGTCTGGAATATCCATGTTGATAGTCAATGAAGAAATGCATGATGTATTAGAAAGAGTATTGCCTGGAGAGTGAGAGGAACTCTACTTCTTACTGTTTGACTTTGGGGAAAGTCATTTTAAATCTCAGTTTCCCAACCTGCAAAATGAAGGGAGCAGATGGGATAAATTCTGGTTTCTTTCACTTATAAAACCCATGACTATGAAAAATTCATATTGCAATTGATTACTGAGACTTTGACATAGGATCATAGTTTTTTTTTTTTTTAAACTGGAAGGGATCTTAGAGATCATTAAGTCCAACTCCATCATTTTACAGATGAGCAAATGAGGTCCAAAATGATGAGGTGACTTACCCAAAATCACCCAGGATTTGTATTGATAAGTCAGGATTTATAACCAGGTCCCCTGACTCCTAAACCAGGGTTTTTTCCCATAGCACCATATTATCTCCCTTACATTCATCATGAATTTCCATTTTTCCTCTGATGCTTCATCATTCTGATGAATAATAAAACAAATCAATGACTCTAGTTCTATAGTCAATAGAAAATGACTTTAAAACATCTTTATATACAAAGTGATCATATTATTCTTATGAGGATTGTACCAGCTCACAGTAACATCATAGTTCACAATTAAATTTTATCCATCATCTCAGTTGTTCTTCACAAAATCCCTAAGAATTTGGTATTACAAGGCAAGGATTATTTTCTCCATTTTGCAGAGGACAAAAATAGATGTTTGAATTGGTATTGACTCAGGATTCAGAATAGGTGTTCTGAGGATTAACTAAATGCCATGTCTGGGACACAGGAGCCTTATCATAACCTGACTCCATCATGTACAGAATTTGGTACAAGTTGGATCCATCTTAAATCCTATACAATGGAGCTTAATTATGGGAGTTATTTAAAGGATATTGACATTGTCTGAAGCCATAATAGCAGAATGGAAAGAATAGTGACTTTGGAATCAGGGAAGACCTTGGGTTTGAATCAGTAATCTGCCACTACCTAACTGTATGATCTTGGGCAGGTCATTTCTCTTGACTTCTCTGGACCAAGTTCCTCTTCTGTAAAATGAGGATAATAATTCCCTACCATAACATTCTCATTGTTATGAGAATCAAATGAAGAAAAGTACAAAAACTACTTTGGAAAATGCCACACAAATAGAAATTGTTCTCCCTGCTTCAGTTTCTTTTAATAATCATTGATAAATAAACATTTTTAATTGTCTTCTATGGTTTTGTAACACTGGAATTACAAAAAGAAATAAAAGACAGTCTCTGCCCTCCAGGAGCTCACTGTCTAAAGAAAGAGACAGCATGCAAACAAATATAGACAAAGCAAGCTACATTCAGGATAAATAGGAAATAATTAAGGGAGAGGCTAATAGAAGGAAGAGTTGATGCAGAAGGCTTCCTGTAGAATGTAAGATTTTAGTTGTAACTTAAATCAAACCAGGGAGGTCAGTCATCAGAGTGAAGGAGGGAGAGCATTCCAGGCATGAGAAAAGTCAGAAACAATGCCCAGAGCCAGGAGATGAAATGTATTGTTCATGGAACAACCATAGAGTAAGCAAGATGGATTAGATGATCTCCAAGCTAGATGTCACTTCCAGGGGGAATGAGGACCCTTGTTCCTACAACTCAGGAGTCAAGTTTCAAGTCAGAATATTGTGGTGAAATACTCTGCAATCACCATTCTCCATGTTTTCTAGCTCTTTCAGACTGGGGTGGGGGGAATTTGGGGGGGCTGTCCCCCCCCAAATAAAATCAACTGCTTTGATTTCCCAAATTACAGGTTAGAAATTACCTTGGTCTTTCTACAGACCCTGGTGGTATATCTCACACCTTAACAGGTTGTATCTGAAATAAGTCTGCATTGCTGATAAGTATTGCATTGCCAGTCCTACTTAGCTTTCTACAACACTTTCTCTTTCATAGACACTATGGTCTGCTACCCACGTCCACTCACTATTTTCCAGCCACATCTTTCTGCTTCCTGCCTCTAAACCCTTGTTCACAGGAGGTTAGCAACAACAACAACATCACACACCCATAGGACCAAACTAAACTATGGAGGGCAGTTTGATCAAATTAAGATGATAGAGTCCTGGACTTGGAATTAGGGAATCTGAGTGCAGATCCTGCCTCAAGACGTATACTCAGAGGAGAGGTGAATCTGGTTAAGTCAAAAAAGAATCAAAGGAGATAAAAATAGGTCTAATGTTTTGCAAATCTGAAAGCACTATATAAATGTTTATTAGTAGATATAGGAGCTGATTGATTGAGGATTGATGTTTGTCCTTCTCGAAGAAAACCATGAGGTCAAGGAGGTGATGCCATACCATGTATGTGAACTGAATTTAAGTGAGGTGCTATACTAAGTCACCAGCCTCACTTCCTCCTGTGGAGCCATCTGGGTCCAGTAGTCAGATATGGATTAGGATGATTGGAGAAGGCCCTGAACCTTTTAAAGCTAGGTTTTACCCAGGTGACAGTTTGACTGAGACAATCCCATCCATTGATTAAGGTTAGGTAAGAGAGAAATGAGGAAAAGAGGTCTAGTATGACTACTTCCAGAAAAGAAAAATTAAACTGGGAGAGTAAAAGCCTCAGGGTTTCTCAGTGATTAATGCAGCTAAGAAAGAAAAGGAGCAAATAGAACCTCTTTGCATAACACCCCCCCCCCCAAAATAAAACCCCAACAATCTGAGAGGAGAAAACTCTCTAGGTTTCTGACCAAAACAGAAACAATTGCTATTTACATTCACTCTGAATCTAGCTGAACCCTAAGAAAGACCAAGTGGGTTTAGCCAGGGTCCCATTGATGTCGAGTCAAGGAAAGTCAGAGTGATTTGGAGCCTGTAAACCCCAAGAAATCTTACCTGGTCTTTGGGCAGAGCAACCACAAGTTCAGAAAGAAATGAAGATAAAGAAAGGAAAGAAGGAATGAAAGGAGAGGAGCTGTGTAGCCTAACTTGCCAGCCAGTCATTCAGATCCATATCTGGCTACGGGACCCAGATAGCTGGAAGAATGTGTGAGGCAGGCTAGTGACTTTGCACAATACCCCCTCACTTAATTCCAATTCACATGCATATCATGGCATCACTTCCCTGATATCATGGTCTTCTTCCAGAATAAAGGAGGAGAGGAAGTGGGAGTGGAAGTGGTAAAAGTATGACTGGGAGAAGCAGGAGCAGTATTGGGGGAAGTAGGAGTTGAGTGGGAGTAGAAGTGGGAGTGGGAGTAGTTACAGTTCTCCCTGGTGGAATATCATCTTCCCTGAGCTTATTTTACCTATAGTGCAATGACCAGCTCAAATACCTTTTCTCCCATGAACCCTTCCCAGATTACTTAATATCATCCCCAAAGTCTGTGCCCCCCAACTACCTTAGCATTTTGTTTATACCTTTCCTTCCCATCTTTGTGTCCTATGGGAAAGATAGCCTGTTATAACTGAAAAAAAACCCCAAATAACTTGCAATCAGAATTCTTAGCTATCACACTTCCTAGCTGTGTGGTCTTTATCAATTATTTCCCATCTATTGGTCTCAGTTCCTTGTCTATAAAATGAGATGATTGGTCCAGATGACCTCTGAGATCCTTTGGCTCCTATGATATTATTAAACTGGCATGGAAAACCACTGATCTTGGCCATCTGTTGCCATCACTTCATCTTAAAAGTTAATTTGTGACCTATGATCACCTCCTTAGAGTTGTGAGGTTACCAGTTTCAAAGGATGTGACTAAATATGACAAATGACCCTTTCAGATACTCAATTTACTTCTGAGGGCCCTTGGATTTATTCATGGCTTGGGCTCAATTGGAAATGATTTCTAACCAAATCCCTCACAACTCTTTACAAAGTGTTCAGAGAGAAATAGTTCTGATATTTGCATTCATGGAAGGCAGGCCAAAAGTTCCTGGGTGCTTGCCAGTTCATAAACTGCAACTGATCTGTGTGTTTAAAAGAAAAGTATCTTTTTCTTATCAAACATCATGATACATTCTAGACATCCCAATTAAATCAAAGTCGAGGTATGTGATTAATTCAGAATTATATGCTCAAGGCAACTTAAAAGGAAGAATTTGTCCATCCTATATTAGAATACCTAAGAGGAACAGGTTTTGACAGCTTCTTTCAGCTTTAATTATTAAAATGCTAGAGGTATTTCTTTTTAAAAAAAATCATTTTTCAGCTTTCTGGATTCACTAAAAACTAGAATTTAAAATTTGGAATAATCATATGTGTGTGTTTCTTCTTTCCTCAGGATACTCTAGTTTAAATATAACATCTGGTTTTCAAGGAGAACTCGTATTTGCCGCAGTCTCACAGCTGGGTTGACAGACTCTGGGAAGCCAAGAGATTTGGCCAAAGTGGAGTAAGCCAGGAACTCCACCAGTTAGGATGTTTAAAGACCAGAACATTTGACATCTGTAGTGGTTGCTTCCCAAACACAACCCTTTCAATACTCTCCTGGCCTCTGCTATTTCCGAGCAAAGAGAATCCCAAAGCCATATGGCTGTTAGAAGGTTGACTCTCTGAGCTCCAACAAGAGCACAAGTTTAAAAGAACAAATAAAGAACTGTTCCAATGAGTCAGGTGGGAATTTATAGCAGATGAACTTCTGAGTGATCCTAAGGGATGTTGCCTTTCCTTTTGGCCAAAGATACAGCACTTAAAGGGAGAAAAGTTGGCTTTTGGTATATCAGTAAAATGTCAGAAGTGGAAGGAATCTCAGAAGTCATTTAATTCGCATTTTTCATTTACAGATGAACTAAGTGAGATCCAGGGAAGATAGATAATTTTCCCAAGATTATACAAGTAGTAAGTTTCAAGGGACCTCACAAACCCTCTAGTCCATCCTCTTTCCCCCAGCAACTATACATAGCTCTTCTCTACAATAACCACAGGTTTTTGAAGCATTTCTTGTTGTTGTTGTTGAGTCATTTTAGTCTTATCTAAGTCTTAGTGAACCCATTTGAGATTTTCTTGGTAAAGTTACTAAAGTAGTTTGCCATTTCCTTCCAAAGCTCATTTTATAGATGAGGAAACTGAGGCAAACAGGGTTAAGTGACTTGCCCAGGGTAGTAAATGTCTGATGTTAGATTTGAACTTGGGGCTTCCTGACTCTAGGTTCAATGCTCCACATGCTATCTAGCTGTCAAATGTCCTTACCCCTCCCTTTTTAGAATCTGAAGACAAAAGACCATCAAATCACTAGAACACTGACAGGTTTTGAAATTGCTTGATAAGTTTCGATTTTTCTCGAAAGGGTCAAAGGCCAATCCTGTTCTGCAATATTCATTCACTGCCTATCTTGACTTCATGTTACCAGTAGAATAGGTAAGGCATGCCATTTGTGGTTTCTTACTCTTTATTGATAATAATATTGAAGAGAGCAGGACCAAGGACAGAGACTAAAACTCCTTTAGACATTCTGCCCCCTCCCTGTCCACTTTCCCAGGTTGACTTGACTCACCAAAATTAGACAATTATTGAATAGAAGGAAGAAGATATTTCTAGATCTGGAAGGTACTTTAGAGTTTAACTAGTTCAACCCCACCTCCCTTTTACAGATGAGGAAACTATAGCCTAGAGAGATTTGTCCAAGGTCATAACATATTCTAAAGTAACGCAGCCAGAATTTGAACTGTGGCTTCAAATCTAGTATTTTTCCCCCTACTCCACTTCATTGCATAGATTGATAACTACAAAACAGGAAGTCATAAAAGGTGAACTTTTGATATAAAATTTCCCTTTTCAAAAAGAAAATTGAAAAATATTGATCTGCCCCATATTTTTTTATTTAATTAAGCTTTAATGACCTTTAAGTACAACTGTAGAAATTTAAATGTCTTTCTCACTGTTAGAGTGGTTTTTTGTTTTTGTTTTTGTTGGTGGTTTGTTTTTTGGTTTCTTTGCTTTACTTCAGTAGACATTTGTGTAACTGTAATACCTCAAAATTTTCCTTGGAATATAGCTTCTAGAGTATAGGTGCTCCTTGACAAATAAATATTTGACTTAAAAATACTACCTTTAGATATGAAAAAAGAAGTCAGAATTGCATCGTGATCAAGAAGGGTTCCTTTGAACCCCAGGGATAAAAAGTATTGCCACCTTCCTTAAGAAATTAGTGATTATACCAGCTGCCGGTAGAGAAGATGTGTTTTCAGTATCCTGAGTCTTCACAGGCACAAATTTTCCCATTGAAATAATATGGCAATCTCTCAAATATCCAAAGCCTATGTGACTGAGAGAATATTTTTTTAAAAAAACCTATTTTGAACTCAGAAGAGCATTCTATTTTACACCGTGGGACAAACAGTTGTTGTGCTCTAACCTGGAAACATATCATCACATGTTTCTACAAGGACAGACATGGAAAAATATCTATTCAATCTCTAAACACTGAAGAAATCATAGCTACCATTTTCACAAAGTTTACAAAGCACTTTGTTCACCACGATCAAATAAAGTGGATAGTGAGCATTTTATTATGTTGATTTTATAGATTCAGAGAGATGCTGAGACTTCTCTGGAGTAACACATGACTAATCAGTGGGGCAGAACAGAGCTGAATTCAAGTCCTTAGATTCTAACCCAGAATATTTCCCTTAAATCATGTGTTCTCTAGAATTTAATTTGAATTCTAGTTGGTGAGAATCTATATATGCAGTTGACCTGAAATCCCATAAGAATAAGAAAAGTTGGGTGACTAGGTGGTGCATTGGATAGAGCACCAGTCCTGGAGTCAAGAGTACCCGAGTTCAAATCTGGCTTCAGACACTTAATAATAACCTAGTTGTGTGGCCTTGGGCAAGTCACTTAACCCCATTGCCTTGCAAAAGACCTAAAAAGAAGAAAGAATAAGAAAAGTACTAGGGAGATAGACTTTTCCAAAGATAGGTAAATATAAATATAAATGGACAAATATTATATTCACTAAAATCTTCCATTATCTTGTAGAATGGGTTAGTGAAAGCTACATCAATGGAGCCTATGATTGATGAATCCTACTAAGTTAGCAAGGTTTCTTCTGCAGCATCTAGGTGGCATAGCGGATAGAGCACTGGTCCTGGAATCAGGAAGACCTGAGTTCAGATATGGCCTCAGATATTTAATAATTTAGCTGTGTGACTTTGGCAAGTCATTTAACTCCATTGCCTTAAATAATTTTTTTTTTAAAAAGCAAAGGTTTCTTTCAGAATGGGGCAAGTTATTTTATTTTTTTATCTTTGGATGCAATTTGGGTTAAATGACTTGCCCAAGGTAAGACAACTTTAAGTATTTGAGACCAAGTTTGAATTCAGGTCCTTGTCATTCCAAGGTTAATGTTCTATCCCTTGGACCACCATCCTGACATATTTTTTTCTTTTTTAAAATAATTTTGTATTGGCTCAATGATCAGTCTAGTTGAGCTCAGAGGAGCGCTTTTCTAGGTTTGCTGCAAGATGATGATTTTTTAACTTTTTTAGGTCAAAGCCACTTTCCAATAACTATACATTTACATACACAATTGTAATATATGCTTTTATATGCATTATACATACATATAGTCTACTTATTTATAATGTGTATATGAATATGTTTAGTATATATGTAATGTATATATGCCCAATTTCACATACAAGAAACTTGGGTGCACAGAGAATTTAAATGATTTGTAGAATCTCAGGGCTAGAGTAAACCATAGAGTTCATGATATGGTATAAATTCATATAGTACTTTCTGCAGTACCCTGGCAAAAGAAACTCTGACTTACGCATCAAGAACCATTAGTGATTTAAAGTATTCAGAGGACAAAATGATCTGAACATTTAGGAAACTAAAATTTTAATTTGCAAAATTTCTTTTTACCAAAAAACAACCATTCCAAACAGAACTATAAAGTCTCTAGTGATTCTTGATATTCTCTCAAATAGAATTCTTTTACAGACTCATGAATACCTTATCAAAATATTTTGTCTATGCTTTGACACTAAGAATAACTCTATAATAGTAGCAATGTAGTAGAAGTAGTAGTAGTAGTAGTGGTAGTAGTAGTAGTAGTAATAATAATAGTAATGGTAGTAGTAGTAGTAGTAGTAGTAGTAGTAGTAGTAGTAGTAGTAGTAGTAATATCTAGCATTTATATAATGCTTTAAGATTTACAAAACACATTACAAATATTACCATATTTAAGCCTCACAACAATAGTGACAGATAGGTTCTATTATCATTCCCATTTTACAGATGGAGTAACTGAGGCAGAGAGAAATGAGGTTTTTTTTTTTTTTTTTGTCCAGCCTTGATGCATCTGAGATCAGATTTGAGACTTGAGTCTTCCTGGTTGTAGATCCACTACTCAATCCATTATGCCTGCCAACTGCCTCTAAGTATGCAGGGTCACATAATAAGTCTCAGAAGTGGGATCCAAATCAGTGTCTTCCTGATCCAAAATCAAATATTCCAACCTCAGTATTACACTGATTCCCTTGCCACAGACAAGTTCAAGGATGCTTTCCTGTCTCTTGAGGTCCTAAACTGGAGACTGAAGAACTTGTCAGGGAAGTTGTAGAGGGGATTCATACTTCAGGAAAGGCAATAAAATATTTAGTTAGTTAGTTAGTTAGTTAGTTAGTTAGTTAGTGACTCCGTAGCTCCCTAAGGTTCACATATAAGCTGCTCTAAATATCAATAAGAAAACAAACTAAAGTTGAGTCATTAAATGACACAATGTTAATATGGTGACAAGCGATTAGTAGGAGCTCAATAAATGTTTTTTTCCCTACCACTATCTCCTTTTTCCTGCTTCAAAGCTGATGAATTTAAAAAATATATGATATTAACTTTGTATTCTTCTGAATCTCAAAACTATCATTCAATGAGAAAATAGCCAGATGTGTTCTTGTCTTCCATTTCCCTCCTCACAAAGAAGAATTTCAGATGAATAATGATGGAATGAAGACAAGCTGAGCCAAGATTATTTTATTAGGACTTAAGTCAGACACCAATCTACTTTGATGAGACAATGGCTATTTGTTTAACCTAAGATTTGCTTAACACAATTCCACAGTGGGAATGCTCTGTTCCCAAGTTGGTTCATGTATAGGACTTATTCAGCTGGGGCTTGAGTGCATGAGCCAAAAAGTTATTTATTTTTCTGATCAGCCTATTAGATTAGCTTGGTGCATTCATCAACAAAACTTGGTTTTCAATTAAAGTGAGATGCAGAAGTTGTCAGAGAAGTTGCCAGGCAGTAGGTTTAGGCAGAGACAAAAGGACTAAGTTTTCTTCCCACCCTTTCTTTCCTTTTAAAATGTGAAAGTACTGGAGGGAGTTCTAATCCCAGCTCTATTGTTGATTAGCTTGAAGAAGTCACTTTCTCTTCCTGCGTCTCAGTTTCCTCAGCTATAAAACAAGAAGACCCTTTGAGTATTTGACATTCTATGAGCTCACAAGTCTAAGAGATTCATTCTTGGAGTATGTCTTTAGACACTGGAGACATCACAGTTGGCTTCCATGAATAATTGACCTCTTGATATATAGTGAAAGAGAAAAATGTTACAAATTAAATACACTGATAATTTGTTATCCTCCTTGGCTATTTCCCAACCTTGAACTTTATGAATGGCATGATATTTAAAGTGGATAATCACTTGTCAAGGATATTATGAAAAAATTTATGCTTCATGCAAAGATTGGATTTATTGACTTGCAAAGTGTCCTCCAACTTCAAGATTCTCTGTTTCATTTCTTGGTGTCTGCGTTTCCTCAGAAAACATCCTTCCCCTGCCTCCCTTACAGATGTGGAAGGTCAAATGAGATGACGTAAATAAAAGTGCTTTGGAAACTATATATACACATACACAAACATGCACAATATAGGCATTTATATTATATAGTTCTTGCATACATTTACATATATTTGACCCAGTATGTGTGTGTTTGTGTATATATCTCTATACATATAGATAGATATGCACACAACAATAATAATATATACTTATATACAATAGTCATTGGAGGGGTTTTATGGTAGAAAGTCCATGGGACTGAAATGTCATAGAATGGAAGTGTAGTATAAGTCAGTGAGATGTCAATGTGGCATAAAAGAAAAAGCATGGCTATAGAATCTGAAGAGGTAGGTTTAAATTCTGTCTAATCTTTTTATCAGTCCTTATTAATATTTATCAAAACAATTTTGTTTTTTACTAAAAACACTACTTTTGCAATATTCACTAAGATAATTCAGTTATTTACCAAGCCTCTCTGTAACCTGACTTTCCCCATATTTTAAACAAGGCTGGGGGATTAGTTTAAAAGATCTCAAAGCCCCTTTAGGTCTTGAAATCCCATGGGGTGAATCAGGGAAAGATTCCCAAAAGACACTGAAAACCTAGAGTATCCAAGAGTTCAGATTTCTTGAGGCCAGGAGCTAAGATTTGACCATGGCCCTCTTCACAGAAAAAAAAAAATTAGTATCTTTTCATCAACATTTTTAATATTGGATCACTTCTACTGTCTCAAGGTTTGGAATGCAAATGAAGCAATGCCCAGTTAACATGTGCTGTGTAGAGAAGCATTTCTTTCATCTACTTAGAGTTCTGAGTTATTCTGGCATTTAAGAATATCATAGGATTTTGAGATGACCTAAAATTGTCGAGGCTGAATTTCCAACATTTTTTATTTCCCAAACCTTTCCATGCCCTCTATTCAGTATGAAAGAAAATAAATTCTAGAGTTTATTATGAATATACATACATATTAAAATGAAAATAAAGATAAAATGTCAATTTTTCCTAAAGAAAAATAGTACATCATATTTTAGAATCAGAATCATATTGTATTTATCAATATATGTTTTCATTAACAATACTATACTTTTGGAATATTTCAATAGGATAATATAACAATATATCAAAAAATGTTCATATCCCAGGTTGAGAGTGTTTGATAAATATCGTGGACCTTCTTTTTTAAGAGACAAAAAAAAGAGTATTTAGATATTGCTGTTGGTTAGCATAAACTCCAGGCAGTTGGGGCAGTTGGAAGTCACTGATCCACTAAGGGGATTAAAAATAGCACTAGTAGCAGCAGCAGCAGGGAATAAGCAGTATAAAGAGAGGTATAGGAACATGAGAGGTTATTTGGGGGATTATGCTCCCTAAGAGTGGGTTGGCTTCCCAAAAGAAGCTGAGCCAAGGCCTTCATTTTACAGGTGGAGAAACTGAAGTACAGAGAGAGGAAGAGATTTTTGCAAGGACCCATAGATAGCAAGTAATGGAATTCAAATTGCTATCTTTGGACTCCAAAGCCATAGCTCTATATCATTACAACCTCTGATTGGCATAAGCTAAGGATTAATACTGCCCATGCAATAAAGATTCAGTAATGAGGAGAAGCCTTTTTTCCCACTAAAAGCAAGTAAATCAAAATCTAGGTCAATTTTCCCCGAGTTTTGTAGGATTTTCAGCTGTGGCTGCAGTTTTCAGTTAAATCTTCCTCCCAATCACCACCCCCACCCCTCTCCAGGGACATAGCAGGCTTGCCGGACGTTGGTCAAACGTCCCAGAAACCATTACACAGAAGCTACTGAAATTATTCTTGGCCCTGAGTGATGCTATTCAGCGAGGGGCAGTGGGAGATGTAAAAGAAAGAGAGGTATTAAGGACCCTGTTTCTTGATATAATTTAAAAACCACTGGAGGATAATTCTCAGAGTTTCAAAGACCCCCTTTTAGAACATGAAATGGCACCTTTGAGACTGGAATGGTAGCTGGTGTTGTGGTCTCTGTCTCAGAGGTTGTCTCTCCAGGGATATTGCTTAATCTCTCGATGGCAGACCCAGACTCTCCCGTTGAGAAGCCACTCAGAGAGCCAGTATAGCTAGTTAGCATTTATAGAGTTCATTAAGGTTTACAAAACACGTCATAAATCTTTATCTCCTTTGATCCTCACAACAGAAGCCCAAGAGGTAGGAGTTATTATTATCTCCATTTTATGGATGAGGGAGCAGAGGCAAACAGGTTTAAGTGACTTGCCCAAGGTCACACAACTAGTAAGTGACTGAGTCTAAATTTGAACTCAATTTAAATCTGATTACAAATTAGTACTATTTATCCTTCACTCTCTAGTTTCCTCCTAGAGATCAAAACTTTCATTTTATGATTGACCCAAGGAAGGGAAAAATGACTCCTCTAAGGGCACATGGGTGGTAAGAAACAGGCCCAGGAGTCAAACCCAGATCTTCTGGGTCCAAATCTAGTGCTCTTTGTTATATACCCCACTGCCTCCTAAACCTCTACTGATTTCAGGGATGACATGGTGACTGCCAACGAAAATATTTTCCTTCTTCTGGTCAGGAAATTCTGACTCTCTTTATACCGTTTGAAGGTATAGAAGTCTCCTTTCCTTCCAAATGAATGCAAAATCTGTCTCTCCCCATCCCTCCCACCCAAAAAATATTCATACAGGAATGTTATGAGCTAAGGGAAAAGCCACAAATTCCTAACCCCGGTGGCCTCCTGACTCTCTCCAGCCATACTAAATTGTTGTTAAGTTGCTCTTTCACAGAAGTATACAGGAGGGACCCCCATTGGGTTTTTCTTTATTGTTCCAGAGGATCAAAGTTTCTTGAGATTTATAAATCACTTTTTGTGGGCAGAGAAAAGAAATTGTTGGAGAATTCCATCTAAGTTGAAGGTTGACACAGAATACTGGCTTGAGGACAGGAACAGTTCAGAGTGGGAGTTATTTTCAGTTTTGTTTTAAATGTTGGATTTTTTTTTTCAGATTGATGTAGTATATGGTGGATGCCTGGTTAGGGGAATGTAAATTTCTTTCCTTCCATCTCATTCTTTCATCTTAAGGATTCATCTGTGTGGATGGAGAGCATATTAAAAGCCTCGAATCTTCCTCCACAGTCCTTGATTATTTCCCAGGATTCCAAAATGTCAGAACAGAGAGGGACCCATTAGCATATAAATTCCTTAAGAGGAAAGATAATTTTCTTTTTCTCAATTATACTCCCAGCACTGACATGGTGCCTTGCAAACAGTAGGTATTTAACAACAGTTTATTCCTTTCCTGACACTAAAGTCCTCTAGTTCAGGCTGAATTAAGCAAGAATTCCTTCTGCAGCATTCCCAATAGGCGATCATTTCATTATCCCTTAAAAGGATAGTGGGATAGGATTGCAACTAAAAGTAAATTGTACAACAGACTTCTAGATTCTGCACTACACTAAGAAAATCAGTCTCTAGAATGAAGGAGGGAATAGTCTAGAGCCTTGTTTCTGCCCTCTGTCCTGTCCACGTCATATTGGGATCATCATATTAATTCCAGACATCATGTTTTTGGAAGGATGTTGAAAACCATTGGAAGGCCAATGGCAAGGGCCCTTGAAGTCATGCCCCAGAAGGAGCAGCTGGAGAAACTGAAGTGGGTAGTGTGCAACTGGCATTATAAATACTCTCAAATCTTTCTGGTTGAAGAGAGCATCACTTAACCTCGGGATGGGCTAGACTCTCTGTCTGTAGAGTGGTCACTGGTCCAGACCACATAGGATCTTAAGATCTAGAGTTGGCCAGAACTTCAGAGAACATCTAGTCTGACCCCTTCCTTTTCCGGATGAGAAAACTGAGGCCCAGAGAGGCTTTACTAGACTGGGCCAAGATCACTATATGGTATAGATGGCAAGTAAGAGTGCAGGGTCTCTATCTCCAGTTCTAGGGTTTCTCCACTGTACTCGTGCTCCCATTATGAGAATTGTCTGGTACTTGCCTTTAGTTCATATGTTTGAGCTCTAGTAAACTGAGGTCATTGCACAAATCTAGTCAACAAAGGCACAGACAGATGAATCCCTCTCTGTGAGTTGAGATATGCAAATGAAAAAAAAATTGCTCCCACATTTTTTTGTTTTAGCTACAGTCTGAGTGGCCCCTGGAGTAATGATCATTAGCTAGACTTGTAGGCATTGCTTTCAGCTGGAAGCTTACGTCGGCAAGAGGTTTTATTTCTCGTGTGTGTGTGTGTGTGTGTGTGTGTGTAAAATCTTGGACTGACATAAAAACCAAGTGGCAAACTCTAAATCTGCCAAATTGTCCCACTCTGTTTATTCTGTAGTAATCCATCAAAGAGATTTATTCTTGCTGGCTGCTAAATGTGGAGCCTAAAAAGAGCCTCCTGCTATTAAAACAGCACCACATCTCAGGCCACTTTATTTATCCCCACCCACCCAAGGCTGACCTGTGTTTCAGGGCTGACCCCGTACAAGGGGACTTTGATTCCAGCCTTATAATCAGGAGGATTCAAATATAAACTGCTCTCAGAGGTTAGTCTCCAACTGTTTATCTGGGAAACAAGATACTACATTAGTGTTAAAACAGAGGCAACATGGAGCCTCCCATTCAGCTGGCCACAATAATTCCTTAGAGGTTAGCTTTTGGAAGAGAGAAAGGAATTCTAATCTCCAGGAACATGGGGGAATGAAGGACTTAAAGGGGGACAGTGAAAAAAGTTCTAGACAGGGGATCACAAATCCTGATATAAACCACCTAAATAACCTAGGAGAGGTCACCCAACCTCCATGGGTATTCTGTTCCATCCATTCTCCTTTTCCACCTCATCATTACCCCTTGAGGACTTGACTGACTGAAGAACAGGCTTTTGCCTCTTCTCCTTAGGGTGCCAGTAACAAATAAAATAAGTTCACCACAAATGTTTTGAATCCTCCTTGAGTGTGGACCATGCATCTGAAGAATGCCTTTTTATTAAAGCCTTCTATATCCCCCTAAACTGGAGTCATCTGTAGAACTTTGGGTCATCATCCTTTCTCTGAATTTATTAAAGCCTTCTATATCTCCTAAATTGGAGTCATCTGTAGAACTCTGGGTTATTATCCCTTCTCTGAACTTTTTGATGTCCACCAATTTTTCCAGGAATAGTGGAGGGTATGGAGTAGTCCTGGAGTCTGGAAGACAGTTTTCTTTTCTGCCTGTGAGTCTTATGGACTATGTGATCATAGCAAAACTCTCTCTCTCTCTCTTTTTTTTAGGTTTTTGCAAGGCAAATGGGGTTAAGTGGCTTGCCCAAGGCCACACAGGGCAAGACACTCTTTTGCCTCTATGAGATTCTTTGATTCATGGTTCTCTTTAGAGTTGTTGTGAGCCCTAAATGAGAAAGTTGGAGGTCCAAAGATGATCAGATACCAACATAATTCCTACTACAAAATGATGCTGACTAGCAATTAGCATCAGTATTCCCATGACTTGCCAGGTTCCAGGGGTGTATGATTGAAAAGCTGAATAGAATACACTGTCACAAGACAGATTAGGATAGTTTTCTCCAGCTGATGAAGATTTGTGACCTAGTATGAGTGGAACCCATAGTTCCATATGTTGATTGTACCTACTAATAAAGGCTTGTCCCCTATCATGAGGGACTTTTGTACTTGAATGAGGATACAAAGGGGTGCAGCTGCCGAAGTTGCTAAGTCAAAACTCCTAAATCTGATGATACTGCAGTATCAAGTTGCCTTGGTGATATGGGAAAGTCCTACATCTAAAAGACTAAGAATCTCCCCTTGTAACCAGACCAACACCAGTTGTTTTGTTCCTACTTTGTCAGGTCACTGGGTTCAGATGGTTCTGCAAGAGAGAGAGTGAGAAGTGTCTTTGCACAAAACCCCCTCACTTTAATGCAAATTACATGTATGTCATGACAATATTTTTGAGAATGAAGGATAATAACAACAATATATCTAAAGAACTTTCAAAAATTCAAAGGCCCATAAGAATGTTAACAATTAGGGGCGGCTAGGTGGCGTAGTGGATAAAGCACCGGCCCTGGAGTCAGGAGTACCTGGGTTCAAATCTGGTCTCAGACACTTAATAATTACCTAGCTGTGTGGCCTTGGGCAAGCCGCTTAACCCCATTTGCCTTGCAAAAACCTAAAAAAAAAAGAATGTTAATAATTAATTGCTGTCCTGTTTAGGAGGATGGTTCTTTGGTAGAATCCTGGGGCTTTAGAGAGATGACTCCTTTCTCCAGAATATCAATTTGCTGTTCTCTGCCCTCATCAGATCTTATGTGAAATAGTGTCTTCCTTTCTGGGTACCACACTTAAGGGGGGACATTAACAGCCAGGATAGGGAGCAGATTAGAAAATAGTTGAGGGAGCTATGGTTGCTTTAACTAGAAACAAGATGACTTTAGGAGAATTTGATCATCATCTGAAGGTAAAAGAAGTTTACATTTGTTCTGGTTGACTCCAGATGGCAGAATCAGGAGTAGAAGTGTGGCCTACAACAAGCCAACTTTGGCTTAAGATAAAGTATTTCTCAACTATGGATTTCTTGTGAGATAGTGAGTTTGCCATCACTGGAGGTATCCAAATGGAGGCTGGCTAACCGCTTGTTGTGGGAGATCTGATTCTTTTATGTTTCATAGATTCAAATGATTTAGAGCTGAAATGGGTAGACTGGACAATTTAATTGCTAAATTCGCGATTATCTCACCCAATTGTTCTGTTTTACAGTTGAAGAAACTGAAGCCTAGAGTGGTTAAGTAGCATGCTCAGGCTCATGAAGATAGCAGATGGTACAGCAAGGAGCAGAACCCAGGTCTAAGGAGTTAAATTAAATGAATTTAAAGGTCTTGTCCAGCTCTGAGGTTGCCTGCCATCACAGCTGGACAGCAAGCTAATTTTAAGCACTGAGCGTCATCTTTCATGCTGGTGGATTGAATTCCAATAACATTTTTCTTTTTTCCTTTTTTTTTTACCCTTTGGTGGGAGGGAGTAGATGGAGTATTTTTTTTAAATTCAAAGCCTTTCAAGGCAAACATTGAGCCATGTTTGTTCCAAATTAAGTCAATACCTTCATAACTAAGTGGGAGTCCTTGGTACATGCCAGTAATTTTAAGAGAAAAAAGAAAAGCCAGTTATTTCTTAAATGCCTTTGGCTTGTTTGCTAACTCTGAATGAAATTCAATCCATCAAAAAAGTTTCATCAAAAGTTCATGAACTGCCTAGCAAACCTGGATCACAGCAAAAATTAAATGCTTCTCATTAATTATAATAACTTATAAAGTTTATAAAGTGCTTCTTCAGGATCACTGTTGATGGCAGGTAGTACAGATGTTAATCCCATTTTACAGATGAGGAAACCGAGGTTGAGACACACGACTAGTAAGTGGCAGAGTCAGAATTAAAACTCGGGTCTCTTGTCCCCAAGTTCAACATTTTTTCCACTGTGTCTGGCTAAGTGCAAGATAAACATTCCTCAGTCGAAATCATGCTTTCACAACAGAAGCTTTGCTAGCTTCCAGGTCTAATTGGAAATCGATAGCACTCAATTAGCCTGTTTGTTCTTTTCTCTAGTCAATAATGCATTTGCTTGTAATATTGCTCATGGAAATTAGATTTATTTTTTTTCCTTTTCTTTACAAGACTTAAATAGGCGTATCCCTATACATTCCTTGAAAATAGAAACCTGCATCTTACCTAGACTTTTTCTTTCCCCTAAGGTCTAACACTGTATTCTGCATATAATAGTTTTGAGTTTGACAGTATCTCAGAGACCATCTATGTAAGATTTTTTTAAATCTTTATTTGTTTCATAAACCCCTTTGACTGTCTTGTGAAGCCTATGTATACTCATCCTAATAACACCCTTACATAATTAAAGAATTGCTAAGTTTCAGTTAGAGATCAGTGAAAATAAAGATATAATTTCCTTCCCGTCCAAGTTTATGAAACTCATGAACTCTATCCATGGAGTTCTGGGTGATCATCTCATCAGTTCCCAAGGATTAAATTACCATCTTTATGCTGTTGATTCTTAGTCTACCTTTTCTGCTTCAATTTTTCTGCTGACCTTCAGACTTGCAATGCCAACTAACTGGAAGTGGGTGTAAACACCTAAATTCAATAGGTTCAAAACAACTTATTTTTTCTTTCCCCACAACTTCCCCCTACTCCTTCCTTCCCTATTACTGTAGAAGATAACGCCATTCACCCAGTCTCTGGGACTCAAAATGAGGAATTGTCCTCAACTCCTGACTATCTCTCGCCACATATTTCCAATCTTTTGCCAAGACCTGCTTTTTCACCTTTGCAATATGTCTAGAATACTCCTCCTCTCCTCTGACACTGCCACCCCTCTGGTGTGGGTCATCATCACTTCACATCTGGATTACTGTAATAGCCAGCTGGTGAGCTTGCCTGCCTCAAGTCTCTCCTCACTCCAGCCCATTCTCCCTTACATCATTTTCCTAAAGTATAGTAAGTCTCATCATGTCACCACACTCATAATAAATTCCCTACTGACTCGGGTAGTAGTTCAAAGTCCATCATAATCAAGTCCTTTCCTAACTTCCTAATTTTCTCACACCCTATTTCCCAACACTTACAATTCAATCCAATCTGGCCAAAGATATTCTATTTCTGCTTTTTAGGCATTCTATGTCACTGTCCCTTTTACCTGGAATGATCTCCCTCCTCCACTCTGTCTACCAACCTCACTTACTTTAAGTCCCAACTAAAATTTCACCTTCTACCAGCAAGTTTTTACCAATTCTTCTTAACTCTGGTGACTACCATCTGTTGAGTAGTTTCCATTTTCCCAATATATAGTTTGTTTGCATAATAGATAATATGAATATTATGAATATATGAATATTAGATTGTAAGTTCTTTGAAGGCAGGATTTTTCCCTTTTTTGTATCTCTGGCATTTAGCATTTAATAAATGCATACTAACTGACTAGTGCCCTCATTTTACAGATTAAGAAATTGAGACTTGTTGTGGTTTAATGAAGAACTTCATGGGTAGGCAGGATCTGAAGTAGGGTTTGAACCCCAGAGATAGTTCTTTTTGTGTTACCAAACTGCCTCCAGGAAAGGAGATATTTGTTGAATGTTGGAAGGATAATTTTACAGGTTTGGAAATGAAACCTTGCTGATGAGGGTGAGATTCTTCCCCTGTTGCCCCCAGCCCACCCCAATCCTAGATGTTTAGGATTATACTATTTTTTGTTTTAATCTTGAAGGAATTTTGATTTTAAAGTGAGGACAATGGGTCTGAAGACCAGAATTGTCATCATAATTCCCATGTCTAAAATCTGTACCATATTATTTCCTCACAACTCCTTTGTGTGGCAGACAATAATAGCATTTATCTAGAGCTTTAAGATTTGCAAAGCACTCTACAAAGATTAACTCATGTTATCCTTATAGCATCCTTAGATTATTATCCTATTATTAGCCCCATTTTACAATTGAGGAAACTGAGGGAAACAGAAGTTAAGTGACTTTCATGGAATCACACCTAGCAAGCTTCTGAGGCTGGAATTGAACCCAGATCTTCCTATTGTCAGGTCCAGTGCTTTATCCATTGAGCCACTTCTGCTGACTCAACTCATATTATGGATGAAGATACTAAGTCTCAGAACAGAAAAGCAATGTGTGCAAGGATTAGAACCCAGGATATTCTGACTCTATTTGCTAACCCATATTGACATAATTTTTTTTACTTAAAAATTTTATTTATTTTGAGTTTTACAATTTTCCCCCTAATCTTATATACCTTCCCCCATCCCCCACAGAAGGCAATTGGCCAGTCTACATTGTTTCCATGGTGTACATTGATCCAAATTGAATGTGATGAGAGAGAAAAATCATATCCTTAAGGATTGACTCATAATATTGCTTTCTAGAATGCTTGTAGCCAATTAATGCAAATAAACCTCTCTTTAAGGCAGCTCAGTAGCACCACTGTATAAAATGTTGACTTGGAGTATAAAAAACTTGAATTCAAATCCTGTCTTTATTAGCTGATTGACCTTAGACAAGTCACAACTTCCAATTACCTCAGTGTCCTTCCTCTGTCAAAATGGAGATGATGATGATGATGATGATGATGATGATGATGATGATGTTACTTCCTCAAAGGGATGAGGATCAAATGGAAAGTACACAGAATTTAAGGTTGGAAAGAGGCATCAAGTCTAATCCCCTTAATTTATAATAATTTATAAATGGGTCTCAAAGAAGGTAAAAAATGGATCTCAAAGAAGGTAACTTAACCATGCCCACACAGATAGTAAGTGAGCTAGAACTGGAACCCAAGTCCAGAAAATCTATTTTAAATTAAAAAAAAAAGAAACCTCATAAATTTTAAACTTACCAGTCGAGTTCACAAAGGATAAGAATATTCCTGACTTTTTTTTTCAAGCAAAAAGGTCACCTGAAAAGTGAATAATAATTCCCTTCTCTGACTTATCAGTCTAGCAAACCTAAATTTTCCTATCAGTTTTGCTTAAAGAAAAGTTATAAATGAAAGGTCTTTGTCATTAGAGTCATAAAACTGGTTAAAGCAAAACCACTGAGAACTCAGCTCTCCTACATCAATTTTTTTTTCCAGGTAGATTGTGAAAGCTCTATCTTCTTGTTAACATACCCAATTCTTTCTGCTAGTATAGGTCACCAACAGTTCACCAGCCCGAGGTACAAGTTTAACTTCATTGCGGATGTGGTCGAAAAGATTGCCCCAGCAGTGGTTCACATTGAACTTTTCCTGAGGTAGGTAATTCTCTTTCTGTTTGTCCCTCCATCTGCCCCTACCAATTACCTCATCCCCCCAGTCAGTTTTCTGGGTTTCCTTTTGTCAACCATTGCTTTGATGGAAATAAAACTTAAACTCTCCATCCCATTCCCAACAGTTTTTTCTTCATGCCCCTCCCCTCTTCTTCTCTCCCTCCCTTTCATTTCCATTACAAATCTTGCCCCTTCTGATCTCCAGACTTTTACTCAAGCTGTTCTCTCATACTCTGATACTTTCTTTGGTTCTCTCTCTGCCAACCACCCTCCAGACCCTCCCAGTTCAAGTCATCTCTAATTTTAACGAATTCATTTCAACAAACAGTTATTAAGCATGCCAGACTAAACAAGCCTTGATAGCAACAAAGAAATTTTTAAAGTTAAACCTGCCCTGGAGGAGTTTTCAGTTTATTCACATGTTGAACTTTTAGTTCACTAGGTGACCAGGACAGGTACACACCTTAGTACTTTAAAATGTAGAATGGGGCCAGCTAGGTGTGCACAGGCCCTGGAGTCAGGAGGACCTCAGTTCAAATGTGACCTCAGACATTTAATTATCTAGCTGTATGACCCTGGGCAAGTCACTTAATCCCTTTGCCTTAAATAAATAAAAATTTAAAAGAAAAGGTAGAATGTAAGAAGAATGCAGAAGAGAAAGTCAAATAAAGTGATCTAGAGGAAAATTGAAAGAAGGATAAAGCCCATTTAGTTCAGGTGGAGAAAGAAGGATGGGGCAGAGAATTTATAGTGAACGTGGCTTAGACTTTGAAGGAATATGAGGATTTCATGGGTAGAGATAAGAATTATAGATTCAGTACTGGAAGAGAACTCGGAGGCCATCTAGCTCAAGTCACTTATTTTACAGATGAGAAAATTGAGGACAGAAAGTTAGTGTGATTTGTTCAAAGTTGAACATGTCAGAGGCAGGATGTAAACCCAAGTTTTCTGATTATAGAACCTGTGTTCTGCCTCTGAGGAATAAGAACATTCATGTGTGAATGTGAAGGGGCAACGGAAGACAGAACTAGACAGCTAGTAATTCAATTTGGTTGAAATAGAACCCATTAAAAGGAGTAATGTGAATAATGTTAGGAAGGTAGGTTGGAGCCAGATTATAAGGGGCCTTATACTTGGGTCTGAGCAGTTAGTTATATTTTATCCTATAGATAACAAGGAGTCATTGAAAGTTTTTGAGCAGGAGAATGACATAGGAGATCTGTGACTCTGGAGAAATCATTTAATCCTGTTTGCCTCAGTTTTCTTTTCTGAAAAATAAGCTGGAGAGGGAAATGGAAACCACTTCAAAATCTTTGCCAAGGAAACCCCAAATAGGATCTTGAAGAATCAAAATGAATGAAAAACAACTCAACCAAAAAAAATCCTCCTGCTGCAGAGCATATAAATTCCTTGAAGCCAAGAATTAGCCTTTTATCTGTGCCCCCCCCCCCATAACCTGGCATAGGATCTCTCATATAGCATAATCAATCAGAAAATCTTTATGAAATGCCTTCTATATGTTGGGAAAAAGGGGAGAGTGAGTCAATTAATACCTAAGGAAACATAGAGAAAGTGGCATTTTAGTTGAGCTTTGAAGGAAATTAGATCTAAGAGGAAGCAATGAGAAGGGAATACAGTTTGAGAGGCAGTCTGTGAAAAGGCAGAGATTGAGATGGAAGACACATGTGAGGAACTCCAAGACAACCAATTTAATTGAAGAGTAGAGTATGTGAAAAGGATTAAAGTGCAACAACTCTGGAAAAGTCACTGAAAGTCAAGTGGTGAAGAACGCTGATGAACATAGACTGATGGAAGTAACAGCTGCATTTCTATGTTCACTAAACAAGCAAAACATTTTTCAAATTCATCAAAGTTGTGAAGTTCCTCCAGTGTACTAGCCAATGTCCAAGGCCCTAGAATCAGTTCTAGGGAAGGCATAATAAAGGAGACCTTAAAGACCTAGGGGTCTATTACATCCCATTGTTTAGAAGAGTCATTTCAAGACCTGAGGGTTGAAGTTGAAAAATGGCCACTCTATGAGCACTATGGGGCCTGTTGTTGGCAGTAAAGAGTTCATTTATGTCAAGAAGATAAACAACTTATTATTTAATCATCACAGGGCCAAGCCTTATTTAGTTTAATTACTAACTAAAGAACCCTGATTACAAAGACCCTTTTATTAAATGGTCACATCAAACTGAAATTCAATTACTTGGTTCTCTTTGTTCTAGAAGAGATTTCAACCTAAGGAGGGTGATAGGATGTGCACCCAAAGAACCAAGTATAACTAAGTACAAGTAGTATAACCTCTTTACAGTCAAGTAGACAGACAATCCCTGTCCTCAAGGAGCTTACTTGCATTCTAATGAGGGAAGGCAACAAATAAAAAGGATTTGGAAAGCTGGAAAGGAGAGAGTGCTCATTCAAGGACAGGTATAAAAAAAATGAAAGTTGCCAAAAAATTTGCCAATCTTGAGTTTTCTCAGTGAGAATTATCTACACTAAAGAAATTGACAACAACAAAAATGCACTCACAGATATACAAAATAATTTTCTGACAGCAACCTTGTGAAGTAGGGGGCACAACATTTTAGAGATGTAGATAGTTGAAAAAATGCTACAGTCAGTAAAGTGGCAAAACTGAGACTAGAACCCAGGACTCTCTTGGTTCCATATCAGGAATTTTTACTACCCTACATATTCTTCTAATGATGCTGATGATGGTGATGGTGATGATGATGGCAATAAAAGTAATAATAATAATATCAAATTCTTCATGACAACATCTGAGATTTTCTTGGCAAAGATATTAGAGTAGTTTGCCATTTCCTTCTGTAGCTCCTTTTTACAGATGAGAAAACTGAGGCAGGTGTCTCAGCCACACAGCTAGTAAGTGTCCAAGAACACATTTGCACTCATGTCTTCCTGACTCAAGACATAGTGTTCTATCCACTGTTATCACCTAGCTGTTCAATAATAATACCTGGTGTTAATACAATTCATTTAATTTTTACATTTTTTGAAATGCTTTAATAGGTATTATCTTATTTTGACCCTAAAACTATCCTGGGGAAAACATTTATTATTATTCCATTTTACAGATGAAGAAACTGAGCACCCTAAAGTATTTGCCCAAGGTTACTCAGATAGGCACCCCGACTGGATATCAAGTCTCCTTTATTCTCAGACACCGCCCTTTAAACTGGGTGACACTGATAAAAATGACCTGATACTATTCTTTTTGACTGGCCCATGCTGATAAAAATGATTTGCTAAACAATATACTGGTGGGTAAACATTCATTGAACTTCCATAGATGCCTGGAATATACGCTAACAGACAAATCGAGTCCCCACCCCTGTCTGAAAGGTGAGACAAAACAAATATAATCAGCAGAAATTTGCAGGTGCTCGAGAAAGACAGATAAGCCACTGAACTGACAGGTTACAGACAGGGAAGCAGATTGGCTTAGTCAGCTAATAAAATGAAATTCTGTAAGAGGGTGTTTGGTTGTTGACTCATAGACTATAAAAGCCAGAAGGAAAAAAAGAAAAAATAATATCAGAACATAAGAAGCTAAATCCTGGCAGGGATCAGAAGAGCACAGACCTCAGAGACACCTACTTTAATACCTTCATTTTACAAATGAGGAAACTGAGGCCCAGGGAGTTTAAGTAACTTGCCTAAGGTCTCATAGGTAATTGAGTGCCTTTGGCAATGCCCTTCTTTAATAGAGGGGGGAAACTGAGAGACAAAGAGACTTGTCTGGGTTCACGTAGTAGAATATTTATGATTTAGCAGCAACACCCAGATCTCCTCTGTTACATGCCATTGCTTGGAAGGAAAATTTCCAGACCTGACCATTTAACTTGATATACAGCTGCTCCATTTGGTCTAAGTGGTATGTTCTTGGCACTAAAGAGTTAATTTGCCACAAGAAAGTAAGCAACTTATTTCTTAATCATCTCAGGACTGAGCACCATTTAGTTTAATTATCCTTTTATTAAACTGCCACATCAAACTTTGAAATCCAATAACTTAGTCTTGTGAGTAGGTGGTTTAGAATTATAGGATCCCAGAGTGGCAAAGAACCCCAGGTCTCTAGACCTGATAGAGGAATCTTCTCTATAGAAAAGTATCCAAAAATATAGTCATACTTTTGGAACACCTTGTGAACTTCCAGTCTCCTAATGTAGCCCATTTGGTTGCTACATATCTCTGATGGTCAAGGAATGGTTTCATTTAACTGAGTCAAAATTCATCTCCCTGTGACTTCTACCTCTCAGTAACTAGTGGCTAGAGTACTGAGCTTTGGAATTGGGAAGACTCATCTTTATGAGTTCAAATCCAACCTTGGACATTTTGTGTCTTTGTGTCATATAACCCTGATTTCAAATCTGGCCTCATATATTTACTAGCTGTGTGACCCTGGACATATCACTTAAACCTGTTTGTCTCAATTTCCTAATCTATAAAATGAGGTGGAGAAATGGAAAACCATTCCAGTATCTTAACAAGAAAACCCCAAATGGGATCAGAGAGTTGGACCAATTGAAACAACTAAACAATTTCTACTCATGCTTCCCTGGGGATCAATCAGCATTCCTGGACCACTAGATAGTCCTTTGAATACTCAAAGGCACCTGCAATGCTCCCCAATTCTCTCTGTCTTCTCAGAAGTCTAAAGAAATCTAATTCCTTTAACCATTTACCATATTGAAATAGTCTTCCTGAGTTATTTCTCATGCTGACCTCAGGCTAGCACCTTTGCTTTAAGATGATCACAGATTTGTTCTGCATATATCTTGTTTATCCATAATTGTTTTCTTATTGTTTCCCCCATTAGAATGTAATCTCCTCAAGAGCAATGGTTGGCTGTCCTTTTTTTTTTTTGTATTCTAAGCACTTAGCACATGGTTGGAGTTTAATAAATCTTCTCCATGGCCTGCTTTTGTGATTATAAAGGAAAAAGCATGATATTGGAATCAAAAGAGCTGAGTTCAAGATTTGGTACTCAATATCTGTGTGATTCTAGGCAAGTTACTTACTTTCTCCAAGCCTCAGTTTTCCCAACTGTAGAATGATGACATTAAACAAGATAACATCTAGGCTTCTTCTAGGTCTAACATCATTATGTTCTAAGGTATCTTCTAGATCTGGCATTCCATTGTTCTGTGTTCTAAGGTTTCATCCAACTCCAACTTTTCCATTTCTATGTTCTAAGGTTCCTATTCAGCTCTATTCATCTCTATTCAACTCTAACCATCTATGAGCCTATAGGTTGGGTATTGATGACCTTTGGTCATAGCCTCCCAGCCACTGCTGCACCACTTACAAAGGTCCCTTTCTGTACTTGCTTTGCCACAGGCATCCTCTCTTCGGTCGAAATGTGCCCTTGTCCAGTGGATCTGGATTTATCATTTCAGAATCTGGCTTAATTGTGACCAATGCCCATGTAGTTTCGAGCACTAATGCCATTTCTGGACGACAGCAGCTGAAGGTTCAACTGCAGAGTGGAGATACCTATGAGGCAACGATCAAGGACATTGACAAGAAGTCTGATATTGCTACCATCAAGATCAATCCCAAGGTAAATGAATTGTGAACATAGTGTCCTTATCAGACAGAAAATGGTTTATGTTCTTCAATTTTTCGAGGACTTTGTGGCTTATAAGATGCTAGAGATGGAAGAGAACTTAGAAACTAAAAAATTAGATCTATAAGGGAACTTAGAAATATTCTAATCCAGTTCCCTCTTTTTGGTATTCAATTAATAAATCAATAAACATTTATTGAGCATCTACTATGAATCAGTCACTGTCCTGAGTGTTGAGAATATAAAAAAGAGGCAGAAGACAGTCTCCATGGATCTCACAATCTCACTATCCCACAAAATGTGGGATAGTCGGAAAGCAGGAGAGAAGATAGAGAGAGAGGCAAGGAAGGCAAGTGAGGAGGAAGAGAAGGACCACTAAGAATAAGCATGACTAGGGTCCTCCTACAATGGTGGCCTCAGGAAAAGAGTCACGAATCATGCAAGTAGGATCTCCAAGGGTTTCTCTAAGTTTACAGATTAGGAGAAAGAGAAGTCCAGAGAATGAGTACAGGTAAGAGTTAAGTGAAGCCTGGTTCAGGTCCTTGCTAAAGTGGTAGTCCTGGGGAGAACATCCCCAATTAAGAAAACAAGGCCTCATTTTTCTCACTTATAAAATTAAGGGGTTGGATGGATACTCTCTAAGGTTCCTTTCAGTTCTAAACTTTTTTTTTACAGCTAAGTTTCCTGTTTACCTATTAAAATTTGACCTTCAGACAACCTGTGGGAGGGGTGGATAAGTACATATTATTATTTTACAAATATCAATCTTAGGCTCAGAGACTGGCTTAGGTCATGAAATTAAAACTTTAGGAAATAGACTTCTCGTCTCCTAATTCATAGGCCAACCAAAGCACTTGCTCCCCAGTAATAAGAGTCCTAATAAAGTCTGGAATGATCATCTTAAAAAAATATTGAAAGGGCCTCTCATCTCACCAAATTCATGTAGAGAGGACCCTGAATGTTACAGTTTCCATTCAATATTTAGGATCAGAAAGTTAGGATCATAGAACTCGAAGAGATCTTAGAAGTAATCTAGCCTCACTCCTTCATTTTACAAATTAGAAAACAATGATTTGGGTTGGGAAGGAACCTTTCCAAAGACACAAGGTTTGTTTTGGACACCACTTAATCATGGAGGGTTTGATCTAATTTTGTAAATGTCCAAGCAACCTTGGGCTCCCCCTTTTAAACTTTGATAGTTATACAATAAAGAGAAATTCTGTGAAGTTTCTAATCTTTACCTCTCTACCTCCTGTGCAAATTTGGGTTTTCAAAATTGAGGTTTGCACAGAGGAGTGTACCAACATTGGCCGAGCATTTCAGAGTTGAAAGGGACCTTAGAGAATCTGGATCAATTCCCTTATTTTACAGAGAAGAAATGGAGACCCAGGGTATGAGAGAGACAAGTACAAGACATTTTTTTCATGGTTAAAATAAAAGATTGTTCTTAAATAACATCTAGCCCCTTCCAGCTCTTATTTGCCCAAGGCCATGTAGTGAATTAATAAGAGAAATGGAACTAGGGACCAGAGTTCTTTCCACTACACTAAGCTGTCTTTCATCCAGAAACAGTTTATATCTGGCTCTGGTATGCATTTCGTGACTTTTATAGATTGGTGCTATAATTAGGTTTTGCTTAGGCTTAAACTTAAATTGGTTTGAATTCCCCCATCCCAGCTGGGTGGAGGAGAGTACTGGTGTAGGAGGGAGCTGTATCCTGAGTTAGATGGAGCCCTGGGCTTTAGCATTCTTGAAGAAGGCTTACAACATAGGAAGGATGCAGTATACTTTGACTTTGGGCAAACCACATCTTCGAGCCTCAGTTGCCAGGCTCTTTGAAGATTATAGGAGAGATGAGTTAGACATGGGAAAGATCTTAGACATCATCTCCACCAGCTCTCTCTTTTTATTGATGAAAAAATCGAGAGCCTTATCTAAGACCATTTAGGTAGGATTTGCATTAAAAGGTAAGTTTTTGAACCTACATCTTCTGACTTCAAAGTTGATCCATTTTCTACCATATCATACTGCTTCCACAGATAAAAGCACTTTATAGAGTTCCATAGAAATCATAATAGTAACAAAAATAACATTAATGACTCAGATTTCTAGGATTTTGTTGTTGTTCAATCAATTCAATGTCTTCATGACCCCATTTGAGGTTCTCTTGGCAAAGATCCTGGCGTGGTTTGCCATGTCCTTCTTCAGCTCATTTTACAAATGAGAAAACTGAGGCAAACAAAGTTAAATAATGAGTCCAGGTTCACAGAACTAGTAAGTATCTGAGTCTGGCTTTGAATTCAGCAAGATGAGTCTTCCTGACTCTAGACTTCAGGCTCCACCCAACTTTTTTTGTCCTACTTTAAGGTTTACAATAAAATTTGCCCATGAGGTATTGAAGTATTGAGTGGTAGCACGGCCATTGTACAGATGAGAAAACTAAGACTCGGCAACATGAACAACTGATCCATGCTATGTGGCTAGCTAGTATTTTCGTCAGGATTTGACCTATGCCTTTCCTGACATCAAAATAAAAATAACAACTCCATAGAAAAATTTTTTGCTACAAGATAAAATGTTAGGCTTGAAATCAGGAAGATCTGAGTTCAAATTCTGCCTAATATTTTCTAGTGTGACCCTAGGTCAGTCATTTAACCTCTATCTTTCTCAATTGTCTTACCTGCAAAGACAAGATAAAAATAGCACCTGGGTTGAGGTGATGATCAAATAAGAAAATACATGCAAACAACTTTGCATACTTCAGAGTGCTCCAAAAACAATAGCTATTATTATTATCTCTATCAAAGTATAATTTTAGTATTATTGTTACTATTAAAATTAATGAGAAAACTTTGATTATGTTTGCTTTTCATGAAAAGCAGACTAAGTAGATAGAAACCTAGCCTTGGGCTCATCAAGATCTGAGCTCAAGTCCCATCCCTGCCTCCAGGTTATGTGAGCCTGGAATTCAGTATCTCTAGTTAATTTTCAATATGTAAAATGCAGAACTTTGGCTAATCAGTGTTGGGGAAGAAAGTTCTTCATTGGGAGTGCCCCACATTCATGAAGTCATAGGTATAGCCCAAAAGTCACTATTTTCTGCCTAAAAAATCTTCCCAGTGTAGTTGTTGAACTAACAACGAATTCAGGTATTCATCTTCTTATATTCAATTTTCTCTTCTTTAGAAAAAACTACCTGTGTTATTGCTGGGTCATTCAGCAGACCTGAGGCCAGGAGAATTTGTAGTGGCTATTGGGAGTCCTTTTGCCTTACAAAACACAGTTACAACAGGGATTGTCAGCACAGCACAGCGAGATGGGAAGGAATTGGGTCTTAAGGATTCTGACATGGACTACATTCAAACAGATGCCATCATCAATGTAAGTCTTACTCTTCACTTTGATCACATACTGTTGATGCTAATAGCTAGCTGTATTATAAAGCGGTTCAACAGCATTATTAGTTGCAGGTGGCTAGAATGTAGATGTATTGGTTTCTGCCTATGGGTCTGAATATATGTAAATATATAGATTTCACATGTGAGAGGGCAGCTAGTAGGTGGCACAATGAACAGAGTACCAGCCCTGGAATCAGGAGGATCTGAGTTCAAATCCGACCTCAGTCCCTTGTCACATTTGGGCAAGTCACTTAACCCTGACTGCCTCACATTCAGGTTCATATCCACTCATCCTGATCCATATCTTGCCATAGTACCCATAGGGTTCTGGAGGAGAAAATGAAGCTGGTGACTCAGCACAGTACCCCCTCACTCACTTGCTTGTCATGGCTTCATCTCCCTGGTGTCCTTTGAGACCAAAGGATAAGCAACAACTACAACTTCTGAGAGGACGTGGATGGGAGGGAGGAAACAAGCATTTATTAAACATCAACTCTTTACCAGTATACTAAAAACTTTCATTGGATACTCATACAACTGCCTGGAAGGGAAATATTACTATTATAATACCCATTTTACATATGAGGAAACTATATGCATGTATATATGTATAAATGTATATGCATATATATGCATGTATACTCACCCATAGGTATCAATATATACATATATCACAGACATACATGCACATGTATGTGGTTACATGCATACATATAACATATTTATGGAAGAGCTAAGGACCAGTGAAGAATTAGGAATTTTTATGTCTGGTACCCAGAGCTAGCAGCATAGTCTGCCTGGAAAGGTGAGACTAGTAGGGAAAGCTAGACAAAAAAAGAACTCCTCTTTTATTTTCCTATTTGAACTAATTATTCTGATGTTAAACTATTACTTCAGCCCTGCTATAGGGCTGAAAGCACTATCAGTGCCCTCTAGATTCAGCACTGTGGGGCAAAGTACCAGTTACTTCACCCAGTTATGACTGCATCGAACCTATTTAGCTTGATTGCTAAAAGTGTCACTTTTATTAAGGCTTCTGGTCTGAAAATGGATGAAATGTTTCCAAAAGAAGTGACATTATGAAGTAGTACTAAATCCCTTAGGGATATGGGTAGGGGTATATTCTAAATAAATTGGCTTCCTCCATTTTATGGAGATTATCAACCACATATTAAAGATGACAAAACTAAGCCAGAAATAGATTAATAGATTAATAGTTTACCTTCCCAACATAGCTTTAACAAATGGCCATCCAGTCTCTACTTAAGACACTCAAGAATCATGAGGCACTTATCACATAAGGCAGGAGGAAGTTCATTTTCTAGCTCTGATGACTAAAAGGTTATTTCTTATATTTTCATCAACTTACTGATCCCTATAGGGAGTAACTAATGCCTCCTCCATGGGACAATCCATCAAATTTATGAAGAGCCTTGATGTTTCCCCTAAGACACCAAGTTAAACTTCTTCAGTTCTTGTAGCCAGTCATCAAATGCCATAATTTCCAGTCCTCTCATAATCCTGGTCACCCTCCCCTGTCTTTAATCCAATTTGTCAATGTTCCTCCCAAAATGTCATACCCAGAACTGATCATAATATTCCAGATGTTGTTTGACTTGAGCAGAAAGATGGTTTCATTACACTTTAATATAGAAAATCAGTATTTAAAAAATCATCATCGTTGTTTTTGGCAAAGACTACTGAGTTAGACCTGTTAGTTCATCTGAGAAGATGCCTCCTAGTTTGGTATCCAGAAAGTTTCAGCCTTTTGCCTCATGGAAAGAGGGAGTGAATGATGAATGGATATTTCTTACCAAAGTGTTCCTAAGGCTGAAGCATCACACAAATCAGGAACATTTATGTGATTATAAAGAAGTGAGAAGAGCTCTTTCTGATCCTAAAGGAATAAATGAGTACAGAGTTGTCAATCATACTGAATTTCAAAAAATTCATATATGTGTGTATATATATATATATATATACCCATATTTATATATGTATGTTTGTATGTGTAAACACACACACACACACATACACCTTTAAAAAGCAAATTCTATGCAGCAGAAAATTTCAGTTTCATCTACAATCCTATTTTTTCTTTTCAGTTTGATTATTTGGGTTTGAAAATGATCATATTCATAGTAAAAAAAAAGTTTAACAAAATGATTTGGTTCAGACCCTTTCCTCTAGATAAATCAATGTCTAAACTTCACCCCACCATACACCTTAAGACACTTAATGATAGGTAGCTGTTCGTGTTAAAATAGGTTAGGGGAATGGAATGTAAATGACTTTTTTTAAAACATCAATTCATTAGGAAAACAGAGACAAGATACCTCTACTCATGCTTCTTGTGACAGAGAGCTCACTTCAGCATCTTTTGAGTCTTCATAGGGCTTTATGAGGTTTTTTGGATACTTCACATGAATAATAATCCATATTTATATAGTTCTTCATAACTTATTTTTAAGATCCACTCTTTCTTTGTGATTTCCTTCAAGATAGGCTGCAATCATGTATAAAAAATGACTATAAACTAATGAGATTGGATCTTTTAATAAGCAGATCAAAAATTCATCCATCCAAAAGAGTGTTTATTCTTTCAAAGTTGATGCCCTTGGAAGGTTAAACACTTTTGTCAGTGAATCTTCATTTAGTAAAAATGCTTTAGGCACTCCCTTTTGAAAACTGGGTACTGTGGTTCAGTGGTGATCTCAGACTAAGAAGTGCGTGACTTGATTTCATTTCCCACTGCCACCACTAATTATCCATCAGACAGGTTAATTTATAACTGAGCCTCTAGAAGACTGAGGACTCTTTCAGATGAATTGATGTTTTAATATTACTTTTAGCTCTATTTATCCATAATTCTAAGATTCTTTCAGGTCTTGTTTACTGTGTCCTCTATGCCTTCCAACTATAATCAATCCTTAAATAAGCATTTATTAAACACTTACTATATGAAGAAAAGCATAACACAATCCTTGCCTTCAAGAAGCTTACATTCTACCTAGGGAGGCAACACAATTAGAAGTTGATTAGAAGCTGTGCACTAGGGTTCCAAGGTCCCTTCTAATTCCAATGTTTTATTGTGGTACTTTGAACTATAGATAAGTTTTTTTTCTAAAGTTGAAAACCTAATAGTTGTCTTTTACTTCCTTTTTATAGTATGGAAACTCAGGAGGACCTCTAGTTAATCTGGTAAGTACATGACTGAAAGCTAATTTGAGATCAAAAGTCTCTCTGAATTTCCATGAATTTCCTATTAATGTGCTTGAACATGATTACCAAGAAGGAGCATAGTGGGAGAGCAAAAATGCAGGCAATCCATCAAGTGGATCATTAGTCTCTCCATAAAACAGGATTAAGTCTTCAATGTCAGAGAAAATTACTGCTAAGTGGAGAAACTCTAGGAGCTTTGGTTTAAAGCTGTTTCCAAGAAGTCTGTCTACGAGGCATTTTAGAATGCTGTTTGATTTCCCTTAGACTTCCATCTAAGGAGGGGTCTCACCCGGCTCTAATGTCACCCCTGTAACTTCAGGATGGAATACCCTGAGGACAGGACTCTGAGGATAGAAAACTTCTCTAGCTGTACTGTCTTTGACCTGCAGGTGATATAGTCTTGGCTGATCAGTTAGCCAGCATGGAAGGAATACCAAAGGTAGAAATGGAAGACTGGAAGGGGAACTCATTGTTGGAAAATTTCTTTTTTTCAAATATAGAAATGAATAAAGCATTTATTAACCTCTTCCTGTATGCAAAGCACTAAGGATCAGTGAAATAGTTCTGGTTCTCTAGGATTTACCTTCTAAAAAGGAGAGAGAACACATGGTTTCAAATGGAAAAATCCCATTGTCTTTAGGGTGCACCAGCTAAGAATATGGGAGTGCTTTGTCTCTAAAGTCACATTCAGTGCTAAAACCATTAATTTCTGATATTTAACCATCAGACAGTGTTAAGGACTTTAGCATCGTTAAGTTAAATTAAATCATTAAGAAGATCATTTCCTCTCTCTGAGTCACAGTTTCTAAATTTGTAAATAAGAGATTTGGACCAGGTGATCTCTGAAAAAAATTTCTGCTCTAATATTCTGTGATCTCTGTTCTAGCCCTGATAATTCTATATTCCAAAGCCTATTCCAGAATTCTATTGTTTTAAGTGGGTTGTGACATGGGTTATTCAGAATGGAGGAAGAAAAGGTATGAAAGCTTCCCACAATGAGATAGTAAGCAAACCACTTGACTCTGTGCCTCCATTTCTTTATCTCTAAAATGCACGTCTAAGGAAGACATTCCCTTTTTGACTTTCTTGCATGTCTAAAGTCTACTTTCACCCATTTAGAGGTGTTAGTCATGTTTGGGCTCATTCAATTCTTCCTTGAGTTTGTAGAGAATAAAATGGGAATTTGGGCATTACAAGTGAATCAGCTTTAAAAGGGATACTTTGGGGAAGCATTTTACAGTGACTAGAAACCTGGACTAACTTTATCTTTCTTTTTTTAAAGTTTTCAGGCAATGTGGCTTGCTTTATTTTCCTCTAGTGACCACTTATCCCACTCTCTTTGCACAGGATGGAGAAGTCATTGGAATAAACACATTAAAAGTTGCAGCTGGGATCTCTTTTGCTATTCCTTCAGATCGTATCACACGCTTCCTTACCGAGTCCTATGACAAGCAAAATAAAGGTAATGTCCCTGCCTGGAGACCTTAGAAAAAGCAACCCTCAGAAGATTGGAAAAACAAAAACAAAAAACAATTGTCCCTATAAAGTACCCACTTTCTCTGAAGAGTGAGGCTTCAGTTTTGGCCAGTTAACTTGGGGATGAAAACACAGGCTGGTACCTGAGAATAAAGCATGTGAACTAGCCCTGGACCAGGGACAAACCAGTGCCAAGTCCAACAGCTCTCTTCTCATGGAGAGCCAAAGCAGAAGAAAATATTTCTTAGGCTTGGATCAAAGCACTATGTTGTGAAGAAGTTGCTTGTCTTGTGTCTGCTACTAGCTTCATCCCTTATTTCCCAGAAGTTTTACAAAGAGTTGAGACACTAAGTGATTCATCCCCAACTTCTCCCTCTCTGACTTAATTGCCCCCTCACCCACCTTAATTCACACTCAGGTAGTTGTCAAAACCAACTTCTTTCTTCGTTGTCATTAAGTTTCATCTCTTAGCATCATAAGATTTAGAGCTAGGTAGGATCTCAGAGATTATCCAGTCTAGGAGCACTTAACCTGAGGAGAAGGGGAGGGGGTCTGTGAACTTGTTTATTTTTTTTAATATTTTGATAACTATTTAAATTACTTTCCTTTGTAATTCTAAATATTTTATATTATGTATTTTACTTCCAAAGGGATCTGTAGCTTAAAAGAGGATTCCTTGTCTACTCCAACACATTCATTTTATACAAAAGGAAAATGAATTCTGGAAAGGCAAGTGGCTTGCCCAATTTTACTTGGACAGTAAACAGTGGAGGAAGGAAAGAGAGGGTTAGAACTGAAATACAATCCTGTGTTCTTTCTTTTATAGCACACTCCTACCATCATTAGTTCCTGATTCAAATCTTCAATATCTTATGACTGCATATTTATAATCCCTTATTCACTGGTTTCAATATTTCCCTTTTTCCTATCAACAACAAAATCTTTTTCTTTCCTTCTACTGACAATAAGAAGGATCATTCTTTTAGTCCTCACTCTTCCTCTGCGTAACCTTGGTATGATCACCCCGACTTCCCTTGGTTACATCAGTTTCCTCATCTGCAAAATTCATGTTCTCTCTTCCCAATAGGTCTGTTGGGACAAACAATGAGACAGTGGATGCTAGAGAACTTGGAGGATTGCAGAACATTAGAGTAGTGGGAGGCATTATTGTTATGCCCTTTAATAAAATCAGTGGTGCGTTATAGTGTTCCATCTTGAATTCAAGTGTCTGGCTCTTTTCATACAGAACCATCTCTGTTCCCACTGTATTTCTCTTCTCCCCACTGAGATTTCATCTGCCGAACTGACTGCCTCTCTAATTTCAGCTGTTCTTGGGAAGATATGGATTTGAGGCATTTAACCTCTCTAAGCCTCAGTTTTCTCAACTGTAAATTGGGGATAATAATTCTTATCTTATAGATTGTTGTGAGGATCCAATGAAGTGATGTCTGTAATGGATTTCACAAACTTTAAAAGACCATCAACGCCAGTGATCATTATTTTTGTAGTCATTTTCCCATTGCCAATTCTCTGAAACTGCAGACCCAAATATTCCATCAGTGTCAAACTCTAGTTCAGATATCATCATAATAATCTAAGAAAGAGAAGACATCAAACATAATCTCTTTCCTCTCAATTCCAACCATCTAAGGACACTGAGTCGCATGTTGTCGCACAAGGTTTTCTTATGGTCATTATATTCAACTTCCATTTTGGTTTTTCTTATTCTCTATAAAAGCATCTGATCCAGAGGGGGCATGAACAGATCATTAACTCTCCTCCCAATCAGGAATCTCTTTTAAATGATCCCCAACAGGTATCTATCCAACATCTTCTTGAACACTCTAATTTACAGGGAGCTTACTACCTCACCTCACAAGTATCCTATTGCACTTTTGAATAACTTTTATTATTAAAAAGTTATTCTTTATATTGAACTAAAATGTATCCATTCCTCAGTATTGTCCTACCATTCCCATTTGTCTTATCCATTTGTCCCTCGTGACCCTCCCAAAATATGTAATCCTTCCATATAACAACCCTTCATGTCACTGAAGATAGCCATAATACCCTTATCTCTATCCCACCCAAATCATCTCTTCGCCAAGCTCACCATCCCCCATTCCTTGAATTAATTCTCATATGACCTGGTTTCTAGTCCTCTCATCAGCTGATTTTCCTCCACTGGTGACTCTTAACTTGTCAATGTCTTTTCAAAAACATGAACCTCCAAACCGAACATAGTTGCCCAGGAATGGTTTAAACAGAGAGAGAATAGAGGAACTATCTCTAGTACACTAGACTGACTCACACAATATGGATGGATGTCTATGTTTATGTTTAAGAAAATAAACTCTTAGGGACAGATCTGTCCTGTATTGTGTCTACACCTCACTAACCAATAAAAGAAATCCTCTAATTTCCTATAATTCTGCAGAAAATAGCCAAACTTTGTTAAGACATTTTCTATTTATCAAAAAGGATGCACAATTTGGTAGCTTCAAGTGATTCAAAGGTCTGTTATTTCTTCTAATAAAAGCATCATATAAGCCAAACTCTGTTAATTCAAAGTCCTTTTATCTCTTCATTTTAAAGAATCTCTAATAATTTTTCCATTTTTTTCTCAATCCTGGTGCAATGTATATAATTATATATATGAAGCTTTCATTGGTTGTTTACAGTTTGAATAATTTATGTCCCTTTTTAAAAATCCTTGGAGCCCCATGACTTGTATGGAAAATGATCAACAAAGGCAGCAGTCATTAGTGCATTACTCTGAGATGGGCTATGGATTCATTCCCTGCTGGTTCCTCTGGCTTCTCAGGTGTAACGTCTGGCCCTTGAAGTGGAAACAATTTGGTCATTTCAAAGCTCATGCCAGGGTTTTCAATTTTGGGGGCTTTGGGATGAATTCAATTTAACAAGACTGAAAAGACAATGTGGCAGGAGATTCATTGTTGGTGGAATAAAAAAATATTAAAAAGATCCTATTCTCATCCCTGCTCATTATGTAATTGCATATCACTTCATTTCATATTACCTCAGTTTACACATCTATAAAATGAAGTCTTTAGTCTCTATCATCTCTTGGAAACTCTTATAACTCTAAGAGTTCATAAATAGAGACTCACTTATTTTGGAAATTGGAAGAGAGACCAAATGGCATGAAATCTGTCCATAGGATGAGAAGAAGCTGAACCTGGACAAGCAAACATTCGGCCTCTACCCAAAAACCTCCAGGGATAGGGCAATTATTTTTTCCTAATAAGCAGCCAATCTACTTTTATACAAGTTTAATAGTTCAAAGTTGTTTTTTTCTTACCCTGAGTAAGAAATCTTCCTTTCTCTAACCATTACTCCCATTTCTGCCTTCTATGATTGGGCAAGATATTCAGTTAATAATCAGTGAATAAACATTTATTAAGAGTCTGCTATGACATAGACATTGTGTTAAGTAGATGGGCATTCAAAAAGAGGCAAAAGATAGTTCCTGCCTTCAAGAAGCTTATAATCTAATGGGAGAGACAACAAGCAAATATCTATATATACAAACTAAGCTATTATATTACATATTACATTCCTGAATTATTTTTTGAGCATCAGTTTTATCATCTATAAAAGGAGCATAGTAATCCTTAAACTGCCTACCTCATAGTACTATTGTATATGAAAAAAATTTATTATTATAAAGTTCTATGTAAATGTCAATGATTGTATTTTTGTTAATAATAATTCTTCAAACCTTCCAAAGAATTAACTGCCTTCTTGAGCTCCATTGAGGATATTTTTTTCTCCAATTTACAATTTACTTGATGGCAGTGAATCCATAAACTTTGTGAACCATGTGAAGAGTCAACCTACTCTAGTCCTTTTATAAGGTTCAAATTTGTGATAATTTCATCAGTGTAAGAAATTGTGGATAGGGTAAAATTCCCTCTACCAAGGTATATAAGCAATTTTACAGCAACTTCCATTTCTTAAGAATTTCCTGGGGGATCCTGAGACCTTCTGAGAGATCCTCAATAACCTCCCAAGAGGTGACTTGCCCCAAATGAGTCAGAAGCAGACTTACACCAAGGTCTTCCTGACTCAGCCCTGTGTCCACACTGCTTTTCATGTTGTGATTTAAATGCCTGAAAATGTACTTCCCAGTGGATCAGAAAATTTAGAGCTGGATAGAAGTTTATATGTAATCTAGTTCAACCCTTTCCCTTTCCTCCCCATGGTAATGATAAGGAAACCAAGACTAAAGGCAATGTCATTATTTGTCCAAGTTAACAAAGGCAGTAAGGAGAACTGGGATTCAAATCTGTCTTTTGATTCCAAATTTAATTCTCTTTTTCAAAAGGAGTTTTGTATATTACATTATTTTTAATACCTGCAGTTTAAGATTGGTCCCATTTTACATATGATTAACTGAGACCTAGAGAAGTGAATAACTCAGGGTCACATAGATAAGTATCAGGTCTCAAGTCTAGGTTTCCTTACTCAAATTTCAGCACCCAACAAGTCCACCATGCCAGTCTGCCTCCAGCCCACAATCAATGGGCATTAATGATTCACTTGTGCCATCCAAAGACCTATTAGCACTGCTTCAATCCAAACTAGAAATCTGAAGAACCTTGGAATGAAAACCTCATCAACTAGGCATCAACTGACTCCAGACAGGCTTTGTTGTAAGGTGACCATTCTCAATTAATGAGATGAGCCTGATTCTTTGAAAATGATAATCTGAATTGCAACTGCAGAGAAATATTGAGTAAATAGGACTTATTTGCAGGACAAATTACCAAGAGATTTAATTAGAAAACTCATTTCTATACTATGAATCCCTTTCCTAGAATTTATGCAATCACTGCTGAGCACAAAAGGATCTAATGAATATAGACTGAAGATTTTGTATACCTACCTACAGAAATCATAATACTCAAAAATTTACAGTGTTCAACATATAATACTTACTAAAGTAGGGAATTGTGAATAAACACGAATTTTCAAAGGACTTTCATACACATCATATCATTTCAAATTTACAACAAACCTGAGAGCCATGAAGGCTAGTTGCAATATTCCCATATTACAAAGAAGAGGAGAAGTGAGTAGAAGTGAATTGATTAGAGCAACATTTCTAGTGAAGATGACTAGCATATGACCCATTGGCTCCTGGGTCTCAATACCATACAATGAACTCATATTCAGTCATTTTCAATCATGTCTTGGGGTTTTTCTCAATAATTGTCCAATCATTTTACAGATGAGAACACCGAGGCAAACAGGTTAAGTGGCTTACTTAGGGTCACATGACTAGTTAATGTCTGAGTCCAGATTTGAATTTCCTGACTCCTGAACACTGTTCTGTCCACTGCTGGTACCCTTAATTAAGAGACTTTTCAACAATCAGAGAGGAAAAAAAAAGAGGATTACCTAGTTGATCAAAGGATCAACATTCCATTAACCTAAATGTCCTCTTTTCCCTAAGCACATTCTTTTTCTTTGTTTTTTTTTTTTTGTTTTTTACTATACTTTGGAAGTTGAACTAACTGGGATTCTACACCCCAGGTTAGCATGAACTTTTCCACACAGTTCTCACTTAGTGGGTTTTCATTTTCTTTTTTCACCATTCGATGCATTTATCAAATAATAGTGTATGTTGTAGCTATCCATCTATGTCTTAATCCCCTTCCAGACCATATACTCCTTAAGAGCAGAAGTTCTTTCTTTTTTTCAACCACCCTTCACTTAATCCATTCAAATGCACATGATGGCATCACCTTCTGATGTCATGATCATCTTCAAGAATGAAGGACAACAAAAATCTTTCCTTTCTAAATGTGTTATCATCTCCCTCTCCCAGTGCTCAGTCAATAGAGCTATAGGATCAGAGATTAGAGCTGGAAGGGATCTTAAAGGAAATCTTTTTCAACTACTTCATTTAATAGATGAGCAAACTGAGGCTTGCTGAGGCTAGTGGTTTGCTCAGAGTTGCACAGGCAGCAAAGTAGCAGAGTTGGCATTCAAATTCAGACCCTCTGATTCCCAAACCCAGTGTTTGTTATTCTTCTTACTCACTGGTTGCCAGAACTATGGGAGGGTATGAGAACTTAGCTACAAAAAATTTAAGGTGCCATTTACCCTTAAAAAATCTTACAAATGAACTGTAGATCTAGGAAAAAGTTCTGTCCACAGAGAACTGATTCATTAGCTAAATATGTGAGCAGCTGCATTGGTACATTTATTTCTTTAAGATGATGTGATTGAAATTTGTGCAAAACTACTCATCAGATCAACAAAGGGAAGGAGTGAGACCAATGAGTGGAAGATAGGAAGCACATTTTTTCTTCAATATAAGATGAAAATAAGCTGCCTTAATAAAGGGGACCCCAGAAGTCTTAGTGTAGTTTTAAACCATTAAATTATAAAGTTTATTACATTATTAAAAATAAATTTTTAAAGCTTAATAGCTTAACTGCTTAAAACCACTAAGATTTCTGGAACACCTTCTATATTTGGTGGTTGGATAACTATTTTATTATGAAAAAATAAAGCTCTGGGGCAACTAAGTGGTACAGTGGAGAGAGCACCAGCCCTGGAGTCAGGAGCACCTGGTTTCAAATCTGGCCTCAGACGCTTAATAATTACCTAGCTGTGTGGCCTTGGGCAAGCCACTTAACCTCATTGCCTAGCAAAAACTAAAAAAAAAACTATATGCCCAAATTGTGTCTTTAAAATAAATGGTAAATATAAGATTCAGTACATCAACAATTAGAGCATGAATCTCCAATCTTTTAGCTTTACTGCACTGCATCACTCAAAAAAACTTTTCAAGGGCCAAATATAGAATTTAATATTTGTTATCCCTGAATTAGAGCATAAATACTTGTCCCCTTCCTCTTTTTCCTAGAATTGAATGGGTCATCCCAAGCAGGTAGTGAATTCTTTATCCTTGGACTTGTTTGAGCAGTTGGGGTTGCCATATATAAGGAATTCTTTGGATGGAAGAATTTGGATGGAAGAATAGCCTGAATAATTTGTAGGACATTTTGTAACTTTACATTTCTATTTATTGAGAACCTGTGCCAATAATCTGGGAAATGGAGTGATTCAGAGATGACAAGAATATGATTTCTTATCCACACATAGCTTATAGTCTACCAGAAGCAGGACATGTACACAAGTAACCTAAAATATAATACAGATTGTGCCACAGTACTGTCATTAGGGAGCATCAGAAAAGTTGGGCTTAACAGGTGGGAAAAGATTCTCTTCAAGCATATGCTAAGTTCAAAAGTATATGCCTGGGGGCACCTAGGTGGTGCATTGGATAGAGCACCAGTCCTGGAGTCAGGAGTACCTGAGTTCAAATCTGGCCTCAGACACTTAATAGTTACCTAGCTGTGTGGTCTTGGGCAAGCCACTTAACCCCATTGCCTTGAAAAAACTAAAAAAAAAAGTATATGTCTGTTTGGACCTGCTATTATCTGTGATTTTATAGTAATATAGCTTGCACAATCCTCATTAAGACATCTTTTAAAAATCTTAACTCAGTGAGAGTAGTGTTTGAGGTTTATAATTGAAAAGTTTGCTCATATTCATTACCTCATTAAAGCATCATAACATCACTAGAGTTTAATAAACTTGCTCAAGGAAAGTCGATGGTGGAGTTCCCCATATCTTGGTCTAACATTCTTTCTATTGCATTACATTAGGTATAGGGTGCCCCAAAAGTCTTAGTATGGTTTAAAACAGTTAAGCTATAAAGCTTATTGAACTATTAAAAATAATTATAAAATTGCTGAAGTTTTAACAGCCTAACAACTTAAAACCTTAAGATTGAACACAGCCTATGATTTCTGAGGCACCCTCTATATTTGGTGGCTATATGACTATATAGCTAAATATATAATATAATATAATATATAATAAAATAGCTATATAGCTATTTTGTGATGCCCCAAAATAAAACCATATTGTCCACATTGTGTATTTAAAAATAAATGATAAATATAAATTTCAGTACATTGTTATATGGTTCTTTGTATTTTCCTAATCCCCAGTTCAGTTATATGGCTCAGTGAACAGAGTGGTAGGTCTGGAAGCAAAAAGACCTGAGTTCAAATTTGTTCTCAGACACTTTGTAGCTGTGTGACCCTGGACAAATCACTTTACCCAGTGGGGAAGGAAAATGGCAGTCTAGTATCTTTGCCAAGAAAACCCCCATGGACAGTATGATCCACAAGGTCACAAAGAGTCAGATATGACTGAACTATTGAACAACAGTCCCAAGCATTGGCTAGACGTGTGGTCAGTGCTCAATAAAGCTGGACTCCCAGAACGTTACATCTAGAAGTGACCTTAGAACAACAGAATCTCCAGAGTTGGCAGGAACTGTGGTCAGCTTACTTTATGCTGATTCAACGCAAAAGGAGGTCCAAGTAGCCATTTGTAGTTGTTGTTCAACTGTGTCCCATGCTTCATGACCCCACCTGGAGTTTGCTTGGCAAAGATACTGAAGTGATTGTCATTTCCTTCTTTATCCTACCTTTATAGTAACTTTAACAAAGATTCTGGGGCAACTAGATGGCATAGTGGACAGAGAAATGGCCTTAGAATCAGAAGGATGGGAGTTCAAATCCACACTCAGATACTTGCCACTTATGAGCTATATGACCTTGGGCAAGTCACTTAATGCTGATTGCCCCTCACTCAGGATCATCCAGTCACCCTGACTCATATCTGGCCCCTGGACCCAGATGCTCTGGAGGAGAAAGTAAGGCCGGTGACTTATCACAGCCCTCCCTTACTCAAATCCAATTCACGTGCTTGTCATAGCATCACCTCCCTGTTGTCATGGACTTCTTTGGAAATGAAGGGCAAACATTATTATTAACAAAGATTTCAGTGATTGGCTGAGGTGGCCCATTCACTGTTAATGGAACTTTTCCTTAAATTAAGTTAAAATCTGCTTCTCTGCAACTTTTCCTAGTTCTGCCTCCTGAGGTCAAATGGATCAGGTGTCATCCCTCTTTGACTTGGTAGTTCTTCAAATATGTGAAGACAGTTATTAAATGAAGAGCAAAGGATCCCTAGTCTCAGAGTTGAAAATGACCTCTGAGGCCATCTGGTCTACCCTCCCATTTTATAAATGAGGAAAAGAGATCCAGGAGGTTTATGTGACTTGTTCACAGTCTCCCATCATTAGTGAGCTTCTGAGGCAGAATTTGAACTGAGATTCTCTAACTCTAGAACCAAGGGTCTTCTTATTGTCTACCCTGAACCATATTACATACCCTATATTACATGAATTAGAGGCCAATTTCCTATTCAAACTATTTAGGGTACAAAGCAGAGATCATTTGGGGAGTGCTGTTGGGCTCATTATCTCAAAGTAAAAACTGAACCCCTAAAACTAACAGTATCCTACTATTTCTTTTCCAGATGTGAAAAAGCGCTTCATTGGCATACGGATGCGGACCATTACACCAGTGTAGGTGTCTGAGGGGGCTGGGGATCCCATAATATGTTAAGTACTGTTATATTTGTCTTTGTGTATTTTCCTCATAACTAATCCAACTCACGATGAAATCATAGCATGGTAGAAGGCCACACTTGGAAGGAACCTCAGAGGGCAGGTGGCTTGTCCAACCTGTTTGGTTTTCCTTCTATAGTTTCCAGCAAGGGGTCATTAAGCCTCTACTTGATGACCTCAAGCAAAAGAGAGTCCACTACTTCACAAGATAGTCTGTTCCATTGCTACACCACTCTTTTTATTAGAAGTCTTTTCTTACAATGTCCCTCTGCAACTTGTACCCATCTGTCCTAATTCTTTTATCTGGGGCCAAATAAAATAAGTCTATTCCGTGTTTTATAGAACAGACCTTCAGATCCTTGAAGGCAGAGATAAAAATCTCTCCTCCCTCCCTCCCACCTAAGACTCTTCTTTCCTCAAGCTAAACTTTACAAGTTACTCTTTGGCCACCTTGGTTCTTGTCCTCTGAATATATCCCTGCTAGTCAATGAATGAAAATGTTTTTAGCTAAATCATATCTGTCAAAACACACCAATGACATGTTATAAAAATGTATTATTGTTTATTATGGGAAATCAAGGTATCCTAGGAATGCCTTTCTCAAGGTAACTCCATGGGGGATAATTGTATCCTTATATACTCTGTCCCTAGAAACTTCATTCCAGTACAGACTCTTTGGATGATGGTATGCTAAGGCTGAACCCTTATGGTGATTTTGATATTCCTGAGATCTGATAAATAATATATTGAAGAGTTGGACTTAAAAGGTTCTAAGAGGGGGCAGCTAGGTGGCACAGTGGATAGAGCACTGGCCCTGGAGTCAGGAGGACCTGAGTTCAAATTCAGACTTAGACATTTAATAATTACCTATCTGTGTGACCTTCGTGTATTTCTAGCTCTTCATCTATAAACTTACAATCAGTATTATTTCAACCACAAAATTGTAAAGGTTCTGCATCAAATTTTTGCTCTAATAAAGTCTCAGGGATAAAAATATTTGTGGAAGCTAGATATTACTCTCTATCCAGTTTTTGACGTAAATCACTGTCTGACTGAGCTGTTAGTCAACATCATGACAACATTTAATGACCTTCCTTGGATACTGTACCATCATTGGCTATACAATAGCTTAGTTAGCCAATGATGGAGAGGACATGTCTATTTCTACTGATTCAAAACAAAAAAAGATGTTCAGGCAGTTACTTCTTACTGCTGTTCAGTGGTGTCCAACTCTTCATGACCCCATTTGAAATTTTCTTGGTAAAGATACTGGAGTGATTTGTTATTTCCCTCTCTTGCTCATTTTACATTTATGAGGAAACTGAGGCAAATAGTGTTATGAGGTTTTCCTTAGAGTCTAATAAGTGTCTAAGGTAAGATTTGAACTCAGGAATCTGAGTCTCCTGACACCTGGCCTAGCATTTTATCCATTGAATCACCTACCTGTCCTGCGTAACAAGGTTATAAAGAAACCTGACCTACAAACTATCTCTAGAATCCTTGTGTAGCTGCATAGTATCTCCTTCCATTTCTCATGTTAATGCTTCATATTTGTCCCCAAAATTATGGTTCTAGGTGATTATGGCTTTATAAAGCACTTGATTTGAATTTAGGAAGGAAGGAACTTATTCATGCATCTCCACTCTCATGCTGCCTTTAATGAAACCATCCATTCTTATATTTGCCCCTTAGAAATATTTTAGTGCCACTATGCTTTGTCCAGTCATCTACCATCACCAATCATGAAAAAAAAAATTTTAAATCAATTTAACTTGATTTCTCTGTTCTCTTCAAACCCAATTGATGTCCTTTGTACCACTCCCTGATCACAGCCTCCCCCCCCCCAAAGAAAAGGAAAGGATTTAGAACACTGTTGCCTGTGGCATTGTTCATCATAAAACAAAACCTTGAACAGAGTCTTAAAAAATTTCTTTGAATTGAATTTAATTCTGGGCTATTAGGGGAGTAAACATCTACTAAGAAAAGTCCTTAGGAAAAATATATTGATACAGCAGGTTCCAAGGACCTCCTACCCTATACTTTTATAGTTCTGCATTGATTAGAACCCTGGGGAAAACCTCCCTCATTACCACATGTACCACAGCTCTCACTAATTATTCTTTAGCTGTTCCTTTTATTTAATCTCATGGAATCCTAGAATGTTCAAAGGTGACCTTAGAAATTAGAACATCAGGGGCAGCTAGGTGGCACGGTGGATAAAGCACTGGCCTTGGAGTCAGGAGTACCTGGGTTCAAATCCGGTCTCAGACACTTAATAATTACCTAGCTGTGTGGCCTTGGGCAAGTCACTTAACCCCATTTGCCTTGCAAAAAAAAAACACCTAAAAAAAAAAGAAATTAGAACATCAGGGGGTAGCTAGGTGCTGCAATGGATAGAGCATCAACCCTGGAGTCATGAGGACCCCGAATTCAAAGAATAGAATGTCAGAGCTGGTAGGGATTTTAGAATAAAGTATGTCAGAGCTGGTAGAGAGCTTAGAACATTAAATGTCAGAACTGGAAATAGGGAGTGGGGAGGAAGAGTTTCTATACTATCCACTACATCCTTGTCACTTCACCTATTTGCCTGAGCAATCTAAGGCAAGTGCTTTGATTGTCTCTGAGACTCAGATTTCTCATGTGGACCTAAAGGTAAATAATGATAACAATTTTTTTAAAATCTCTTTTCAGTTTGGTGGAAGAACTGAAGGATAACAATCCCGATTTTCCGGATGTCAGCAGTGGAATTTATGTTCATGAGGTAGTCCCAAATTCACCATCCCAAAGGTGAGCAAGCAAGTATAGTTCTGAGTCCAAAAGACTTCATTCAGGCAGTTGGAAACTATTTAGATTTCTGCTTCTAATTTAACTTGTGTTTTGTAATTTTTCAAGATAAAGGGTGTTAGCGTTTTTTGTTTTTAACTATTCATGATAAACCAAAGAAAATGCGAAGTTAGGGCTAAGTTGTTTTACTTTGACCATGTGTTCCTCAGGAACAGAGAATTGCTGATCATTTGGAAGAAGCTGTATAGTATAATGAAAAGCATATTGATCTAGGAATTTAAAGGTTTGTGAGTCAGGGATCTGGAGTCATGTTTGAATTTCATCTCTACCATTTACTGGCCAAGTGACCCCACAAGTCTTAAGTTCACTGGGATTTAGTTCCTCATTTGGCACTAGGTTATTTCTAAGGCCTTTCCAGTTCTAACATCTTATGAACCTTCTGACCCAATTCAGGAGGGAGATATGTAAAAGGGGAAAAATATAAAATGAGACTTGCTCCATCTAGATTATGTAAGACCCTCAATTCCAAATAAAACAGTTTACATTTTGTCCTAGAGACAATGAGTAGCCACAAAAGTCTCCTGAGGAAAAAAAAATATGGTCATTAGAAAGGGTTGCTAGATATCTCAGTGGAAAGAGTGCCTGGCCTGGAATCAGGAAGACTCATCTCCCTGAATTTAAATATGGTCTCAGACTACTAGTTGTGTGACCCTGGCCAAGTCATTTAACCTTCTTTGTCTCCCTTTCCTTATCTGACAAATGAGCTGGAGAGAAAATGGCAAACCACTACAGTATCTCTGCCAAGAACACTCCAAATGGGGTCATGAAGAGTCAGGCGTGAGTGAAATGAATGAACAATACATTTTAAAAAGATGATTTCTGTGGTTATATGATGGATGAATTAGAGAAAGGAGAGGTTAGAAACAGAGAAATTAATTATGTTGTAAGCCAAAAGTGATGAAACTTGAATCAGGGTAATTATATGTAATATTTCCAATATTTTATCATCTGTGGTCCCTAGGCAGCAAAGAGTAGCAAAAGGCTATTATCAAATTCACCTTCTCTAAGTCCACTAAAATAAGAAAAAGTAACCCATGCCAGAGATAAAGACCTGACTTTAAGCTACTTGTGAATTGTAATTATATCCAATTGATCTCCTCTGCAGAGGTGGAATCAAAGATGGAGACATCATTGTGAAAGTAAATGGCCGACCCTTGAAGAACTCCAGTGAACTGCAGGAAGCTGTGATGAAGGAGTCGCCCCTACTACTTGAAGTTCGAAGAGGAAATGATGATTTGCTTTTTAATATTGAGCCTGAAGTGGTCATGTAGAGAAGGAGTCCCTAGGTGTTATTGTCATCTTCTTGGATTCTGGAATGTTGGCTACCTCTTTTTCAAACTAATCCTAATTTCTTGTTGACTAATGACAAGGTGGCCTAACATGTGTGAGCCTGAGCCATTTCTGTACAGGGACGACCCATTCTGATGTCACAGAATTAAAACGAAGGACCAAATTTTGCCTTTAGTGGAGCCCAAAATACCTCCTATTGGAGTTGCTCCAAAGAATGACAACCAAAGGCAAAATTGGACCCAGTGGTTCTGAAGTTAGTATTAGAGTATTTTAAAATTATCTGTAGTATTAGGAAAAGAGTAGAGAGTCTCAATATTTTCCTTGTACAGAAGCTTCTGAGTGTCACCCAAGAAAGGACTAGTCTCCAGGAATCCTATCACTGGTGTGGAGGCCATATTCATAAAGGGAGATCCCATCAGATTGGTTGAGATCCAAAGCTCTGTGTTGTAGCATGAAGCTCTTTGGATGGAAAGCTGTGCTTTTCATGTCCTCTTGAATGTGAAATCATATTTGGAAACACTTTGAGTTCAATATAGGGCTGTAAATGGAGAGATCTGTGGCAGAATTATAAACTTGTAGCGTTGATAGGAACCTTAGAGATGACTTAGTATGATGACCTCATTCCACAGATGAGGAAGCCAAGGCCCCAAGAGGGGATGACTTGCCTAAGGTCTCACAGCTAGTGGCAAAGCGGGGACCGGAACTTAGGTCACCTGACTCCTTATTGAATCCATTTGACACCACACAAACTCACCCTTCTCATGACTCTCAGAAGGAACAAATGTGGTAATTGGCTACAGCAGCTGACACCTAGGTCAAGCTGCTGGAAGAGAGTAAATGATTCTTATAGAATTAACACCATATATATGAAAAAATGCAGATGATGTGAAAAAATAACATGCCTTTTATTTTTACATTTTGGGTATAGATTAGTCTTACATTATATTGGCAGGCTTTACTGTAAAATGAATACTCAGTGTAGCTTGTACTGTATGTTTCTACTGTAAGAAAATATTAAAGTTTACAAGCAAATTGTTCGTACACCTGTGTCAGAAGCTTCATTTTTTTTCTGAACCTTTCAGCTCTTGGTGCCTTTCTTGTGGTTCTCTACTCAACACAATGCCATTCAAGGAGCTACCACTCAAAAAAGAATGCTACAGCACTTTGACTGCCTCCATTTTACATTGGCTTATTCCTTAAAAATAGATGAGTGATTTATAATAGACATATACTATGTCCTAAGAAGATAAGTCATAGAATATAGAAAGTCAGAGTTGACAAGGGCAACAGACTATAAAATAGAGGGTATAAGAGTTGAGAGAGGGAGCTTACAATTTAAAATGGCGAAGTGAGGAGGGGTCTCAGAACATAGAACATCAAAGTTGGGAGGGGTCTTAAAACATTGAACATAGTCATCGATATTAGAGTTGGAAAAGATCTTAAGATGACCATAACATGGGTTTTCTAAGAGACCATTAAACACTAAAACAGTTTAAACAATTAAAGAAACCTGAGGCATCCAAAAGAAGCAGTTTGTCTGATATCACACAATTAGAATTGTTTCAGGTCACCTAGCTCCTAGTGCAATGTACTTCTCATTATATAATGCTTTATTTCATTTAAGATTATGCTATATTATATTTGAATTTAAATTTATTTTTTAAACATTAGTAATTAGTAAGTAGATATGAAGTTTATGTACATAAACTTTAATAAAGAGTTTTAATTATAGAAAATTATAGAAAAAAAGACCAAATGGCTAAGCTATGTCATCCCAGTTCTTCATCCATGGGCAAACATTATGGAAATGAAAGAAGGTTTCTGAATTACCAATGTTAAGTGTATAAGAAAATAAATGCCTTCTCTAGGTTTCCTCAAGAAAATCCAAAACCTATTAGGAACCAGCAAATATCATCCAGTTTGATCTAATCAGTTAGTCAACAAAGATTCATTGAGAACCTACTATGTGTACTAAGTCCTGGGAATTCATAGAAAGATAATGTAATCCCTGCCCTTAAGGAGCTTACATTCTAATGGTAGAGATGACATGTCATGAGGAAGAAATCTGAGAAGGAAGGAATATGAAGGCTCTCTTGCAGAAAAGTTGGTACTAAAGACAAGTCTATTGAGAATGGGGCATGGTAGAAAAAGTTTGGAATGAAGCCAGGAAAGAAATACAGTCTTCTTGTTCAGAGTCTTTTGCTCAAATTAGGTTGACCAATGGGCAACACAAGTCAATCTAATCAATCATTAAGCATTCATTAAACACCTACTATATACCAGACTGTGTAAGCATTTATTGCCTATTATTGTATATGCAAGGTAATAATAATAATAATAATAATACTAATAATATGAATGAGCATTTATACAACTCTGAAGTTTGTAGAGTCCTTTACATATATAATTAACTCACTTGAGCCTCCCAATAATCTTGGGCAACAGGCACAATTATTATCCCATTTTTACACATGAACAAACTGAGCAAATAGAGATTAAGTGACTTCTGATAAATTTCTAAGCTGGATTCCCAATCAGGTTTTCTTGACTCCAAATATATTCTCTGTACAATATGTTGAGCAGAACAGGTGTTCTACTGAAGATATAAAAAGTCAAAAACATTTTCACTTACTGGCTATATATGACTCTTGCAAGTCACTTAAGCTCTATCTATCTCAGTTTCCTCATCTGTAAAATAGAAGTGTTCATTCTGCTGAGAGATACTGCACATAAAAAACCCCCAGTAAATATAAAGTAACAAAAAGATCATTTCAGAAGTTAGAGGGAAAGGGGATCTGTAAATGCTTTTAATGCAGAAATTATAAGAATTAGAATTTAATTAGAAATTATAAGAAGCAAATACAGAGCATCAAAAATAGCTGTTCAAACCATAGAAAGTATGCTACTTAATCTCAATATTAAAAGATTTAAAAATTGATATTTTAGTGACAGCAAAAAGGGAAACCTTATAAAAATGGTAGGTAGAAACTACTATTGTATATAATTGGAAAGCAAATAAAATATTTATAAAATTTTTAAAAAGGGTTTTGTACCAACAATAGATAAAAATAAAATAATTTTATATTGTTTGCCTCACCTTTGTCTTTTTGATAATGTCTTTTTTATGTTTCATAATGTGGCACATAATTACAGTATACAGGTACATGCAAATGATTTATAAATCTTTTTTAACTTATGGGATGTATTGTCCAAAAAAAATCACTTTAAAGTGCTTTTTCTATGGTCATACAACTAACAAGTGTTGGGGACCACCCCACTTTAAGAACAGTTGCTTCTTAACAGCTGTCTATATTGAGTTGAAATCTGTCTCTTAACAGATTATCCTCATTAATTCGAATCCCACTCTTCCCCCAATTCAAACAAGAGAGCAGTGGAAATGTGTTTTCAAATCTCAGGTTTCAAAGATAATGTTTGAGATGGTTATCTAGGAGTTAGCTTCAGGAAGTCAGCAATAACTAAGTTTAAATTCCACCTGGAGGTCCCTGGGCAAGTCACAATGTCTGTCTGGCTCAGTTTCTTCATTTATAAAATAGGAATAAAAACATTGCTTACTTCCCAGGTTGTTGTAAGGATTAAATGAGAAAACATAAAGTACATCATAAAATGTTGTATAAATGATAGCTGATTTTAAGTTTTGACATTTGGGGGTATAAGAGAAAGACTCACTAGAGCAAGAACATGATACGGACAAGCCATTCCTGCATGCCTTTGACCATGTCTTTCACCCTTTTCTCCATCAGCACACAGGACTTTGTGAATCCCTCAGGAGGCCACCTTCATAACATTGTAGGATAGAGGATGGCTTTGTGACCAAATGACCTTAAGACCAGAAAAAGGCACATGGAAGCAGTGGTTGGTGACTTAGTCCCCACTGCCTCTTGTCTGGGCGTTGCACCATCCACTGAGTTAGGGGATGCTCCTGCCACCCAAATCCCATCCAAATAGACTTGAAATGCCTAGAACCAAGCATTCCACCATGTGGAGCTCTAGGAGCATGTCAAATTAAAACCCTCATCTTGATGATAGCATTGAAGACCCTTCTCTGATTACCTGAACTGAGTTTGTCATAGGCACAAAGTAGCCAAAGGTCTCACCTCTTCATTGAGAGCTTTTCTCTCATATCTTATTTTGTTCATATCTTTTTTCCATATCTTATTTCATCACCAGTATGAGACCCTCAAACAGCAGGGATGTCTGGTTGGTTAGACAGGTTGCTATCAGAGAAAGGATAAGAATCAGGTCTTTTAATTCCAGAGCTGATGACCCTTCTGTTTCTTTAGTACCTGAAAGACTTATGATAAAGCTGGGGAAATTTTCATACGATCGATTTAAATCTAGGAGGTATAGGGGATGGCACTCTGGACTGGCACTCTGGACTCTACAACTCTTGGCAAGTCACTTATTCTCTGTCTGTCCCAGTTTTTCCATGTGGAAAGCAGGGATAATAGGATTGTCTACCTCTCAGAGTTTTTGTAAAGGTAATATTTATAAAAATATTTATAAACTTTGAAATGTTACAAAAATATTTGCATTTATTGAGTATTCTCTCTGCAGAAAATTGTACCAGATACCAATAAAGACAGAAAGATAAAGTTCTAAAAGATCATTTGTAAAAACAAAGCATACTTTTGTAAAACATCAAGATTATCATTACAAATCACATAGAATAGACAGAAGATGACTGGTGTAGCAAAATAGAAAGACTATTAACCAGAAGTCAGGGTACCTGGGTTCTGAATCTTCATGGGGCAATTCAGAAAGCAGGTCTGTATGTAGGATGATTCTGAGCTAAAGTTGAGAAAACCTTGCCTAGATAAAACTATGTTATTTGAGCTAAGAAACCTCAAGTAAGGTTCGAATATGTCTAAATATTACATTTGTATTGCTTTAAATTCAGCAACCAACTACTGACACTTACAACTTATTTGATGTTAGCCAGGTTACTAAACCAGTCTGGGCTCGAGTTCTTAACTGTAAAATAACAAGAATGATGATCTGAAAAGTCCAAGGTCCCTTCCAGCTCTAAAGTTAAGTATCTTCTGAACTTGGATCTGTACTCTCGTCAGAGTGAGTCTGCCTTCCACTTGTCCAGAGAGATTCCAGTCCTTCTGTCTCTTCTCCTGAGTGATATATGTGTCTTTCCATAAATTTTCCATTAAAGAACCAGTTAATACAAGTTTCATTCTTTTTAAAAAATATTTTAATATATGCCATTTTATCAATTTAATATCTAATATTAATAATTATTTCAATATTTAATATAATATTTCCTTTTATCTTTTTAAATATTTGCCCTAGTCTTCAATTTTATCCACTTGTTTTCTCTTACCCTCCAGGAGCAGTTCAATCTTCCTCATGGCATGCTTCCTTTTGACTTTTATGCTATTTTCCATATGCTTCCAGATACATATTCTAGTCTGAAAATACTGCTTACTGATCAGTGTTTGTTTTGAAAGAAAGGTCTCTTTCCTTTCAATAGAAAATTCAAATATTGTAGGAATGTGTACTAGTTCTTCTGGATAATCCTACTTTTTGCAATGTCTGCACTTTGAAGCTGTCACCAGGGTGAAGTCTAGTATTAAACTAGCCAAATTGCAGGCAATAGGAGATAAAAAAATGTGATATACAAATTCATAAGAGAAGGTCTTGCAAGCTCCAAAGGGAAAATTAAACAAAGGCTCAGGTAATACAAAGCAGGAGGCTTACTACTGAAGGTCAGGTTGGAGAGAGATCTCATCTGTTAGGAGCAATATGTGGGAGGAGAAGCATCTGGGGAGGCTTCAAGAAGTTGCTACCATTTGAGTTGGACTTTGAAAGACAAGGCAGGTTATTGAGAGGCAGAGAGAATAAGGAGGGCATTCCAGGCATGGGGTGTAGCTATAGAGACTAGACCTGAGGTATCATTGGTTCAGGGAACTTCTAAATAAGGAAACTTTCCTTATTAATTCGAGTTGTCATCTTCTCTGCAACTTAAAATGCAGGTGGATGGAGCACCCACACTAGGATCAGAGGAAGAGCTGAGTTCAGATCAAACCTCAGACTCTTGCTAGTTGAGTTACTCTGGGTAAAAAAATTAATTTTAGCAGTATAATAATTATTATATATTAATTTGCCACATAACTATAATTATGTATACCATGCTAGCATTTATACAATGCTTTACAATTTTCTAATTGCAATTCATAGATTAATCCTTTGATCCTCACAATGATCTTGGGAGATAGATAGTATTATGATCTCCTTTTCAGATGAGAAAACCGAATCTGAGAGACAGTAACAAACCCTGGGTCACAAAGCTGGTAAATGTTCAAAATAGGCTTTGAACTCAGGTCTTCCCAAGTTGGAGTCTGGAGTTCTAGCCTTGGTCACTTATCTATCTTAGAGAGTTGCCTAGAGCACTGACAAGTTAACTGACTTGACCAAGATCATTCACAAACAGTCTTGACCCTGAGGCCAGTTGATTATCAATGAAAAGTAAAACAGACCCACAATATATCAATTATTATGCTAGCTCCCATTGTGCAGATTGGGTTAGGAAGTGCCTTCTGAATGGAGAGGATGAGAAATGTATAAGAGTAGAAAAAAAGCAGAGTCAGAGAAGAAACTGGGAGCCATTGGGTAGAATGCACATGACTTATTCAGAAAGCCAAGAAAACAGTCCAATTTGCTCACATTATCTATGATAACTATGTTTGACAAGCCAAGAGCAAGCCCAATGACTTAGAACAAGCAATCAAGAAATCTTAATCCTACAATAATAACAAAAGCTTATGTTTAGTGGGAAGATGAATTACTATAGTTTACAAAGAATTTTGGGGCACCAGATTATAGAATCACTGAATATAAGGGTTGTTAGAGATTTCAAGAGCCATTAAAGTAATCATTGATAAGTGGTCCTATGGTCTCTGCTTGGTAATTGTACTTTTTTTGTAATATATAAGAAATTGTAATTTTTAGGTAACTAATTTTGGGGATGTTTAAGTCATTGTACTTTTTAGGAAATTTTTTTAACTTCCACTCATTAACCTTTGTTCTAACCCTTCTTCCACAAAGGTTTTCATTATAAACTTTTATTTTTATTATCTTTTTTTGAGAGACAATCAGAGTTAAATGACCTGTCCAGGATCACTAAGCTAGTAAGAGTCAAGTGTCTGAGGTAGGATTTGACCTTAGGTCCTCCTGACTCCAGGACCAGTGCTCTATCCATTGTACCACCTAACTGCCCAACACATAAGTTTTCAAATTTTAAAAAAAGCTATCATGTGCCCTCCCCCGCCCCCCAAGTCTTCTCCAGGCTAAATGTATACAATTTCTTCAGTTGGTCCCCATGTGACATGGATTCAAGGTCCTTTACCATTTTGGTTGCCCTGCTCTGGACTTTCTCTCTTTTATCAAAACTTTTGTTAAGCTGCATTACCTAGAATTGAAAACCACAGTCCAGATGAGTTCTGATAAGTGTAGAATATAATTGAACTATCACTTCCACATTCCTGAGAGCTATGCCTCTTTTAATGAAGTCCAAGATCATACTCAATTTTTTTGGCTGTCACAATATACTACTTGCTGTCCACTAAAATCCCAGATGCTTTTCATCAGTCTAATCAACTTGTATTGTAAAGCTGATTTTTTTGGTACCCAAACATAAGACTTCATGTTTATCCATGTTGGTTTTCACCTTATTAATTCAGCGTAATACTCTAAAACAACTCATTGACTTCTAGCATGGAGAGGTAAGGCTTCTGGGGAAAATGGGAAGACTGGGATAAATAGGTCAAAGCTTAAATGATGGATTTAGATAGAAAATGAAGGGGGAAAGAAAGAGGGAATATAAAGGATAAAACAGTTTATCTTTGTTTTTTTATTTTAAGTTTTAATTTTTTAAATTTTTTAAATTTTTAAATTTTCAATTTTTTTTAAATTTAAGGCAATAGGGTTAAGTGACTTACCCAAGGTTATACAGCTAGGCAAGTATTAAGTGTCTGAGGCCAAATTTGAATTCAGGTCCTCCTGACTCCAAAGCATGTGCTCTATTCATTGCACCACCTAGCTGCCCCCACAACTTATCTTTGATTAAAGGATTCAGCAGTGAAAGGAACAGGTCTAGGAGCCAGTAGATCTAAATTCCAGGCCAGTCAACAACATTTCCCAACTATGTGACTGTAAGTGAGTTGAGCCTCAGCTTCTTTGTCTATAAAATGGGAGCATCTCTCAGGATTATTTGGGTAGAAAACATTTTATAAAATTTAAAACACTGTAGAAATATTTGTTGATGTGATTACTATTAAGGAAGCTTGTGATGTATCCAACATCCTCTCTCTTTAGTCATGGGTGGGGGTGCTTCTAGATGAAGCAAGAATGGCTACATTCCACCTTCTGCTTTTCTAAATGGGCCAGAGGGAGGTTCAGTTTTCTTTTTCTTGTGTTCTGGGGAAAAACAAGCTCTTTGGAAAACTGGGGGCTGCCAAAAACCCAGCTTGTGCAACTCTCCTTGCTTCCTGAAGCAATGTTGGATTTGATGCACCCTGGCCCTGGTTCTTCCGGAACCTTAAAGAGAAACAGGACTTAGTGGCCACACCTCATTGGAAGCAACAGCTTTAGCCCCCCCCCCCCCCCCCAATTTGAGACTGTTCCATTTGACACACATTTAATAAAGAGATGAGAAAGTTGAACATAATGTCTCCCTGCCTCCTCAAGTGATATTAGAGCACCATATTCAGATTGAACCTTTGCCCATGCCATATTTTACCTTGAACTTTGCTTTTCTTGCCATAGTCTCTCCATGGAATGTAAACTCCATCAGGGAAGGGAGCTTATTTTCCATCTTCATATTCCCACTGTGCATCACATCCACTCTAATACCAAAAAAAAATCTGGGTACTGGAATACTACATGCTAGGTACTGGTGATATAAACATAGAGCCTTATTCTACTAATAATGTTCTTTGTTGTTATTTATCAAATATAGTGGGCAGCTTGCCTAGTACTTAAAGAGTTGGACCCAGAGATATCAAAGACCAAAGCTCAAATGCTGCCTTTCAGGGCTCTAAGCAACTCTCTAAAAATTATAATTTGTAAAGAAGATATTGGTTTCAATTGCTTGAGAGGTCACAGATCTCAAGTGGAATACTAGGGCCTGCCTGCACGAGGAGCTGATTATTAAATTTTCAGTATGAGTATTTACACTTTGGAAAATGGTAATTGCCACACATTAAGCCCTGATTTATTAGTTTCTTGATTTTCTAGACTTAAGATAGAGAGATGGAGAAAATTTCAATTATTCAGATTAAACTTAAAAACCTTCCATTTTTTTTCAGGAAGTTGGTTGTTAAACATTTACCAGCACATCATTGCCCACCTATTGAGGACAGAAACATCAAGCTGATATACTCTGAGCTGTGGAAATTTAAAAGGGGGGGGTGCCATTTGATGCCAATGCAGAAATTGTATACTATCACATGTGATAAATACCTTAGAAAAGAGTATAGGAAAATGCTATGTGAGGTCTCAAAAGTAAAGGAATCTGGGTGGCTAGGTGGTGCAGTGGATAAAGCACCGGCCCTGGAGTCAGGAGTACCTGGGTTCAAATCGGGTCTCAGACTCTTAATAATTACCTAGCTGTGTGGCCTTGGACAAGCCACTTAACCCCGTTTGCCTTGCAAAAACTTAAAAAAAAATAAAGGAATCCTTATCTCCTGGTTGGGGTGGGGTTATGGGGGGGGTACAGAATCGTCTTATCTGAACCACACACCAGATGAATGGATTTGAACATTCAGTTTCATCCAGAAGTTAGTTTTAATAGAGGAAAATTCTCCCCAAAATATCACTGATCAAAATTTAAAATGATGGAATTACTGTAGGATAGGGGAGAGAAATCTAGACTGGGAAGAGACTGGGATTCTAATCTTGGCTCTATACTTACTACAGGGATTGATGAGACTCAAGGTTCTTATCTAGAAACTGAAGGGTAGAATTAAGCAGATTTTAAATGTCCTTTACAGTTTGAATATCTTATTGGATTTCAGGGATGCCCTTGCTTCAACTCCCTGCTCTGCCTTACAGGCATCATCCCACAATCTTGCCAACCATCTACTTTTCTTTCCCTTCCCCCCTCCAAGTCTGGTTTATTATCTCCCCTACTCACTCTTCCTGTAACTATCCAAATCAAAATACATGCCCAATGTGTGATGTCTTCCCCTTAGAAAGTAAGCCTCATGAAGGCAGGAACTTTGTTGTTGTTGGGTTGGTTTTTTGTTTTTGGCATACTTAATGCTTAAACAGTTTCTTAGTAAATGCTTTCCCTTCATTCTTTCTTAGTAACCCTCTAGTTCAAATATTACTGTTTTAAAACTCTTTTCAGTTTTTATATTTTAAGGTCCCTCCCAGCTCTGAGTATATGATCCTATTAACCTGTGCAAACCTTGGCAAGTCATTTAACTTTTCTGAGTGTTTGCTAATATTTATCATGTGGAAATTAGATTAGGTGGATGCTGAAGTTCTTTCCAACTCAAAATTGTTGTTGCCTTTAGCCGTTTTTCAGTCATGTCTGACTCTCAGTGACCCTATTTGGGATTTTCTTGGCAAAAAAATATTGGAATGGTTTGCCATTTTCTTCTCCAGTTCATTTTACAGATGAGGGAAGTGAGGCAAAAGGGTTAAGTGACTTGCCAAGGGTCACACAACTACTAAATGTCCAAGGTCAAATTTGAACTCAAGTCTTCCTTATTCCAGGCACTCTATCTATGTTGTTCCCTAGATCAGGGATGTCCAACCTTACTTTAAACATTTTTTAATGAAACAATAGATAATCTATTTTGCTTTGCCATTTTAGTGAGATATTTGTGGTAGCTCATCTTCATTTACTAAAGAATTTAGTAAATCCACAGTCAACCACATAAAATCGCCCTGCGGGCCGCATTTTGAACAGCTCTGACCTAGATCAATGATGTTGAGTCAAAAATGACTTCTGTACTTTGAAAGAAGAGCTCAATTAACATTTTAATTAGGAAGAATGTCAAAGAGTATCTTAAAGAATAACAAAGCTCTTCATTTCTCCAATAGCTTTCATCCCAAAGGCTTGAGAAACTCTCTATAAAATATATTTCAACATATATCTCCAGAAAGTTTGCCAGTGACTTGTTCCAAGCCTCCAATGCCATGCTTGGCTAACCAATGTTGCCCAATGGCTAAGGACATAACTGAATCAGAACCACAGAAGTTCAAAATTGAACTCCAAAGGATTGGCATTCTCATGTAGCCTTCCACTTTTAACACTTTATTATTCTTTTCTCCAAAACTCTTAAATCTTTAAAAATTCATGAATGAAAAGAAAAAAGAAAAAAAAAAACTAGGTACCCTGAGGTTTATAAAGAGTTTTCCTTACTCACATGGGGTTTCAGAAAATAAACCTAGATTATTGGTAAAAAAAAAAAAAAGTTTTCTTCACAACATCCCTACAGGATAGATAATGTAAATCTTTTTTGTTCTCTTTTCACAGCTAAGGATTCAGCTAATAAGCATTGGAACAAAGAGTGAAACCCTAGTTTTATTAACATAGGCCCTACATTCTCTCCACTCTGCCAAATTTTTTTAATGAATACATTTTTTAAAGATGGAGTTTGTTTTTTTTCCTGGATTTCTAAGCCATGGCAGAAAGAATACTCAATTTAGCATCTGAGAACTTAGATTCAGACTCCACTCTGCCCTCCTCCCTTTAGACTGTAAGTTCCTTGAGAGCAGAGACTGTCTTTTGTCATTCTTTGTATCCACAACACTTAGTGTCTGACATATAACAGGTGTTTGATAAATGATGTTTAATAAATAGAAGAGGAAACTGAGGCATAGAGAAGCTCTTGGTTTTGTTTTTGGTCTCAGAATAAATAATAATAAATAATAAATAAATAATAAATAAATAATAAATAAAAACCAGGCATCGTGGGTTATTCTACTGTGTATACGTAGACTGAGATTAAGAGACAAATGGGATCTTATAAGTAGATGAGTACCTACTGTAATATTTTACAGGTTTGCCTCTCCAGGGATGGTATATCAGTAACCTGCTCAGCTAGCACCAATCACTGACAGTTCTAGGTTGGATCGGACCATATGGCAACACTGCTGACTCCTCCAAGCTGGGCAAGCTGAGTGTGAGCTCCAGAGCAGCATTAGTTTTATTTCCAGAAGGCCAGGGACACTTGTGAACACTCTGCTTTGTAAATAGTGACTGCTTCAAAACACTTTTGTATTGAATTCATAGCTTAGAGGACTTAGAACTAGAAAGAACTTTAGCGGTGATCTGATAACAGAATCCTAGAATTGGAAGGGACTTTAGAGACCATCAAGTCCAACTAATACTTGATAAAGACTGTGCTCTATAACCTAGCCAACAAGCGGCCATCTGACCTTTGCTTTAAAGCCTCTTCTGAGGGGGAACTTAAACTCTTTATAGCTACCATATAGTAGCTACCATATAGCTGCCATATAGAGAGTGCCTTCTGTGTGACAGACCCTATATGAAACACTTTAGAAATATTCTCTCGTTTCACCCTCACAGCAACCCTAGAGACAGGTACTATTATTGTCCCTATTTTACAGTTGAAGAAACTGAGGCAAATGGAGTTAAGTGACTTGCCCAGGGTCGCACAGCTTGTAAATGTCTGAGGCCAGATTTGACCTCATATCTTCCTGTCAAGTCCATTGTGCTCTAAAAAACACCTGCCTTCAAAAGCAGCCTTTGTCACTTTTCAATAGCTCTCATAGTAAGAAAATTTTCTTTTTTCAAGAACAAATCTAGCTTGTTTGTTTTTTTGACCATTGCTTCTATTGCACATCTGGAGTCAAGTAGAACAAGCTTTTGTTCCACTTCCATGTGGCAGTTTTTTCAGTGCTTGAATAGCTATTGGTGTCATTCCCAAATCTTTTCCTTTTCTTTACCGCTCTGACTCATATAGAGTCGCTAATCGAGATTCATCTCCCCCATTTTGTACTTGGGAAATAGATCTGTTGAATCCAAGTATATGACTTTAAATTCATCTCTATGAAAGTTTATCAGAACAGGCTTGAACAAAGTTCCAGCCTGTCAAGATGCTTTTTGGATCTGAAGTCTGTCATCCAACATTTTTGTTACCTTTTTTCCCACCATAGTTTTGTATTCTAAATAGAATTTATAAGTGTGTTGCCTATATCTTTATCCAGGTTATTAATAAAAATGTCAAACAGCTCAGGGAAAAACGGCAGCTTTCTGAGCATCCGCTACTGCCAAGGTGACATTGAAGTATCAAGAACTGGTTAAATGCATAGACCCAAGGATTACTCTGAATCCATGCAGTCAGTCAGTTCCAAAATTGAATAAACTGGACTATCATCTAACTTATATCCTTCCATCTCATCCATAAGAATAGAATGAGAGAGATGGCCAAATGCTTTGCTAAAATATTGGGAAAGTGTATAATATGCCATTCATTTATGGGTTGAGCTCCATCTATTAGCAGTAAAGGAAATGAGATTAGTTTGCTCTTGGTACAACCAGGCTGGCTCTTTATGATCACAGCTCTTAGATTTTCACTAATTATCTCTACTATTTTTCTAGGCATTATAGTCAAACTCATTGTCCTATTGCTTGTAGATCATCTCTTTCATTTTGTGATGAAGAAAGGGGAGAATTGTGAAATTTTCCTCTCTCCAGTCATATGCTACCTCTCCCACTTCCCATGATCTTTCAAAGTGACTCATCAATCAAGCCAGCTGGGTTTTTCAATACTCCAAGATACATTTGTCTGTGACCAGACACCTGAATCCACCCAGTGTATAAAGTGCTCTCTTACTGGCTCCCTACATATTTTACATAACACCTCTTTATTAGTCATGTTTAGGCTATCTTTTCCAATCCAGAGATCATTCTCCTTGGCAAAAAAATAAAAATGAATTTAGAGATAGAGTTAGGATTGGAGTTAAGAGTCTATAGATTAGAGTTAGGGGCCCAATTAGAGTTAGATCTGGGATTAGGATTAGCTTTCAATTAGAGATCTGGTTAAGGTTAGAGGTCCGGCTCTGTAATTTTATTGGAATAGAAGGAGACTTAGTACCAATTTCAGAATCTTCTGTACTTTATAGCCTTAGACAGACATCTAGAGCACCTATAGGCTGCATGATCTGCCTTGGAGCAGAGAAAAGAAGACGTCTATTGAATTTTACCTTTTTGCTAATGAGGAAACTCATCCTGGGTCACACAGATCTGAAGTGGCTGGGACAAATTCCAGTCCCTGACAGATTAAGTGTGATCAAAGCCACACAAAGAGTCGGCAGGATGTGGGACTAGGATTCAGGTTAAATTAACTGAATGATGACCCAAAAGGAAGAGACTCAGAGCCAGACACCACAAACAGACCTCGACCATTCCTCCTGACCTTCTCTTCTCCCTTGTAACTAGGGCTACTTGTTTGCTTGCTCCATTCTTCATCCTTTGGAGGTTAGTCTGATTCCAAACAAAGCTCTTTTCCCATGATCCAGTTCCCTCTCTTTTTTTAATAAATTGTAATTTCATTGTATTTTTCCAATTACATGTGAACATAGCTTTGCAACATTCATTCATTTGCCAATTTATGAGTTCCACATTTTTCTATCACCCTCCCTTCCCTTCCCCTCCCCAAGACAAAGATCAGTCTGGTAAAAATTGTACATGTACATTCATGTTTAAAATATTTCCATATTAGTCATGTTGGGAAAGAAGAATTAGAAGTAAGGAAAGGGAAAAAACCATGAGAAATAAAGGAAAAACATAAAATAAATTTTTTTAAAAGTGAATGTAGTATGCTTTGCTCCACATTCAAACTCCATAGTTTTTTTTTTTATCTCTGTGGATGACATTGTTTGTAGCATCCATCACAGTTGATCATGTCACAATGTTGTTAATATGTACCATGTTCACTTCATTTAGCACATGATCCAGTTCTCTCAAAGACTCTGGGGGCACTGTTTGTGATCAATTGACCCTTCAACTGTTCCTGGAATTGTTCTCCTGTGCTGAAACAGCAACTGGTGAAATCTAACCCAAGCTCACCGTGCATACTTATAACGTCATCTATTTCCATATCCCAAGAGCTCTAGCTCTCCCTATAATACTAACTCAACCAATGACTAAACACTGAAGATCTGTTATCATGCAAATTAACTCGGCTAGAATGCCAACTCTAGTTGGTGTAGTCATTTATCAGCCAGCCCTAAGATTACCTTTCTCTCTGGAGTGAACAGCTGTGGCAGCAGCTGTAAAGGGAACGAATAACTCCCCAAAGCAAAGGAACTGGCAAGAGCCTGTTGTGAAAGAAAATCTTCCCCAAGTCTGACTTAGCTGTTGTTCTTGACATTCACGTCTGGCAGAGTGAGTAAATAATTCCTTCAAAAGTCCCAGCCTTAATCCCTAAAGAGATAAGTAGAAACATAGCCATGATGACAAAACTGGAATGATTGGTCATCGTCAGTAAAGCAAACAAGTTTCACCATTTGGAAAGGGTCTGTATCAATTAGAATTGCTTTGTATAACACTTAGAGACTGGACGTCATCTTTATCCTGAAGAAGAAACTTCTCTATGCCAGTATCCTTTTTATGGCAAGAATTGATCAAAACAGATTTTAAATATATTTTAAATTTATTATATTTAAATATAATTATGGAATAAGGTGTCCTGTTATAGGAAGCTTTAAAGTAATAGAGTGATAAGTTTTTCTTTGTGATGACATCAGTAAGTATACATACATACATACATATATGGTTGTTGTGTGTGTATATATATCTACACTCATATAAAAATTATATATATATGTGCATATAATTTTCCTTCCAGCAATATTAGTATGGTAGAGTTCTGGTCACTTAGATTTGTAAGTAATTTACTCTAGTCACACTCCCATTTTATACATATCCATGATATTTCAGTGAAATTGTGGAAGTGGGCTGATATTATAAAATGATTAATATAAAAGACACATTTAGTTATTTCTAATAATATCTAAGTATGGATCTTAAAGATCATATGGTACAACACTAGCGTTAGCATTGATCGTTTTTTAAAGTTTTTTTGACTGTAAGTCTTAAAAAGATCATTGAATTATCTAGTATGCAGAGCATTCCATAATTATTATAAAGTTCTAACTTAAGAATGTTTTAGAACAACCTTAAAATCTTTGCATATTTTATATATTATGCACTATGGTTGTCTTTGAGCTTTTCTTTTATGTATAGGCTTTTGTATACTTTTTGAGAAATTCTAGGTTTGATGAAAGATGCTGTTCTTATGTGAAGTCAAATGATAATACAGCACCAACTGTATTCTTAATCTCTTTCGGAACTTCCAAGAAAATAAAGTCAATCCTTTGCATAAGGAAATCTGTAAATTGTTCATTAAAATCATGTACATGTTAAAAAAAAGACTTCCTTTGAAAAAACCAAGAGTGACCTTCCAAGACAAACCAAGAAACTATAAGGAAACAATTATAAAACACTTTTTATACAAATAAAAGCAGATCTAAACCATTGGAAAAACTTCAATTGCTCATGAGTAGGCAGAGCTAATATTTAAAAAATTACAATTATTCATTATTTATACAAACTATCAAAAATTATTTTATAAGAAACAGTAATTTTATAGGAATTCTATAGGAAAAATAGCATAATTTATACAGAGGAACAAAAGGTCAAGAATATCAAGAACATTAAAGAAAAAATAATACACAGAAAAAGAGGCTTAGCCATATCAGATCTAAAATTATTTTATAAAGCAGTTATTATCAAAACTATTTGGTCCTGGCTAAGAAATAGAGTGATGAAGCCATGGAATAGATTAGCTTCAAAAGAAATAGTAGTAAATGACTATAGTAATCTATTGTTCGATAAATTCAAAGATTGTGGGTTTTGGTCTAAGTACTCAGTATTTGACAAAAACTGCTGGGGAAACTGGAAAATAGTATGGTAGAAGCTAGGCAGAGACCCACATCTCACACCCTATCAATCAGGCCATGGGGTAGAACGATTCTGGTAAAGGCATGTGAGAAGGAAGTCTTGGAGAGCATCCCCCTCACTGCAACAAATGTGATTGTGCAACTCACTTTGCCAATGACTTGATGGCCACTCGGTGTGACTCTCTTTGATCTGGAAGGACTAGTAGTATACCAAAATAAGGTGAACTCACATCTTACGTAGTGATTACTTTCTAGAGTCAGCACATAAGAAGAAACTCTTATGTAGTCAAAATTATTCTTAAAAATCCCTTAAGCTGCCTAAAATAAAACACAGTATCTTTCAACAGTTATAAGCAGAAAGAGGAGAGTCTTTATTAACGAATACATCTTATAATAGAAGATGGATCTGAAATGGTTGCTATGGAAATAATTGAAAGGATATTTTATTTTTTCCCCCTCCACCCAGCTATTGATTCAGAGAGAGGCAGAAACCAGACTGTCTACTCAACTAGAAGAAAGGAAAAAAAAACTGGTCAAGAGTTAGTTGTTAGAAAAATGTATTAGGGAAAATACTCTTGAAGTAATTACCCTTCATATAGAGATTTGAGGTCAGCAAAGCACGTTCGATATCTTAGCCCAAGCGCCTTGCTCTAGTGGCAGAGAGCTAGAAGAATGCTGGATTTCAAATCCTGCCTCAATTACTAACTGTGTGATTCTGGATAAGTCATCTAACCTCTCTGAGTCTCAATTTGCTTTTCTGTAAAGTCAGGGGATTGGGTTTAATATCTTTAAATGTCCCTTCCAGTGCTAAATTTATAATTATGTGGTCAAAGTTCTGTAAAGGACTTTGATAAAGACATACAGCAGACTTCCTACCCTAAGTGTGATTATGGTGATCACATCATTGTTTCTTTTTCCTTTTTCTCCATGAGGCAAAAGGGGACACAAGGGAGTCAACAGGAGTGCAGCGGAGGCTTTCTAGCTGACCAGAAATGTTAAGAAGGCAAATGAAATCGTATCTCACATTAGTTCCACCAGCCTTAGCAGGATAAATACACTGTTTACGGGTACAGCAAAGCTGAGACTCTAATATCATTGCTATGGTAATCTGGCGAAAATGATGAATCCCTTCTCACAATTATTTGCTGCCTACATTCATTTTTGAAGTAAATGTTAAATTTCATTAGGGTTTAGTGAAAATAAAGATGCAATTTTTTTCCTATTCAATGTCATAGACCACCCACACACACACCCCTACAATCTGCCTGTATACCCCTTGAAATCTGTGGAAACCAAGTTTAAAATCCAGGGTCTTAAATCACTCTCTTAGCTGAGTTAGACACATATTACTAGAGGCATAACTAAGGGAAGAGAGAAGTGTGACTCTTATGGGTACACACTCTAATGGAGTATCAGGACTTCAAACTATTTGAATTGATTGATTATTAATTTCAATTAGGCTAGTAGTGGGTACTAGCCTAATCACTATTTTGATATATGATTCCACCTCTGTTCTTTTTATCCATCCTTTAGACTCAAATGAAAAGGTAACTTTCTTTTCTCAAGCTATGCCTTTCCTTCATGTCCTTTCTGACTCCTACATCTGCTTCTTTCTATCCTTTTCCCTCCAATGACCCCCCCCCCCATGACTAAGACTTGGGTTATAAATTATCTTTTGATGAATCCAAATCTATATCTTTAGTTGTTGCCTCTCATCTTTAATGTAAATCCATATTTCTAACTGTGTTCCAGCCATCTACACTTGTGTATTCTTTATTATTTCAAATTCAACATGCTTAGAATCTGGTCTCCTTATTTTCCCTCCATAAAACCAAATACCTTCCCAACTTGCTAGTCTGTAAGAGGGGACTGCCTCCCTTCTAGGTATCTGACATATAGTAGGAGCTTAATAAATATTTTTTGTCTGGCTGCCCCAGACTCAAGCTTTAGAGTCATCTTGAACTCTCCTTCCTTCACCCCCCATATACAGCCAATCACCAAATTTTTACTTTGGAATGCCTCTTTTATGTGTTTTTTCCTTCTTTCTATCACTTCCCTAGTCTGTGTCACTTATCATTTCATACCTGCATTCCCACATCCTGTTAACTGATATCCAAACTCACCCCCACCAGCTCCTCCATTTGCATTGCCACTTGACACTTTTCCTTGATGTGGGAGCAATAGAGGGCAAGTGTATGAGTGTTCAGAAAGAACCCTCATCTCTAGTACAAGGACTGCTTATCCACCTTTGGTGCTTACCTGACTCATTCAACTCTCACCTGTGGCTCCAAGAAACTGTAACGTGTGCAGCGGCCATGCCCTAGTAAAACTGTCATGGAAAGCAACTATACCAGGTTGAGGGGAGCCAACAGATCTCAAACTTGTCTTTGATTTATAGGAATTTCTACCCCCAAGCATGTAAAGACTTCCCAAAGTACAATGAGCAAATGATAGAAATTTGTTCCAAGTCAAAAACAATGGCTGAAGCAGGCACTAGTGCCAGGTGGCAAGGAAGGAAGGGTTAGAGTGGTCAGACTTCGAAGATACCAAGTCATCTACTGCATCCCAGGCCATCGCCACTTGACTTCACTTTTGTCTGACCAACTGAATTTCATTGTCTAGAAGAAAGAGTAAGAAACTTTATGTAACTCTGCTTCACTTAAAAACTATTCATGTACAAGTCAAGACATCACCTCGTGATGTCATTAATCATTTTCAGAAATGAAGGACAAACAACAATAAAAACAGAACTGGACTTTGGAGTCAGGAGGACTGTGCTCAATTCTAGTAACATCACTCGTTAATGCGTAACACAATATAGATACTTAATTTGTGTTTATTGTATCAAAGTGAAGTTTAATGTATTTATGGTTAAACAAGGTTCCTTTCTTCAGTTCAGTCATCTCATCTATAAAATAGAGATAATCCCATTTAAGAAATCTATCTCATAGCTCTGTTGTATAAAATGCTTTGTAGACTTATAAGTGATATAAAAATGACAGCTATTTCTTAATTTTTTTATTTTTCAGACAGCTATTATTAATAGTAGAACAGCTGGGGTGGCTAGGTGGTACAGTAGATAGAGCACTGGCCCTGGAGTCAGGAGGACCTGAGTTCAAATAAAGCCTCAGACACTTAATAATTACCTAGCTGTGTGGCCTTGGGCAAGCCACTTAACCTCATTACCTTGACAAAAAAACAACAACTAAAAAAAATAGTAGAACATCTAGGTGATACAATGGCTCCAGCTGGGCCAGGAGTGAAAAAGATCTGAATCCACGTCCAGCCTTTTACACTTACTAGCTCTCTGACCCTGGGCAAGTCACTTAACTCTGTTTGCCTCATCTGTTAAATGAGCTGGAGAAGGAAATGGCAAACTACCCTAGTATCTTTGCCAAGAAAATCCCAAATGAGGTCACAAAGAGACAGACACTGCTGAAACTACTGAATAACAACAATTATTCAAGGTAATTTTAGTGACAATGATAGCTCATAGTTAAAGGAATAATCTCCATACGTGATCTGATTTGCTCCTCACAACGATCCTGCAAGTGTGGTTGGAATTATTAATCTCATTTTATGGATGAGGAAACTGAGGCCCAAATAATTTAATAATAAGCTAATGAATTCTATAAGAAATCGTAACTCATAAGGAAAACCCAAAGTATATAAATAAAAATCTGTCACTAATTGTATGTTAAAGAGGGAACAAGGGTCTGTGACATCTAAGATATTATATTTTTAGCTTTTTGTCATATAACAGAATATTCGATTGGATGAAATCCAAGTTGGCTGATGTCTTGGTAGTATTTTTGTTTTTAAAGTTTAATCAAGTCTAAAATTAGATTTGGATATGTCATGGGTTTTGCAATCCTTTTTTAAAAATTCATGTAGTGGAAGGCTTAAAAATTGTGATTTTGCACTCTTGCAGGTTCTGTGACATTCTATGTCCTAAAGCTTCATTTAGCTCTGACATTCTGTGGTCCATGTTCTAAGGTCCCTTACAGCTCCAACAATCTATGGTATAAAGTCCTTTCCAGATACAATGGCACACTATGTCTTAAGGCCCCCTGCAGCTCCAAAGATATTCTACATTCTAAGGTCCCTCCTAAATCGAACATTCTATATTCTGTATTCTAAGTCTCTTCCACTTCTGACATTCTGTGAGAATATTAAATACATACACTATTCCAAAGTCTTGGCTAGTTTCCTTCTTGCTGGAAACTTTCCCACTGGCTGCCACTGAAAAATTCATGCCAAATAAAGTTCCTAACCACTTTATTTGAACTCAACCTGCCCTCTTCCAGATCCTGATGAACAGTCACCTTGTCATGTTATTTATTTGGTCACTATTAGAGCAAAAGGATCAATCATGAACCAAGATGGCAGAAAGTTCCAACTATAGTGGATTTTTACTGGGGTGACCCACCCAGCCTGGTTCACTCCCTTCAGCACTCTAATTTTCACTCCATAAATAGCTGGTTTTTTGTTAGATCTGTGAAACTTACAGGCTCTGAGAGAAATGATTATATCCAAGTCACTTCATTATACTTATAAGTTTGCACTTCAAAGGTTATGCCTCCCAAGACAAGACTAACAGCTCAGCATAATCATAACATGAGCCAAAACCAGCATACATTGACCTCACCAAATTTACAATGGTAGGAAAGGGAAATGAAAGGAAAATCTCCATTGTTACAGTGGAGGCTTTAGTCTTTTAGAGTTAATACCAGCTGAAAGATGTACATGTTTATAATCTATATCATTATTTAGTATCTATAGATAATATACAAAATATGTTATATATATATATATATACATAGCTGAATTTATTATCTAATTTGCCCATCACAACAATCTAGGGAAGTAAATTCAACAGGAATTTTTATTTTTGTTTTAGGATAAGGAATCTGAGACCCAAGGAGAGTAATTAATAGGTTCAGGCAGCTATGTACAACTAGTAGGTGCAGTTACATGGCACAGTGGATAGAGTACCAGGTCTTGGGTCAGGGAAACTCATTTTCCTGAGTTCAAATCTGATCGCAGACACTTACTGACTTTGTGATCCTGGGCAAGTTACTTAACCCTCTTTGCCTCAGTTTCCTTATTTGTTAAATGATCTGGAGAAGAAAATGAAAAACCACTTTAGTATCTTAGCCAAGAAAACTTCAGATGGGATTACAAAAAATCAGATGCAATGAACAACATTATACAATTATTAAGCATCAGAAGTAGAATCCGAATTCGGGTCTCTCCTCCTAATCTAATACTTCACACTTTATCAGAGACTTTTTCTAGCTGAACATTAAGAATTGGAATTTGCTTCTATAGAGCTTTCAGGTTTACAGTATTCTTTGTTTTCTTCATAAGTACCTTGAGAGGCAGGTAATGAAATGACTATTATCCCTAATTTCCTGTTAGGAAACTGAGGTACACAGAGGAAAAATGACTTGTCCCAAGGTCACACAATTCAGCTCAATTTCAATAAGTATATATAATGCACAGTTGTTGAGTTGTAGCATCATCCAGGTGATTAGAACTGGATCAGAGAGTTCATAGGCCATAGAATTCAGTCTGGTCATTTTATAGATGAAAAACCATGAAGTCTAGAGAGTATTGGAGCTGCTATTGAAAACTATATCTCAACCCCAACACAAACTCCTACAAATTTCCTGATAGGAGAAGAGATCTGAGTATTCACATGCCTCCATTTCCCCCTCAGAAGATTATGAACTTCACGAACCGAGAGACTATGTTTCACAAATAATTTCTATCATGGGAGGATTCTAATAAAAAAAATAAAGGTTGATTTAACTGAACAGACATCCCATGTACAAATTGCTCCAGGAATCATCCTTAGTAATGAGGAAATCACACAAAAAAGAAAAAGAAAGTAGCCTATTCCATTATAGGACAGCTCTGAATCTAAGAAAAAGACATTTAAATAAAGTAAAATTTGAATCCTCATAGATTCCATGCATTGATTCACATTCTTTCTGGGATTAAAGAAAATGAATCTGATTTCTCTTTCATGTCCTTTCAATATCTGAAAACTGGTTTTGCTATTTTTCTCTGGGCTACCACCATTCAACAAAAGCTCTTCTCTGTCAGCTTTTGAGTTATCATTAACTTATTTCTCTCTTTCATCTCCCAGATACAGTCCACCAAGGTCCCAGGAATTCTACCTCTACAACATCTTTCAGATTCATCTCCTTCCAGGTTTTTACAAGTATTACTCTGGCATAGACCTAATTACCAGTGTTCTGGACTATTGCAATGATTCCTTAGCAAAGCTTCCAACATGTACTCTCCCCCTGATCTGCTTCTTACTTCATATCCACTTCCAGTCCCATAAAGAAAGGTAGGTAGATGGCCTAATAGAGAATTTAAAAAAAACTAGAGTTTCTTCCTCTGCCTTTCTAGCTGTGTAGGCCACAAAAAGTCAATTAACTTCTCTCAGTCTCAGTATCCTCATTTGTGAAATGGGTATAATAATAGTATTTATATAAAGAGTTGTGAGGATCACACAAGATAAACTATATTAAGTTCTTTGCAAACCTTGAAACTTTATATAAATGTTAGGGCTAGGGAATGAACCTGTACATTTCATTCATATAGAGAAGTACTGAATGAAGAAATTTCCTCTAAAAATGTAGATAGGCACCTTCTCTACAGTTTATAATCTTATAGAATAGTCTAGAGCCTGAGCACTATGAAATTAAATCAATATGTCAGAAGTGAGATTTGAATCCAGTACTTCCTGACTCACTCTCTACTCACTGTGCTACACTTCTCAAATGTGAACTGTAAGCTATCCTTAATGCTTTTAGATCTGTTAAATCCCTATTGTTTACTAAATAAATTCAATGCCATTAGTTTAGTGTTCCGGGCTCTCCACAATCTGGTGCCATCTAACTTTTCCAGTCTTATAATAATTTCTTCCACCTGCCTATTACCGTGGCCACACTGGACTACTCCAATTTGTGGTAAGAAGTGGGATTTCCCTATGAATACACCTTGTTCTCTCTCTGTCAGCTTTGGGTTTTTGTTCATTCTGCCCCCTAAGCCAAGATTCTCTCTCCTCCAATTCTTTCTTGAATTCTCATTCATCTTTTAGGGTTCCAGTTCAATGGTGCTCCTTCTATGAAATCTTTCCTGATTCTTCCCTTCCTCTCAGACTTCACACAACATTTTGTTTTTCCTTTTCTCTCTAATGCCCAAAGGATGTAATATTGTGTATGCTAGTCATCTATACTGCTTTCATATCCTTACTCAAACACAAAGGTCTTAGAGTTTAGAAACATAACTTTATCTAAACTTTGATTCTTGGAAATATATTTGCATTAAACTAAAATTTTTATCCCTTTAGTTTCCAAAGAAGCATCATTGTTGAGGCCCTTGTGTTATCAAAGGTTCTGTTTAAGCAGAATGACGTGGGACAAGAAAGCATGGGATTTGGAGTTAGAAGCTTTGAGTTCAAATTTCAGCTTTATTTCTTACTGTGAGACTTTGGAAAAGTTACCTAACCTCCTTTGACCTCAGTTTCTTCAGCTGTAAGATAATATAAGTAGACTAAGTGACCTCTATTCTTCTAATACAAGCAGTTTAGAATATAGCTTTATGCCCCCCTCATTTTCTGTGGTTGGATGCACACAAGAGGAACAAACATAGAGAGATATAAGGAAATCCATTCAAGTCACCATATTCCCCAGAGTCACATTGCTAAGTCAAACAAAAATCTAACCTGACTCTCCTTCCTGGCATCAAATTCCCTGTGCCAGTGTAGTGAATACTAGCCTAGAGACCTAAGCTTTTTCTTTTACATGCTACCCTCGTAACATCTGAGAGCAGGAGAGAGTCAATATTTAAAGCCAAAAAGCTGTTTCCCCAGTCTTGATTTCTGCAATTAAAACTCCAGTTTCTGTGATTATATCAGCAACAGTCAGAAAAACGGTGCATAACAAGGGATCTTCCATTAATCCAGACTACAATAGGACAGGGGAGTTTAAATATTTTTAGGACAGATGTAGAGTTCTACCTTGCAAATCCTTAGGTTCATAAATTCTGAGTGAACTAAATCAGGGGTTTGATTTCAGTTTGACTTTTGCAGAATTTTAAGTTATTGTTGGAACATTTGGGTGGTACATCTTTTAGATGACTGGGGATATGGGTCTAGAGCTCTTAGAATTACAGATAGGATTTAAAGGTCAAATGCATAGAGGCAGTGAGAAAGCCAAGAGAAAATGGAGAAAGGGAAGGAAGGAGGGAGGGTGGGGAGAGATAGAGGGAAGGGGAGAAGGCTGCCCAAGATAGGCAGGCCCTTAAAGAACACTCTAATCAAGCTATCTGAAAAAGAATGAGTAATCTTGAGTGAATTAGCAAGAAGAAAATGAAAAACCATTTTAGTATCTTTGCCAAGAAAACCTCAATTGGGTTCACAAAAAGTCAGACACAATGAATAACATTATACAATTAGTAAGTATCAGAAGTAGAATCTGATCTGGTCTCTCCTTCTAATCTAATACTTCACACTTTGTCAGGACTTTTTCTACATGCTTCTATAGAGCTTTCAGGTTTACTATGTGTTTTGTTTTCTTCATAAGTACCTTGAGAAGCAGGTAATGAAATGACTATTATCCCCAATTTACTGTTAAGAAACTGAAGTACACAGAGGAAAAATGACTTGTCCCAAGGTCACACAATTCAGCTCAATTTTTTAATCCATAAATCCAAGCTCTATGTGGATTGGCTCCATGTGCCTATTATATGGGTTTTATGTTCTGGTGATATATTAACTTTCTCTACTGGGGGTGAGGGAGAAACATATTTCTTTCTTTTTTCTTTCTTCTTTCTTTCTTTCTTTCTTTCTTTCTTTCTTTCTTTCTTTCTTTCTTTCCATTTGCTTGAAAAAATTAACTACAAATTAAAAACAATTTACCTCAGCTACATGCAAAAGAAAAAACTCAAAATCTTGAATTTCAAATTCTCTCCCTTCTTCCCACCTACCTCCCCACATTGAGAGAGCAAGTTACTTGGTGTAGGTTAAAAATGCATAGCCATGAAATGCATTATAACAATAATCATGTTGTAAAAGTAAACATAATGCTCCACCCCACTAAGAAAGAGAAACCTCAAGTAAAATAAAGTGAGGAGAAAAAAGTGTGTTCAGTCTGTCTTCAGACACCATCATCTCTGTCTTTGGGATGGATAGCCTTCTTTATCATAAGTCCAGCAGAGAAATTGGAGACACAGATTTCTTAAAGGTAAATTTGGGAAGAACTTGAGGAGAATTTCACTTTGGTTGATGGATAATATGAGCCTGGAGTGACACAAAATTTCAGACTTGAAAGGCACCTAGAAGACCATCTGATCCTGCCTCAAACTATCTATCTTCTTTTCAACATTATAATCAATTGCCCAGACTGCGTGAAGACCTAGCACAGGGAACCCTACTGGATGGGACATCTACTTTTTGATTCTTGACCTGGACATGTCATAATATCAATAGAAAATTTTTTTCTAGGTAAGAATTTTCACAGTTATTAATTCTCCAACTGAATTCTGAGGCATGTCTGATTATATTACTGATTATACCACCGATTATACCAGTAGTACAGGGCACTAGAGTATAGGGCAAGTTAGGAGATGCCCTTTATATCAGTGGTTACAGCTCCAAGGGCTGGCTGAAACAGAGAATCTGAGAGCTATGTGGCTGTCTCCAAAATCATCCCATGGCCAGGGAGCCATGAGTAAACCCTGTGTTGGGAGAAGGGAGTTGCACATAGACATGTCTGGGGTGCTCAGATAAAACATTGCCATTGACCAGAGGTTTGGCTGTTCTTCTAATTCTGTTCTCCCTTCAAAAGTTCTCTGTCACCCACATTAAAGAAATGTATGTGTATGTATCCAGGGTAGGAGACGTCAATTGGTCAAAACCGCAGACATTCTACAAATTACTTGGACTGGGCCATGCTAAATGTCAAAGAAGTCAAAGGGAGTTTTCCGACCCCAACCTTTTTTTAGTGTCATAAAGATAAATGAGCAAATATTCTATTAAAAAAGGATAAAATATATTTCATTAGCTAAAGAGACAGTATGAGGAGATTGACAAATCTGTAATCAGGCACTTGGAATGGACCATGGTGAATGTCATTGAAATCAAAAGGAGCTTTCCAACCCCAACTTTTTATAGTGTCATAAAAGACAATTGAATAAAAAATACTTTAAAGGAAGAGAAGAAGGCAGAGGAGAAGAAGAAGAAGAAGAGGCAAGAGAAGAGAAGGAAAAGAAGAAGAAAAGAAAGAAAATGAAAGAGAAAAGAGAAAGGGAGAAAGAAAGAAAGAAAGAGAGAGAGAAAGAAAAGAAAAGAAAAGAAAAGAAAAGAAAAGAAAAGAAAAGAAAAGAAAAGAAAAGAAAAGAAAAGAAAAGAAAAGAAAAGAAAAGAAAAGAAAAGAAAATGCTTTCCTAAGCTAAAGAGGCAACATGAGATCAACAAATGTAGATTCAGATGCTTGGGTTTTGGTCTTGACTCTGTTACCTATTATGGACACAATAGTGGACAAATCACTTCAGTAATGTCCTCATCTCTCAAAAATAGCAGTAATACTCAATGATCTCCATAATCCCTTATCATATTACTTCTTATGGTGCTAGGGAAGGGGCCTTAGTGACCGTTCAAGCCAATTCTCTCATTTTATCTGTGAAGAAACAGGCCTACAGAGAAATGGCTTGTTCACTCTCACATGGCAGTAAACAGTGGGGTCAAGATTTACACCCAAGTCCTCTGATTTCAAGTGGCCTATCCACTATTGGACATTTTCTTTCTTCATCATAATTTCAGAAATAAACAACCCTGAGGAAAGAAGATTTTCTCTCTGGCTGCCCTGAAATGCAGATATTTCTGCACAAGGGTTTTAAGAACTCTGGACTAGGAGGAAGGCAGAAAACCAGAGCTCATATCCTAATTAAAAGAGTAATTGTTTAATCTGGGATGAATCATTTCATTTCTTTGAAACTCAGCTTTATTACCTGTAAAATGGGGATAATGACACCTACTTCACAAGGTTATCATGAAACACAAAGACAATAATCTAGGGTATCCTGGAAGTCTTAAGTCTTTTAAACTTTAATAGCAACAGCAGCAGCAAGAACAACAAGAACAATAATTAAACTACAAGGGTTAAGATTTGCAAACCACTTTTCAAATTTTAAAACTAGAAAAATGCTACCTGGAATTACACGGCAATTAGTTAGGAAGAACCAAGCTAGGTTAGACTCAAAGCTCTCATGAGAAAAAGACAACAACAATAAATGAATAAAATAAGATGGACCTATGAAGAGGCATGGTCGAGGTGAAAGAGCACCACATTTGGAGCTGAAGTGCTAATTTGCACGCCAGTTTTGTCATTTGGAAGCTCTGGGACCAATGGTCAAATTTCTTAGCCTAGAAGTAGTTTTCAGTCAATCAGTATATAACTAATCTATTTGTTATACTTTAAGTCCTTCCTGATATTAGTCTTTCAGTCAGATTTTCTTATATTCAATAACCTTTCAATGGAAGCAATGAAAACTTGGAAAATAGGATTGACAAATGGTCTACTCCCATCTCTACCTTTTAGGAGACTATTGAAACATCAAGGCCAAATGGAAGTGATCCTTCTCTTGTAACATTCATCACGTCCTACCTTCTATCATAGTTATTTGCATTTCTGTCTCCCTTACTTCTCCCACCCACCCCAATAGACTTTAAAATCCGTGAAAACAGGGATTGTATCTTAATTGTCTTTGCATCTCTCATGGTGAACACATAGTAGATACTCATTGATAAAAATAATAACCCATACTGTGAAGTGTTTTACATAGCATTTTATGTTCAATATCTCCTCAGATCCTCAGGCCAATTTGCTGAATTGATGAATTAATGGCTTCCATTACCACAGCTCTTTAAATTTTTTTGAAAAGTGCTTCTCTTTATAATAATCCTGGAGGAAGGTAATGCAAACAAATAGCATCCTCATTTTATAGATGATGAGGCTGAGGCTCTGTGAGAACAAATAAGATGGCCCTAGAGTGCTGATAGCTCATGAGGTGGAACTCATCAATTTTCTCTGGTTTTGGAATTCAATGAAAGTCCTGGTTAAATGATCAGGGAAGGGACTGACAGGATCAGAAGGGCAGATGAGTTTAACAGCAGACTCTTTTCAGGACTGGATGGGACCCAGCAACATTCTCACTAATGCTAGTTGTCACAAATCTCCTTCCTAGGAATGGCCTGGCCTCTCCAGTTGTAGTATGGAGATTCCAATGTTATCCAACAGGATCATTTAAGTGAAACGGGGCCTAGTTCTCATCTTTTCTGAATTTTATATTTGCAGAATTGAAGACTCAGGAGAAGTGTAAAGTTTTCCATAGACAGCTGAAGAAAAAGAGAGAATTGTTTCTCCAGCTGTGGTCCCCTTGCTCCCCTTCATTCATTTCAGATAAATAACAAAGTGGGCACTGTACAGAAAACCTAACTGCAAATGAGTAGAGTCAAAAGTACATTTTTAAATAGTCTACATGCTGATAAGTGATTATGAGAATACTTCGGTGATTGAATGAAATTATGGCATCAATCAAGATATTCCTTCTTTTGCTACAACAACAACAACCTATTCATATTATCTTATACGATATCAATGATAATGCCAATATCCATTGAAAGTCGACCCTTTGCACTAAGTATTTTTCTTCTCTGTCTTTTGACACTGTGATTACTAATATGGTCCTCAGGATGTCCATTTGCCACCCTTTGCTCTTATCATGTGGCTATTCTATCTCCATCTCTAAGTCTATATTTCCTGAGTGACATTTTTATGCCATTCCTTTTATGCATGCCATTGTTTGTTATATGCTGTGGGCTACTTAACATCCACCATACATCTGTCTCTTTGGGTTAGATGTAATTTTGATTCTTCAGAGATTATGTTGTTCCATGATTTGATGCCATATAATAAGATTAGAAGGAACTTAATATTAAAAAATGGTACAGTGGATAGAGCACCGGCCCTGGAGTCAGGAGGATCTGAGTTCAAATCCATCCTCAGACACTTAGTAATTACCTAGTTGTGAGACCTTGGGCAAGTCACTTAACCCCATTGCCTTGCAAAAACAAAAAAAAACCTATGTATTTTTTAATAATGTAGAGTCTTGGGATCATTGAAAGAGCAGTAACATTTTATAAATGCAAACAGCTTCTTCTTGCCTTTCTATTCAAATCTAGTTCCAACTTATTGTCCAAGATGAATGAACCACTTAATTAATGCAATGAACTGCTCATTTAATGGCATTCCCAAGTCTGAATCTAAGAAGTCAGACAGACTTCCCAGGTCACAAAACAGCAGCCCCAACCAGATTAAAGTGCAATTGGGAAATATTTAACAATATAAATAAAAATACAATAAAAATAGATAAAGTAGTTATTTGGTTTTCTAAGTCAATATGTGTCCTCATGTTCAATTCAATGCCTGCCATTTCTGTTTGAGTTTGAAACGACTGATCTGAATAAAAGGCTTGATTTTTTTAATGTAGATTGTTAGAACAATCTCTTTTGATTGGTAATGGATCTCTTTGAAAGTATAGGATGGGGCAGCTAAGTGGCACAGTGGAAAGAGCACCGACCCTGGAGCCAGGAGTACCTGAGTTCAAATCTGGCCTCAGACACTTCATAATCACCTAGCTGTGTGGTCTTGGGCAAACCACTTAACCCCATTGCCTTGCAAAAAAAAAAAACTTAAAAAAAAGAAAGTATAGGATATGGAATTCTAGTCTTTGATGAAATAAGCACAATTTTATCAGTTAGTAAGGATATTTGAAGGATTTCATTATCTGCAGGGATCTCACTTTGATGCCATCTATCATAGCATTCACTAAAAATAAAATAATGTGATAATGTGATAGCAAATACGTTACAATATAAAATGACATGATATGATAATGTAATATGATACAATGTGACAATATAAGATAAGACAATATTACAATATAACATAACAGGATATGGGACATATATAACATAATATGATACAACACAACATAATAGAATAGAACATAAATCACTTCAATTTACCTTGCCTCTAGACTTCCACATCTTTATTTCTAAAATGAGAGGATTTTACAAACTGATTTAGGTCCTTTTCAACTTAAATACCAATGACCCTTATGTGGTATGAGCTTACATTTTTTTAGGGTTTTTTGCAAGGCAATGGGGTTAAGTGGCTTCCCCAAGGCCACACAGCTAGGTGACTATGAAGTGTCTGAGGTCGCATTTGAACTCAGGTCCTCTTGACTCCAGGGCTGGTGCTCTACCTACTGTGCCACCTAGCTGCCCCTCCACTGTGCCACCTAGCTGCCCCTGAACTTACATTTTCAGAGGACTTTAAGGTTTACAAAATTATTGCAACTTAACAACCTTGTGTGATTCAGGTAGAAAAAACATTATTAATCCATTTTATACAGGAAGAAGCAGGTTCGATATCTCCCATCCATCAGCAGCTTTTTGGACCTTTAAATATTCAAGAAATATCAATCCCATTCAATGTCAAATAACAATCCCATCAAGAAATATCAATCCCATCCAATGTCTCAGTCATCGATTTCCTAAACAGATAGGGAGAGGTAAAGAGTTCTTTCTCAGACTTTCCCCTCAGAAAACCCTAGTACTCACTCCCTTCCTCCCATAGCAGCCCCTTTCTCCTGACAGACATTTAGGAGCAAGGGACAATCCTCTGAGACTTCCCAGAGAACAAGTTTAGTATTGGGAAAGACTAAAGTCTGAGGATTACATTGAGCATGTAAAGGGAGCCATGAGGATGGAAAAAGTACCAGTGGGGGGAAGAAAGGGTAACAAGGAGATGCTGGAGGTGGAAGGAATGTAAGCACCACCTCTCTACCTGCACTATTTTGCAGCCCTAGTTTAGACATTCCAATAACCTAGCTAATTCTGTTTCCAGAACTGCATAGTCTGACAGATGTATCCTCCCTCAGGAGGCAAACATTTTGCCAAGTGCTCTCATTATTAGATTTTCAGAATAAAATTTTAGAGCTTAAAGAAGGGGACTATGTATAATCTTACATACACATATGCACATAATCTTAGAACTTAAAACAAAGACTGATAGATCTGGAAGAGAACTTCAAGACTATCTAGTCTTACCTTCTCATTTTACAGGGGAAGGCAATGTGACTCAGAGGTATACAGTAATCTGCTCACAGTCACACAAGTTGCCTCCTGACTCCCAGTTCAGAATATTTTCTACTCTGATCCAGTGTTCTTTCTTTTCTTTCTTTCTTTCTTTCTTTTCTTCCTTCTTTTCTTTCCTTTCTTTCTTTCTTTCTTTCTTTCTTTCTTCCTTCTTTCTTTCTTTCTTTCCTTCCTTTCTTTCTTCCTTCCTTCCTTCCTTCCTTCCTTCCTTCCTTCCTTCCTTCCTTCCTTCCTTCCTTCTCTCTCTCTCTCTCTCTCTCTCTCTCTCTCTCTTTCTTTCTATTCAGATCCCCCTGACTTCAGGGCAGGTGCTCCTCTCAATTGACTTTTTTAAGACATTGTTGAGGAAAAGAGATAGAGATACTAGGGAACAGCTAGGCTTCTCTTTTTTTAGGGACATGATAGGAAGGGGGAGTTCACCTCAGATTGGAATCAGTCAAGGAATAAAAGCAAAAAGTAACTGTTGTGTTTCTTTTTTAACTAATTCTTCTTGATAGCTAAATGCTAAAATCATTTGTTTATTCACTGCTAGAGTGTAAGTGCTGATAGAATCCTATACATTTTAGCACCCTGAGCCAAAATCCCATTAGTTCATCCCAGTTATAACTCTCCTAGTCTCCTTCCCAAGCAAGCCAAGAGAATAATCACTGAATGCATTCTGCCTTAATTAAACTGAGATCTGATTAGCTTAAACCTAGCTTAAAAAGGCCAAGATTCTCCACTGCATCCAGGGTCATCTCCAGTTGTTTTGATCCATATGTAGTCATTGGATTCAAATGACTCCAGAGGAGGAAGTTGGTTGGTGACATTGCCACAACACTGCCTCACTTAAATCGGATTCACGTGCATATCATGGCATCATCTCTCACAAAGAGAAAAAAAGCACATCTGTCCAGAGAGAAATTGGGAGTTACCCCTTTACCACATGTACTCTCTAAATTCATACCCACTTTCCCTGAATTCAGTATGTACTTGTGGAAGGGTGTGTCCCAGAGTTTTAAAGGGATGTTTTTGTATCAACTTTTTCACATTGGAAAATAACCATTCCTAACTACTCTTTTCTAACTCTTCATTAATATTGTATACTGAATAGGGACTCATGAACAACAATATTAGAAAACTCCCCAATTCCTGGGAGTCATCCCTAGAACCTTGAGGGGAGGAGTTAGCCATTCTCTGTGTGCTCAAATCACTGCTTTTACTGGAAGTCTGGGGAACATAGCCCCAAAGAGAATATTGTAGTCATTGTTCTGTTGTTTGCAGTTGTGTGGCCCCATTTGGGATTTCCTTGGCAAAGACACTGGAGTGGTTTTCCATTTCCTTCTCTAGATCATTTCATAGATGAGGAAACTGAGTCAGTTAAGTGACTTGCCCAGGGTCATACAGCTAGTAAGTGTCTGAGGTCAAAATTGATGGCCTCAGAAGGATGAAGCTTCATGACTCCAGAACCAGTACTCGATCCATTGTACCCACCTAGTTGCCCCCCCAAGAAAGAGTATTTACATTTGTTCAAATGATTTATTCAACAATTCAATTTTTCAAATATTTATTAGCCATTTACTATGGGTGGGATTCTCCTTGCCCTCAAGGATCTTCTATTGTACTCAAGAAAGAAAAAAAAATTGTGAATCACAAGTAAAGATAAAATCTATACAAGGTTACATAATGTGATTTCCAGGAGAGAGAACTAGTGATCAGGGCAAGTAGGAGAAGTTTCATACAAGAAGAGATATCTAAGGAAGGACTTGGAAGGAAACAAGAAATTCTCAAAGACAGAAGTAAGCTTCTTAAGGACGAGAAATATGTATAGACTGTGCAGAATGTTAGAGTTAGGAGAAACTTGGAAGATATTTGAAGTTTTAACAAACTTGAAAATCTCTTAATTTTAAAGAAAAATTGAAACCCAGAGAAGGAAAGCGACTTACGTGACCAGTCATACAATTTAATATCAAAAAGGACTAAAATCCTTACTCCTGATTTCCAAACTGGAATTCTTGCCTTCCATAATAGGTGCTAAATATGTTTGTTAAATTGATGTAAACCAATGGGATTCCCATAGGTTATTGCATACAACATGTAGCTAACACATGACTGGAGCCCTCATTAAGTTCTATTTCTACTAAAAGATCAGACAAGAACCATAAATCAAAGAGCAAACTATTTCATTTGGAGCCAATAATAAGTAAAAAACAGGAAATGGTCAAGGACTGGAATCATTTCTATGGACCCTCCCCCCAATCCCACCCATGATAAAATTGGATACAAAGACATTCCCTAGTGGGAAAAAGTTTTGGACTCCTCCCTGAGAAAATTCCAAGAAAATTCCTGCTCTGAACTAGCAAGGATTGTGTTTCTAGTATTGTCTGCTCACTGGAAGATTCCTTGGGCCCTAATTCTCATGGCTTTGTCTGCTGATGCCTGGTTGAGCTTGCTGCTTCTCTCCTGCCTTTGTGGCATGGTTCAGGAATATTTTAATTTTTCCCTATCAACTCTGCCTTATTCACCATAGCAGCTATTTAGAACCTTCTTTTGTCTTCTCAGATTTCCTACCTCATTTTCACCTTCTTTCTCTCTGTAAAGGACTATACCTCATACTTTACCTGAGAAAATAGTCTACTTCAGTTTTCTCTTTTCTACTATTCTCTCCTTCAAATCTCCTTGAGATCATTTCCCATTCTTGGTCATTGTTTGCCTAAAAAGTGACCTTTTCCTTATCAAGGCCAACAAGAATGTCCAATTATATCCCAACAAAAAAAATACTTCTTTGGCCCCTGTCATACTCTAAAGTTATCATCTTATTTCTCTCTTACCTTTAATAGTTTCACAGTTAAATTTATGGAAAAGGCCATTTATAATCTGTTTCCAAGTCCTCTCAGTCTTCACATTGTTTCAATTTGAATCATGACTTCATCACCTACCTACAACTATTTTCTTATGAATGATCATTGTAAAATATGCTCACATCTTTCTTAACCTCATTGAAATATTTGACATCCTTCTATAGGTTATTCTTTAGAATTTTGTTATTCTGCTCTCTCTTGATTCTCTTCCTGACTAGCTAGCTATTCCTTCTTAGATTCCTTTGCTAATTCTTCATCCATGGCCTGACCCCTAACCATGAGTGTCCTAGAAATTTCTGTTCTGGACCCCCTTCTTTCTATATGTTTTTTTCCATGGTGATCACATCCAATCATCATCTTTATGAAGAGAGCTCTCATGTCTATATTTCCAGCCTTAGGATCTCTCCTGGATTCTAGCCTGTATTACCTCCTGACTATTGAATATCTTCAGACTCAGAGTTAGACACAACTCAACAAGGCCTAAGTAAAACTCTTTCTTTCTTTCCAAAGCCCTCCTCCTCCAAAATTCCTTATTTCTTTTGAGGGCACTGCTATCCTTCTAATCATCCAAGTTCACAACTTGGATGTCATCTTTAAAAAATTTATTTTATTGATGGTCTGATTCATATTTCACTGTTACTTCACGATGACTCTCCCCTTGGTCCCACATGGTTAGCACATCAAGGTTTTTAACATCCCCAGAAAGCACTGGAAATAAGAAAAGGGAGGAAACAAAGGATTAACATCTTTGTTTAGTATTTCTGCTGTCATAGTAAAGCCCATATTCTCACAGGGAATTTTGCATGCTTGTCCCTTCTTCCCTCTGCTAATGCAGGTAATGGAACCATACGTGGACATGAAGATCTCTTTCTTTGGCACAAACACATATCCACAGGACTAATGCCCACAGGAAAGCTGTGTTTGTTTCTTTTCCTTCCTTCAATAGTAATTTCATTTTTTACATTACTGAAGAATCCATTTTTAACAAAAGAAGATACATGAAACCATGTATCACTATTACATACAACTTGTTTTTTTTTTTTAAAATATATGTATAGGGGTGGCTAGGTGGCGCAGTGGATAAAGCGCCGGCCCTGTAGTCAGGAGTACCTGGGTTCAAATCCGATCTCAGACACTTAATAATTACTTAGCTGTGTGGCCTTGGGCAAGCCACTTAATCTCATTTGCCTTGCAAAAACCTAATATATATGTATAAAAAGGTCAGCAGTTGCTTTCAGTGCTTATTAATCTGTTTCCATTCCTTGGATCTTTTCAGTGCATTTCCACTTTCTTTATTCTTTTCCAATTAATAAGTGATTTTTTTCCTTCTTTTATTTTGAGACATTATTGAGCAAGAAGAAAAAAAACTTCATCTCAAACATGAAAAAAATCTATCCTAATTATAAAATGTTTCTTTTACAAAGACCCCCCAAAAAAATTAAAATGTAAAGCTCTGGGAAAGAATACTTCACCAGGTTGAGTAAGTTGTTTAATCTATCTTCCCAAATGTAGTTTAGCAAGTATAAGTTATAATAGCTCCCAATTTGTCTACAGTTTCCTCAGAAGTCACTGTTATCCCCTTCCTGCCCTCCTCTCCGTCCCCACCACTCACACCTTTCCTGTGCGGAACAGATATTCATAAAGTACCCTAAGAGAGCTAGATAACCTTCATGGAACTGTTCTTAACACCTTGCTCTACTGTTTATTTACTGCTTCATCCTAGGCAAATCACTCCCTGTCTCTGAATCATGGCTTTCCTGTTGTGGTTGTTATTATTATTTGTCCTTCATTTTTAAAGAGGGAAGTGATACCATGACAAGCAAGTGAATTATATGTAAGTGAGGGAGGGCTGTGCAAAGTCACTAGTATCACCTTCAACTCTGGAGTCATCTAGATCCAGATGGCCAGATATGGATTAGGAGAATGGGAGAGGATCCTGGATTCAGTGGTCTTTTTAAACTAAGGTCTTTAACAGATCTGTTTGACTAAGGCAACACCCATTCAGTGATTAAGGCTAGGTCATGATGTTTGTTCTTTGTATTCAAAGAGGACCATGTTGTCACATACATAGTGATCTGAATTAAGCATGATGTCTAATATAGTGCAGGGAGTGTTGTGCAGACATTCTTCTCATGCACCTTTTACAGAACCATTCTATCCCATGGGTTGATTTTGTAGGAAATAGGACTTCTGGTGAAGGTCTGAATGCTATGAAGATATGATTCCCTTCCTGCATCAGCAATGTCCCAATAACACTGGGCTAACACCAAGATGGTGATTTTTGGCAACGTCTTTTCAATATCATGGTATAGCTAACCTGTCTCAATGGTCTAATTGTCAATAAAGTGATTGAGTTGTTCTACTCAGCTCTACAACCATACTTCCCCAGAATACAAAAACTTTAGTTTCCCAGAAGCTGCCCAGTGGGTCATGGGAATAATGACCACCAGATCATAACAGGTGGAGTCTAGGCTATCTCCCTTAGTGCTCTGAATGACCTACTTCTGTGGACAGACCTGGTTGGTACTTTGGACTCTTACCTCCATAGGACAAAGCAGTTATTCTGGGAGAAATTGGTTTCAGAGCTCCCCACCACCACCACCCACCCCAGTTTCCTTCAGCCAAATACTTCAAGACACCTGGCTGAGGTGAGCTATTTCCCAGAGTATCAAAAGAGGCACTTTCTCCTCTGTTCTATCTCTCAGGTTCTTCGGCTTCCTTCAAGACTCAAATTAAATCCCTTCTGTAGAAAAAAGTCTTTTCCATTCACTCTAGCTGCTGGTACCCTCCCTTCTGAGATTACTCTACATGGCTGAATATATTCTGTAGGTACCTAGTTATTTCCATGTTTTCTCCTATTCTAATGTGCACTCCTTGAAGGCAGGGAACACATTTTTGCCTTTCTTTGTAAGTCTATCTTTTGGCACTCTGGCTGGCTTATCTGTCAGATAGACTGACTGAGATAGACCTGCCCCAGCTCTACTCCTAAATATGAATAATTTGGATGAGGACACAGCTATCAGGATTAGCAAATTCTTGAATGTCATGAAGTTGAGTAGATGAGTTAACATATTGACTGATAGAATAGACATCAACTGCCATTTTGACTCTTCTGAGACTTTGGTGACTTTGGGCGATCAATTGATATTATTAATGTCTAAAAAGTAAAGTTAAGGGATCAGGGAATTCCTTGGGATTACTGAAAATGGTATGCAGTATTCCTGATCCAAATCCGTCTTCCCCCACTATCCAGTTCCAGGTTCATCCTATTATTCACCTTCAGTACTTGTCAAAGATAGACATATAGATGGACTTTCAATGAACTGCCCATACAGCTGCAAATAATCATTGGGGCAATGCTCATTTTTCACAGAAGATGAAATGTAACAGGGATAAAAATAAAGTCTTATACTGAGATTTAAAAGAAAAAAAATCATTGTACAAAAGCAGGATGGGAAAGAGCTGGCTAGAAAATAGTATATGTGAATAGGAGATCTGTGGATTTGACCTGACCATAAGTTCAGTATTAACCAAGAGTGTTACATGGCTGCCTCAACAAACATCCCACTGCAATGAAATCCATCATCCAGTGAACTTGACCTTGGGTTCTTGAAGGCTTTACCAGTGGAATGTGAATTCTGGCAGGTTCAAACAAGCTGGAAGATATTCAAATTCAATCTTAGAAACAGAGTGCTTAGAGCTGTCCAAGGTTCAGTCTAAGTAAGCATGGAGTGTTCCTCACCACTAAGGTTCGTGATAAATTATTTGTCTACAACAACACTTAAACCAAATAAAAGGTTAAATGACCCTCGATCCTGTAAAGCTTCCTTCCCTATGTCTTCAGCATAGAAAGAATAACACTCCTCTCTGGTTTTCCAAGAAGAAAAGAGGGCAAAGGATGCTATAAATCATATAATTTTAAAAACCTTAATAAACACTCATCTGTAAGGAAGTGTGCTATTGTGGTTGGAGGCCCATCCTTAGAGCCAAAGAGACTTAGGTTCATGTTAAGCCTCTGACACACATTGGCTGGGTGATTCTGGGCAAACCATTTTACTTCTCAGGTCACTTATATTTCTGTTGCAAATTAATAGAATATATTTCTTGGGGTAAAAAATAAAGAATACAAGACATCCCTTCATTTCTCATTTGCTGATTTTGAAAAAAAAGTATTTGGCTTTGTGAGGTAAATTATAACCTTAAAGATTTCCCTTCAAGAAAATATTTTCATCTATTTATTTAGATTATACAAGATTGTCAGATACTACCACAAAGATAACTTCATTCAATGAGTTCATGACTTTTAATATTAAACAGAGTTTAAAACACCTTATCTAATTTGTTCACCATTCACCAATGTTCATCATTTGCTCACCATATTCTGAGCAGAGATCAAACAGAATAGAAATTCCCCATAAATGTGCAGTTCTTCAGTTACCAAAATTTTGCTGACTACCTACAGGAAATTCTCAATGAGAACCTTCACCATTCAAAAAAGAATGACTTAACAACCCATGTAAGAAATAACAAGATGAAAATTTATTTTCCAGACTATTACACATGCCTGAATGGGCAACCCATTGGTTTATTTTATTCTTATACATATTTCCAATGGGTATTATGTGTGAGCAATGAACTAGGTGCAGTATTAAAATGAAGACAAGATTGAAATATATTTTAAAAATATATTTTTAAGGATACCATGCTTCTCCCTTACACAAAACCCATTTGTTAACTCCAATATTTTGTAAATGATTCTATATAATTTAGAATTGTGTAATGCTACAATAACCAAAGAATCAAAATTAATTCTGACCTAATGGTCAGTAGAGAAATATATCCTGTGCATAAATGATTTTAATATTTTTCTAATTATGATTTTTACATAAAAAGTAGTGTTATAGGCATCACTGAGGACTAGAATGGTATTGGAAAAGGAAGTAGGTCAGTAGAGAAGGGGATAATAAATGAACCATCCTATAGTTCCACTATTTCTAAGAAATGCTAAGCTTACAGAATGTAAAGAGATGCACCAAAATAGCTTGAGGGGTTGGAATGATCCTCTTAGAAAGATTTAGAAAGGATATTGATTAATATAAGATAAGAAAATTTGATTTGGTTATAATCTTGAAGCAGGTCTTGTGAAACTCTGGGTTTGGTCAGACATCAAAGTGACTGAGGTCATCCATTGCTTTCTGGGCCGTTGCTAGTCATCCTGAATTTTATCTTGTCCCTGGACTTTAATAACTCTGGAAGACAGAGTGAGTCTGATAGCTTTATGTAACTATGTCTCATTTAGAAATAGTTCACGCACAAGTCATCATCCCTTGATATCATTTGGTCCTCTTTGAAAATGCAACATTAATAAGGTTATAATTTATATCAATGGAGGGAGTACTCATGTAAGTGAGATCATGGATCCATTAAAATATGTAACAAAAAAATCTAATGTGATCCTAGAGCACAAGAATAGAAGTTTGTGTCTAGATAAAGGAGGTAGTAGTCTTGCTATTTTTTTTTCTTTTCAGAAAACAACTGGAGAGAGGGTTTTGTTTTTTTCTTTTCCATTATGTGTTTGCTTGTTCATGTGCTCCCTGTGCAGTGTTGGGTGTTATGCTTTAATAACATTAATAGTAATAACTATCAATTAATTAATTAATTCTCACATTCATATAGCCCTTTAAGACTTACAAAGAATTTTCCTACAAGTGCACAAGTGGTAAATGCAATATTTTGTTGATGAGGAAATAGGCTCAGAAAGTGACTTATCCAAAATCACACAGATACTGAGCAACATAGCTAAAATACTAGTCCAAGAAAGTAATTGGTTCCTGGAGACTACCCAAGAGGAGAGTGACAGGACTAGAGTGGGACTGGAAATAATATCCTGTCCATATCAGCTGAGTTAGCAACTAGGGCTAAGAGAAGGAAAAAAATAATTGTTTTCAAATCCCTGAGGGACCGTTGTTCTGAGGGAGATTGAGGTTTCTGTCTCCAGGGTCCAGAGTTGAACTATTTTACTCTATCTGACTCTATCATTCACATTCAAAATAACATACAAGACCCTTTGCAATGAGGACTGAACATTGAATGTCCCCCCACCCTCACCCTATCCACACACACTTGCTGGGCAGGCCGAGTACAGATGGGGAGATGAGGTGGAAAAACTGACATACCTCCTTTGGACAAGAACAGCTTTCTCTGTTTTTGGTGTGCCTCTTTCTTGCCCATTGCCTTGGCCAAGGTCAGTAGGGGTGAGGTAGTGTCTGTGTTCAGAAGCCTGAGGCCGTCAGCTTGAGCAATGTTGGAGGCTGGGAGGGAAGGAGGCAAAGAAAAAAGTGAAGGCTCTAAACACATGGGTGGGGGTGGGGTAGGGTGGGGGAGACATCTGAGAGAGATCCCCTTCCTGCTTCAGTCAATAGTGGGCTTCTTTTGGCGCTGATTCCAAATACAAACCTTTTCCCAGAGAGAGATAAGAGTGTTTCTCCACAGAGTTTACCCAGAAAGTCGGAGAGGGAGAGGGAGGGGGAGGGGGAGAGGGAGAGGGAGCTAAAAAGAGAGACAAAGACAGAGAGTGACAGGGACAGTGACAGAGAGAGAGAAAGAGACAGAGAGACAGACACAAACACAAAAAGAGAGACAGAGACAGAGACACAGAGGCAGACAGAGACAGAGACAGTGAGACACAGAGAGACAGACACAGACACAAAAAAGAGAGACATAGACACAGAGACAAAAAGAGACAAAGAAAGAAGGAGCAGGAGGCTGAGAGGAAGAGGGGCAAAGAGAGAGGAGAGGAGGAAAGAGAGGGAGGAGGAGAGAAGAAAAAGAGAAGTGTGAGAGAGAAAGAGAAATATTAAGGATAATGGAAAGAGTACTACCTGGGAAATCTTGGCACTTTAATTTGGGTCCTAGATTTTATTAATTGGCTGTTTGATCTTGTTCAAGTCTCTTGGTTTCAGGTTCTTCATTTGAAAAATCAAGGGATTTAAATCCTATAGTATGATAAACTTGGGACAGAAACATATAAAAACACATAACTATATATGCATATATGTATACACATGCAAATAGGCATATACATGCATACACACATAACAACTGTTGGTGCTGTTATTTCATTTGTATTCTACTCTTTATGTTCCCATTTAAGATTTTCTTAGCAAGGATACTGGAGTGGTTTGCCATTACCTTCTCCACATATATATATATATATATATATATATGTATATGTATATACATATATATATATATATATCACCAGATTTTCATATAATTGGCTTCCTTTGTAATTCTTTATATTTTTTGTTTTATACATTTATAAATTATTCTAATTATTCTGAGAGAACATAGACTCCACCATGACACAAAAAAATTTAAGAACTCTAGGAATCCAGAGAAGTTTCCTTCCAAGGAAGGAAGTAGTTTCAAGAGCTAGCTCTGATCATCAAGAATTAAACTATGGAGAGGGACAGATATTGGGAACCCAGTTGAACAATTTGACCAGCAGATAACCTTGTACCCAAGAGGCATTATCTGAAGCCTCAGTGAAGAGAGAAAGTGTAACTAACTCTGTAACACCTGGAGTTACATGTTGCTTTTACTAAAAATATATCAACTACATAACATACTTCCTTGGTTCTATAAGTTTGAGCCCACTCTTGCTTTCCATGGAGGTTAAGTATATTTGTGGGAGAGTACAATTCAGGTTTATCTTGTTCTTACTATGCCATGTTAGTTAAAAAAAAACTTGACCAAGAGCAAATTATGTCATTGGTGTGATTGTTAGTAGCTCTTGAACTGTGCAGTATTGAGTTATGAAAACCCATAGGGTTAGCCCCAGAATGAGGGTGGCTTCTACTCTCTGAGGACCTAATCCTCAAGTATAAGGGTAAATTAAGTCCCTCAGAAGAGGTTTTATAATGGTTATTAAAAATTAAAAGATCTGAAAATTTCTGCTTGTAATAAAGATGTCACAACCCTTTCGGCAAAAACTTTACTACAGGAATCATCAGTCCCATTTTATACATCAGTCAATTAACTTTTATTAAGTGCCTACTAAGTCCTAGGCACTGAACAAGGGATACAAAAAGATTCAAAGTCCCTGCCCTCAAGCAGCTTTTGATCTATGGGCAATTTCTTCTGAGGAAACTGAGATTCAGAGAGGGTAGCATGATGGGTCTCAGGGAGGATAGTTGGTATATGTCAGAACCAGGATTCAAACTCATGTCTCAGGCTTTCACAGATTGTCTTTTCATTAAAATGGGTTTCCTTCCCTATATGAAGCCAGCAGTAGGGAGGTGTCTGTTTTCTGTGCCTGCTCACAGAGGGAGGTTCTGGCCCATCACCCAATTGGCATCTGCTTTGGAAAATGAAATGTGTCTGCCTCAAAAGTCAAATGGAATGAAATTAGAACACTGTGTCCATTTCACCAGGACATCTTGCCCCATCCTGGCTTAGGAGATCACCTAAAGTTACTCCCATGCTAAAAAGCCAGGAAGAAAAATAGAAGTCAGGTTCAGGAGCCAGATTTGGAGGAAGAACATCCAAAAAGGTCCTGTGTAGAGGACTTGCCCTGGGCCCAAGGAACCATTTCCTCACATTTGATTTCTGAATCAGGTGGTGATCACTGAAAGATAAACAAGTAGCCTCAAACTCTTTCCTAAGTTCCAGCCCCATATCTTCACCTGCTTGCTAAGAATCTGTAAATGTTCTGTTTGCCCCTTCTACTTGCATAAGGAATAGGATATTTAGAGCTAAAAGGGACCTTAGGGCCTTGAATTCAACCCCCCCTATTTATGAATGAGGAAACTGAGGCACAGAGTTTAAGTGATTAAGAGGTTAAGTTTCTTAACCTTCAGTATTGCAATAATTAATTCAGTCTTCTCAACATCACATCTATTTATACACTCCACTACCCACTTTCAAATCCTTATCACCTTTGGCTAGTACTACTACCAAATGCTCCTAAATTACTCTTTCCCCCTCAGTTCTTTCTACATCCAGTGCTTCTAGAGTGAATTTCCTCAAGTCTAGTCTGTTTACATTATCTTCCTACTCAATAAACTCCAATAAATAACCCTCATTCCCAGGCCCATTGGCATGTGACTCTCTCCTGAATACCCTCCACCCTCATGATGGGTGAAGCAGAATTGATGAGAGGTGAGGGCTTCAATTCTCAGCTGGTGCTCTTTAGTACTAACTCTTCAAGGCCAGTCCTCTGGACATATCAAACTTGGAGTCATTTTGGGTACTTCTGACTTCCTAGTTCCAGAGGTTAGATTGAAGAGAATAGTCCTCTTTTAGGATGCTGAAAAGACTCTAAGAAGACGAAAGACTTAGAAGTATCCATTATGTCCTTATGCTACTCTAGAGACTTTAGGGAGTTTCTCCTTGAACGAGATCAATGACAATCTCTCTTGGTTGAGTTGAGTCACATTTCTCACAGTGGGAGAGCTCCTTCACTCTGGATTGGCTGATATATATTCTTTTATATATACACACTGATTTCAGGGTATATGATGTCTTTAATTTCAGTTTTGATATGACTTTGGATAAATGGTTTCTTTGCTATTTTAAAGTTAGTATATAGTGGGAAAGGAGTCAAGGTTTGAATATAGAGCTTGGGATCCTCCTTTGAAAATAACAGAGTAATCAGAAGTTAATTTGCCTGTGTCCTCTAGACCAGGGTAACCTTTTTTTATTTTTTCTTTTTTTTTTTACTAAATGTTCTTTTTTAAATTTTATTTATTTATTTATTTTGAATTTTACAATTTTTCCCCAATCTCATTTCCCTCCACCCCACCCCCACAGAAGGCAGTCTGTTAGTCTTTACATTGTTTCCATGGTATGCATTGATCTAAGCTGAATGTGATGAGAGAAAAATCATATCCTTAAGGAAGAAAAATGAAGTATGAGATAGTAAAATTACATAATAAGATAACGGTTTTTTTAAATTAAAGGTAATAGTCTTTGGTCTTTGTTCAAACTTCACAATTCTCTGGATACAGATAGTATTCTCCATTGAAGATACCCCCAAATTGTGCCTGATTGTTGCACTGATAGAATGAGCAAGGCCATTAATATTGATCATCAACCCCATGTTGCTGTTAGGGTGTACAATGTTCTGGTTCTGGTCATCTTGCTCAGCATCAGTTCATTCAAATCCTTCCAGGTTTCCCTGAATTCCCATCCTTCTTGGATTTCTAAGGAACTTTTTTTCTACCGAGGCCCATTTGAATATTTATAATATCATTTAAAGGCTTTATTGGGTCAATCATTTAATTAATTCAATCTTAAAAAGCTACTTGGCAGCACCAGACCTATATGGCTCATGGGTTGATAACAATATTTAAGAGAGCAAACAGATATACTTCTAAGTCTGGCACCCCCTCTCTATCTGAAAAGAACAGAGTGACCTGGGTCCCAATCTTCTACTTACCCTACTGGCAACAATGCATCTCTTTTGGAGAAAGCTGGAGGGAGAAGACATTAAAATGACAGCCCTCGACACTGGAAGGACCCTATCAACTACTTATAGGGTATAGGGCCTTTTCTCTGCCTTACACTGCATTGATTTATTATATATCTAACACCAGATACAAGTCCTGTGTATGACTTTTAAAGTCTTTCATAGGGGCAGCTAGGTGGTGTAGTGGATAAAGCACCAGCCTTGGAGTCAGGGTTCAAATCCAGTCTCAGACACTTAATAATTACCTAGCTGTGTGGCCTTGGGCAAGCCACTTAACCCCATTTGCCTTGCAAAAAAAATAAATAAAGTCTTTCATAACTAGCCCAAATCAATTTTTCCAATCTTGTTATACTTTATCCTCGTTCCTGTACTCCATAATTAAGTCATACTGACTTTCTAGTTGTTCCTCACAAGATTCTTCATATTCAAGGTAGGATTTGAACTCAGATCTTTCTGATTCTGAGTCCAGTATTCTGTCCACTACATAAATATATAATGAAAAACGTTCCATCTACTAGTTATTCAATCAATTATCGATTATTTATTTATTGTGGGCAGCTAGATGGCACAGTGGATAGAGTATTGACCCTGAAATCAGGAGGACCTGAGGTCAAATCTGGCCTGAGACACTTACTAGTTGTGTGACATTGGGCAAGTCACTTAACCCTGGTTGCCTTGCATCCAGGGCCATCTCTAGTCATCCTGATTCTTATCTGGGCACTGGATCCAGATGGTTCCAGAGAAGAAAGTGAGGCTGGTGACTTAGCACAGGATCCCTTCACTCACATCCATTTCACATTCATGTCATGGCATCCCCTACTTAGGTCTTGGTCATGGTCTTAGAGAACCAAGGACAAATATCATGAAGCAAGCATTTTGCTTAGCATTTGGAATGCAAAGAAAGGTAAAAAATGATGGTCCCTATCTCAGGGAGCTCATACATCACTTGCTCTTTGATTTACAACTTAGGAGACTTTGAATTGGCAGAGACTTCTCAGAATTCTTCTCTTCTAACTCTTTCATTTTATAGATGAAGAAACTGAAGCCCAGAAAACTTCAGTGATATAATAAAGTTTATAATAATAACAGTGACAATTGCCAGTGTTTATAGAAGGGTTTAAGGGTGTTGTGAAAATTCAATAGGATAACGCTTGTAAAAATACTTTGTAAGTCTTAATGTACTATAAAAATGATAGGTATCATTATTATTGTTGTTGTTTAAGGTTCACAAAACACTTTACATGTTATTTCATTTGATCTTCACAACACCACGATGAGGAAGATGACAGCATTCCCATTTTATAGATAAGAGAAGAAACTGAGGCTGAGAGAAGTTAAATGATTTGCCTAGTAATTCCTTGGGGAAAGATTTGAACTCAGGTCTTCCTCATTCTAAGTAGTACACTACAATGGACCACATGGCTAGGATTTGATCCCAAGCTCTCTTGACAAGCATTCTTTCTAATCTACCATGATGACTCTCAGAGTATCAGTTTATTCAGCTGTAAAATGGGACATCTGTATTCCATATTTATTCAGAGATAAAAGTCACATTAGAGATACTATTCAGTCTAAACCCAACTTGAAGAGTATTTCCATGGGAGATGGACGGAATATAAATTTTAAAACCCATCTAGTCCTCTCCCTAGTGCTCTTTGTACTACACCACACCACACTGTCTCTCTGAGAAGTAGTCCTTGGCCCTTCCACATCTCCAGTAGCTAGCTTTGAGGACTGTACCAGGGGCCCCAGAATTCCTTGAAGCTATGCTGGAGAGGGGGAGGTGAGTTGACAGGCCATAATGAAAACCAGAGCTGTCCCCTTGGAGATTGTTTAGCTTTCCGGCAGCTGCTCCTTTAACAAAACACAAGAGAATTCTAAGGTCTAGGCCAACCCAGTCTCAGTTTGGACCCAATCCAGCTTCTGAGCAGGACTGATGACTATGGGACCCCTGGCTGTTCCCTGTAGATTGAAGATCATTAGATTGAGCGGCCTTCCTGCCTTCCAAGGGGGCTATCCCCTACCTCCAGGACCTGCTTCAGAGAGCTGCAGGTTACCAAAAGTTCTAATTGGCTCTTAATCCAGTTGTCAAGGTTACTAGGCCTGGAGCATGTCAAGGACAAGGAACTTATAAGGGAAGGCAGAGATGAAGCGGAGCACAGTTCAGCTCTCCCTGCATCCTTGTGCCAAGGCTAATATCCAAAGATTGTCAGGGGTCAGAGGAATCATAGTATTTGGAACTCAAAGTAAACTCCAAATATACAATATCAGGCCTGGAAGTGGGCTTAGAACATGTGGTTTCACAACTAGAAAGAAATTTCAAGGTTACCCAAAGTCCTACCTACTCATTTTACAAAAGGGAAAACTGAGGCTCAAAATGGTATGACTGCCTCGAGGTAATACAGGTAGAAAGAGAGAGCATTAGCATCTGAATCCAGGTCTGACTCTTAAACCAGTCCTCTTTCCACTGGCTCTCTTCAGGAAAAAAAGAGAGGAAGGATTTAAATCAAGCTCTTTTGACACCAAAGCCAGTCCTCCTTGCATTACCATGCATCCTTTAATAACTAAAACAGGAGAGTTAATCCTTGAACCCAGATATTCTTACTCTAAATCTAGTGCTCTTTAATAATGTCAAATAAAGCCCTCTCTGCCAACAGGACTTCCTCACTTTGCTTTCTTCTTGGTTCTTTCTGGAGATCTTGCTAAGATAATGTTAATGAATTTTCTGGTGGAGTTAAATTGGCTAGACCTATAACTGCAACAGAACTGGTTTTAAAAGGACCACCCAGAATAGTGATAACAGGGAGAATTGGGATCATCTGCTGAGAGCCCAGGGAAAAGATAGAGAATCGACCAGCCAGAAATTCAGGACATTTTCTCTACATGTAACTGATGTGTGATCTTCCACTTCTTCAGGATTCATGTATGAAAGAAATGGGAACTTTATTAGATTTCTAAGACTGCTTCCAAAGATTCCATCAACACATATCTATTAAGCACCTCCTACTGTACTGGTCCTGGCATCAGGCTAGGTATCTGGAAAACAAAAACAAAGAATGAAACTAATTCAAATGTGTCATTTTTCTCTTATGACAAGATTTTGGCCATCCACATAGGGGACAGAGCTTCAAGATATTTGGGAAGGGTGCCCACCCTGAAGGAAGAATGGACTGGCCTTGATTTTCAAACTCCCCTCTCTTCCCTGTGGACTTATGGGAGCAGGAGTCAGGAGAAAAGTCTGAGGCTTCCCCCATAAAGAGCAGAAGGAATATAGCCAGGAATTGCAGGCAGTCTTCCTGCCAATTCTGAAGAAAGAATTGGAGGCCACTAGAATTCTAATCCCTGGTTCAGTATCTGGGTATTTCTTATCTCTTCTAAAAGATGAGAAGCTCTGTGAAGGTAGGAACTGGGTCTCATTCTCTCTCCTTTGCTCCATTCCCGAGTCCAATGCAGGATTTAGAAAACAGGAGGGATTTTAGTCAGTCTATTGAATGAATGTGATGTGTATCCTGTATTAGGGTAGGTAGGTTGCACAGTAGATAGACTACCAGGCCTGCAGTTCAGAAGACCTAAATTTAAATCAGACTTCAGACACTTACTAGCTGCCTGACTCTAGGTCAGTCACTTAACTCCAATTGCCTCAGTTTCTGCTCTATGAAATAAGCTGGAAAAGGAAATGAAAAACCACTCCAGTATCTCTGTCAAGAAAACCCCTAATGGACCCATGAAGAGTCAGACAAAGCCAAAATAGCTGAACAACATCATCAACTGTTTTATAGCAGAGTAGTGATTGTCCTTATAAATGCCACCTACTCTAGAGATGCCAAGCACAGGGCTGGCCATCTTTAGTCCACAACACTCCTGATTGACATAGAACATAGATAATGTTCATATATGGTTTTCTAAGTCAATATGTAGCTCACAGAGATCCTTAGGAACAGTTTAGTGCCCTCAGTTTCTGTTTGCGATCGACATCACTTATCTACTTCATACAGAACTGTAAAAGCTCACATTTCACATCTTTGGCAAGACAATTCTGCAAGGTAGGGAGGGGGAAAGGATATTGATCCTATTACACAGGTGAGGAAACAGATACTAAGGAAAATTTAAATACCTTGCATATACTCCCAGAGTTATCAGGCCTTGGAGTAGATGTCCTTTGAAGACAAATACTGTGTTTTTTCCTCTTTCTTAATTACCGCAAATGTGGTTAAAAAAAAGCTAACCTGAAAGAGAAGCAAGAAGTTTGCCAGTGCCAGGCTTATCAAACCACCACCTCCTCTCAAACTCCCAATGAAGATAGAACAGGATCCTAAACACAACAGACCCAGGAATTATAGAGCCACCTCCAGAAAAGTTTTGCTTCCAGCTTCACCCCAACAATCATTAATGAGAGGAGCCATTCTTTAGGGAAAAGTTATCCATCATCATCCCCATCACCACCATAGAACACAAACTTACTGTCACTGAGGAACAGGTAATCCCCCAAATCTTTATAATAGCAATGTCTCCCAAAGCAACAACTCTGCTATTCGCTCGACTTCACAGCTTTTGGTCCAGATATCAGTTGTCAACTCTCTTTGAAGCCTCTGCCTTCTTTGAATCTATAGCTACTGAAAACCTGGAAAAGAAAGTTCTCACCACTAAAGTCCTTGACTCTGAAAAATGATCCAGTACATAAGGTTGATATGTTCAATTCATGCAAATGACATTAAAGAAAATATATCAACATCTGTTTGCCCAGCACTCTAAGGACCACTGGGCTTTTCCATCTGACTTGCAGTTAAAATTCCTTCTATCTGATGTCTCTCCCCCTAGAATGTGAGCTACTTGAGATCACAGTTAGTCCTTAAATGTTTGAGCATAGTAAACCCTTAATAAATATTTCAATCAATCATTCATTCATTCCTTCTATCATTTTTCTATCTAATTTTTATTAGGTTATAAATCACTGAGTTTTATGACAAAATAATAAGGTCTGTATCTCATCTATTGTCACACACCCCTCTCCTCACCCCATTATTATAGCTCCCTGTTACCTCCAGGATATGATAAAAATTTCTCTGGCTTTAAAACCCCTTTATAATGTGTCCCCCCTTCCCTTCACCTTTCCACTCCTCTGCAATCTGGTGACCTGGCCAAACAGGACATGCCAATCTTTCAACTCTGTGCACTACTACTGGTGGACCCCAACTCCCGGAGTTCACTCCCCCATCATCTCTGCCTCCTGGACTTTCTATCTTCCTTCAAATTTCAGTTAAAGTTCCACCTTCTATGAGAAGCCTTTCCCAGTTTTCTCTTAATCTTGGTGTTTGCTCTCTGAGATCACCTCTGATTTATCCTGTCTATATCCTATTTGTACTTAGTTACTTAGATATTGCCTCCCCCATTAGGTCATAGGTTCCTAGAGCCCAAGGACTGTGTTCACTTTTCTTGGAACATCAGTGATCCCCTCCACAACCCCATGTGGAAAGATAGAAGAATTCTTATTTTACAGATGAAGAAGAGGAGGCTAAGAGAGGGGGAAATAATTCACTCAGGGTCATGCAGGTAGTAAATGGAAGAAGCAGGGATCAAAATTCAAGGTTTCAGAAACTTCCCTGCCTCCTCAACACTTTTTCCTTCTAGCTGAACTATCTCTATTGCCTTTCCCACCTCCCCGCCGCCCCACCTTTCTGCTGACGCCATTGGAAGAACTGGAGCCAGCTTTGGCAAAGGGAAGTCTCCAGAGAACGTAACCTGGCTAATCTGGGTCATTTCAATGCTGCATACCCTTGGCTGACCCTCAGTCCATGTTGCTGATTCCCTTCACCCTACCTCTGCCGTCCAAAAACTTATTGGTACTGGCTTTGTTTCTAGCTGAATGTGCACGTTTCCTATCCATTACAGAGAGCCCTGACAGGAGGAGATTGAGGCCAAACCCCAGAGATGGAAGGTTTGTCATTAATAGCACCTATGGGACCAAACAGCTCTAGAAGAGGGGCTGGGAATAGAGAATGTATCTATCTGGACCACTTGGTTTCCATAATAATAGTCATAATAACAACCACTTCTCCTTATATATTACTGTGCATATGTATTTCTTTTGATCTTCACAACTATCAGGTAAATAGAATAAGTATTCTATCTCATTTTACAAATGAGAAAACTGAGGTTCAGGGAAGGAAAGTGACTTGTCCAAGAGTTGAAACTCAAACTCTAATCTCCTGACTTTAAATCCAATTTCGGAATCACTAAATCTCAGAGTTGGAAGGGGCCTGAAAGTTTCTCTTATTTAATTCTATACATCACCAAAAATCTTTTGCGAAATATACCCAACTAGATGGGATATCCCCACATGGGAAGGTCATGGAGATTTCTAATGATGGGAATCTCACTACCTCATGAAGCAGACTATTTTGGTTAACTCTATTCATTGGGTAATTTTTCTTATACTGGACAGAAAACTGCCCCTATTTCCATCACTGCTTACACTTATCCGTGTTTTGTCCTCTGAGGTTTCAAGGAGATAACATTGGGATGAAAAATTCTCCAAGGTGGAAGGGTTCTTAAAATTTTTATACTCCATATCTATTCCCATCTCACCCCTCAGAGTTATCTGGCTTCTCACTGAACTGAACTGAAATTGAACCTTCAGTCCCCTAAATAGATCTAGCATTTATATCTTTCTGAGGATAACAGTATATTGAAGAACAAATTAGGTAATGATGTAAAAGTGGTTTGTTAACTTAATTTAATTCAGTCTAAGAAACATTTATTATTACCTGTTCTGTGCTATGGATTCCTGTATTTCTTGAGGTGTAAATAGGCATGGGATTTATAATCTACTAAAGGGGATAGATCATGTGAATAAGTAGATACAGTGAAAATATGATGTGACAGGGGCAAAAGAAAGAGTTAGACAACAAAACTACAGATCGCAAGGTTCTCTGTAAATGTGAGCTGTGGATTGATGAATGTATAGGGACAGAAAGTGCTTTGTACAACTTTGGCACTCTATAAATATAAATTCACAGTAGTGGAAGGAGGAGGGGTAAGCTAATACTTTCACTACCTGCCATCTGGGAATATATGGAAGAAGGAGGTCTGTAAGCAGTCCCCTTATCCTCTAGCATTTGGATTTACAAAGAAACCTCTCAAAAACAGTCCTGAGAAGTTAGAGGGTATATTGTTTCTTAATCAAAATTGTAACTAAATCAAACTGTGCCAGAGACAAATTCATAAGATCATAGGTTTGGAGTTGGAAGAAGGCTTTAGGGGTCTACTGATGTTTAAAAATAAAAGAACTGAGACACAAAAAGCTAAATAACTTTTCTGTAGTGACACAACTGAAAAATGTCACAAGAAAGTTCTGAACAAACCACTTATTGATTCTTGTACAGCACTCTATTCACTATACCTTGAAGCCTCTGGCATATTCTTTTTTTCCCTCTCCTTGGAGAGGGTTTGTGGGAGGTTAAATATAACAGAGGACAGACAACCATACCACCATAAATGCAGTCACACCAAGAGGGACCATACCCCAGGTTGTCCTACAAGGATAGTTATACTCTATCATCTCTAGATTGCAAGACGATGTACAGGGAGAGATGTTACCTCAAGAAGGAAGTATGGAAGGGAAGTGGTAAGAAAGTGTTTTTCCATAAAGAAACACATCCCTTGAAAACTGGTGCTCTGTGACAAAACCCCATCTATCCAATACCAGTTTTAATTCTGTTACTGTCCATAACAAATAAACTGAGGCTCAGAGTTGATATGAAGTGTTCAAGGTCTCATGGATGGTTAAGAGGCAAGAGTAATCTATGAGGATTGCTTGAAAGAACTAGATTTTATTTAGCCTGAAAAAAGAAAAGATTAGATGTTAGCAAAAGGATATTAGCAATCTTCAAATATTTGAAGGGAGATCAAACTTGTTCTTTTTTGGCCCCAAAGAGCAGAAGCCATCAGCAAATTTATTTGGCATCAGAGTGTTCTGCTCAGGAGGTAATAGGTTTCCTCTCCTTGGAGGTCCTCAGACAGATGCTGGATGCTATTTGTCAGATATATTGTAGTGGAGATTCCTTTCAAGTATGAATTGGACTAGAATGGCTGCTAAGATCCCTTCCCATTCTCAAATTCTGTTATTCTACAATTCCAACTTTCTAAGCCATCATTTGGAAGCCTCCTCACCCCATAAAATCTGAATAATTGAGAAGGATTAACCAGGACCACAACCTAATGTCAGTCAGTGCCTTTGGGATTTATTATTATTATTTTTAAAGCATTTGAATTTACATTTGTTTTTACTGGCTATTCCTACTGCAATTGTTGAGGCAAACCCCATTGACATAGATGTAAAAGACCATCTACTCAAAGAGGAACCTTGGCCATGCCTCTTGCCTTCCTTCCAAAGAGAGTGGAGCTGGATCTTCAAAAAGGAAACTTTAAGAAAAGGAGAAAAAAAGAAGTGATAAGATCAGATAGTGTGCTTTTTATGCAGGTGGAATTATATCTAGGCTCCTGAAGTTCATCAAAATTAGATCTCCAAGCAGTTCTTCTGCCCATTAAAATCTCTGAACTAGCTGAAATGTGCAGTGATTGTGGCTTTTTTCCCATGTTCCAATGCCGACTGAGATTTTATATACATTCCTTCATCTCAGAAATATGACGGGCACATGGGCAGCCATTCCACCCCCCCCCCCCCGATATAGCATTCTACTCTACTAATAATTTAAAAGTCCATTAAGAATTCACATGAGGGGCAGCTAGGTGACACAGTGGGTAGAGCACTGGCCCTGGAGTCAGGAGTACCTGTTCATTAACCCCATTGCCTTGCAAAAACCTAAAAAATAAATTCACATGAACATTTCTCAGTTTCCCTTGATCCTGGTAATTTGGATGAATAGGATTGATTTTGTTGTTGTTGCTGTTGTTGAGTTATATATGTGAACTTAAGTCCATGGAATTTTATTGACAAAGATAATGGAGTGGTTTGTCATTTCCTTCTCCAAAGGCAGATAGAGGTTACGTGACTTACCCAAGATCATGCTGCTAAGAAGTTTCTGAAGTTGCATTTGAACTCAGGTTTTCCTGACTCCAAGTCTAACACTGTATCCACCATAGCATCTCACTGCCTTGAAGAGAGCTAATTACTTGTTTTTGAGAGACCCAGCCTCAGTTTCTTTGATTGTTAGATAGATAATAACAGAACTGTAGCAGGTGGGACTTTGTCAAGTATTTCTTTGGGACAGAATCTGTTTTATTTTCATCTTTGTTTCCTCAGCACCTAAGAGAGTGAGAGGTTGTTATATAGTAGGTGCTTCATAAATACTTGTTGAGGGGCAGCTAGGTGGTGGAGTCAGCCCTGAACTCAGGAGGACCTGAGTTCAAATCTGACCTCAGACACTTCATACTTACTAGTGGCATGACCCTAGGCTAACTTAACCCCAATTGCCTCACAAAATAAATAAATAAATAAAGTTAGCACTTGTTGAACTGAACTTAATTACTTGGCCAAAAATAAATTTCATTCTTTATAAAAATAAAAGAATGAAGATTCACCACCACTGGAATGTATTATAGGCACTAAAGACCTAATCAAGTCAAGGGGAGATGGGTTCAGAGAAATAGGAGAAAAGAAGGCTTAGGGGGCATTGTTCATTGTATTATATACATATACATACATACATATATATATATATATATATATATATATATATATATATATATAAAACTGTCATAATGAAAGAGAAATTCAATTTGGTCAGAACAAAGAGCAACAGTAGTAAATGGCTTAACAAAAGGAAACTCTTTTATTAACGCTGACTTTAGCTGAATGTTACTCTTTTGGGAGTAGCAGCTCCCCTTCATTAGAAATCTTTAAATGGGACGAGTTCTTAACAGGAATGTTGTAAACAGGGTTTGTCCTTCAGATGACTATGGCAATAGATGACCTTGGAAGTTCTTCCCTTAGAAGTCTAAAATGTTAAAGACATCCCTAAAGGGAAGCTATAGATGTATCTAAGCATTGGCAGTATTATTAGAATAAGGGTTTGGACTCCCATTTGATTACTGTGAAAGATACCATTTCAATTGAGATAGGATAATGATACTATTTAGATTTTGAAAAGTATATTATTTTAAAATGATTTAAATATTTATGTATATGTTCCCATGTCTAAATACACGATAGGATGTTCAAACTGGAAAGGATCCTCAAAAAAATACAGGATGTCAAAGATCAAAGGAATCTAGAACACAAGAGAGACATACAACTTAAAGGAACCTTAGACCATAGAACATGATTGTTAGAGATTAAAAGTGCTATACAGATCTTTTTATTGTTGACCTCCTTGAGATATACACCTAACAGAAGATTCTATGGATCAAAAGACATAACATGTTGCTTTCTTTGAATAACTCCCTGCTGTTTTCCAAAACAGTTGGAATTCACAGTTCTATCAACAATACATTAGTGAGTCTGTCTTTCCACAATTCCTCCAACATAGAATATTTCCAATTTTCATCATTTTCACCAATATCCTAAATGTCTAGAGAAACCACAAGGTTGTTTTGATTTATATTTTTCTTATTATGAATGGTTTGGTACATTTTTTCACGAGGCTGTTAATGATTTAAAATTTTTTTGAGATCTGTTTGTTCATATCCTTTGACCTTTAAATTGGCATTGGATTTTATTTGGTTTTGTTAATTGTGAATGTATCTTGAATACCAGATCCTTTTGGGAGACATTTGGTACAAAACATTTTTACCCCACATCCACTTCTCTTCCACTCTTAGCTTGATTATTTTTGTTCACACAAAGATTTTTTAATTTCATGAAATCGAAATCATCTGTTTTCCTTTTTATAATCATTCCTACTCTTTATTTGGTTGAGAAGTCATTCCCTAGACATAGTTATAAAAGATCCCTGATCTGGTTCTCTTCTAAATGTTTTATGGCATGATCTTTAATGACAGGAAACCTGGTGTAGTGATATAAAAATCATCCATGAAGATGTGGATTCAAATTCCCCCTCCAAGATATACTGGTTGTGTGACATTGACAATACATCTGAGTTTTTAAAACTCCCTAAGAATATGAATTTCAGAGAAGATACCTACCTCCATCAGTACAGGAGTTTGTTCCCCTAAGGGTTTTCTGTACCAATGAAATCACAGATAACATCCTTAACTCTATGTTCTTTACTATTCAGGTTTCAAAACATTAAGTTTATTATGGGTATCTATGTTTATCTCTAAGTCCAATGCTTGTGTTTCCTTAGTTATCCAATTTTATTAATAACACATGATTTAGAGCTGAAATGGATTCCATAGAATGTCTATTCTAGCCTCCTTTAGCTTTTATAAAGTATTCAGATCTTTTATTTTTTTCAATTAACAAGGATTTGTTTTCTGTCTCTCTCATGTCTCCCCTTTCCTGAAAAAAAAAAACACTCTTCTAACAAATATGTGTAACTGGATTTTGGTACATCCCCAGATCACCAAACATGGTGACACCCATGTTGGATGCCAGGGGATTGCTTCTGAGAGAAGACAATCTGCATTCACCATGTGGGTTCGACTGCTCCCTTTGTACTGGCTGCATAGCCAGAACTGGTTTTATCTTATCATTAAAACTATCAGATGGAGACAGGTTCTCTCTCTCTCTCTCTCTCTCTCTCTCTCTCTCTCTCTCTCTCTCTCTCTCTCTTTCTCTTTCTCTCTTTCTCTCTCTCCTCTCTTTTTCTATCTTATCCAAGATCATACAAAAAGTTAGTATTCAGAGATGAAGGCCCTGTTTTGCAATATGGACATTTAGTGGAAAAAGAAGGACTATCTTCCACTTTTTTAGGCCCTGTAACTCTGGCAATCAGATTTAGAGTTTTGCTCCATCTTGTTTGTCTTTTATAGTTCTAGCTATAGGGAGTGGAGTCATATGGCATCTAAGCTATAGTGGTCTCAGAACCAGTTAACTCAGATCAGCTATGGCTACTAATTCAACAAAGATGCTTTGAGAAGCCAAGGTTCAGGTCATAAGCCCAGGGTGTCTTTGAACTTAGGACTTAAGGATATATTATATATGAACTGAGTTAAGTGATGAATTTGATCCCCCTACCATCCCTAGAATCTGAAATGATTATTCTCTATTCCCCCCACCCTATTTTGGGTGTTTGTATGTTTGCTTTTGATAAGTTAAAAGAACTGAGGTATCTCCAAAGTTTGATAATTCTTAGATTCTAACTCTAGAATTCTGAAGTTTTGTGATTTAAGATTCTAGGCTGTTCATTAAATCTAAAAACATCATAGAAAATCATGATGACTATTTTTCCTATGATGCACCAATCTTTTGCTTTGTTTTATTTTTGCTTCAAATGATATGGTTTATTTCCCCCTACAGAACAGTTAATGTTCAATCTCCACAGGTGATGGGGTAAATGTGTGTGTGTCTGTTTTTTTCCTGTGTCGACAATACTGCTAAATCTTATTTCTCAGAAATTTGAGAAACTATGGGTGTGGGAAGGAGAAAGATAGGTATGTGATGCTGTTCCCACAGGAAAGTTCCTTCCCCAATTTTACCTTGGTGGATTTAGCTAAAAAGGGACATGGGGACCATTTAGAATACTTTATTCAGCTTAGGGATGCTAGGAAGGGAGTTGATTATCAGTGGTGGTTACTGGCTTTGATATGGAAAGTATTATTAACCCTATTTTATAAAGGAGGGAACTGAGTCTCAAGGAGATTAAGTAAAATCAGCTGCAATTTTAGTGACTGAAGTGGACTGAGAACTGAGATCTCTACTGATTCAAGTCTCAGGCTTGCTTTTCAATAAATTGTGCTTTCTGTACAATCATCAGTGGTTGGGGATAAGCTGCATATTACTTAACATAAGTTGACAAAATTAATAGCGGGCAAGAGCAGAAGAATTAGATTTAGAACTGGGAGACATTGAATCTAACCCCCATCATTTTACATATGGAGAAACTGAGGCACAGAATAGTTAAATGATATGAGCAGAAATAGAATACAGGTCCTCCTTCCTCCAAATTCTGCCCTATCCACCACACTGAGTGGTATCCAGGAGCTGGAGAGATCACATTTACCTTGGGTCTCCCTCCCTTATATAATTATTGTGATAATAGGTAAAGTCATCTACTGGTGTTTGAAATGAGAGGGGATCATATATTTTGGCTTGGCTACTTAATATCACAATACAATATGTAATCAATACAAACAGTGCTAACAGTCCTGGATTCACTCTGAATGGGGTTAGATGAACTTGTTTCACCTGTTAGTTTCTTGACTCAGCTATATGTTCTACCAGGAAAAAAAGAGCTTTAATCAAAATTATGCATCAAACCCAACCCCCAGCAGTATGCTCAGCTCATTGTAGGGACTTTATTTAGTGAATAAGTAAATGATTCTGTGACTTCTCCAAGATCACACAATAAGTTAGTGACAGATCTCAAGAGATAACCTCAGTCTCCATTATAGTGAAAACAGTGCCAGCCCCAGAGTCAAAAATCCTGGGTTTGAATCCTGACTCTGCTTCTTACTTTGTAACTTTGGACAAATCATCTAACCTTCCCACTAGGCCTCAGTTTCCTTAAATGTAAAGTTATAAAATTAGATATAAAATTGATCTTGAAAGTTCCTTCCAGTTTTAAATCTAAGATCCTATAATCCTTTGACTCCAGGTTCCAGGCTCTTTTCACTAGAAATACCTAGCAATGGATTCTTAGAGTCTCTGCCAACTTGTGAAATCAGGCAGAAGGGAGGCAAGAAGGAGAGAAGGGAGGAAGGAATGATGGCAGCAGCCACAGGATCTGCATCAGTTTTCAACCGCTGAAAAACAAAGGACATAAACTTGGCAACCTGTGTACATCTCCATGGTGACCCAATGAGTAACACAGCTACAGTAGGGGCTGTTGCTACAACCCACTGGCGTGTGGTTATTAAGCCCACTCTCCCTCCTGAAGGGAAAAGCACCCTCCCCTCCCTCACATATTAATATTTTCCAGGACAATTACTGCTAAGTATGCATTTTAGAAGATTTTGCTTCTGGATTCCTGATTTCCTAGGGAAGAGAGGCAAGTCTAGTGAGCCAGCTTCCTCTAGGCCACACGGAACCATCAGCTTCCTTTCCAACTCCTCTGTTCCAGCTATCTCTACACTTATGGCTATACTTCAAGCACAGTTTTTAAGTATTTGCCCAGAACTTTTCTTCTGTCTTAAGAACCTGAGAAAGGCATCTTTAATAAGTAAGATTCACATTTCTTTTTTTTTTTTTAGGTTTTTCTTTTTGCAAAGCAAATAGGGTTAAGTGGCTTTCCCAAGGCCACACAGCTAGGTAATTAAGTGTCTGATGCCAGATTTGAACCCAGGTACTCCTGACTCCAGGGCCGGTGCTTTATTCACTGCACCACCTAGCTGCCCCTATGATTCACCTTTCTAAAGTGTTTTAGGGTTTACAAAGTTCTCTCTTCCTTCTAGGCATCTCTACCTGTTAGTTCCATCAGCATTGCAAACTCAAAGTATCTGAATCAGAACTTATTTTCCTCCATTCCTCCCCTCCCCCAGACCAATCTCTCCTCCAGACTTCCTATTAAGGATCCCACCGATCTCTAAATTATTCAGGTGTGCAACCCTTGGAATCATTCTCGATTCTTCCATTTTCTTCAATCCCTAAAGTCTACCAGTTATCATGTTTTATTCATCTAACCTCCAAAACTTCTCTCAAATTCATCCTCCCCGCCCAAAGTTAAATTTCAATTCAGGATCTCATGACCTCTCAACCAAACTAGCTATAGATATGTAATCAGTTGTCTGATGTCCAGTCTCTCCTGTGTCCAATCAATCATTCACACAGCTGAAAAAAAATAACATTCACAATGCACCTGTCTGGTCACATTACTCTCCTGCTTGGATGCCTTCATGTCATCCCTAATGCCTATTGATACAATCCACTGAGCCTAGTCATAATCTGATACCTCTCTATCTGGACAGTTTTAATTCACCTTCCCCACTTTGATACACTCATTCTAATAGAGCTATTCCTCAATCTCATCCTGCCCTCCAAGAATGTATAGTTTTCTGACCCTCCCCTCAAGCCTAGTACAAACTCTTTCCTCATGTTAAAATCCTTCTCTTCCTTCAAGACTCAATTGGCATAATATTAGTTCTTCTTTGATATCCCCAGATGAATAAACACTGCATTCTTTTAAAATTTCCCAGGTGCTTTGCCTCACTCTCTACCTTGAAAAGAGCAACCAAGTTATGTGTCTGTTTTTGTATATCATATCTTCTCTATTGGAACAGCTAGGTAGCATGGTGGATAGCATGCTGGGCCTGAAGTCAGGGAGACCTGAGTTCAAATCTAGGCTCATATACTTCTTAACTGTGTGACCCTGGGCAAATCACTTCACCTCAGGTTCCTCATCTGGAAAATGGTAAGAGAAGAAAATGACAAACCACTTCAGTATTCTTACCAAGAGAATCTTAAATGAGGTCACAGAGTCAGACACAACTGAAACAACCAAACAAACAATAGTAAATCTTTTCTATTAATGTAGAAGTCATAGGACTGTGTCTGTTTTCATCTTCATAGCACCAGTGTCTAGGTCTGGGTCTGACATGTATTAGGACCTTAATAAATGATTGATCAATTGAGCTCACTCCTTCATTCTTCTTCCCAATTCACACCTGACTCCCTGGACTTCTCCATTCAGCCTCTGTGACTCTCTCCTTCCATTAGAGAGTATCTCCTCAATTCCATCAATGGAAGGAATTCCCAAAGAAGCTATGTTGGCTCCTTTTCTCCTCTCTCAGCTCTATCCCTGATCCTAAGAATTTCTTCACCTTGTCCCTATAAGTACCTCCCCCCACATTCAATTCCTTTTTATATATTATCTTCTTCCATTACAAGGTAGAAAATTGTCTTTCTTTTTTGCTAGTATTTGTATCCCAAGTAGCAATACAATGTCCGGCATATGATGAACACTTCATATATTATCTATCTGCCTGTCTGTCTGTTTATCTATCTATCTATCCATCTATCTAGATTTCTCTCTGGGTCTCTCTCCCTCTCTCTGTCACTCTATCTTTCTGTCTCTGTCTCTTTCTGTCTCTCCCTCTGTCTCTCCCCCTGGTTTTGTTCTCTTAATCCCAGTCTTATCCCAAATGATTCTTCTCTACTGGTACTATTATATTTCAGCCAAACAGAAAAATCACTGCCCTCTTTTCACATTCCACTTTCCTTTCTGTGTGTAATTGCTTTTAACATTCTCTAAAAGACTACTACTCACTTTGCCCCTCATTCTTACTTTTTGAACTGAATCACATCTCAGAGTTGAATGGAGCCTCAAGGATCAAATCCTACCCTCCAATCTCAAATACCACTTCCTTCAGGAAGTTTACTCTGATCTCAACTCCCATCATTCCATTCTTCAGTTAGAAATAATCTTTTCTTCTTATGATCTACAGTCTCACTTTGTACCTTTTCTTCTCTTATTATATTCTGTTCTATAATCTAGCTATTATTACAGTATGACTTATTTGTACAAATGATATCATTTCTTCTTCTTATGTAATTATATTCAGAGTATAGATCAATTCTTCAAGGCTCTATAATTTCATTGATATGACTATTTCCTCTACTGAGCTTGAGTCTAATGACTGTGACATAGTCAACCCTCTTCAAAATTGTTGCAGTCAAAACAAGTCTTTGTTTGATGGAGTTTGTCAACTTACTTCTGACAATCTCTTTGCCCTTAGCCAGGTTGCATCTAAAGTTGGAAAGGAGCCTTGAAACCATCTAGCCTTCCCCCACTCCCCATTTTACAGTTGAGAAACTGAGGACAAAGGAGGGGAAGAGTCTTGGTCAAAATCAAAATCAGATCAAAAAAGATTTGAACCCCTTTATGACTCTCCTTCAGCACTTTAACCAGTAAGTTATATTGTCCCATTATGTTTGTTCTTGAATAGCAGACATGGAGTCTTTCAATGAGTATTGAAGGCAGACTAGATTCTCTCTATTTAATTATCTTGTTTACATATAGTGGACTTCCCATCACCAGAAATGTTCAAATAGAAGATGAATGATCACTTGGAGATAATGTGGAAGGAATTCATCTATCAGTTTAGGGGAAGAGCTAGATATTATTCTGAGATTCTGTCAAACTCTAGGATTGTGTCCATGAATCTTCGATTCTTCTTTAAATACCATCAATCTCTTAGTTAAGTGTGTCTATCTTGTTTTTCCCTTCTGTCCAACTCAACTTGTTTAAATTTAAGCACCATCTTAAAGTTCATGTTATAGTTCATAATGTGACAAAGTTCTCATGTTCTCTGAGTCTGTGAGTAGAAGTCATGTTCTCTTCCTGTTTATACAGACTTGAGTTCCATGTGACCATCTGTACCTTACAGAAGGGAAAATTCTGTGCACCATAAAAGTGAATACAGTTTATGGCTTTTAATTCCCAGATGAATGTTTTCAAGGGTCTTAGTCACACGACGAAGATAGTCTCTAAAGAAAGAATCAGGTCATGAGAATGTTTCCTCCCACCAATATGGTAGAGGATGGATGACTCAGAATAGTGTTTGAAGTGGGTTCCATAGAGAGAACAGAATAAGGAGGAATAACTTTACAGTTCTTTATGGTGTTTGAATTATAATTTTTCCCATCTTCCTTTAAAAATATAATTTAGATATCCATAGCACTGAATAGTCTAGAAAAATATAGAACTCAAGTCTTGAGGCACCAGGAATCTAGGACATTAGTGCTTCCTCTACTTCATCAGTCTAGCTCCCATAAATCTTCTTTCCTCAGTCTTTCAGTTTCCATTCTCCTTTGTCCCTAAATTCTAAATCATTTTGTGTCCTTTTCTCTTGTTCCTGACAAGACTTCCTCAATGGGAAGCATAGGGATTTATAGTGGAGAGAGTAATACACAACTATTTCAATATCTCAGCATCAAGCAGAAGTGGGTGATGCAAACAAACACTGCAAAAGTCTAAAGCTTTGAAGATACAAGCTGAGTCAGAAAGTCACTTTCCCAACATGTCCAGTAACTTGTTTCTTGAACCAGGATTGACCATCAACCTGAATTTTGGCTCTTGGGAGTGGATTCTTGCTCTCATTTCAACCCACAAGAATCAAAATAATATTCAAATATTTCAAAGAAACCTTGGTATTGAGTTCTGCTCTCCTGGTATCCCACATCAGATCACAATCTTCTCCAAGTTGGACTATTTTCCCTCCCCTGGTGCTTGTCTTAATCACCAGCACATGTCAGCTCCTCATGCAAGATCCCATACCAAGTACTCCCTCCACTGGAGGAATATCAAACAGGATAATACATGGGGAAACATCTTAAACTAACTGCAAAGGCACTGTATAAATGTGAGCCATACTTCACAGAAACATAGATATAAAGTTGGAAGGTACATTAGAGACCTTTTAACCAAACCTTTCTCATTTTAATATGTGAGGAAACTGAGGCCTAGAGGAATTAATTGGCTCCCTTAGGGTCACGTAGGTAATAAATGTCAGAGGCAAGATTTGAATGCAGATTTGTAATAATTGTGGTTATTTTAAATGGCTCTGGAGTTACATTGCTGATTAATAGGGAGGCCCTCTTGTCTTACGGACACTATTAGTTTTTGACCACCAAAGAAATTAGGGTTCTTAGACCCAGTGGACTGAAACCAGAGAACAAGAAAATTTCAGAAATTTCAAAACTCAAACTTAGAATTTTAAATATCAAATATCTGCAGATATTTGTGAGAGATCTTAGGCCATGTGTCAGGGACTCTTTAGCAGTCTGAAGACCGGGGACTCCTCAGAATTAGCTTTCTATTCATCACTGAAAAAAATGTTAAATTTTGATTAAAGGTTAGTAAAAATATGTTGATGTAACCCCTCCCCATGCAAGTTTATAGATTCCTTGAAATCTAATCCAATTAAGAATAGCCAATCTAGTTGAAAGATTTAATGAAGACTCATTTGTTTCAGTGAGGCAATCAATGAAGCATTAAGCATTTATTTAGCCCCTACTGTGTACTACAAGGTAAATGGAGGTGGGGGATTGGAGAAAAGGAGAAATACTAATAAGCAAGTCAAATAGTGAATTAGTGGTAGAACCAATGCTCAGACCCAAACTATCTGACTTCCAGTCTCTTTATATTCTGTGGCCTCTAACTGAGCTGCAGGGACAACAATGACTATGGTTCTGTGAGGATGTCTATCTTTAACCCTGCCTGCCTTGCTTTTGAGAAAGGCTTTTGTTGGTAGGAGAAATGTGCTGACTGGGCATTTTGGGCTGGTCCTCCATTCCACTAGCTCCAGATTTATGACCATAGCTGGAACTGAGGCAAGCCACCATTACTGCCAAATACATTTTTAAAAAAATTTACAACCTTGACAGAAGTCAGATGCATAAGATCTGTCATCACTAATGAGCTTTGTTGGCTCTGTCTCTAGAAGCAGGGCCTTGAACACTGTCCCTGTTTGTTCCAATCATTGAATACAAAGAACTGGGGTCACTTCCAAGAAACCACTAACATAATCTTTTGTATTAACTCCAAATGAAGACCCCAAGATCCAAATAATGAGACAACAGTTTACATTGTCATAGCATGTATATAGGTCTTAAGCAAATTACTTCATTCAAATATCACAGTAGTCCTAAGAAGGAAAAGAAAAGATTATAAAATCTCATTTTACAAAGAAGGAAACTGAGGTTCAGAGAAGAATATTAGGTCAAAATCACAGAGCTTTATTTGATGTCAGAACCACTGACTTAAAAATCTTCTTTCCTTGACACCCTCCCATTTCAGAAAGCCAAAACACCTCCATATAGTTAAATCTAGGGAACAAGGAGACATTTCACAGTTGGGTTTTATAAATTTGTTTATAGAGTCAAGCACAGAATTTATCATATAATAGACAGTCAATGAAGTAGCCAGAGAAGGAACTAATTCTGCTAAAGTATTCTTTGTTTTTGCCTCTCCACTATTTCTCTTCAGATTCTCCAGACTTCTGGTTTTGTCATACATTACACTTCACCTATCATCTCCATGTACCATATCCATATCTTGACAGAGATAACTCATACCTGGAATCTACTTCTTCATCTTTTCTTCTTAGTGCCTACTTTCCTGTGAAGCTCAGCTCAAATGCGACCTCATATGAGATCTTTCCTGATGTCCTTAGTTGCTATTTCCTTCCCCCACATGCACACCCAAAATCACCTCACTTTAAATAGTGATTTATTTAAAGTATTGGTTTCACTTAATAGAATGTGAGCTCCTTTTAGGACAAAAATGGTTTGTTTTTGTCTTTGTATCACCAGCACCTAATGCAGCTCTTGATAAATGTGTGTTGATCAATTAGTTAGTTGATCATTTTGTTAAGAAAGTGATTTCCTGTGGATAGATCTGCCTTCTACAGTCTCTTCCTACTCCAATTTATCTTCTCTTCAGTCACCAGATTTTCCTAGAGCACAAATCTATTTATGCTACTCCCACTACTCAATAAACTCCCTATTGTGTCCAGGATCCAATTACAAAATGCTATATTTGACACCCAAAGTCCTTCAAAATCTCACCCTTCCTACTTTTCCAGTCTTTTACACTTTTCTCCCCACATACTCCTTGGTCTAATGAGAGCAGCCTCCTGGCTCCACATTCATCTCTCAGCTCAAAGCCTTTTCCTGGGCTTGTTTGCCATGCCTGGAATGCTCTCCCTCTTCATCCATGCTCGTTCAACCAAAATTTCATCTTCTACAGGAAGTCTTCCTAAACTCCACTTCATTCTAGTGCCTTCATTATTTCCTATTTGTCTAGGCTATAGGTTGCTTTGTGAATATTTATTTCTTTCATTAGGTTATAAGCTCCTTGAGAGCATTCTCTGTCCAAATGTTCTTTCCAGTTCCAACATTCTGTGTTTTAAAGTCTTTTCCAGTCCTGACAGCCAATACTCTAATGTTCCTTTCAGCTCAAACATTCTCTGCCTTAAGGTTCCTTTCAGGGCTAATCTTCTGCATTCTAAACTTTTTTGACTTTAATATTCCCTATCCCAAGAATCCCTTCCAGCTATGTTTTTCTAAGGTCCTTTCCATGCCATGTCTGTGGTTTTATAATACTCTGGGATATAATCTATGGTCATTATTATTCCAAATCAATTGACAATTTAAAGAGATGAAAGATCTGCCGAGTAATTGAACCAACTTCTTTCCTCCAAAAAGGAAAACTACCAAAACCACTTCTATGTTGCTGAAAGATGGGGAAAACAGCAGAACCCAACTGATTGCTCAACTCCCAGTCATGCTAATGTGTCTTCACACTTTTGTATTACTTGTCTTCCTTCTTCAGCAAATTATAATTGAAAACGGACAGAGCAATTTGGAAGTTACTGATAGGCAGGAAGGAGAAAGGATAAATTTGGGGTTGAAGGGAGTGGGAGATGTGTGGGAAGGGGTCTGTTTATAGTAGGACTTTGCAGGGAGGAAGCTGAGGCTCTCCATAGAAGACAAAACTGTTATGGCTTCCAGATGTGTTTGACCTTTATCTTGGATAAGAAACATATTGCCATAGAGACTCCTGTTTTATGGACAAAAAGTTCAGGCATCCACTTTTTTTTAAAAAAAAATGTTTTTTAAAAGAAGTCGACAGGGATGGGAAGGTTGATGGATGTTTTCATCTAACAGCTGTGTAATGTCTTTGCCTTCTTAATATGTAGTGTTTATATGAGCAGTCCTTTAACATCCACAGTCTTTCATCCATAAGCATTTATTAAATGCTTACTATGTCCTGGGCATTGTTCTAAACACTGGGGAGATGATCTTGGGGCCTTGAGGATTATGAGGCAGATTCTGAAGCTTAGACAGGTCCTAACAATGTGAACAGTGTGTGTGTCATCCAAGAAACCACCTCACTAAGTTTGGAGAAACCCATCTATCACCAGACACTCAACTAGAAGAGAATGACTTTTTTGACCTTAGCTGCTCAGTAAGATGACTTCTAAGGTGTGGGAGGTCTTCGGATCTTTTAAAGTGCTGAGATTATGGTCACAACAGCTGATTCCTTTCTTCTGGATATACTTTTAGAGCTAGCATTACAGAAGGAGGTGTGGTAGATGATGACTTGAAGGGAGAATCAACTCAAAATCTTATCTGCTATTGAAAGACCATCAAAAGGAAAATGAGGCTGAATAGCTGAATGAAGATTTGAATAGTAGCCTTTTAAAGGTTTTTCAAATCTTTACAATTCCCCCCCTTTTTTTTAACAGATGAGATAACTGAGACTTAGAGACGTTAAGTGACTTGCCCAGGGTCACATAGCCAGTGAGAAGCTGTGACAGGATTCTAAGTCTTCCTAATATGATATCTTTATCCACTTTGCCAAGATGCCTTAAAAAAGTCTATTTATATTTATGTTGCCTGTCCAAGAAAGATGAATCAATGCAGAATGACAAACAAAGGTCATTAGAAATCTGATTGCAGGACTCTTTTTTTCCCCTCCAATTTAGAACTCATAGGATATCAAAGTTGGAAGATGTCTCAGATATCAGTAACTCCCACAACTGCATACTGGAGGGATTCTTTTCATAGCAACCCTGGCAGATGCTTGAAGAGCTCCAGGAAGCCCCTCTCAATTGCATATCTACTGTGAGCTAGGGTATATCTTTAACTTCCTTAGTACTGATTCTTCTAGTTATTCTCTTTGTGGCCTAGGTGACTCAAAATTCTTTTTCCTCCTACTCTATCATGATGTTTTTCCTTCTGTACTTGCTGTTATGGAGGCAGGTACTTGATGTTTCCTGACTGTCTCCCAAATGAGTACTGGTAATAAGCACCAATTCAATCTATCCATCTTGTTAGGAACAGTTTAAGGAGGCTATACATCAGTGACCTATTTAACAAGTCATTTTCCTGCCATCTCTCTTAAAAATTACTGGTCAACAAAATTATGTCCATGAAGAATCTCCTAATGAGCAAACATATAATGTACAATTTATCCAATTTCATCCCATCCAATCCAGTCCAACAAACATTCATCAAGCATTCATTATATACAAACCATTGTGCTAAGTACTAGGGATACAAAACCAAAACAAAAAAAGTTTTTTTTTTTCCTTAAGGAGTCTACATATTACTGGAAATAAACAACAGGCAGGGAGAAAAGTCTATTCTAACCTTGATGGTTTGAGTGGGAGAGGAAGAGAGCAGTAACAGTTAAAGAGAAGCAAAGATACTTGGTCATTTATATTTGGAGAGAGCTTTTCCAAGTATTAAACCTTAAAATTTTTAGACTCACAGAATAATGACTGGTCAGTAGTAGAACAGATAGAGAGCTGGGTCTGGAATTAAGAAGATAGGAGTCAAATCTTACCTCAGACATTTTAGCTGTGTGACTTTGGGCAAATCATTTGGTTTTCTGTTTCAGTTTTCCCATGTGAAAAACAGGAATAATAATTTGTTATGAAGATAAATTGGGATATTTAGAAAACACTTTGGAAACTAAAAAAAGCACTGCATAAGTTCTAGTGATTGTTGATGTTGCTGCTGCTATTATTGTCATGCTGGAAAATGACCTAAGAACATGGATTTTTCAACTGGAAAAGACCTTAGAAATTATCTGGTTCAAAACCCCATTTGCAGAAAAGGACCCCTTTAGGTTCAAAGACTTACCATATATCACATAACCAGTATCAGGATTTAACACAGTCCTGCTTGTTCAGCGTTCATGGCTTTTTCTGCTCTACCAGATACAATAAAGGCATTATTTTCCCAATTTATTTTTAGACCTTCAAACACTTGGTCAGGATTGACTCTGATTCCTACAGGAAGTCTTTCTGCTTTCCCTTAATTGTCACCATTCTCTTCCTCTATTACCCCCACCTCAGTGTACAGTAATGGGAATATTTGACTCTCTTACCTTACTCAAGCAATGGTAGAAAGTCCAAAGTAGTATGAAAACTTCCCCTTCCCTCCCCCAGTTGCTCCCAGAAGGATTCAGATATTTAAGACACAAGCGGAGAGAAACTGGGGTGATTGATGTTCACAGGAAAGATTGATTCATGGGCAGCTAGGTGGCGCAGTGGATATGACACCGGCCCTGGAGTCAGGAGTACCTGGTTTCAAATCAGGTCTCAGACACATAATAATTACCTAGCTGTGTGGCCTTGGGCAAGCCATTTAACCCCATTTGCCTTGCAAAAAAAATAAAAAAAAAGATTGATTCAGATTGGAAGTGGGGGAAAGAATACATTGGTCTATAAAGTCACTCCCTTCTCAATGATTGTCAACCAAGGAAAGTAGCTTAGAGATGAGAATGAGGTGTGTTCCTAACTCCTTGCTCTGAATGAATTTTTACATGACAGTCAAGATCAAGAAACCATGATGTAAGGGAAGGTTTCAGGGTGGATGCAACCTGACCTGGCCTCCCTGTCTTGAACTATAATAAAGAGAAAGCCTTACTATCCTCGCATTGAAGGTGTTCCCTTCAACACTATCATCATCCCAGTACTAAGAATGGAGATCCCCTGAGAAGAGAGTCTGTTCTTAGGAAAAGGAGTTTGGTGACAACATCTGTGGAGAGTTATGGACAATGTCAGAAGAGGTGACAATGAGGATAAACGATCAAATGTCAAGGGTTGTAGCAAGAGATGGCATTAGGATGTAAGAATCTAGGTGAAGCAATACCATGCTACCCAGTGCATGGGAGCATAGCTCATTTGGGGTTGGTTATAATATTTTATGAGTTCTAACTTGCTTTCATTGGCCTGCAAATAAATGTTTTGTTTCTTGACTTTGTGAATCATGAGGGGAAGTGATGACAATATTCACCCTATGGTGTAAGATTGTGAAGTTTCCATATTTTGAGAATATAGATGGGACAGAAAGGTAAGACAAAGAAGTAAGAAATCAGTTAAATGAGTCTAAGTCATTCATGTTGAGTAAAAGTAGGTTTTCACTGTGAGCATTGACTTCTCAAAAAATGAACAAATACTGAAAATTAGGACTTGATTTATTTTGTTGTTCATTCATAGACAAGAAAGAGGTGGAGAAAATATTCATAGGAGTGATTCAACTAGGGACATCTGGGGCACAGAGGATAAAGCACTGGTCTTAGAGTCAGGAGGAAATGAGTTTAAATTTAAATTTAACCTTAGACACTTAATATTTACTTAACTATGTGACCTTGGGCAAGTCACTTAATTTCACTGCCTTGCAAAAACCAAAGAATTAAATAAAAGCAAAACAAAGAATGATTCAACGTTAAAGGGTATCATGCCTACATCCCCCCCACCAAGTCAGTTGTCAAAGATTTACCAGCACACTAAATAGCCAAGGGCTTAGACTCAAGAAGACCTGAATTCAAATTCCATTTCAGGCATCCTCTGGTTATGTTACCCTGGACAAACTACTTTACAGATTCAGGAGAAGGGAAAGAGGAAGAAATGTAATTATGGAAAAGAAAAGATATAAAAAGCTTTTTTAAAGAAAAAGAATAAGTTTAAAGATAAATGTGACATTTCCTATGTAGAGAAGTAGGGAACTATAGGCATGGAATGTTTGTCCTGTTAATAGTCAATCAGTAAGCTGGTTTCACTTAACTTCTTTTCTTTGTTATAAGGAAGGTTCAGTGGGGAGGGAAGAAGATGCCAGAATAGTGTTTTTAAGGGCATTCCAAACCATTATTTAAAAAATAACTGAATATATGTGAGATCTTTGTCCAATGACCAATGAGTTAATCTAGTAATGAAAGAAATGAATCTTCTCTCTGTTAAGTTTCTCCCTACATGAGAAACCCCAAGTAGTCATAAAGACATTGTAGCCCAACAGAAATGCAGTCACAGTTTCTTCTTGGAGAAGCAAATAAAACAGTCATCCCTAAAGGGAATAAAACAACATCTCAGTTTCCTCATCTGGAAAATGGGATAACGGTCCTTACATTTGCCCCCTCAGAAGGAATAACCTTCAGGAATCAAACTGAATAAAAAATAGGAGATATCCATGAAGCAAGTTTTTAACTCTGACCAGAGGAAACAGAATAAAAATATACCAAAAATCTGATCCCAAACAACAACTTCAGAGTGCCAGGGGCAAGGGAAGATGAAGCCAAGCTCTGGAAAAAAGTTTTGAGATACTTTGCAGCTCAGAATCTTCCAGTTAATTAAAACCAGGCCAATTCCAGCTGATGGCCCACTGACATCATGAAAATTTCTGTGGGGTGACCTAGCTGGCTTCTTTTTTTTCATCATACTGTAGAAAGAAGATAAACTGTTCCTGATGCCCAGACTCAAACTTCAGGGATCTGAGAGTCTCTACTCGGTAGTCCACTTTTCCAGGCATATCTTATAACAGTTCTCAATGCATTCTGGGCTCCTGTCAAGACTAACAAATTTCAGGTTCCAGAATATACTGTATATTCTCCCACTTCATACTCTGACTTGTGGTTTTCCCCTTTTCACCTCCATCTGGTGCTGCTCAAGTCCAACTGTGTTTAACATTATTTTATATAATATTTTGGATGAGAGTTCTATGCTTGCCTAGCTTTTTCTCCTATTATTGGAGTTTTTGCCTTGAGGTTAGAACATAGATCTATAGATAGGCAGATATATAGATATATAGAGATGATGATAATGTTATTTGTCCTTCATACTCAAAGAAGACCTTGACATCAGGAACATGATGCCAAGACATGCACATGAATTGGATTAGAGTAAGGAGAATTATACTAAGTCACCAGGCTCAATTTCTTCTCTTGAGTCATCTGAATCCAATGACTAGATGTGAATCAGGACTAGAGATGGCCCTGGAAGGGAGGCAATCGGCATGAAGTGACTTGCCAAGGTCACACAACCATTATAGTATTTCTCTGAAAATAAGACCTAGCATGATTTGGGGAGATGTTTGTAATGTAAGCCCTACCCCCAAATTAAGGCCCAGTTAAAATCATCAGGCAGATGGACACATTTATTATGTCTGTTACAACACACAATAGACATATTGAATAATAAAATAATAATATCTAATTAACTATAAACATATAATATTATTGACATTAAAACCTAAAATAGATTTTTTGTACATGAATAAATAAATAAATGTAGATTATTGCACATTTAGAAAAAGTTATTTTCTGAAAATAAGCCCTAATGTATCTTTTGGAGCAAAAATCAATTTAAGACCCAGTCTTATTTTCAGGGAAATACAGTAAGTGTCTTAGGTCAGATTTGAACTCAGGTTCTCCTGACTTCAGGGTAAGTGATCCACACACATATATGCGCATATATATATATATATATATATATGTTCTTATATGCATACATATAAATGTGTACAAAACACATGTATATGAATATACACACATACACACATATATTTTTCCAAAGGGTGAAACTGATACCCAGAAAGGCTAAGTGACTTGCTAGAGCTACAGTTATATTTCTTCTTTTACACCACCTAGCTACCCAAACTCAACCAGAATTGTCTTAATAATAATCTTTTAGATGTAGAGAACATATAATAATTTATAGTATTTCTAGAAAAATATAATTCATTTTGAAAAAACAGTTAAAGTACCACCTATATAAAAGACATAATATTGTACATGTGACTGTATGTATGTAAAACAGTATTTCAACATAATTGATTTTCTTTGTAATCCTATATATTTCATTTTATGCATTTAAAATATTATTCTGAGAAGTTTATAGGTTTTATGGGACTGTCAGTGGGGTCCATGAAACAAAAGAGGCCGTAAGGCTAACTCACCTTTTCTGATCATTCATAACTTTTATTTTTTTACATCACATCTTGTGGAATGCACAGTATGGCTTATCCAGCTGCCAACTAACTTCCCCCCCACCACAGGAGTGGTAAACCAATCTGAGTAAGAGGGGGGAGGGGTATAACCTGAGTGAGGCAGGAGATACAGGTGCTAAGCAAGTCAACGATCAGCATTGACCATCATCTTTCCTCAGCTTCTGATGGGGACAGCCCAATATCCTGAACTTAAGAGCCTTGAATATAGTGATGCTTTTACCCAATGACCTCCAATCCCTTTAGCCTGGGAAGCAGTTGCTATGGAGATGCAGCCTGTCAGCTATTCCCACGGGGACTACAGTCACACTTTCTAAAGAGCCAGGGAAGAGAGCTCTTGCCACCACAAGCCTTGGCACGACATCAGAAAATGATAGAATTGTATCAATGAAAATGACACAAAAGAAAAGACAATACCATCTGCTCTGCCCTGTAACTGCACCCTAATAACCTTGGAACCTGAAACGTTCCATTGTGTCTTTTTCAGAATGTGAACTCTGGGAGAGCAGCTACTTTCTGTCTATTTAGATATCCTACACTTAGTAGATGCTTTGTATACAGTAAAGACTTGACAAATGCTTTTAAAATTCAATCCATTTATTTATAAGAATCCTTTAATCCAGAATATGAATTTCAAAAGGGCATGGACCAAACTTCTTTTCTAATCATCTTGTCTTACATCCATTGCTAAGTAGAGTCCTCAGTATGGGCACAGACTTTACAAATAGTTCTTGTGATTGTGCTGAGCCAGTCATGGCTTCCAACCCTGAATGGTTCAAGAAAATAGTATTTTCTCTTAAAGCAAATATACAAACAAAGAACATTTCTGGCTTGGTATTCTTACAATTCCTTTATTAAGAGCTGATTTTTGTGGTAAAAGCATATTCAAAGATGGAAACTTTACAAATGTTTGCTGAGTGGAACTGATGACTATGGTTGACAATCTATGGTGTTTATAGCTCACAGATTTAAAGCTGGATGAGACCCTCATTGTTCAGAGGAGGAAACTGAAACCCAGAGAGGAAAAGCAACTTGTCTAGGGTCCTGGAACTTGAAATCTTGTCTGAGGCAGGATTCACAAGCAGGTCTTCATGACTCCAACACTACCTATCCATTACACCACCAACTTGCCCTAACTTATCTAAGTTTGTCTTAATAATAATTCTTTACATGTGAATGCATAATAATTTACAGTGTTTCTTTATAAATTCTATTCATTTTGAAAAACATTTTTAAGTACCACCATGGGCAAGTACTGGGGCTATAAGACAAAAAAAATGGCACTCAAGGAGTTTCCATTTCACTGTAGGGGAAGAAAGAGAAAAGGAATTAGCATTTATATATTGCTTACTGTATGGATACTGTACTATAAGCATTATAGAATTATCTCAGTAGATCCTCACAACAACACCACTGGAAGATAGGCATTATTATTATCCCCATTTTACAGATGATAAAACGGAGGCATAGAGAGGTTAAGTGACTTTATCCAGGTTTACATAGCCAGTAAATGTCAAATGTAAATGTTGATCTTTCTAATACCCTGTACTCCATCACCACCTAACTGATTACTAGAATATAGTTGACATTTATATAACACTAAGGTCTGCAAAATTTTTATATGCACCATCTCATTTAAACAACATCAGAGTCAAGCTGGCATGGTGATAGAGACTGGATTTAGAGTCAGGAAGATCTAGGTTCAAGTCGTACCTTGAAGATATATTGACTATGTGACCCTGGACAAGTCATTTAGCTGCTAAGTATCACGGGTAATATTCTAAGATTGGTGATGCCCCACATTAGTAGAGGGAGTTTTTCCTCACTTGTGATTTCCCTACACTAATGAAATCACTAGTCTGGTAAAAATGAATAAATAAATAAAATACATAGATTAGAAAATATATGATAATTTGAGAAGAAAGAAAGTACTAACCACTTGGGACAGAAGAAAGGCTTCATGTAAGGGGTGACATCTAAATTGAACCTTGGAGGAAGGGGATTCTACAAGGTGTAATTGAGGAGGTAGTGTGTGCAATCCAGGCAGGATGGATGAATGGCACAGAATGTGAGATAATATGTCAAGTTTATTGAAAAGTAATTCAGTTTTAGTAGCAGGTACACTATATAAAGAGGAATAATATGAAATAAAGAAAGAAAAAATAGATTAAAACCAGATTGAAGGGAGTCAAAATCTGGATCAATCTGTAAGTTATCTTAGAGATGATAGGAAGTCAATGAAGACTCTTGAGCATGAGAGTGATATGATCAGACCAGTGTCTTAGGAAGACAATTTTGCCAGCAGTATGGAGGGTGAGGTTGGCAAGGTAAGAACATGGAATTAGTCAATCAAATTAAGAAACAATTATAGTAATTCTGAAGAGAAATAATAAGGATTAAAACTAGGTTGGTGGCACTGGAGAGAATGGGATAGATGAGACCTGTGACAGAGGAAACAATGATCTACCAGAATAGAAAAAATGATTGACTAACAAAGAGAGAGACAATAATCAAGGATGAATATAAACTGGTGAATCTGAGTAAATGAGAAGATGGCAGCACCTTCAATAGAAAGAAGTTTGGAGGTGGGACAGTCTAAGAGCAGAAATGATGAGTTTCATTTTGGACCTGAGTTTGAGATACTGGTAGACCATCTAGATAGAAACCCAACAAAGAAGTTAGTGATGTAAGTTGTTCAAGAGAGAGACTGGAACTCAAAATATAAATTTAGGAGTAACCTATATTTTGACCCCATAGAAGCAAATGAAATCAATCAACTAATCAATCAATAAGTATTTCCTAAAGTTCCTACAAGTTCCAGGCACTGTGCTAGTTAGGATGGGAAGAAGAGGGAGCCATGGGGAAATGGAAAGTGATTCAACCAAGGTAGAAATTCAACAGCAAAAAAGGACAGAATATCTAGAAGAAAGTATTGAACAACAGTGCTGAGAGTTACAAAGAGGCCAAGGAGGATGAACACTAAGCAGAAAAGGGGTTACTGGATATGTCAAATAAGAGATGGGTTTTTTAAAGGTTTTTTTGAAAGGCAACAGGGTTAAGTGGCTTGCCCAAAGCCACACTCTAAGTAATTATTAAGTGTCTGAGGTTGGATTTGAACTCAGGTCCTCCTGATTCCAGGGCCAGTGCTCTATCCACTGTGCCACCTAGGTACCCCATAAGAGATGGTTCCTAACCTTTGAGTGAACTATTTCAGTAAAGTGGTAGAGATATTACAAGTGGTTAAGTGCATTAGGAGGAATTAGAGGTAGAAAATATAGGAAAATTTTCTAAGAACTTAGTACTGAAAAGGAAAAAAATAGAGGGCAAAACCTTTTTTTGGGGGGAAATATTTAATCAATCATCTTGTAACAGATAAAAGATAAGAGTATATATATGTATGTATATACACATATCAACTCATACTTTGCCTAAGTTACGTAGAATATATAAATACCTGTAATGGGCCTTAAGTCTTCATTACTACTTGCTTACTAAACCACAAGGGCTGACACAAGATGTCTCCACCCTGTTTGGCTCAAATTCTATCCTTAAACTATGTGTGGTGGTAGCATGGTATGGAAAGTTCTCCTCCCTTGTGATTGGGTGATAGCATGGTACGAAAAGTCCACATTTATGATCTGGTACAAAAAGACTACCTCCCTCCTCCCATTTGTTCTTGAAACAGATGTGTAGCCATACCATCTCTTGCTTGACCATAGGAGTTGCCCAGTCATACCATATCCACTTGGGAGTAGCCCATCTGTCATCTGTCCACCCAGGCAGCATAAATATTTTGACTTGAGAGCAAAATTTTGAGGGATTGTAGGTGAAAAAAATGTGACCAGAATGGTAATTCATTTGGCCCTAAATCACACAGTAAGTGAGAGAAACAAGTGACCTTGAACTCAAAAACTCCTGATTTCAAATCCAGAACTTTCTGCTCTTTTCTGGTACCTTTTACATGCATGGTATGGGATAAAGACTGGATTTATTTGTACATCACTAGGCCAAAAGCTGTTTGGGCTATGAATAGAAAAGACTTGATTTCTGACTTCTAAATTGCCTCATATCCTAGCACAAATTTAAAAATATCCTGGCATAAAAACAGAAATTCCTAGTTACAGACAAATATAGAATGGAAGGTTTGGTGATGGTGGCAAAAGTTTATTTTATTTTTTATGAAAATATAAAATATTTGAGTGCAAAGGAATCTTGGAGGTCATGCTATTCACTTTTATCCCTCATTTTACAGAGGAGGAAACAGAGGCAGTGAGAGGATAAATGACTAAAAGAATTTCAGGATCTACCAGTAATTTGTTGATGAGCCAAGAATTGAAGCCCCATCTAGCACCTTTTCCACTATTACACATTTCAGGAATAGGTCTAAAATCAATGATTTTTACCTCTGCAGATCACACTCTATCTACTATTTGAATGATGCAATGTAGAAAGCTGCCTAAGGCTTGCAGAGATTAAGAAAATTCCCCCTGGCCACATAGCTGGTAAATGCCAGAGCAGGGATATGAAACCCAGGTTTTCCTGACTCTGAACTCAACACTTTATTTACTATCCTCAGCTCTGTCTCTTAGTTCAAGCACTTACCAATAGAATACTCCAATTGCTTGGAGGCTCTCTTTGGAGGGTGCTTTGATCACCAAAAAATGATCCAATATTTAGAGACACTAAGTGTACATGAGACTTTAAAAACACAAAATACTGTGAAATGTTTCTTCTAAAGATTTCAGAATGGTCCAAAAATGGGGGAAATGAAGTGAGGTTCTTATGCATTTAACCAAAGATGTGCAAATGGGAGTCATCCCTTGCTAGGTCCTAGCCTCACATCCAGTGGTCTCCAAAAAGTCAGATACCCTCATAGGATCTTAGGCTCATGCAATCTAAAAATTACAGCATCTCAAAGTTGGAAGGGACATCAGTGGTAACTATTTTATTTTTCCATAACATCGGGATTTTTTAAAAAGAATTTTCCCTTTTGCCTTAGTTTGTTCCAAACATGCTAGCATGCAATTTTTTCCCTTGGTCAATCTTGATGCATTATGACCTTAAGGAAAGAGCAATGAGCTTTCATTTGGAAGATGTGAGTTCAAAACAGGCATTTGGGAGACCCTTTCTGAATCTGTACTTCCTCTAGATAGGTAGCTAGGTGGCATAGAAGATAAAATGTGGTACTGGAGACAAGAAGATCTTAGTTGAAATGCAGTCTCAGACACTAGCTCTGTGACCTTGATCAAGTCATTTTTACTTAAGTTGCCCCAACTGTAAAATGGGGATAATAACAGCATCTTCCTCACAGGATTGTTGTGTGATCAAAGAGATAATTATGGTGCTTGTCCCTCACTCTTGAAGAAGACCATGACATCAGAGAGATGCTGCCATGACAAGCATGCGAATTGCATTTGAGTGAGGAGGAAGCTGTGCCGAGACACCAACCTCACTGGGTCCAGTGGCCAGATATGAATCAGGATGATTGGAGGCAGTCAGGATTAAGTGACTTGCCCAAGGTCACACTGCTAGTCAATGGCAAGTTCCTGATACTGGATTCAAATTTCTGTCCTCCTGACTACAAGGCCAGTACTTTAACCACTGTACTACTTAGCAAAAATAATTTTAAAGCTGAGTATATGGCATATGGTAGGTCCCTTTCTCCTTTCTCTCCCGGTACTCACTGCCTAATATGAGAGGATCACCTCAGATGAGGGCCAGTAAGGTGTAGTGAACCATGCAATACATTTAGTCAGAAAATCTGGGTTCAGATCTTTACCCTTATACTATTGGTCAAATGATCTCTAAAATTTACTTCTCTCCCCTGGACCTCAAATCCCCCAAGTACATACTGAAAAGGGTAGACTAGATAATCTATAAGCTTCCTTCCAGTTCTGTATACCATGATTTCCTTATAATATAGTTTTAGATACATTATATTATAAAAATTTTAATACCAAGAATCCTAAAGAATTAATGCATAAATGCAAATATTTCAAATGTTAGTCCTTTTTCATTGTTTTATATGTCTTACTCAGACCTCAAAAGGCACAGGAGAAATATTCAGTATATTGTGTTGTCTCTCCACAAGTTTATTTATTACATGAAGACAGTGATTATCTCTTCTTCATTTGGGTCTTCCCAAGATACTGCTTCCGGGCAAACAACAGGTGCTCAATTCACATTGGTTGAATATATTTGGACAAATATGACTAGAAAGGACAATGATCAATGTTGGAAGGGATGTGGGAAATCTGGGACACTAACACATTGCTGGTGGGGCTGTGAACTCATCTAAACATCTTGGAGAGCAATTTGGAATTACCTCCAAAGGTCACCAAACATGTCCATACCCTTTGATCCAGCAATACCACTACTGGGTCTATACCTTGAAGAGATGATGAAAAAGGGTAAAAACATCACTTGTACAAAAATATTCATAGCAGCCCTGTTTGGGGTGGCAAAGAATTGGAAATCAACAAATATCCATGGAACACTATTGTTCTATGAGAAATCAGGAGGGATGGAAATTCAGAGAAGACTGGAAGTAATTTCAGGAACTGATGCTGAATGAAGTGAGCAGAACCAGAAAAACACTGTACACCCTAACAGCAACATGGGGGCAATGATCAACCTTGTTGGACTTGCTCATTCATTCATCAGTGCAACAATCAGGGAAAATTTTGGGGTACCTGCCCCAAATTCTTCTGTGACGAAGAATTCCATTTGTATCCAGAGAAAGAATTTTTGAGTTTGAACAAAGACCAAAGACTGTTACCTGTAATTTAAAAAGAAGTATCTTATTTTATAATTTTGCTGTCTCATATTTTTTTCCTTAAGGATATGATTCCTCTCTCAACACATTCAATTTAGATCAATGCATAGCATGGAAACAATGTAAAGACCAACAGACTGCTTTCTGTGGGTGGTGGGGGGAGGGAAGCAAGATTAGGGGAAAATTGTAAAATTCAAAATAAATAAATAAAAATTTTAAAATAGAAAATATTTGGACAATTCCAGTTTTTTATTTTGGTATTTCCTTACAGCATGATATAGCTGTATAGAAGCAGGTTCCTTCTTTCTGTTGATCATTCTCATAACATTCTTCACATGGACCAAAGGAATTTGAACCCTGGTGAGTCCACCTGCTTCTACTGATTATCCCTGTGATTAAAACGTATCCAGAATAAACAGGGCAGCAGATGTTATTTTTATACATTTTCAATAAAATTTGGTTTTTATTCCAAACAGTTATTTACTTCTGCCAAAATTAAAAGTGCAGGTGCTAGAAGTTAATGATACAAGAGACCCATCTGTAGAGTGCTGGAGAGACCCTTCATAGACTACGGTTTGAGATCCAGAAATGCAAATCACATTTGATATGTAGACATGTGACCTATTTCTCGTATAGGAGTCATCACTCATAAAACGTTTCCTGAAAACAATCCTACAAGGTGGGGAGTGTAAGCATTACCACCATTTTAAAGATAAAGAAACTAAATTCTAGTTAGTCAAGATTGGAGCCAGAATCTGAACCCAGATCTCCTTATTTCAGATAGAACGCTTTCTCTACCCCCACGCTATTCAGTGACTACATGACAAGTTGTTCAGTTGGTTTCATAACTTCTTTTTTTTTAGGTTTTTGCAGGGCAAATGGGGTTAAGTGGCTTGCCAAAGGCCACACAACTAGGTAATTATTAAGTGTTTGAGACCAGATTTGAACCCAGGTACTTCTGACTCCAAGGCTGATGCTTTATCCACTATGCCACCTAGCCGCCCTGGTTTCATAACTTCTTAACAAGTAACACTCATGACACCATCCTAGCCCTGTTCCCCACTGGGTTACCTTGGACAAGTCACTATGCCTCTCTTGACTTCATTTTCATCATATATAAAATGAAGGTATTGGTTTGATGATCCATCTCCTCCTCATGCCTTCTCTCCTGCCCTCTACCCATTAGTTCCCTTCTTCAACTGGTGAGGTCTTCCTGGAATATCTCTTTTGGGGAGGAGCCCAGATTAATTATTCTTTATTCTCTTGACTTTATTCCCCCCCCCTTTAAAATAAATGCATAATAAATCCTTAATGGCTGACTAGCTGGTCATATGAATTTTTGTTCCTATGGTAGTACTGTAGAAATAGAAGTAGAAAAGTTAGGGGCAGCTCTGGGAAGTTCAAGGGATTTCTGCAAATGTTAAGACTAAAAAGCAGGCAATTAGGACTATTTAAAGTGGGGATTGGGGTAGAATGGAAAGAGTTGAAAGTCAGCAACCTTGACTTGGAATTTGGAACCAAATCAAACTGAGACAGTTAATATGTGATCACACAGTGATATTAAGTAGTTGCCTCAGTTTCTTCATCTGTAGAATGAGGGCACCCAACTAGATAATCCCTGAACTCTCTTTGAGTCTTAAAAACTCTGATGTTATAATTTTACTTCTACCCCTGAGAAACCAGTGAGTTTTCCAACACTGGACATTTTCCAGGAAAGGGTGAGTGATCAATTGTTAAGGATACAAGCCTCATTCTAAGGATCATAAGTAGAGATTCCTTATAGAACACTTTTTCAGGGATTTTGTAGAGTGGATTCTTGCTTCAAGTAGAAATTGAACTTTTTTGTTATTATTTAGATGATATGTTGTTATTTTGTATAGGGTCAACTATAAACATATGACCTTGGGTAAGTCATTTCCCCCCATGTATCATAAGATTTAGAATACATAGTCCAACCACTTCATCTTATAGATGAAAAAACTGAGGTCTATTTACTTGCTTAAGTCATATGGGTAATTATGTTCTAGAGTCATGATTTAGTAACACTTCAAAATCCAAATTTAATTTTTTCCCTTTTCCCCATTCCATGTTGAAATCTCTTGCTGGGCCTCAGTTTCCACCTCTTTAAAATGAGAGCATTAGACTAGATGATCCTCTAGCACATTGACTTTCTATGATTCATTATCCTAGAAATTTGTCTTTTTGAGGGGGGTTTTGAGTCACATACTCCTTGAAGAAATCCAAAGTTTACAAGGTCACTTAAGGAAACCACTGGAAATTATGCTAACCAAACCCCTGGGTCTGGGCCTGCTATTTTCTTTAAAGCCTTTATTTGGAAAGCTGCAGTGGAAAAATTCCCCCACACTCGAGTTTGATTGTACAGCATTTTGCCAGAGTCACGCTGTGGGAAGACATTGAATAAACACGAACCAGACTGTAAATGAGATGCAAACAATTTGGGCAAAAAGTCACTGGGCCGTCCATGAAGAAGTGGCTTCCTGCTGGAATTCTGTTTTCTACCCCATAAAGAGTCTTTGTTGAGAGCCCTGCTCCCCGCCCCCCACTCCTAAACAAATTAGTGGTTTCACAGCTTTGAAAGCCAAGAAGTCTCTTACCTGTTGCAAGCCCTGCCTAAATTTTGTGCCAACTATGTTTCAGTCACAGTATATCATGTTCTGATCTTGTTAGAATGGGCTGCTTTGCCTTTCAGCAAAAAAAGGACTGGGTCAAACCCTCGAACTCCCCAAATCTTCCCTTCCCTTCACTGCTACGTCACTTCCCTTTCACTTCCCTCTCTCTACTTCTATTGACATCACTACCATAGGAGCATAGGGACACAGATTTAGAAGTGAAGGTACCTTAACCATCATGTTATCCAATAATTTCATTTTAAAGATGAGGAAACTGAAACCCCAAGAGGAAATAACTTGCCCAAGATCATACAGCTAATAAGAAATAAAGATGGCCTAGAATTCAATCCAGAATCTTCCCACTGGGACCCCTCAAGTTTCTATATTATCATGGCTTTTTAGGTCTGGAAGAGACCTTCAAGTTTATCTAAGCCCAGCACCCTGACTTTCCCCATTGAGGAAACTGAGGTCTGGGATATATGTGATAGTGCAAAAGGTCCAGAGTCAGATGCCCTCTTGAGGTTGGACATACCTTTTGTTGACTTGATTTCCTCATCTGCAGAATAAACATAACTTAAAGAATTCTTTTTTTACCTCAATAGCTAAATGCTTATCATTGACTTCCCTTAAGTTACAAGGCAAACTAGCGACAAAGTCAAGATCTGAACCTGGGTTCTCTGACTCCCTGAGCATCTCAGTTGTCACTTGGTTTGAAGACACAATGGATAGAAGGAGCAAACCCTGAGAACTGGATTTCCAGTTGTTTATACCTATCTGCAGTCTCAAGTTATATAGTGAGCTCCCTCTAATAGCACAATATCACATTGGAGAGGAGTCAAGCGTTTGTGATAGGGACCAGCTAAATTCTGCCTATCCCTCCATATATGGAAGTTCCCTGAACTAGGACATCACACCACTGAGCTAGAGACCTCACCCTGCATCTTTTCATGTTCTCTGGTCCCAGGAGATCAGTGCCATCTATTGTTATTCCTAGCCTATTTTTATGATCACATATAGCCTAGGTTAGTTGTTTTTGGCTTGGTTTGGGCACCAATTCTTGTCTAAATTGAATGCTTTAGTGGAGTCAGAAGACATGGATTGTGTCTTGGCTCTGATGCTTATAAACTATAGGATTATGGCTCTCAGCTTCCTCATCTGTAAAAAGGGCAGATTAACACTGGCATGGTGAGATTATTAATCCAGTAAAGAACATTAAAATGTACACATTGATGGAGCTATTGGGCTGAAAGTCTTTAGAAAGCCAGAAAGGTTCACCACCTCTTCTTCCTTGTCTCTCATTATTCCCTTTCATACATTCCACAGTCCAGGTCAATAGAGATCAAATGAGAGCGGTATGTAGAGTACATTGTGAACCTTAAGGAACAATAAAAAGGTCAGCTATAATTTCTGGCCTCATCAAATCATGAGCTTTCTGATGTTAACATGATTGCCCACAGGACAGCAATACTAATATAATTTAGAAGTGAAAGATATGATCGATTTTCATTTATTCATTTAAGAAAAATTTACTGAGAATTCACCATGAACCCTTCAATGCAGGGAAATGAAAAATGAAGGGAAAACAGGATTAGCTATGTGACCCTGGTGATTAGGCTTTGTACTTGCTCACTTGAATTTACTTCATGGGGTTCTGAGAGAAAAAGAACATGAGGTAAAGCATGTAAATATTTTGAATTATAAAACCCTTTATAAGTAAAAAGGAATTATTATGATTTAGTCATATGGGTCTTCTCAACTCTAACTTTTCTTTTTTCTTCTTTTTTAATAGTATTTTTTTCAAATTATAAAGACAATTTTTAACATTCATTTTTGCAAAATGTTGAATTTCAAATTTTTCTTCCTCCCTTTCCTTCCCTTTTCCAAAATGGTAAGTAATTTGATATAGGTTATAGATGCACAATCATGTAAAACATAATTCTATATTAGTCATATTGTGAACAAGGAAACAAATCATAAATAAAAAACCACACTTACACACACAAATAAAGTGAAAATAATGTGCTTTAATCTTTATTCAGAGTTCATCAGTTCTTACTCTAGATATGGATAGTATTTTCCATCATGAGTCCTTTGGAATTGTCTTGGATCATTGTACTACTGAGAATAGCTATGACATTCATAGCTTATCATTACCCAATATTACTGTTACTGTGTACAATGTTTTTCTGCTTTTTGTTCTTTTAACTGTGTATCAATTCATAAAAGTCTTTCCAGGTTTTTCTGAAATCTGCCTGTTCATCATTTATTTCATGAAATATATTCTCTTATGAAAGTATATGTACTACAACTTGTCCAGCTATTCCCCAATTGATAGGGATCCCCCTCAATTTCCAATCTTTTGCCACCACAAAAAAATGCTATAAGTGTTTTTGTGAACTTTTCCTTCTCTCTTAACTGTACCACTATCTTTATTATTTCCCTGTAACCAAAAAGTAAGAAGTCCATGAGATCCAGGGAAGTAATTTGAACCTTTTTGAGTGTCAGTTTTCATCTATAAAATGTGGACAATCATTGTGTAGAAACATCAGAGGGTTGTTGAAAGGATCAAATAGGAAAATAAATATTTTCTATCATTATTACTATCAGACTACTCTCATAAAGAGAAGCTTTCTTGAGATGATTCCTTTCAACTCACTCTTTGATAAAAACTGCTGGGAAAACTGGAAGATAGTATGGCAGAATCTAGGATTAGACCAACATCTCATACCCTATACCAAAGTAAGGTCAAAATAGATGCAGGATTTAGACATAAAAGACAAAATTATAAACAAATTAGGAGAACAAGGAAGAGTTGACCTGTCAGACCTAAGGAAAGCAGTTTATGACCAAAGAAGAGATAAGAGAACATTATAAAAAACAAACTGCATATTTCTGATTACATTAAATTAAAAAGCTTTTGCACAAACAAAACTACTATAACCAAGAGCAAAAGCAATATAATAAATTGGGAAAAAATTTTTACAATTTTTGTTTCTGAGAATGGACTCATTTCTAAAATAGAGAACTGAGTCAAATTTATAAAAAAAGTCATTCCCCAATTGACAAATGGTCAAAGGTTATAGAAAGGCAATTCTCCGATGAGGAAATTGAAACTATCTATAAACATATGAAAAAATTGCTCAAAATCATTATTGATTAGAGAAATGCAAATTAAAGCACCTCTGAGGTACTACTTCAGACTCTCAGATTGGCCAATATGACCAGAAAGGACAATGATCAATGTTGGAGGGGATGTGAGAAATCTAGGACACCGATGCATTATTGATGGGACTGTGAACTGATCCAGCCTTTCTGGGGAGCAATTTGGACTTATCCACAAAAGAGCAATAAAGATGTGCATGCCTTTTGATCTAGCAGTACTACAACTGGGTCTGCATCCTGAAGAGATCATGAAAAAGGGTAAAAACCCCACATGTACAAAAATATTCATAGTAGCTCTGTTTGTGGTGGCAAAGAACTGGAAAGTGAGGGAATGTCCATCAATTGGGGAATGGTTGAACAAATTGTGGCATATGTATGTTATGGAACACTGTTCGATATAAAATCATGAGGGCTGAAATTTTGGAAAAGCCTGGAAAGAATTGCGTGGCTTGATGCTGAGTGAAGTGAGCAGAAGCAGAACATAATACACACTAACAACAACACGGGGTGATGATCAACCCTGATGTACTTGCTCACTCCAACAGTGCAATAATCAGAGACAATTTTAGAGCATCTGTGATGAAGAATACCATCTGTATCCAGAGAAGGAAATCTGGAGTTTAAATGAAGACCAAAGCTTATTATCTTCAATTTTTAAAAGTTGCTTATAGGGGCGGCTAGGTGGCGTAGTGGATAAAGCACTGGCCTTGGAGTCAGGAGTACCTGAGTTCAAATCTGGTCTCAGACACTAAATAATTACCTAGCTGTGTGGCCTTGGGCAAGCCACTTAACCCCATTTGCCTTGCAAAAAAAAAAGTTGCTTATGTATTGCATAATTTTGCTATCTCTAAAATGCTTTTTTCTTCCTTTTGGATCTGTTTCTTCTCTCAACACATTCAATTTTGATCTATGCATACATTGAAGCAAATATAAAGTCTATCATATTGCCTTCTGTTGGGGGGAGGGGGAAGGAAAGGGAGGGAGAGAAAAAATATAAATTTAAAACCTTGCAAAAAAATGATTGGTAGAAAGTACCATTGTATGTCATTGGAAAACAAATAAAATATATGATTTTTTTTTTTTAAAAAAGATGATTCCTTTCTTGAGCCAGTTTCCAACATATACAAACTTACCTTGATCAAGGTGCCTGTCCTATCTTATTCTAGATGAAATGTCTTTATTTCCCCCAGTCTTAATCCTAAACTGACCCTCTGCTCCCAGATACAGTTCATGTTCTCCTATATCTCTTGCAGTTTTCTCTCCACAGATGTTGCTTTTGTGGACTTCTGACTTTGACCTCCATTCAATTGTGAGCTCTTTAAGAACTAGACTATTTTAAAATTTTTTTTTTGTAAACCCATTTCTCATCACTGTGCCTACCAAATAATCAGCACTGAATGTTTATTTATTGACAGATTACCTTGCCAGGCATTCCCTGAAATCTGATACTCATTTACTAAAGATTGTTAGTGCTCTCCAGAACAGGTAATCATCCATAAATCCCTGGACCTCCCTGTTTCTGTTGTTGTTCAATCTGTTCAGTCATGTCTAACTTTTTTGTGACCCTGTTTGGGGTTTTCTTGGTACAGATATTGGTGTGGTTTGCTATTTCCTTTTGCAGATTATTTTACAGAGAAGAAAACTGAGACAAAGTAACTTGTCTATGGCCACGCAGTTAAGTTCTGAGATTGGATTTGAACTCAGGTCTTCCTGATTCCAGGTCCAGAACTCTACTACCTAACTTAGCTGCTACTCCCTGCTTCTACACATATACAGTTTATCTACATACTCCTCCAGGTACATTATAAACTCCATAGACAATAAATGGTATCACCTTTTAGGGGTGGCTAGGTGGCATAGTGGATAAAGCACCGCCCTTGGAGTCAGGAGTTACCTGGGTTCAAATCCGGTCTCAGACACTTAATAATTACCTAGCCATGTGGCCTTGGGCAAGCCACTTAACCCCATTTGCCTTGCAAAAAGACCTAAAAAGAAATGGTATCACCTTTTTATATCTTTAAATGTAAAGTAATAAATATAGAGACTCCTGCCAATTTAGGAGTTTTATAAATGTTTGTTGAAATAATTCCAAATTCATTCATCTAGTCCAGCTCACTTGTTTTATCTGTAGTTAATGTGATTTTGAAAAATACAAACTCCCCCTCAGGATTATAACAAATGAATGTATTCCTAAGCAGCTGTTTTGTTTGTAAAAGCTGGTTAATGAGGAGGTATGCAATCTAGAGAGATCTTAAGAACTGACAGTGATTCTAGCAAAATGATTGAAGAGAACTTCAAACAGAAACACATGGAGAATAAATCAAACAATAATTTTTAGGTTCTATTTTTATCCCTTAAGAATCCTGTCCTTTTAAGACTATATTAACACTTAAAGTTGGGGGGGGGGGGACCTAGAACTCTCTGAATGTGTTTGAGAGAGAAGGAAAGAAGGGGATGTGTTTGTCCTTTGTTCTCAAGAGGACAGTGACATCAAGGAGATAATGTCACTATAGGCAAGTGAGTTGCATTTGAGTGAGGAGAGGCTGTGCAGTAACCAGTCCCACATTCTCCTCAGGACCTTTTGGGACCAAGGCCAGATGTGGATCAGGTGGATTGGAGATGATGATCCTGGATACAGTGGGAGACCTTGGCATATTTAAGCAGTGTCAATGTGACTGGGGCAACATCCATTCAGTGATTGAGCTAGGTAAGTAAAAAAGAAGCAAAGGATTTCCTTTACCTAGTCAAAAGAAACAGTCTGGGAGGGGAAGACCCTTGGGGTTTCTGGCCAAAAGTAGAAATGGCTATTTTCATTCACCCTGAGTAAGTCCCCCAAATAATGACCAAGGAGGGTGTAGTCTGACACTGTTGTTGGCTGATCAATGATACCTAGGGGGATTTGGGGCCAATACATCCCAAGATCACTTAACAGGTTTTAGGGATCTAAATTTACACAATCAGGAAGGCAGTGGCTGTTAGCAGTCCTCCTGATGAGGGCACTGCTCTTCATGTCCCTCCAAGACTTCCTGTATCCAGTTTATTCAAACTTATATCACTAGGTATCTAAGAGGGTGCTACTAGATTGGTCCCAAGACAGCAGAACTGAGCCATCAGGGAGAAGACCAAAAAGAGTGCCAGAGGGATACCACATTGTTGGCAAAGTGGCATCATCTGGCAAATCTTGAAGGCTTCTCTGTATGACTATGTTGCATTTCCCTCTGTCATGTGTGTGCGTGTCTTTGGGGAAAGTCTTATACAGCAAGTTTTTTAGGAATAACCTGCCCTAAAGTTTTTGGGAAGGCTTGAGTATGTCACAGGTTCTCCAATAACTGCATCTTTAACACCTGCTAAGCTTCTCCCATGTGCACCTGTGGGTGTGGGTGAGCGTGAATATACCACATCTATGGAAAAAGGAAAAGAGAGAGAGAGAATCAGAGATATAGGAGACATTATGGAGTCCTTTAAAATAGATCCCTGATCTGTAGAAGAGATAGCTCCCTTTCCCTTTGTAGTTGGTCATCTCCATAGCTTTTCATCTTCTTCAATGCTTAACTTTGTTTTTCCATAAAGCTACAACTGGGAGCAGAATATTTTTATAATTTTATGTATAACTGTGAAACCCTAGGATGAACTGTCCATCTGTTATCTTTCACTCTTGCTACTTGAATGAGCCTTCCCTGCCTTTTATGTAGACTATTACATGGTGTCCTTTATGCCACTGATTATATGAAAGTAAGGGGTAGCTAGGTGGATAGAGCACTGACTTTGGAGTCAGGAGGACAAGTTTGAATCTGATGTAGGCACTCAACACGTACTTAGCTGTGTGACCTTGGGCAAGTTATTTAACCCTGAATGCCTCACATCCAGGGTCATCTCCAGTTGTCCTGATTTATATCTGGACTCTTGAGGAGAAAGTGAGGCTGGTGACTTAGCACAGCTCACCCTCATTTAAATCCATTTCATGTACTTGCCATGATGTCAACTCCCTAATATCATGATTTTCTTTGAGAACGAAGGACAAGCAACATACATGCAAATAATTTAAAGTAATATGGACAAACATCCACCATGCATCTTTCCATTGCCCTTTAATCACCTAAATTGTGATTCTTATGAGATCCTAAGGTGTAAGGTTCCATGATTGGCAGTCAAACACAGTACCAGATGAGTAATGATGTTAAGGATACTGTGGTCAGTCTTCAGTGCCATTTCAACCAAATCATGCCAAATCAAAATTTAAAAAAAATTAAGGGTTGATGTGCAGCATTCCAGCCAAGGAGAACAAACAGTGAAAATGCAGAGTCTTATTTAAGGAAGCAAAGAGGTCAGGATCACTTAATCACAGAATACATGGGGAGGTATAAAGTATAAGACAATTGGAAAGGTAGGAAAGGATCAGGTAATGAAGGGTTTTAAAAACCAAACAGGATTTTATTTTTGATCGTGGAGGTGATAGGAAGCTTCTAATGTAGAATGACTGCTAAGTGTTGAGAGACATGAGGTAGAGATACCAAGCAGAAGTCTATTTCAATAGTCTAGGTATGCAGTGATGAGGACCTGCACTAGGATGGAAGCAGTGTCAGAGGAAAGAAGGGGGTAGAAAAGAGACATGTTGTGAGAGCAGGTAGAAACTTAAAGTTAGTTAGATATGGGGGAAAGAGTGAGTCAGAGGATTCAAGTTACACCTAGGATGTAAACCTGGGAGGCTGGGAGGATGGCGCTGCTCCCTCCATCTCATGAACATAATGAAGTTATGCTAGATGCTCATTTTAAAATATTGACCAAAGTAAGAAAAGTGACCACACTGGCTGGAGCATTAGATATTAAAAGGGAAGTAGTATAATGTAGAAGTATATAAGTGAGATTAGACCTAGATTATGAAGAGAGAAAGAGAAGGAAGACAAGTTAGCATTTTTACAGTTAAGGTTCAAAATACAGTTTTAAATATTATCCCATTTTAATCTCACAGTAATCTTGGGAGGTAGGTGGTAAAACTTCCATTTTGCATATGAGAATCTTAAAGACTAAGTAATGAGAGTCATACAGCTAGTATCTGAGGCCAGAAATAGAATATTTTCTAATTACATTTTAGATAATCTCTGCTGAAGTTCACATCTAATGCATCATCATAGCCACAAGTACTCTTGGATACTTTAATGGAACATCAGCAATGTGAAAGCTCAGACTTGTAGAGTTGGAAAGAAAATATAGCTTTGTGAATGAATTATCTGAGAGGATTATCACCAGGATGCTGGCCATCAGATGATAACTATTTCACTAATAACTTATGAAGACCATCTGCTATGATAGAAAGGAAACTCTCAAGTGGGAGAAGTATCAACATTGATGAAAAGATATATCTTTGGAAATAATACAGGGAATCATCTAAGTCATTAAAGGATGTCAAATGGATTTATACGACGATGTTTGAGCTATTGCTTCTGGAACTAGACAGAAATCATTTAGACCTTTTTATAGGAGGTTACATTAAGGAATTGATTAAGCCTAATCCACTACAGAACCCTTTAGTCTCTGCAATGACCCATGTGAGGAAGAAAAATGAATGGAAACCTATGTTGAAAGTTGATAAATGCCTGTGGAAGTTATAAAAAATAGCACTGGCCATGGTGTCACAGTTACATTTCAATGAGGGCCACTTAGAAGAAATCTATTCATTTAAAATCGCTATTGTTGACTTCATTTTTTTTTGTATATGCTTCATTGAGAGGTGTTAGACAACACAAAGAACAAGAACAAGAACAAGAACACAAGAACACAAAGGAAAAACACTAAAGAATTGCTCATGTTGGAAGGGATCTCAGAAGGAACAAAGACCAATAAGTAAATCAGAGTTAGAGGAGTTGTCTGAATAATAGTCTCTCTCTGCCTTGAATTCACAAATTAAACGTTATGCTTCTCTGTAACTGCCATTTATTGTTCTTACTTCTTCCCTCTGGGGCCCAATGTAACAAATTTAATTCCTATTCCATACTCCTCCTGGAATCCCATCTTCTCCAATTAGACATCCCTAGTTCCTTCAACAGATGCTAATTTAGTTGGGACCTCTCTCATAACCTGAGTACCTTTTCCTGGATATTCTTCAATCTTATTATATTGGAGAAATCTAGACTTAATGATTTGTAATTTTGCTAAAAGTAGATTAATTTTCAAAGAGTTTAAAAGTGAAATGGCTTTGCTTTGTTCACCAAGCAATACCAAGTGCTAAATCCCAACTCTGTCCTTCACCTGCTCTACCTACTCCTTTATTCTTTCCTCTTCTATACAATTAGGGGAGTGGACTAAGGGATTTGCAATCTAACACTTTCCATCTAAACTCTGTGGGTTTTTGAAAAGCATACTTTGTTACACCAAGTAACAAAGGAACAAAAATTGCAACTGTCAACTGAATAGAAGACTGAGCCCAACCAGAATCCAGGAAAGACCAGTTTGGCCCTAAATTTCATTGGAAACTTAATATTCTTTACTGCAGATACACTAGTGTCCAAGAGATAATGAAACTAAATACAAATAAAATTTGTAGGAACTAAATAAATAAAATTATGGGAACTAAAAAAATTTGAAGCCGTCTTTTATCTAACATTTTAAATTTGTTTTTATCATCGATCAATTCTGATCAGATTCAGTTAGAAATATATAGTCAAATTACAATTATATTAGTTCAGAATTTATAGAAAATGAACCTGATCTGCAATTACCCTTGTGTTATTTATTGAAAACAAGTTACTAAGAAAATGAATACTATGCATAAAATTGTAGTTGATTCATTTCTTCACCTGATAAAAAGGAAAAACAGGTTTAATTATTGAAGAGAACAAATGATATAATATCTTAAATTAGCAATGATTTAACAAGTGAGGTCTACATTTCTTCTTTCTGCTTAAAAATATCTCAACAAGTTCCAATTAAATGTTTAAAAGTAATGAAACCACAATGCTCCCCAAAATTCATCACTGAGACTGTGTTCCTTCATTTAGTCCAGATTAATGAAATTAAATTGCAATGATTATGTAAAAGAAGTTAGTCTAGGTTAAAAGTAGATAGCATATGGCACAATGAAGTTCTTAGTGAAGCAGATATTCCCAGCTTGATTCAAAAGGTCAAAGGAATACTTGGATGAGGAATGACTGTTTGCCGAGCACCAACTGTGGGGAAGGCACATACTCCATACTTTCTACCTTCCCAGTTTTTGCTCACATGGAATGTCCTCCTTTGCCACTTCTAACTGCTTATACTATTCAAATGCCATCTCCTCCATTAAGTCTTCATTGATTTTCCTTCATGGAAGTGATGTCTTTAATTTTATTTCATAGAATTTTGAATTCGTCTTTTACCTGTATCATATTCTATTATGAAATATATATATACATATACATATATATATATATATATATATATAAAATTAGACTGTTAGACTGTGAGCCCCTTGAAGGATCTGTTATCTTCCTCAGCAATTAATACAATAAACTTCACAAAGATGGCACTTAGTGATTGACTGTGCTTAACAATTTAAATATAAAAATAGAGCATATGAAGTTCAAATTACCTATATAGTGTTTTCCATCACCAATTTTGATATACTTTACCTCATTTCCATGTTATATAGCAAATCATGATAAGCATGAAAATTACAATGGTAGATTGTATGTTATCCCTTGATCATGCAAGAGAAGCAACTATTAGTAAACAAGATTTGTGCCCCTAGATCTGTAATTGATTGATAAGAGTAGATGTATTATCCCAGAAAATCGTGGTGTTGTCTTCTGGACAATGGTAGACCAAAGTCTTCTGCAAGTAGGGATGCCAGCGTGATAGCCCTCTGTGCCCAGGATCTTTGTAGGCAGAAATGATGCAAATGTTCAAGGATAAATGTCCAACTGGTGGACTTGGCATTCATGCTGGACCTAGAGTTTTGATTTCAAACTTCCTATGGTGGGTTTGTAGGTAGAAAATTCTGTCCACCATGATGCCCTCTCTAGGACTTTGTTTCCTTGAAGGACAGTGGATCAGAGGTTTTTATACAGCTGCAAAAACAGAAATAGGTTGTTTAGATGAATATATAAGTAACTCAAATTTTTGTTTAAAGAATGCAAAAATGTGTACTAACATTTCATAGGAGAATTTTAATATGTTATTAATAAAATGTATTTGTCAGCAAAAAGAAAGACTAAAACAAAATTACAAAATATAGTATATAAAGACAACAACAAATACAAAAGAGAAAAGATGTGACATTTTACAGAAAAAAAGATCTGGGAATTTTTTGTGGATCGAAGCTGTTACATTACTAAAAAAAGTCATATAATCTTTGTCATAATGTTCTGAAAGAGGAAGATAATAAATTCCATTGTATACTACTATGGGTGGGACATATCTGAATTACTGTATTCAGTTGGGGTACAGAATTCTGATGAGGTGAAGAGTCGCCAGCCAGAAGAACACAACCAGCATGATAACCTATGAGATGATGCCATGTAATAATCAAGTTTGACCTTGATGAACGAAGACTTAAGGGAGTATATGCTGGTTGTCTTCAAGTATCTGACAGGACACTATGTGAAAGAGGGATTCATTTGTATTGTTGGTTTATTAGGACAGAACTAATAGCAATGGGTGGAAATTGTAGAAAAACGTGTTTATGCTTGGCGTCAGGGGAAAAAAAAAAGACTGCCTAACAATTACAACTACCCAAAGTGGAATATGCCATTTTCTAGGTTTTCCCTCAAAGTCTGGATAACTACTTGTTGGAGACATTGCAGAAGGAATTCTTGATTAGTAATAAGCTGAACTAGATGGTCTGTGGGATCCCTTCCAGCAAGGAGAATCTGTGATTTTGAGTGTCTACATGATAACTACCCTTTTTTCAGACATTCACAGAAGTTCAACACATTAATTTTATTAGTAAAAGTGTTCTTGGGAAAGACATCCTTTATCTGATCCTAAATATATGGCATGAATGTTTCCTATATACTATAAGCTGGGAAAGATAAGTGCAGCTACAAACTCAGGCGTGACTTAGCTACATTCCCATTGATTCTGGAGTGATCAGATAACATGAAATTCGAAGGAATCTTAAGAGATCATTCCAAAAGCCTCATTTTACAATTGAAGGAACTAAGATTCAAAGAGTGGCTGGATCTATACTGGGTCTTCATCTGTATTTTACTCAATGCACATCATTCCCAAGTGACAGTATCAGGCTAGTCTGACATGATGGAAAGCAAGTTTTCAGTGAAAACTGATACATATTACAAGAGTTACTTGATTTACTACTAATAAACTTTTTAAAAGTTTTTACAAGGCAATGGGGTTAAATGCTTTGCCCGAGACCATACAGCTAGGTAATTATTAAGTGTCTGAGGTCGGATTTGAACTCAGGTACTCCTGACTTCAGGGCCGGTGCTCTATCCACTGTGCCACCTAGCTGCCCCACTAATAAACTTTTAAAAGGAAGCTTCTTTATTTTTAATGAGTCAGAAAAGATCAATTTAAATAGTATGTTGGACATCTGACTAGTCTAGACTTTAGCTTAGAAGAAACTCCATACATATGTCTGTGTATGTGTGTGTGTTGTGTGTGTGTGTATGTGTGTGTGTGTGTGTGTATGTCTCAACCTTTCCTTCTGGAGTCCTCCCTTTCCCAATTTTGTTTATTTTTCATTTCCTTATACATACTGGCTTAGTCTATTATTTCTTAACATGTCACAAACGCAATATTTCACTTCACAATTTGAGACTTGATTTAATGAATCTCTAGAAAATCAAATATAGCTGGATTCGTATTTAATAAGAACTCCTCAAATGGTTAAGCCACCAATCTCACCACAAGGTTTGTTTTTTTTAAACCACATCCTATAATTATTAATCATCTGATCACCAGTTGTTAGATTGTTTTGCTCAGAACTGTAAAAGTTGAGAACTTCAAAGGACCCTGGAGACCCCCAAAACATAGGGGTACACAAGACTTCAATCTCCTGTGGTTGTCTTGTTATGAATTTTCCCTCCTCTGATGCTGATTGCATCTCTTATGCTCTCTTTGAGAACAGCTGGGGTCAACCTTGTAGGTTCTCAATTTCCTCATTTGCCCATTTCCATAAGTTATTTTTCCAAAACAAAGAAAGGTTTCCTCTTTACCTCGCCATCAGCCCTGCCAATTGGTGAGTCCAGAATGAAGTCCGGAGGAGCGATGACATCTACCAGGGCAACTGCATCATCTTTCAGCTGTTTGAAAACAAAGTTCATAAATTTGGCAGCTCCTTAGGGTCTCTATGGTTACCAGGGAGTAAAAGAGTTACAGTCGAGTTGTTGCCACAACCTACCAGCAATTGAAGCTGTCACACACAGATCTATTACTAACAAATTATCTTTTTATTGGCCTGTATAAGAGGTTTCTTTAGTCTGCATTTTAATATTTTCACCATGTTATCCTTTACGTATTTTCAATTAGGCCAGGTACACTCATAAAAATGATTTTCTTGCAACTCATTAATTTTTTTAAAACCATTTTCCTATTCTTGTCTTTTTATTAGCCCTTATTTTGCCAGGTCACTCTCTGATTTAGTTAGAAAAATATATCAAGAACAATATAAGAGAAGATGTTTATGACCAACTGGTAAAGTAATAAAAAATGATTTTCAGTAATATTTTATTACTCAGTTATTACACACACTATTACTCAAGATGACAAATAAAATCTATATAAGGAGGTCTCAAAGGAAATCCTTTGAATGCAAAAACATTATTTAAAAATATTTTGTTATATGGTTAAAATGAATTGCTCTAATAGAAAAGCAGGGACATGAAAAGTTTTTAAGTCCAGTTTGTGACTTCCAAGTTAGTACATAATAATTCAAAACATTCAACAAATTACATACAGCAAATATGATATATAAAATTGGATATTCACATTGTTTTATTTTAAACTAATATATAAGAAGTTCACATTTTAGTGTGATGGACAGACACACTAGATTCAAAATAACAAGTAAATATTGTTTTTTCATTATAAAGAATTGCACCTGAGCTTCCTTTCATCTGTTTTCTAGCAGTGAGGATGAATTTTCACAGAATCAACCACACATATCTCCTTGCCATGTCTCCTTTATCACTCATAACAGCACAGGTTTTCAAGAGAGGAGGCTGGGAATGAGAGTAACAGTCTATAACTATGAAATGTAAGAAAGCTGATTTACATTATAACAGAATCCAAGACTATAAGTTAATTAGTACTGGAATCAACTAATAACTATTAATAGAGAAGAACTTTAAAAAATTCTAATAGAAAGCTCAAAATTGTATTTGACTTACCCACATATTTCTTTTGAAAGAGTTATCTCAAGTACATAATATGTTTGCTACTATTCTAAATCTTATGGAAATAAAACAGTAAAGGATGTAAATTGGACTATTAGGCTACACCAAATATAGCTTGCAATTTTAAATGAAATCTTTAAGAAAGGAAAATCACAAGCATTAATTGAAAAGTAATCTCACAAGATATATAAAACTGTTTTTTAATAAAAATTGTGTTTTGATCCTTCTGATAAAAGATATTTTCTTAAAAAGTTGGTTCTTATCCTTCATTACTGAAGAAGATTAAAATGACAACACCATGTTAGAGACAAATTACAGTGTGACTGGTCAGATCAATATGAGCTCAGAATGCTCTACCCCAGGTTGGACCCAAATAGTCCATGTGAACACCTGGGGTATTTTTCTAAACTTAAGTATGTCACACATTTCCTTAGAGCTACTTCCATTCTGCCTAATTCATGGAGCACAACACACACTGTGATAAAGAACACAACATCCTGGGTGGTCAGTCCTGTGTCTGTGTCTCCCATGCTTCACAATCAATTCTAAAGTTCTTAAGAGAGACCTTTAGTTCTTATCACATCTTCTAACCCCCTTGACAGTTCTTACCCTGTGTGAGTTCTCCATAAACCAATTTTTTAAGCAGGTGTACACATGGCATTCAGACATATAGGCTACACTAAAGTGTTGCTTTTTTTAAAAAATAATTTGCAAAAGAAATACAGTCTACATTTGGTCAAATGGCATATTCTTTACAGTCATGAGTGGCACACAAATGATTGACTTTGTTCTTTTTAATCAAAGAAAACCATGACATCAAATGACTAATGCATGACTTGCACATTATACAGGTTACAATGAGGGGAATGTTGTGCAAAGATATCCTCCTCATAGCCTCAAAGGTGATTAAGAGGAAAACAAGACTTCTGGTGCTGGCCCAGATACTGTGGGAATCCTTGCCCATGTGGATATGGGTCTCCCATAGCAGTGTGCATTTCAACATGGCATTTCAGCAAAGACGGGCAGAGAGTCAGTATGGTGATTCTTTAGTGACAGATTTACAACAGTTTGGTATAGTTAACCTGTCTCATTATGATCTAATCATCATATTAATGTTTGTGTCCCAGGTATAAACTGAACACAAAGAAATAATCTTTTATTTCCTAATAATAAGGATATGAAAAACTTGTGGGTTGTTTTGTCAAGGAACATTTAAAATGGCATCAAATAAAGTGTTGGTAGATGTCTACTTTCATTCATACTCATCAGAGTAAAATACAGCAATTTGTTCTGGAAATTGGATAGTTTGGTTAACTGAATCTTTAAGCTAATTGAAAAACTTATTTCAAAACTGTTGAAAATCTTTAAACACGAATCAACATATTTTTTCTGCCTCAGTACAAAGCAAAGTGAAAATAATTTAATTCTGAGAACTAAATAAATTGCAGAATATATCATCAAAAGAGTAATCAATTAAATGTGACTGTAGATGAGGAAAAAAATATTCTAGTATCCTATAGTAGTAGTAAGAATACTGAAAGACTACTTGAGTTAAAATTGTGTCTTTGCTATGTAATCACTATGTTCCCATGGCTAAGAAATCTCTTCTTTTTATGCCTTACTTCCTTTTATCTATGTAAGAGAAAGTTGGGTTACAAAATTTCTTAAAATCTCTTTCACCCTACCATCCTATGATATTTAATGCAGAAATTGCAGGATTTTGATCTAAAATAGTCTCAGCTCCCTCACTAATTCCCAAAGAGTATCTGACTAGGACCTGGTAGACTTGGGTTCCAAACCTCAGATCTGTTGCTAACCACTTTGAATGAGCTAGGGGCTCAGTTCCACTCTGGGCCTCAGTTCCCCCATCAGTAAATGAGGAAATTTTCAGTAGATGAAATCAAAGGTCTGGCTCTAACACCTAGCTTTAAGAACCCTTCCATTTTGAGATTCTATTTTCTAAGTACTTAGCTAAGGACACCCAGCCTTTGTTCTAAGGTTCTAATATTCTACAACTGTATGAACTTTCCAAAAGCATTAGTTGTCTGATTCAACCGCTGACTTACATTTGTTTTGTATAGTTTTGTTGTTGATTTCCCTTAAAAGTTAAATGTGTCCAAAAGTTATGGTGAAATGAAGATTTCATTTGAGATTTACTATAGAATGGCATTAATACTCAGCACAATAAGTTACTCAGACTTACCTTTGTACACAATTCCAAAATAGCATTCTTTATCATTTTACCTGCTTGTTCGCCAGAAAAATATCCACCTGCAAGTATACATAGCATTATATGTATCAATACATATATACAGTAATACAAATAAGAATGGATTACATTTTAGAAACTATCTTGGATTCCAAATTAATAGAGCAGTCTTAAAATATTCATGTGACCATGAAAACAGTTTCCAAACTATCAGGCCCACAAAAGTACTATTTATTATGTTAAATGTTAGCTTCGTTTTTCCATAACTTAATCTGTCTTTTATTTATCTTTGTTCCATTAGAATCATATCACTAATTTCTAATATTTTAATACTGCTTTATGGTTTCATATCTGGTATTCCATTTGAATCTCACAGAATCCCTATGTGGGATGTAAGGCAGGGTTTACTAATTTCCATTTTTCATAGATTGAAAAAGGTTGAGTGATTTTTCTTAAGATCTCCTAATTCCTAGTTCTTTTCCAACAATATATAAAAATTTCATAGCTGCAAGGCTATGAAAATTAAAACAAGAGGTTCTCAATCTAGGCTCTGTGAACTTGTGCATACATGTATATATTCACACATACTTATATTGAAAACTAATTCAATATAATTGGTTTCCTTTGGTAAACCTAGGTATTTTATTTTACATATTTAAAAGCATTATTCTGAAAAGGGGTCCAAAGGCTTCATCAGACTGTCATTGAGAACTATGACACTAAAAATGCTTTCATTTTTAATGTTTATTATTGTGAAAAAACAAATTTAAAAAAATGTGTATAAAATAATAAATAGGTACTTCTTGAAAGAAGAGTAAACCACAAAATTCCTTTGGTCCTGAGTTTAATCTCAGTTAACTTTTTTTTTAGATTTTTCCAAGGCAAATGGGGTTAAGTGGCTTGTCCAAGGCCACACAGCTACATAATTAAGTGTCTGAGGCCAGATTTGAACTCAGGTACCCCTGACTCCAGGGCCAGTGCTCTATCCACTGCACCACCTAGCCGATGCTCAATTAATTTTAATAAATTATTTTGAAAAAGAAGGAATACACAGTGACATCTCTGTGACTACAAAACATAGTAAGCAATTGGGGCAATAAAATCGCAAGTTGATTAGGATAGACTAAAAAAATTTTTATGGCTGTTCAAAAGGCAGAGTAGTAGCAAATAATTTCAATGTGCAAAAGTGTATGGTATATATCTCACTCTGATTTGTCTTTTACTCTTTCTATTTGATTATATTTAGAGTATAACTTTATTATGGTTATTTTTAGAGTATACATTTTGATTTAGAGTGTAGATTTTAGAGTAAAAATATAGATTTTTAGAGTAAAATTTGATATTTTTAGGGTATAATTTTATTATGGCTAGTGCCCCATATTATCCTCAAGTTGAAGTATCAAACTGAGAGAAGGCCACAGTGTGAGTGGGTAATATCAACTTAAGCAAAAATGGACTCTGTTGGTTTCCCTCTCAACGAGAATATTTCTTGTTTTCAAAAACCATGGGTATTGTTGCTTTTGTGTCATAAGATAAAGGGAAGACTCACCTTGATAGAGCACTGCCATATGTTTACTTAGAGCCCAGAGTCCATATAAAGCACTGAGACGCTTCAGGACAGGTTGAAGAGGTGCTGGTGTACTGGATTGGTGAGTAAAGTCATGATATCTCTGTAACACTGTGTGTTCAATGAAAACAAGAGCGAGGGAATGGCAGTAGTACACCTTGAAAAAAATCACATAAAAAGAACTTACCCAGCATTCATTCATACAATGCCTAAAGCAGCTTTCCTGAGCAGTGTGGGAAAGGTAGAGGGCTGTCCTAGAAGCCTAGGAGACCAAGGTTCACAGGCTGCTTCTGATGTGTCCTGGCTGATGACTCTAGACAAGTCATTTAAACTCTTGGTGCTTGGGTTAACTCTTTAAGACCTGAAATTGCTGACCTGTGATAGTAAAGGGAGCTTTCTCATTTGCAACTTCTTTATCCCAATGAAATCATAGGTCCAGTCCTTACTTCCTCTGTTTAATTCATAGACTCTAAGATATAAAGACAATTAAGAAATGGTCCTTGACCTCAAAGGGCATATATTTTAGTTGGGAAGTTAAAATATGTACACGAATAATTATATGATGAATTATAACAGGATAAATGCAGAAGAAGGGGAAAGATGATCTTTGGGAAGGAAATGAGGGCAAGCTGCTGGTAAGACACAAGCTTTCCAGAAGAAGGTATCATTTGAGATGGAAGGAGACCTGTCACAGAACTGAGTGAGTATGGTGTGGTGAGTAAAGGAAGGATTTAGGCAATGGCAAATAGGCAATAGTGAGACTTTTGGGGATTTCAGAAAGATTCTGTTGTGATAACTGAGGAAGTCTTTGGAAACATTCTAAGAAATGTAGTTTAGAAGAGATGCTAAAAACACTTAATTAAAATGAAGGAATTTTCAATCCTAGTATATAATGAGTAATACCACAAAAACTTTCATGGGAGACAGAAGTTACTCAGTTGTAGAAAATAGAACTATGGCATCATGCTGGCAACAGTGAGAAACAAAACTAAAACTAGTATTTTAAAATGTAAACAGGGGCAGCTATGTGGAGCAGCAGATAGAGCATCTGTCCTGGAATCAGGAGGAATTGAGTTCAAATTCAGCCTCAGACACTTAATACTTAATTAAGCTGTATGACCTTAGGCAAGTCACTTATTCCCAATGCCTTGCAAAAGAAGCAAACAAAAACATAAGAAGTAAATAGACCATAGGATCTCTGAAGAATGCTTGACAATCACTTATTGGAAATACATGCTAAAGATCAAAAAGACCAGATTGCATGTTAAATGGGTAAAATGTGACCTAGAAAATATATGTGTGTGTATATATATATATATGCAAAAAATTTTAAAATTCCACAAGAACAAGGAATGCTCCCAAAATTTGGCAAGTCACGTGTAAATAGTCAAGTCATAAGAACAAAAAAAATCTTTCAAAGACATAAAAACTAATAATACATGAGAAATAACATGCAGTAGTCCTTTCTAAGTTTGGTATCTATGGATTCATGATTCTAAGATCATCACTCCAAGTTTCTATATTATCCCAACTAATTTTTTCTTGCTTTTATATTCTAGTACACTACTCACTGGACCTCCTTTCTCAAGGAACTCTATACTTCACTCACTATCTTCCTCTCCTCAATACATGTCCTAACTTCAATATCCTGTTTCAATTTTCCTTGAAAATAGTTTCCTCCAAATTCATTGATTTTCTTATCAATATAGTCATTCATAAGAGTGCTTATGCCTTAGAGACTTGCTTTTCTATTACCCCAAAGCATTTTACTTCTGTTAAAAAAAACAAAGCAAAAAACTACTATTTCAATTCTGAAATTGCCTTCTTTGATCATAAACTGTGCTTTCATCTTTCCTGCTGATTCATTCCTCCTAAATATTCTTTGTCCTTATAGAGATTTCTAATTCCTCCATTCATTATTTGTTTTACTATTCTGTTGTTCCTGTTTTGATCCAAATTTCCTCTCTCCAGAGACCAACCCAATAATTAATCAATGAATTAATTTCAGTACTTTCTGTAAAATTGTATTAAATTGGTCAAACTGAGAAAGCTAATACATAGGGGCGGCTATGTGGCACAGTGGATGGAGCACTGGCCCTGGACTCAGGAGTAGCTGAGTTCAAATCTGACCTCAGACACTTAATAATTGCCTTGGGCAAGACACTTAACCCGATTGCCTTGCAAAAAAAGAAAGAAGAAAGCTAACACATGTGTAATGTGAAGATGATGATGATCCTGATTTTCTCCTTCAAAAAGCAAAAAAAGGAGCAAGAGGAACAACAATGTAGTCCTAATTCTAACCAGATCAAGGAACTAATTGCAAAAGTAGAAATAATAGGAAGTTTCAGATCAAGTGATCACCTTATCATCATGGAGTTAAAGAGAAATTAAAGTCATGAATGGGGTTTAATATTATTATGTGCTCTTGATTAGAAGAAGCCTTCAAAGTGTTTAGAGAAAGAATAACTAGGATTCAATGCCCTAATATTTTGCAGAGGAAGTTGACCTAAGAAGCACGTTAAAATATCAAAAAAAGAGCAATTTTGAAGATCTTTAAAAGAAGAAATAATTCTAACAAAAAGGACAAAGGAGAACTGTCTGAAAGCACTAATGCAGGCAATGGTAAATAGGCAATAGGAAGCAATACATTAACAAACAGACTAAAAAAGTATAGAAGATGGAAAATAACAGGATGCATATCAGTTGTCTGATTATATAATTCCTGTGTTAGGATATTAGAGCACACGATAAAATGATAATGGTGATGAATGTGAAGGGGCTTTTACCTTGTTTTATTTTAGCTACAGTGTGGCCAAGAAGAGGATCAAAGAAATGGCTGGCTGTGGATGATGACTGTTGAAGATGAAACACAGAAATCATTTATGTTTACTTTTCCAAAGAGATTCTTCCTTAGATGAGGAAAGTCACTGGGGAGTAGAAACCTAAGATAAGTGAGGAGGTGGTCATAAAACATCTCTCTACCCTCCAAGACTCAAGTGACTAGGTCTAGATGAATTAGATATTAAGTCTATTGAAAGAACTTGCTGATGTGACTGCTGACCTATGTTAGCTATACTCAAAGAGCTTAGAAAATGGAAAAACTGTCAGAGGGCTAAAAAAGTGAAACTATTCCAGTTTTTTAAAGTGAAAGTCAGTAAAAACTACAAATTACAAACCATTGAGCTTGACTTTTATTCCTCATAATCTCTAGAAAATATTCCTAAAGCGATGGATTTTGAGCATTTAGAAAGATTGTGGAATAGGTGAAATAATATTTAAGCAATAGTACAATTAGGTAGACTAAAGGCAAACAAAATCCATTAATGGGGCAATGTCAAATTAGACAAAGATCTGCAGAACGATATTTCAGGAATCTGACCCTAGCCTTGTGATAGTCAACACTTTAATCAATTAACTTGAAAAAAATCAATAATGTCAAGCTTGTTTAATTTGTAAACTCTATGAAGCTTGCTGGATAGCTAACATTTTAGATAACAAACGCCATATCCAGAAATCCATACCAGATAAAATCTGGATCAAAGAAGATAAAATTTAAAAGGGAAATATGTAAAGTTTTATACTTGGGCCAAACAAAATCAATTTTACAAATACAGGAGGAAGAATCATGACTAGAAAATAGTTCACGTGAAAAACAAGGAGGAGGAGCCTACTGAAATTTCAATTGAAATCATAAATGTTATTCCACATTAAGTGTGATTCAAAACCAAAAAAAGCTAGTACTATTCTAGTTGCAGCATCAGAGTCAGGAAGATCTGGGTTCAAGTCTCACTTTACTGGTTATATGTCCCTATATATCATATAACATCATATCATATTTTTGGCCCACTACCACTCCTTTTTCAGCATCTTTTGAGATAATAAATTATATGATTTCTTTTACATTTGTTACTGATATAGTCAATTATACTAACAGTTTTCCTAATATTGAACCAACATTTCATTACTGGGATAAATCCTGCCTAGTCATAGTGTATTATCCTCTTGATAACTTCTTGCAATCTCTTTGCTAAAATTTTATTTAAGATTTTTGCATCCATAGGAAATTGGTTTATAATTTTCTTTCTGTTTTGACTCTTCCTCGTTTAGCTATCAGCTCCATTATGGTGTCACAAAAGGAATTATGCAGAGTTCCATCTCCCCCGATTTTTCCTAAGAGTTTATATAGAATTGGAACCAATTCCTCCTTAAATGCTTGATAGAATTTACTTGTGAATCCATCTGGTCCTGGAGACTTTTTCTTAGGCATTTCAATGATAGCTTGTTGAATTTCTTTTTCTGAGATAGGGTTATTTAGGTATTTAATTTCCTCTTCATTTAACCTGGACAACTTATATTCATCCATTTCACTTAGATTATCAAATTTATTGGTATAGAGTTGGGAAAAATAATTCTGAATTATTATTTAAATTTCTTCCTCACTGTTCTGAGTTCACCTTTTTCATTGATGACACTAGTAATTTGGTTTTCTTCTGTATTTTTAATTAAATTTTTTAATTTTTCATCAGATTTTCATAAAACCAGCTCATGGTTTTATTAGTTCAATAGTTTTCTTTTTTTCAATTGTATTAATTTTAGAATTTCTAATTTGTTATTTAATTGGGGGTTTTTGATTTGTTCTTTCTCTAATTTTTTTAGTTGCATGCTTAGTTCATTGATTTTCTCTTTATTTTATTCATGTAAGCAGTTAAAGATATAGTATATCCCCTAATAACTGCCTTGGCTATATTCCATAAGTTTTGGTATGATGTCTTATTCTCATTATGTAGGATGAAATCATTTATTCTCTCTATAATTTGTTGTTTGATCTACTTATTCTTTTTTTTTTCTTTTTGCTAGGCAATAGGGGTTAAGTGGCTTGTCCAAGGCTACACAGCTAGGTAATTATTAAATGTCTGAGGCCGGATTTGAACTCAGGTACTCCTGACTCCAGGGCTGGTACTCTATCCACTGTACCACCTAGCCACCCTCTGATCTACTTATTCTTTAAAATGAGGTTATTTCGTTTCTAATTAATTTTAGATTTCTCTCTCCATGGCCCATTACTGCACATGATTTTTATTGCATTATGATCTGAGAAGGAAGTATTCACTATTTCTACCTTTATGCATTTGATTATAAGGTTTTTATGCCTTTGTCTAAGGGCCATGGATTGCAGGGAGAAAAGCATAATTTTTTTCTATCCCCATTCAATTTTCTCCAAAGGTCTATAATGTCTAGGTTTTCTAACGTTCTGTTTACCTCCTTAACTTCCTTCTTGTTTATTACATTGTTAGATTTATCTAAATCTGAGAGAGGGAGGTTTGAGATCTCCCACTAATAGAGTTTTACTGTTTAGGTCTTCCTGTAACTCATTCAGCTTCTCCTCTAAGAATCTGGATGCCTTACTACTTGGTGCAAACATATTTAATACTGAAATTGCAACAATGACTATGGTACCTTTTAAGAGGATATAGTTTCCTTCCTGAGATCTATTTTAGCAACTGCTTTGTCTGAGATAAGGATTGCTACCTCTGCCTTTTTCATTTTGGCTGAAGCATGATACATTCTACTCCAAACTTTTACCTTTACTCTATACATTATCTTTCTGTTTCAAATGAGTTTCTTTTAATCAGCAAATTGTAGAATTCCCACTCTGCTATTCATTTACATTTTATGGGAGAGTTCATCCAATTCACATTCAAAGTTATTGCCTCCCATGCTATCTTCCCTCTGTTTGTATTTTTCCCCTTTTCCACTTTAGCCATATTTGACTTCTGAATACAACCTCCTTCAGTGTGTTTGCCCCCTTAGAGCCATCCCTCCCCTATCTTTCCCCTTTCCCTTTGCCCCTTCTTCCTCCCTCTTCCTCTTTCCCCTTTCCCCTTTCAATATTTGAAAGGATGAGAGAAAGATTCACTGAGTTCTCTCATCCTCCCTTCTTCCCCTCTATTGCAATAGGTCCTCTGTACTTCTTCATGTAATGTGATTTACCCGATTCAATCACCTCTATTCTCCCATCTCTTTATTGACCCCTCTTTTTAAGGTGATACTGTTTTTAAGAGTTATAATTCTTAAGAGTTATGAGAATCTTTCTCCCAGAAGGGGATATAACCAGTTCATCTTATTGGACAGCAATTTTTTTTATCTTTTCCCTTTTTTTACCTTTTCATGTGTCTCTTGAGTCTCCTGCTTAAAGTTCAAATTTTCTATTTAGCTCTGGTCTTATAGTCAGGAAAGGTTGGAACTCTCCTATTACATTAAATGTTCATCTTTTCCATTGGAAGAGAAGACTCAGTTTTGCAGCATAGTGAATTCTTGGCTACATTGCAAGCTCCCTTGCTCTTCAGAATACAGTATTCCATGCCCTTCAATCCTTTAATGTTGATGCAGCCAGGTCCTGTGTAATACATAATGTGGTTCCTTAGTATCTAAATTGTTTCTTTCTGACTGCTAGTAGGATCTTCTCTTTTATCTGATAGGTCTGGAATTTGGCCATAATATTCCTTAGTATTTTTCATTTGGGGATCCCTTTCAGGAGGGGATTGATGTATACTTTCTTTTTTTTTTTTAGGTTTTTTTTTTTTGCAAGGCAATGGGGTTAAGTGGCTTGCCCAAGCCCAGACAACTAGGTAATTATTAAGTGTCTGAGTCTGGATTTGAACTCAGGTACTCCTGACTCCAGGGCTGGTGCTTTATCCACTGCACCACCTAGATGCCCCTGATGTATACTTTCAATAAATATTTTGCCTTCTGGTTCTGTGATTTCCAGGCAATTAAAGATTCTGAAATATTGATCCAGGTTTTTTTTATCTGCAACATGTTCAGGAACTCCAATGATTCTTAAGTTGTCTCTAGTTGTGCTGAAGAGGTATTTTATATTTTCTTCTATTTTTTTATTTTTTGGTTTTGTTTAACAGATTTTTGTTGTCTCATGAAGCCATTAGATTCCACAGAGTCTATTTTTTTAAGTTTTTTTTTTGTAAGGCAATGGGGTTAAGTGGCTTGCCCAAGGCCACACAGCTAGGTAATTATTAAGTGTCTGAGGCCGGATTTGAACTCAGTTCTGACAACAAGGCCAGTGTTCGATCCACTGCACCACCTAGCTGCCCCCGAGTCTATTTGTTTTTAATGAAGATATTCTTTGTTTACCTCTTATAACTCCTTTTCCAATTGGTCATATCTATTTTTGAAGGAGTTTTCCATTTGCCTAGTTGTGATTTCAAGAGAATTATTTTCTTCTTGCACATGTCCAACTGTATTTTCCAAGGATTTGTTTTTCTTTTTGCAAGGTGTTAATTTTCTCTTGCAAGAAGTTAATTTTCTCTTGGATTTCTTTTCCCAATTTTTCCAATTAAATTATTAAACTACTTTTCAGTTTCTTTTCTCCACTTTTCCAGTTGATATATAAATTCCTTCCTGATCTCTTCTAGGAAGTCTTTCTTGGATAAAGACCAATTCATATTCATCTCAGAAGTTCTAGCTCTCTCTGAATTATGATCTTTGTCTTCAAGGAAGCTTTCAATGGCGCCCCCTTCTGCTGGCCTTTCTTCTTTTTCCTAGGATGTTGTGTTGGAGGAGGGGCTGGTTCACAGACCTTGGGGTTTGAAAACCCTAGAAGCTTTGCTCATCAGACTTAGTAACTCAAAGTGGGAGGGCCACTAAGTGGTTCTACAGGCTTTCTCTGAAGTGTCTGTGACCTTTATTTGTGGCCCACTCCCTAGGCCTGGGGGGATGAGAGGGAGCAGCAGGTTCTCAATTATCCTTGAACAATGTGTACTGGGCCTTTGGGCCAGACAGTTAATCTCCTTATTATTCACTCATTACTGAGAGAGATCTACTGCCCACACCTGAGCCTAGGGGTGGGGGGGTGAGGAGGTTTTTAGTGTGTTTTCTCTGGGAAGGGTCCCTTGCTCTCACAGGGATGGGGGGAGGCTCAACGTGAATTCTGCTGAAAATTTAGGGCAGATGGTCCTGGTCTTTCAGGCCAGTGGAGCTGACTGGATTGATGTCTAGCTGCTGTGCTGGAGATCTCCTGCCTGCCCACTGGGCTGGAACTCTCCCTTGAACCTCACTGGAGCTTCCCTGCTCACTTACAAAATGAAAAACTTTTGCTGCTGTTTTCAGGTTAGTCCTGGATCTCACCCCACCACCCCTGAACTGGCCCTCTCTACTCTCTGCCCCTGGTTACACCCACATTCCCCTCAGACAGACCTTGTTGGTAAATGTTATTCTCCTTTGCTCTTTCTGGATTTTGTGGATTTGAATTCTGTTAAGACGCTTGATTCATATTAGTTCTGAGGGAAATCCAGGAGACCTTAGGACAGTGCCTGGCTTCTCTCTGCCATCTTCATCCTTGTGCCTTTGGAGGATAAGCAAAACTAAATGCAGACCAAATAATCACCAGGAGACTGATCATCATGTGAAGAGTTTTGTCAGTTAGATAAGGTCATGAAAACTGTTTACTAAGGAGTTCCATTCTGCTTGGGTTGAGTTTCCTAGGCAGTAGGTCTTACAATGATGAATATCCCCATTTAAAGGATTAGAGAGTTTCAGCAATTTGCCCAGGATCACTCAGCACCATGTATGAGTCAGGACAAAAACTCACTCAGGATCTTTGCTACATATTATCTTTCTAGAAATATGTGAATCAATAATTTCTTTAAAGATGAATCTATTTCACTTTGTTCCCAGCAAAGTATGCGAGCAGAGAAAATTCTGAGCAGAAAGGCAGGAAAAGAATAAACTCCAGTTTCTTTCTGAGTTAACTTTCCAAGTGTGTTTTCACTGAATTTGAAGTCAAGTATAATCCCATTATAATGACTCTGAGGGAAGAAGATTAAATTTTCCAAACATTTCATTTAAACTCTTCTGGGCAAAATATTGTTCTAAAAAAGATAAAGATACATTTGTCCCCTTTGAAAAGCTTCAATAAGTGATCTGACAAAGGATTGTGCATGGGTCCTCTAAGGATTGGCTACCACATGATGAAATCATGAAAGGTGATGGGAGGGAATGAAGCAAAGAAGAAAATGAGGAGCCAGGTTATAAGGTATTGAAGAACATGGGAAAATATTGATAGATAAAATTAATAAGAGGGAAAACAGTATATAATCAGATGGAGAAGAGGTTATTTAAGATAAAGGGAAGAAAACTAGACTAAAAATCACAATAGCAGGAACAAATTGATGGATAGAGTAAAATATTGGAACATTGCAAGATTAGGACTACGGCAGGAAATGTGGTAAGGAGGAATGAAAATTAAAAGAGTGGAAGCAAGATAGCAGAGTACAGGCTGAACTCTCCCAACTTTCTACTTTAAAATAACTTCTCAAACCAAATTTTGGAGCAGCAGAGACAAATAAAAAGAAATCAGAGATAGGAATTCTACCAGCCTAAGACAACTTAGGAAGTTTGCAAGACAGGTCTATGATGCAGAGTTTGTGAGCCACAAGTGAACACAAGTGGCTACAACACAAATGGTAAGGGGTCAGATAACTAGTGAAAAAGAGATTACAGGTGAAATAGAACAAAATAGGATAGAGAGAAATACATAATTAGTAATCATAACTGCAGATATGAATGAAATGAGCTCACCTTCAAAATAGAAATGGATAACAAAATGGATTAGAAATCAGAATCCAGGGGTGGCTAGATGGAGCAGTGGAAAGAGCACCAACCCTGGAGTCAGGAGTACCTGAGTTCAAATCTGGCCAGACACTTAAAAACTAGGTAGCTGTGTGGCCTTGGGCAAGCCACTTAACCCCATTGCCTTGCAAAAAAAATGTCATCTAGAAATCAGAATCCAACAATGTATTGTTTATAAGAGACACACAAAATAGAAATTCACAAAATTAAAATAAAGGACTGAAGCAAACCCTATTGTGCTTTAGCTCAAGCAAAAAAGGAAGGACAGCAATCATGATGTCAAAATAAAGGCAAAAATAGATGTAATTAAAAGAGATGAGTAGAAAAATTACATTTTGCTAAAAGGTGCCATAGATGGAGAAGTATTAATAATTTTTACAGAAAATTTCACTGAAAAAAAGCTTCTTTTCTCAAATACATAAGGGACTGAATTAAATTTATAAAAATAAAAGCTATTTTTCCCTTGATTAAATGGTCAAAAGTATGAACAGTTTTTCAGAAGAAATCAAATCTTAACTCACATGAGAAAGTGTGCTTAAATCAAGTATTGATTAGAGGAATACAAATTAAAACTGAGGTACCACTTTACATATATCAGAAATGACACATGCTGAAGGGATGAGAAAAAAATAGATACACTGATAAACTTTTGGTGAAGTTGTGAACTGATCCAACCATTCTGGAGAACAACAAAGATCTATACTTAAAAGGCTATACAACTGTGCCTACCTTTTGACCCAATAATACCACTACTAACACTAAATCTCAAAAAGATAAAAAAAATTGAAAAAGAGCTTCAAGAACAAAAATATTTATTGGAGCTCTTTTTGCAGTAGCAAAGAATTGGAAATTGAGAACTTGTTCATAAATTGAGGAACAATTGAATAAGTTGCAGAAAATCAATGTGATAGAATACTATTATACTCTATATAATTACATATATAATATATATTATACACCCCCCTACACACACATGTATATTATACTATATAGAAATGATGAAAGGGGTAGTTTTCCAAAAAAAAAACAAGGCAAGATGTACATGAACTGGTGAAAAGTGAAGTAAGAACTAGTGAGAACACAGCAACAGCAATGTTGTAATGATGATCAACTATAAAAGACTTGGCTGCTCTGATCAATATAATGATCCAAGCAATTCCAAAGGATTCATGATGAAAAAATGCTGTGCACCTTCCTAGAAAGCACAAATAAACTCTGAATGGAAAATGAAGTACACATTTTCTTGTTTTCTTTATTTTTTGTAATATAGCTAATATGGAAATGTTTTCCATCATTTCACATGTATAATTGATATCATTTTGTTTGCCTTCCCAGTAGTCAGGGGAAAGATGGGAGAGTGAGAATTTGACACTGAAAATTTTAAAAGAAAACATGTTTAAAATAAATTTAAAAATTTAAAAAGTATTGAAAGTCCTCTTTTGCCAAATGAGATTAGATTAGATCATTTCTAAGACCCCTTCCAATTCTCAATTGTATAATCCCATTAAGTCCTGAATGAGCATGATGGCAGCAAGAGTAGATAAAAGGAAAAAGATGTAAGAAGACATAAAAAGAAATCATAGGACTTGCCAGTGAGTATAATATGGTAGGAGTCAAAGGTGGCAAAAGTTTATATAATCCACAGCCCTTTCCTATGACCTAGTAATTTGGAGGGAAATGGAAGGAGTAGGCTCCAGACAATTGGCAAGGAAATGATATCCTCCGAGGACAATAAGGTTTTAGCAAATGTGAAAAATTAAACTAAGTATCTGAGAATGTAGATTTGTTGTTGTTCTTGAGTCATTTCAGTCATGTCCAACTCTTCATGATCCCATTTGAGTTACTGGAGTGATTTACCATTTCTTTCTTCAGTTCATTTTACAGATAAGGAAACTGAGCCAAGCAGGGTTAAATGATTTGCCCGAGGTAACACAGCTAGTAGGCATCTGAGCTTGGATTTGAACTCATAAAGATGAGTCTTCCCTGATTTCAAGCTTTATCTACTGTTTTTTCCAGCTGCCCCCTAAGAATGTAGGTTGATTTTTTAAATTAAAACAAAGTTACTAAAGGGCACAAAGATAGCATATAGGACAGAAAGGGTGATTATAATTATAATATATGAGTATCTCTCTATTATACATATGTGTGCATATAACAATACATACACAAATACAAAAACACATACATAAAATGCATGGGTACACCTTTTGATTACAGTATGGTTGACATACATAATTCTTTCCATAAAACTAAACATTATTGGATATAGAGGACATATTTGATTATAGTGAAATACATTTTTTGTCACAGATATTTTATAACCAAGTTGTTTTGTACTATGAATTCCCAGAATTCAAGATACATCCAGATCCAAATAGAAGATTATCACAACCTAAAACAAAGTAAGCTATTTCTGAATGATTCATTACCACATTTTCTCCTCTATTAGTGCAGACAAGATTTCACTACATCCCCATTTTATAAAAGAAAAACAAACAGTGAGGATGTGTGACCTGGAACAAGCCACTTAATCCATAATGAGTCAGTGGCAAATCTGGGAAATGAAGACAAATTTCCTGATTCCCAGATCAGGGATCTAACCACAAGACTACAAACTGTTAAATTCCCTCCAACAAGCTATAGAATTAAAGATTCCCACATGAAGCTTTCCCTGCAACAGAAAATCATTTTAAAACTTAGTACATTATGTTAAATTAAAGTTAAGTTACTATGAGGCAGAAGCAACCAAGAACTTGGAAAACAAAAGCAACCAAAAACTTAAAAAGTTAGCAGATTAGTACCTGGCAGTTGTTTCTTGCTTCAAAATTATCACTTCCAGATTTTCTTTCCTGATTTAATTTTTGATAACTCTCTCGTAGTAGGTAACAAACCAACCACTTGTATGCTGCCAGAGAAACTTAAAAACAAAAGAAATGACAGCTGTCACGTGATGGTAAATTGGGAAGTTTATGCCATTAGCAAGAACTTACTTTATGAGGTTCTAAACTTAAAGCAGGTAACAGGCTCTCATGTGACATGGCCCATAGTGGTTATTCAGTACTGTTTTCTTTTCTTTGATTCTGCCAACAATCCTGTGGGAGTCTATTGGGTAAGCATGAGCATGAGCATCCTCCTCATTCTGTATATAAGACTGGAGAATATAGGTAAGTTATAGTGGTAGCAACTGATTGGCTATTGTGTTGAATGAGAAATTGAGAATAATATCCAAGTTATGAACCTAGGTTACAGGAGTACTAATGGTGGGGTGGAAGAGGGGAGGTAAAAAGATGCCTGTGGGACACAGTGTTCAAAATCCAATAGGCGGTGCCTATTTTTCCAACAAACTAGGGCTGGACATATAGATCTAGGAATCATCTATAAAAATAGGATAGTTAAACTAAGAGAAGTGATGAAAACATTGAATTGTAGAAAAGAGATAAGGACCCAACATAGAGCTTTGGGGAAGGTATGTAATTAGAGGGAGTGATACAGATAATCCAACAAAGAAAAGTAAAGCAAACCAACAAAGAGCAGCATCACAATTCAAAGAAGAGAGAATACCTAAGAGGAGCTGACCAACCATACCAAAGGACGCTAAGAGGTGAAAAGGGAAAAGGACTGAGAAAGGGTTTCTAGATTTAAGAGATCGTCATATGCTAATGAGGTTTTTAAAAACATATTTACTCTCAAAGAATTACTCTAGAATTCCTTATATTCTCAGTCACATAAATAAAAATCCCAAATCCTTTTAAGTAAAATACAGTTTGAACTAATTCAACTTTACCAAGAAATTAAAATTTTTATTAGAATATAAAAAATCTGCTATATTTCTTGCATAGTAGTAATTTGAATAAATTCATATTGACTGACATTTCCACAAATTTATTTTATAACCTTTTATATTTTATTATGTCTTAAATTCTTCCTCTGATGTTTAGTTCTCAAGATGATGAACAAAAGATTGGCATCATGAACATGGGAATATTTTCCATGATTTATTTGTGCAGCAGTGAACTATAAGGAATCTGCTGAAGGCACAAAACTTTCTTTTCTCCACAAATCAGAAGCAACAGCTGCACAATGACCCAGTAATTGTGGGACTGTTCCATTTACACACCCGAACATATGCTATTTCTCAAATGTTGCCCCTGAATTGCTAAACTGGAAATCACAGAATTATAGAATGTTAGAGCAGGAGGGAAAAGGGGAGGAGGAAAATTTAGCCCAATACCTTAATCACTAACTGGTTCCTTCTCTCTCGGTCTCCCATTTCTCTTCTCCTCCCCCATCTCTGTCTCCCCCAACCTCTGCTGCCTTTCTCCCCATTCCCAAGTAAAAGGCAGTTGGCCACTCATTGAGGATGCTGTTGAGAGGAATGTTGTTCAGATACAGGTTGCACCAGATGAGTCCTGTAGTCACTTCCTACTCTGAGATTATGTGGCTTGAAATTTTTATGCTTTGTTTGACTTTTCTTATATATTAACCAGTAATTTGGTTATTTGTGTAAATATATCCTCTTACTAGATTGTAAGTCTCCCTGAGGGCAGGAGTTATATACATTTTCAAACTTTCATTACTGCCCCTCACCTGCCAAGATATGGGTACAGTATATTTACACATAGGAGCTACTTAAAAAATGCTTGTTGAATTGAAATGGAAAACCATCTTACTCAAATCCAGCTTCCTCACTTTACAGAAGAGGAAACTGAGGTCAAGAGGAAATAATTTTCCAAGGGATACAATTATTTGAATTTTCAAAGCAAATCATACTAATATTTAGAATCTCGAATATTAACACTAGCATTGCTGGTTTTATCCATCCAATGGCCTTTTTTTAGATGTCTTGACCTTGTTGTCTATCCCCTCTTTCTTCAACTACTGGCTATTCCCTTATATTAACCAATCTTTCCCTGCTTCTGTGAATCCATGCAGCTTTTCATCCTTGCCTAAAATGTGTTCCTGTTTGAAGATGTTCAATGGTTAAAAGCCCTGCGATGCCTTTACAGAATCCCCAAAACATAAACTAAAAATAATATTCCACTTCTCCAATCTTCCTACAACCTTTTGAATTCTCTTTTGCTCTTATTACATTCTTCATTATGTACTTTTCTGGGTCTAGCTTTTTCTCACTTAATTAAAATCTTTGCATCTTAAATAATCTCTGTAGACCTTATCCATAGTAGGCTCTGAATACATATTTTCAGGTAGAAATGAATTGAAATTCATTCTGGCACAGAGGAAAGCCATTCCAATTTGATATTTTCATCCTGGAATTCAGCTTTACACACATTCAAATATAAACACAAAAGTAGACATATTCAAACATAAAGAGTTATTCTGTTCTCTAGCTGTGAAAGTAATCTTGCTGACAAATGTCTAACTTTGTTTTAATCCTAATTACATTTTTCTAAACTAATGGACAGGGTGTTTCATGTAACACAGTGGAATGCCTAAAAGTAATCCACAGGAGAACAAGACCCATGGATTAAGGAGTATATTGAAAATATAGAGAAGGCGATGAAAATGAGAAGTGATAAGGAAGGACCCCTGGATAAAACAGGCAATACCCCTGCAAAAACAGGCCTTTCAATTGACAGGGGTGTGAATTGCAGTTTCCGAGCAGTCTTTCACTTCTTTAGGATATAGTTTCTTCACATGTAAAATAAGGAGTTCAGATTGGACATTCTGTAGTCCTTTCTAACTCTAGCCTAGGAACATATGGTCTTTCCTTGGTTTATGGTATTTCCCAGGGTCTCATTCATTCCACTTAGGGTGGGACAGGGAAGTCTAAGAGCAGAATAGAAAGAAAGGTTGAAGCTTAGGTGCATCACCCAGTAGAGGTGAGTTGGAGTAAGAAAGATTTGGAATCCATCACAGTAAGAACACACATGGCTGCACCGGCAAGTAAAAAGTTCATGCTCTTTTTGCTCAAGGACTATTATAAACCCAGAGCTTCTCTGGCTGTCTTGCCCACACATAGTTGATAAGCCTCAGCTGATACTGATGACAATTATACATTAAAATACATGAAAAAAATGAATTTTTAAAAATGGATGAAATGGAAAAAAATAATAAATTACCCAGAGTGACATATAATTGCAAGAGTTTTGTAAGATTTGTTTCAAAATGCAGTCAACAGGTCTTAATCTGGTTGCTTTGTAAAACTTTTTTGACTTTATTGCTACTTGTCTCAAATAAGGTTGTAAAATATTTAATTGACAACCTAGCATGTATTCAGGATCAGTACAGAACTAAAAACTAAGGAACACTTAAAGAAATTTGTAATATTTTGTCTGGAAGAAAAACTTTTGGGGAGTGGGGGAGGGGTGATAATTGAAATCTCCAGATATTTCCAGTACCGGCTTGTGGAGGGTTGAGCAGCTTTATTTTGCTTGGCTTTAAAGAGCAGAACAAGGACCCATGGTTAAAAGTTACAGGGAGGCAGAATTTTGCAAAATAATAAAGAATTTCCTAACATTCAGAATATCTCAAAATGAATTCACTCCCTCAGGAATCGGTAAGCTAGAGACAACAGAGAACCTGTATCATTTGTCAGAGATGTTAGATTCATACAGTACATGAAAATTGGACCAGAAGACCTTTTCAGTGACTTAAAACTTTGGAATGGTATGATTTTATGGTATCCTTAGCATAAACCTCAAGAAAGGACCACCAGGACATTTGAAACCTTTCTCTAGGTCTTTTTATATTGGGAGGATGCTGGTGGCTAATTCAACCTGCACATGAAGCACCTACCAGTGCTCAGGGCTGGGGATTCAAAAAGAGGTCATACATGTCTTTGATGATATCTTTTACTCCAGGCAAGTGTCATTAGTAATATGTTGTATCTTAATAATTTATTTTTTTGTAATTACATGTAGAGGTCATTTTCAACATTCATTTGTGTAGAATTTTCTCTTTAGATCCTTCCCCCTAGGAGAACAAGCAATCTGATCTATGTTAAACAAGAAAAATAAAATTAAACATAAATTAGTATGATACTGTAGCCTACTTATAGTGAATCTATTATTCCTCTTTCTACTATATTTTGTATCAGTACAATTCTGATTTCTATGAGATCATGGAGATCCATGATTCACTAGGCTACACTATGGGAGATTATTGATAGGTGACAAGAATGGACCTTGGCAGCATTCAGTAGCCTGGGATCCAAATATAAAAGGAGAACATATGATTCACTTATAGAAAGCAAATAATATCCTTTCACATAGAATCTATGAAGCAAATCATATTTTTAATGCAACAAATACTAAAATGATGAATAAAACAGACAGCTTTAATATGCATCCCCTAAAACAAAGATTCATTCCTTGATAGATTGGGTCCATCAAGTTTGATCAATTTTTTAATCTAATAGACTGACTTTATTTGGGGAATGTTTGGGGCACTCAGTTTCTATGGAGTATCATGGTTCTACATGAAGTATAGTTTTTACTACAAATCCAGATGAGACAAAACTTAGTAAGTGCAGAAATTCAGGGTTAAATGATCAAATGTTTTAACTTCCTTTCCAGACAGATGATGCTTTTTTCCAACGGCAAATAATTTTTACAAAAATGAGTTTTGCGTGAAATGTTTTCCTGAGAAAATTTTGACAAAATGTGGGTAACTCACAGGATAATCAGATGATTCCAACTTATTTACTAAACTACAAGATTTGAAAGGCTTTGTTTGCTGAATCTGAAGAAAGATGGAATACCAAGATATATCTGTGCTATGACCTATTAAATATATGAAAATCTAAATGTTACAACAGATGACAATTTAAAAAGAATGCAGATGTTTACATCTATTTACACAAATTCCCATTGTTTTATAAGATGACCCTGAAGTCATGTGGACCTGAGTTCAAATCCAGGCTTAGACAAAGACTAGTCATGTGACCCCTGGGCAAGTCACTTCACCTCAACTATCCTCCACCCTCTTCCAGTTCCCATATACTTGCACTGATAGAAACACTGGTTAATATGTACTTCTTAATATCAACTGGTGAGTTTTGAGTTTCAAATTATTAGCACTTTGAGAAAAAGTAAAGTTAGCCCACTTCTTTTTATTAATAGGCACGGAATGCATATGTCAGTTCTTGAGTCCTATTTGAATTGTGTTTTAAGATTTAAGGTTTATTGTAATCATTTAACAGATGAAAAAAAAAACCTGAGGTGTAGTGAGGCTAAGTGACTTTCCTACAGTTCTAATAAGATTTGTCAATAGTATTGAAATTCAGGTTGATGCTGACTTCAAGTCTAACTTGAAGACTAAATAGCTACCAAGAAAATTGAGACAATTATATAGAAGTCTGTAGAATGATAGCAATGGAATTTTCTCCATATGGGAAAAATCCAACCCTCCTCACTCTGATGTGAGAATTAATTCCATAATCTCCTACCTTAACTTTTTCTTTAAATGAAGATTTGAAATATCATATTCACAATTAAGTTGGCTATGTTATTTTGAGTTTTTCAAGGTTGTCCCAAATTTTTTAAAAGTGCCCCAAGTTTTCTCATAGATATTTCATTTTCAATCATGCACAATTCTGCACAACTAAGTCTGTGCAAACCTCCAGGAATGACAATTTGTGTCTGATTGATTATCTATCACATGATCTTCCAGATGTCAAGGAGAATAGCACAAAATGATGAATGTTTTTCAGTGAACTGATATCAGTGGGTGGCTTTACTGCTTCAACAATCCTAGGCTTCCATAGTCTATCTTTATTTCACATTATTCCCCATCCATAGACAACTTTAAAATGTGCAATAACTTGAGAGGGAAGAGGAGAGCAAAATTGAAATTGTTTTTTATTCTCCCCATAATATTCAGAAGGACACAATGATACAGCTGAAAAGAAGTTTTATACCATCTAGACGTTGTCATTAGCTTCAACTGATCTACCTGTTTGTCCAATCTATCTTGTATACATCACTAACTCATCTTTCTGAGTGATTAAATCAATTATCTTGAAATTTTTCAATTGCACACCATAGTTAACAAGATAAAACTCAAACTCCTTAAGATAAATCCCCAAATCCTTAGTGATCCCTTATTTAATTCATCTAGAAACACATAGATGACTATAAAAGCAGCCTCAGTAGTAGCTGGTGGTGAATTAAACTTGGGATACCTGAACACTCTGAGGAGTTTAAATTTTTCATTCACTCAGAGAAATTCACTGTTAACTTTTTAGTAATCATTTGGCCAAGACAGAGTGATTAAATTCTATTTGCATCTTAATTGTGAATTTGTGTCATTTATCAAATAAAGGATATTTTGTTATGTAATATTCTAATGTTTTTAGTTTTTAAAAAATATGGACTTGCCGAGTAGTTCACCAGGGGCTTAGTTGGAATCCCTATAATATAACACAAAGGAAATAACACAAGTGAATAATAATAATTGCATCAACCCTATGGGGGTAAATAGTATATTCTTTTACAGAGTAGGAAACAGATTTAGAGAAGATAAGGTACAACTAAGGTTATATAGCTTGCAAGAATCTGAGACTAAATTTGAATCCAGATCTTCTGATTCCAAGTCCAGCACTTTTTTTCAATAAAATATAAAGTTTTCCTGAAATAAAACCCTATGGTCTAAATCGTGACCTCCAGTAATTTACAATTTCTTTTTGGGATTTAAAATACACATTGAATTTTATGATTATGATAGTATAAGATAAATTATAAGATATAATCAGTAAAAGAAAATAGAAAGAAATTCTCAGAAAAATAAGAGAAGATAGTTACCTGAAGAATCCATGCAATCTTCGGCTTTGGATATCATAAATTTCTGACCAAGAATATTTTTAAAATCTTCAAGAAAATTTACAGATTCCAGTGGACTTTCAATATGAATTTTATCTAATAAAATATTAAACGTATTTATTGAAAAATTAAGAATATGTAGTCTGACTATTCTGACTTTGATAAGCTGTGATCTTCCTATTATCAATATTGATTAATTATCAATTATAATCAATATCCAGAATTACCACTTTAGAAGCAATTTGTAATTAGAATAAATTCAAAAACTATAGAAATTTAGAGTTAGAAGGGATTTCAAAGGTCAAGTAGTCCAATCAGCATTTCCCTATCAGCATTCAGGCTCACAAGATTTAGGTACCTTCAAGGAAAAAGGAAGCATTTATTAAGAAAGCACTATCAATGACCTCGTGACATAGTCCTAATTGCCCTCCTCACTTATTGAAATATTCTGTGCCTAAGACACAAGCAATTTATAGGATCACACAATATAGAAGACTTTTCTCCAGACCCTTAAGAAACATGAGGCAAAGACTTGCAGAAGAAGTTGCCTGACACCCAGATACCAGGGCTATCCTGCTGGGTCACATGGAGGATTCAACTGGCTCCCGTATTCAACTCATCATCACACTTCACTCAATAGACCCATACTTAGTGCCAGTTGAGGGAAAACCAGTCCAGAGGTAGCCTTTTTGTGCTTTTAGGGGCTACTTCCATATAGATAACTTTGGGTGGAAGAATCTGGCATCCTCATCCTCATCCTCATTTAGACTCTTAGAACCAACTCTTAGACTCTTAGAGTCTATAGGTTGTCTCTATTGATTTATACCTTTTAAAGCAATGATTCTCAAACCTTTTGGTCTCAGAATCCCTCTATAATCTTATTGATGACCGCCAAAATCTTAGATTTATGTGGATCATATCTCGCTCAGAATGAATCAGCATAGTTCAGCGGTAAATTTTCAATGAGTACATTTATGCCTTGGATATCAGCAAGGACTATAAATCTGGCCTTTATTGTTTTGTTGATCTCTAGACTTGAAAAAGTGATGAAGAAAATGTTAATAAGGCAGATTAAACTTAAAAGTACTTTGCTGAATTTCAAAGAACCAATTATTTAACCTTTACCAGCAAATCACCAGCTATCACTGTCCATATTTAACCTAAGAAATTAAAACTGATACAATGTAAAAGAATTTTTTGACTAATTGACTTTAAATTAACAATAAGTCATCATATATTAACAAAATCAGATAATTTTATGAAAAATAAATTGTTTTCCAAAAACATTAATTATTTTACATATTTGGTTTAATAAAAGTTATATTCTCAAATTTGCTTTTATAGTCAATGCATTTGACTACTCTTTTAGTTGAAGTATATGAAGAAAATCTAGTCTTAATACAGCTGGAAAAGGGAAAAACATTTTAATAGGAAAATAACATTTTAGTATGATTATTACTGTTATTATTTTCAAGTGGAGTTAAGTGATTTGTCCAGCTTACACAGATATTGAGTGTCTAAGGTCAAATTTGAACCCAGGCCCTGGGCTCTATCCACTGTGCTACTTAGTATCCTTATAAATATACATCTGACCTCAACAAATCCCAGGGTACTATAGGCCATATTTTGAGAATCACTGTTTTAAATATATAATATTTTCTTCTCTCAAATATAAAGCATATTCTAAAAACACAAATAAAAAGGTAAATACTCTTACAAGCTCTATGAGATTAATAACTGCTTTAAATAAGATAGTCCACAATGTGCTATCCCACTAAAAATACTAACCTGGATGTCGGTCTGTAATGTAGTTCAGTAAATAGTTGCTAGTCTGTTGAAGCAAGACATTATTATCTCCTTCATAGGTACAGTTTGGATCATTGTCATTTCTAATATCACCCAAACGATTCACTGCAATAAAACCACAATTTTGAAAGTTTGTGATACATATCAAATATGTAGTGTAATAAAAAAGATTCCAACTTAAAATTCAAGGGGCCAAAATTCAACATAACTAGAAAAGTACAGATTGTTAAAGATGGAAGAAATTAAATTAGTGACTCAACTATTACATGAGTTAGTGACTCCACTAACAGAAGTACTTCAGAATTAGTATTCCTAGAAAAAGATTCCATTCCTAGAAGGAATAAGAAATAAGAATAAAGTGGATGGAAAATAGTATATCTTGGAAAGGGACATTATAAACTAAATAGTATCACTAAAATAGAAAAATGAAAGAGGTAGAGAGAAACAGGGAGAATAAGTGCCTGATTTCTTATCTGAGGTTGTAAAGTAAGGGATTAAACAAATTAAAAAGAGAGAGAATGATGCAGAGAATTAGGAAGTTTAATTTTTAATATTATTAAAATCTTGGAATCTTCTTAAGGTTATAGAGGGTTCATTGCTCTGGAAATGTAAATTGACTCCTATTGTTGCACTGTTTAACATAAAATTTGTATCCTGTCTCCTCATTCCCAATCTCCCAGCTTATAACTATCCACCTGGTTTCCTGTCACATAAGGGGGAGGGATTTCCTCTTTTGTCCTCAATGCCCAGATAAGGGGCACCTGGTCTGGACTTAGGCTCGGCCAGTCCTCTGGCCCAGGCAGCTCTCCTTGACTGTTTTGCTTCCACTCTTTATTTGCCTGTCTCTATCTAGCAAACAACTGCCTAGCTTTTTGTTATTCACCCTGTCCTAAAGTGTTTGTTGATCCATCAGGAAGAAAAGTTTTTTAACCAGTTTACTTTGCTGTAATTTATAAAAAAAAAATCCTCAGCAGTTTTAACATCCCAGAGAGAGCTCGAATTCTTTCACCTTTTCTGCTGGCCTTAAATCTTTTATTTTCTATCTCAAAATATTTAATAATTGGCAACAAGAATAACAAAAGTCTACAGAAGGGATTTGGGATTAAGCAAAGTAATGAAAGAAAGGGCCATTAAGGGGCAGAAGACTGATTTCAGTCTTTTACAGACCATAATAAAATAAAAACTTTAATGAAAGAAAAATTATATGGACCAAGGGCCCAAATAAATAAAATTCTAAATAATTATTGGGTTTTTAAGATCATAGAAACAATAAGTGATAGTAACAATGAGAGAATATGTTCAAATATTTAGGATGAAGCTAAAGTAGTCCTCAGAAAACTTGCAAAAGAAAAAAATGATTTGGTTCAAACTTTAAAGAATAAAGACTAAACAAACTAAGAACTCTAAAAGGGGGTTAGCAAACAAATATAGAAAATTAAGAGGAGGAATACAGAGCAAGTGATTTCTTTCAAAAATGTAGAACTGTTGTTGCTGTTGTTTCTGAGAAGACTAACAAATCTGATAATCTGAATTCACCAATCTGTTCAAGAAAAGGAAAATCAAATTTTAAAAAATGAACATGGTGAATTCACAAAAGAGAAAAAAATAATTATCAGAAAATATCACAATATGAAATTATATACAAGAAACAGTTGATGAGTATCTATAAAATAAAAAATTCCCAAGGTCACAAAGGAAGAAATAAAGATCTTAAATAACTCAATGTCAGAAATTAATTGCCAAAAATTATCTAAAGGCCAGAAAAGAAATCACTATGTCCAACTTAAGCTCATTCTGTGCATTCAAGGATATTACAACATTATGAAAGCAATTAGTAGGATTAATTATATAAACAACAAAAATAACAAAGTCACATGATAATTTCAACAGAAGTAGAGAAAAGCCTTTGAGATCATTTAGCACTTTATCAATATTGAAAAGCTTATATTTAAAAAAAAGAACATTTTTATAAGGGAGAAATTCCCAAAACTTTCTCAGAAAATACAATTATAAAATAGGAATATTCTCCCTTCCTTTTATCTGACATTCTAGAAAATTTTGATAGTAATTAGACAAGACAAAAAATAAAAACATGTGCAGAGAGACAAAATTTGTCCCCAATTTGTAAATGACATTAAGATGTAGTGAAAAAATCCCACAGAATCAGTGAAGAAAGTAAGACAAATGAAGGCTATGAGGTTGCTAGATAAAAAAATTAAAAATTAATAAATTAACAAAAAAATCAATCATCATTCTGTTAGTTATAGCTCTAACAAAAACAGCAAAAATCATACTGAGAAAGACTTTATTCAAAATTATTTAAAAATCCATGAAATATCTAGGAATTAGCCAAACAAAATACACAAGAGGTAAATAAATTCAACTATAATGAACTTATTCTAGAAATAGAAGAAAAGTAACTGAATATCTACTATTTATTGTAGGACCTTGCCAATATAATAAAAATGATACCATGGGGGCAGCTAGGTGGTGCAGTAGATGGCCTATGGGCCCTGGATTCAGGAAGACTTGAGTACAAATCCAGCCTCAGACACCTAATAATTACCTGGCTGTGTGACCTTGGGCAAGTCACCCTTAACCTCACTGCCTTAAACAAAAAAATAAAAATAAAAATGATAGCACTACTTAAATTAATTTAGTAGATGGTGCTAATCAACTTGAATTATATGAACAATTTTTTTGGTTTTTTTGAGGGGAGGGTGCAACTAGGCAATAGTACAATATCCAATGGAATAACAACAGGTTTAAAAAACCTCAAAAATAATGACATGAAAAAACTATACAGGCAGTGAGTTGGCACAGTGGATAGAGCACTGACCCTGGGGTCAGGAGGACCTGAGTTCAAATCCAACCTAGATGTGTGACCATAAGCAAGTCACTTAGCCCCATTGTTTTGCAAAGAAAAAAACAACCTAGGAATGCATGGACACACCATTGTAACACTTCAAAATACATTATAAAGCAGTGGTTAGGAATACTATTTGTTACCAGTTAAAAACAGAAAAATCAGGGCAGCTAGGTGGCTCAGTGGATAGAGCACCAGGCATGGAGTCAGGAGTATCCGAGTTCAAATCCAACCTCAGACACTTAATAATTACCTAGTTGTGTGGACTTGGGCAAGCCCCTTAACCCCATTTGCCTTGCAAAAAAAAAACCCTAAAAAGAAGCCCAGGAAAATCATCAGCGGAACATGTTAAATAAGCAAAAACCAAGGTTATCAAAAATATTAAGTCAATGTTTGATAATTCCAAGGAACTGAATTATGGCAATCAGGTTGGAGCAACACTCCCTTTTCTATTTGGAAAACAGGAAAGTAGTGTCTAAAAGAAGGATTAAGCCAATATCTTAAACTATATATCATGGTAAGGTCAAAAGGAAAGTTAAAAAAGAAAGAAATCAGGTATTTTCCCAACTATGGCTAAAGAGACATTTTTTTTTAACAAAACAAAATAGGAAAAATAATAAAAGATTAAAAATTCCATTATTGTGATTACATAAAATTACAAAGTTTTCCACAAACAGATCAATAAAGCTTTAACAAAAGAAAAATGTCAGAATAGGAAAGCATTTATATCAAATATTACTGAAAAACCTAATATCCAAAAATACAAAGGGAATTGATACACACACAAATGCATAATACCAAGTCATTCCTTTCAAAAGATCAAAAGATGCAAACTTTCCAAAAGCAAATATGTAAACTACAGGTGACCAAAGCAGGAGACATAGAAATTAAAATAGTTGTGAAATTGTGTCTCACTCCTTACAAACTGGCTTGAAAGAAAAAAGATGGCACAAGTCAATGTTGAAGAGCCTATGCAAAGACAGACACAATGAGTTATTAAGTGTTCTGGAGTTCAATTCGAAATTATGCAAGAAAAGTAACGAATCTGTCCATATCTTTTAACATGGCAATTCCATTATTTAGTTTATGCCCAAAGGCAATCAAAGATGAAACAAAATAACTGACTTATACATATCAAAATATTCAGAGCAGCATTTTTTTAGGAAAAGAAATGGAAACAAAGAAGATGCATAGGAAATGGCTGGGTAAAAACTCAAATTATGCTGATTGAATATGATGAAAATTTTTATGCAATTAGAAATCATTAATATGAAATTAACATGGAAATATTTGTATGAACTCATGCTGTAAAATTAGGGCCAGAGAAAAATGAACTAAAAATTGCAAACTACATACTCTAAATTTATAGATCAAATCATAGAAATAATCAGAAATTTCATCTGAGATAATGACAATAATGAAACATCATACCATAACTTGTGGGATGCAGCCAAAGTAGATATTAGGGAAAATTTTATACCTCTAAATGAATAAAGTGTAGAAAGAAGAGTTCAATGAATTGGGCATGCAACCAAAAAAAATTAGAGAAAGAAGAAATTTAAAAAACCGAATTAATTAGAAATTCTGAAAATCCAAGGAGAAATTAATAAAGTTGAAACTAAGAAAACTATTGAAATGCTAAATAATACAGAATTGGTTTGATGAAAAAATCAAAAATTGGATAAACTTTTGTTAATCTGATCAAAAAAATGAAGATGAAAACCAAATTACCAGTATCAAAAATGAAAAAGATGAACCAATCACCAGTGAGAAGGAAATAAAAGTAATAATTCAGAGTTATATTTTACACAATTACAGGCCAACAAAACTGACAATGTAAGTGAAATGGATACTTATTTACAAACATATAAACTGCCCAGATTAACAGAAGAGGAAATGAAATACTTGAAATATTCCCATTTCAGAAACAGATATTAAACAAGCCATCAACCAGCTCCCAAAGAAAAAATCTCCAGTCAGACAGATTTACAAGTGAATTGTACAAGGACAATTAATTCCAATTCTATATAATCCATTTGAACTGATTTAGTATAAAATAAGCAGAACTAAGAAAAATAGTCTACACAATCATTTTGTTCATGTTATTCAGTCATTTATGCATGTCCAACTTTTCATGATTCTGTGGACCACAACACACCAGGCCTTTCTATCCTCCACTATCTCTCTCTCTCTCTCTCTCTCTCTCTCTCTCTCTCTTTCTCTCTCTCTCTCTCTCTCTCTCTCTCTCTCTTTTAAGATTTTTGCAAGGCAAATGGGTTTAGTGGCTTGCCCAAGGCCACATAGTTAAGTAATTATTAAGTGTCAGGGGCCAGATTTCAACTCAGGTACTCCTGACTCCAGGGTCCCTGCTCTGTCCACTGTGCAACCTAGCCTCCCCCTCCATTATCTCTTGAAGTCTGTCCCATCTCATCCTCTGCCATCCCTTTTTCCTTTGGCTTTCAATCTTCTCCAACATCAGGATCTTTTCCAATGAGTCCTGTCTTTTCATTATGTGGCCAAAGTTTTTAAGCTTTAGCTTCAATATTTGTCCTGTGAAGAAATAGTCTGAATTAATTTCTTTAAATATTGACTGATATGATCCTCTTGTTGTCCAAGGAACTCTGAGTCAAAAGTCTTCTCTAGCATCACATCACTTCTGCAGCACTCAACTTTCATTATGATGTAACCTTCACAGATATACATTACTACTGGAAAAACTATAGCTCTGAGTATGTGAACCTTTGTCAGCAAGGAGATGCCTCTATTTTTTAGAATGCTGCCCAGATTGGCCAGTTTCTCTTCCAAGTTGCAAATGTTTATTAATTTCATGACTACAGTCACATAACTGCAGTAATCTTTGAGTCTAAGATTATAAAATCCATTTCCATTTGTTGTCCTTCTGCTTGCCAGGAAGTGATGCGACCAGTTAGTAGGATATCAATTTATTTTTTTTAATGTTAAGCTTCAAGTCAGCTTTTACTGACTCTCCTCTTTCACCCTCATCAGTAGACTTGTTAATTCATCTTACTTTCTGCTATCACAGTAATATCATCAGACTATCTGGCATTGTTGATATTTCTCCCAGCAACCTTAATCCAGACTTCGATTCATTCAGGTTGATATTATGCATGATGTACTCTGCATATAACTTATATAAATAAGCTGACTATATAGAGCCATGTTGTATTCCTTTTTCAATCTTAAACCAATCAGTTGTTACATAATTGGTTCAAACTAGGCTTCTTGACTACATACCTCTAACTAGGTTCCTTCAAACACAAAGAAGATGATCTGGACTTGTCACATTTTGCTATGTTCAACATAGTTAAAGGCTTTAGCAAAGGCAATGAAGCAGAAATAGGGCTTTCCTTTGCTTTCTCCACCATTCAGCAAATGTTGACAGACATTGCAAAAAATGTAAATTTCTTTTGAATGCCAAAAGGGTAGGGGCAGAGCCCAGATGGCAGCAGGAGAAGAGCCTCTCCTAGGTGCTCTCTCCAACATATTTCAAAAATCATAAAATTATGACTCTAACTAAATTTTCGAGAGGCAGAACCCACATCCAGCCCAGGGTAACCTGGAAAACAGTGGAAAAACTGTTCCACAGGATTAGAGGGGAAGCTCATGAGAGTGAAGAAACTTCAGTCTCCCGGGAACAGCCCCAGGGCATTTGGGAGTTGTGGCTCTTGGCAGCAGAAGCTATTTCCTGACCTGCACCCCAGGAGCACCAAGCATAGCTTGGAAGATCAGCAGGGAGACCTCTGCCAGAGTGAGCTTGAAGCCTAAGCCCTTAGCCCTAAGCCCTAAGCCCTTAGCGCTCAGCTCAGTCATGGCATTCAGCACAGTGAAGTGGGACCAGCCCAGATTGAAAAACTGGAAGCAGGTCTGTGGAGTTGGTAATCAGGGAACTCTAGGCAGCTGCACCCTGAATGCTCAGCCCACAGAAACTAAGGGACTGGAGGGAGACTTCTGAGGTCTGTCCTCTGTCCCTGGAACAGGACTCTGAGGCTCTGGCCACATTCAGATCCTGATAGCAGTCTAGGCCCTCCATAGAACAGGGACCCCCACCCCCCCGCCCCAGGCCCATGGCAGAGGGGTGTGCTTGTGGTCATTCACACATCAGGACAGCAGTCTGAGCCACACAAACTGAAGTCTTGTGGCTGTGTCCCAATAAAATTCCAAAGTTTAGGAAGTGCCCCCAAACCAGGTATAGGCTGGGTAAACAGGAAAAAAAGGGAACTTGACCATTGACAAATACTCAGGATCAAAATATTCAATCTGAAGATGAGGAAGTACAAACTTATGCATCTAAAAGTCTCCAAGAAAAATAGAAGTTGGGCTCAGGCTATGACAGAGCTCAAAAAAGATTTTGAAAATTGAGTAAGGAAGATAGAAGAAAAATTGGGAAAGGAAATGAGAGAGATGCAGGGAAAACATGTAAACAAAGTCAGCAGCTTAGTCTCAGAGATCCAAAAAAATGCTGAAGAAAATAACATGTCAAAAACCAGCTTAGGTCAAATGGATAAAATAGTTCAAAAAGTTAGTGAGGAGAAGAATGCTTTAAAAAGCAAAATTGGCCAGATGGAAAAGGAGATAATAAAGCTTTCTGAGGAAAACAAATCCTTCAGACAAAGAACAGAACTCAGGGAGATTGCTGATTTTAGGAGAAATCAGGACTCATTACTTCAAAAAAAATGAAAAATTAGAAGAAAATGTGGAACATCTCATTGAAAAACAACTGATCTAGAAAACAGATTCAGGAAAGATAATTTAAGAATTATTGGGATACCTGAAAGTCATGATCAGGGAAAAGAGCTTTGACCTCATTGTTAAAGAATTTTTACAGGAAAATTGCCCTGATATTCTAGAAGCAGATGGCAAAAAAGAAAGTGACAGAATCCCCCAATCTCTCCTGGAAATAGATCCAAAAAAAACAACCCCCAGGAATATTATAGCCAAAGTCCAGAACTCCCACGTCAAAGAGAAAATATTACAAGCAGCCAGAAGGACACAAGCCAAATATCATGGAGCTGCAGTCAGGATCACACAGGACTTATCAGCAACTACATTAAGGGCTTGTAGGGCTTGGAATATAATATTCTGAAAAGCAAAAGAGCTTAGTATGCAACTGAGAATCAATTACCCAACAAAACACTTCCAGGTGAAAAGACAGAATTTCAATGAACCAGGGGAATTTCAAATGTTCCTGTTGAAATGACAAGAGTTGAACAGAAAGTTTGACCTTCAAGTATAGGACTCAGGTGAAGCATAGAGAGTGGAGGAGAAAGGTAAATTATGAGGGACTTGATGATGAACCGCATGTATTCCTGCATAGAAAAATTAAACTGATTAAACTCATATGAACCTTCTCATTTAATAGAGCAAGTAGGAGGAGCTTTTATAGATGAAGTACAGGAAAGAGCTGAATTTGAAGATATAATACATTGTAAAAATGAAGTCAATGGGTGAAAGGAAAATATACTGGGAGTAAGTGAAAGGAGAGGTGGAATAGGCTAAGATATTTCGTATAAAAGATATAATGTATATATATATATATACATATATATATATATATGTATATATATTTGCAATGAGCTTTTGCAATGATATGGAAGTGGAGAAGGTTAGCGGGAATGAGGGAACCTTCATTCTCCCCAGAAACGGCTTAGAGAGAAAACTGCATACACACTCAATATAGATGAAAAAGGAGAGAAGGGGGAAAGGGGGAAGGGTGGGGATGTGGGTGATAGAGGAGAGTGTAGATCAATAATCAGATATAAAACATTTTCTTTTTTTACTTTTTTGCAAGGTGTTGGGATTGGGTGACCTGTCTGGGACAATGGGGCTGGGTCTCTGGGGTGGTATGTGGACTTGGAGCCTCTTGGCCCCAGAGCTGGTACTTTGTCTGCTGCACCACTCATCTATCCTACAGCACAGTTTAGAAGAGGGACAGAATGAAAGGAAAGAGAAAATATAATAGTAGTGGGGAGGAATGGACTGAAGAATTACAATCAGCAAAAGCAACTGTGGAAAAATATGGACGTGACTTCTGTGATGGACTTATGATAAAGAATGTGATCCACCCAAGACAGAGCTGATGGTATCAGAACACAAACTGAAACACATTTTTTCCTCTTCATTTTCCTTTATTTCTCATGAAGTTCTGTATTTTCATGGGGGACAGGGTATTATGTTTCCTCTTAAACAAGAATATTTTAGTAATGTATAAATAAAGTCATATTAACCTCAAAAAAGAAAGAAACCAGGAGGGATGGAAAATCAGGGAAGCATAGAAGGATTTGCATGAAGTGATGCTGAGCAAGATGAGTAGAACCAGAAAAACATTGTACATCGTAATAGCAACATGGGGGTGATGATCAACCTTGATGGACTTGCTCATTCCATCAGTGCAGCAATCAGGGACAATTTCAGGCTATCTGCAATGGAGAATACTATCTGTACCCAGAGAAAGAACTGTGAAGTTTGAACAAAGACCAAAGACTATTACCTTCAATTTAGAAAAAAACCGTTATCTTATGTAATTTTGCTATCTCTTATACTTTATTTTTCTTCCTTAAGGATATAATTTCTCTCTCATCACATTCAACTTAGATCAATGCCTACAATGGAAACAATGTAAAGCCTAACAGACTGCCTTCTGTGGGGGTGGGAGAAGGGAAGGAAGAATAGGGATGAATTTATAAAACTCAAAATAAATAAAATCTTTCAAAAAAATAAAAAGAATACCAAAAGAAAATTGAACTCAGTGAAATGGAATAACCAGTGAAGGTCCTGAAGAGATAACAAATAGATTAACTACATTACAGCATGAAGGACATCAGAAAGACAGCTAACTGTCTGATTTGATGGTGTTCATTTAATATTTTCCTAGTCTCAGAAAGGATTCATTCACTAAGGGGGTTATGGGTAATAACAGTATACAAAGACAAAGGCATAAACTAAGAAGAAGGACTTAGCAAACTTCAGGATCTATAAAAATATGAGCCATTGCTTTGCTGTAAAACACCATCCAGAAGAAAGGAGGAGAACATTGTATTAGTGGTAGATTCTTAAGCATAGAAATTTATGACTGAATTCTTTGACATTTTCTGACCCTTTTAAAGACTTAAAAGGTTCAAGAGGCAATTGACACAGCAAAACTTTCACTAATAAAAAAAACTTGGGGTGGCTACGTACCACAGTGGATAGAGTACCAGCCCTGGAGTCAGGAAGGCCTGAGTGCAAATTCGGTCTCAGACACTTAATAATTACCTAGCTGTGTGACTTTGGGCAAGTCACTTAACCCCATTGCCTTACAAAAAAAAAAACAAAAAAAAAACCCAAAAAAGAATCCCCCTTAAAAAACCCTGAAGAAGAGAAAGGATTAAAACATACATTCTTATTTCTGTAATATTTACCAGAAAAATCAGTGTCTGGATCATCAAAATAGATCTTTAAAAATGTTTTTAGGGGCGGCTAGGTGGCGTAGTGGATAAAGCACCGGCCCTGGAGTCAGGAGTACCTGGGTTCAAATCCGATCTCAGACACTTAATAATTACCTAGCTGTGTGGCCTTGGGTAAGCCACTTAACCCTGTTTGCCTTGCAAATACCTAAAAACATGTTTTTTTTAATATAAAGAATGTTCCTAATTGTATCAGATCTTGAACTCAGAAAACATATATCATGCAAGTGATCTTGTCTCCTCATAGGGATGTGGAGGAATTAAGTAACCTGTCATTGCTATTATTATAACAAGTTAGGCATAATCAGGATTAGAACTCAGGGACCTGGATGCCCTTAAACCAGTGGTCTTGTCACTGTACTACATTCTCTCCATACTGCGAGAATTGAGACAGTGAATGTTAACAAGTAAAAGGGAAATCAGAATTCAAATGAATTGATTTTTGAGTATCTTTTTTTTCTTCCTTAGGTTTTTTTTTTTTTTTTTTTTGGCAAGGCAAACGGGATTAAGTGGCTTGCCCAAGGCCACACAGCTAGGTAATTATTGTCTGAGACCAGATTTGAACCCAGGTACTCCTGACTCCAGGGCCGGTGCTTTATCCACTATGCCACCAAGCTGCCCCATGATTTTGAGTTTCTATTGAAAATGCTTATTGCTTTGCTTCTTATAGGTTCTTTTTATATAATGTGTTGTTATTTTCAGTTTAGAGCAAAGGGTCTTTAGGAGTTTCAAAGTTAAATGGTAGGGCTAATTTCGAAAGAGAAGACTTGTCCTCACACTTACTGGCTAAATATCCATGTCCTCCACAAGCTTCTCGACATTCCTGCGCTCCTTGCTGGGCAGTCCAGGATGCTAGAGGTTTGCCAGCAGATGTCAATGCATGAATTTCACGTCCAAGTTCAGCCTTTAAAAAGAGTTATAAAACAGAGAGCTTTTAATACTTCAAAATGCCAAATAATATTCCAAAGGAGGATCATCTTAACAATCAACAAGTATATTTCAAATTATGTACAGGAAATTAATGGTACATTAAATTATGTGCAGGGAGAATTTTGAATCATGAAAAAAATCTAGGGTCAAGTATTTACTCTGACACTAATCTGTGTTACTAATGGCAAATACCTTTACTTTTTTGAGTGTTAGTTTCCCCAATTGGAAAAACAAAATAATATCTCCATTTCCTGTTACAAGGGGTTATTGTAAATTTTGAAAATCTTGGGGTACTCTCTCTCTCTCTCTATATATATATATATGTATATATATATATATGAGAGGATATTATGATTATTATTTGCATTAATCTAATGTCTTCATTATTTAGAATTAAGGGAATGGTAATGGTGAATAAGTCACATTACAGTTTGAAAACCACTTGTAGTGTCAGGAATAGAAAAGTCAGAGAGATATCCATGAGTAAAAATTTTTGAGTTGGCAAGGAAAAACCTTGGAGATCATTCCATCTTGCTCCTTACTTTTAAGAGGAAGCAACTACTCTGAGAAAAGTGGGCACATAACTGCCAGTGGCAGAGTAAGGACTAGAACTCAGGTTGGTTTTGACTGTTATTACAAAACTGTTTGTAGTATATCTTTTTTGGCACTCATTACTTCAGCATTACAATTTTGATAATTCATTGTTTAATTCTATAAAACAAATGCAATTGTAGAAGAATTAAACATATTTGTAAAAGTTTTTCTATGAAGGTAGAAAAATTTGTATACTAATGCAATATTGGTGGAGCTGTTAACAGGTCAAGTCACTCTGGAGAACAATTTGGAACTATGTCTAAAAGGCTTTAAAACTGAGTGTGCCCTTTGAAACAGCAATATGAAATCAAAGAAAAGGGAAAGGATCATTTGTAGAAAAATATTCAGAGCAGCTCTTTTTTGTTGAGAAAGAATTAGAAATTGAGAGGATGTCCATCAATTGGGGATATGGATAAGTTGTGGTATATGGGTATGATAGAACACCTTAGGGCTATAAACAATGATGGAGGAGATGGTTTCAGGAAAAAATTGGAAAGGCTTGTATGAATTAATGCAAAGGGATGTGAGCAGCACCAGGAGAACACAGCAACTCAGCTACTCTTAACAATGCATGACCCACCAAAACTCAAAATATTTTTTAAGCACTTAAAAGTGCGCAACTTGTTTTGAGCTGAAAGAAAATCATGTCTCATTGAACATAATATACCTATTTAACTAGGATTACTTTAATAACTGTAAGCATGCCCAGTAAGTATGTGTTATTGTCTCACCTGTCTGATACTTTTATCATTTTGCAAAAGGCCCATCTGAAATTGCATCATGTTCGAAAACAGAGTTTTTGAGAAATGCTCTAGGGCATATGCCGCTGCCAAGTAAGGAATCAAGCGCCATTGCTAAAAAAACAAAGAAAACTTGAATAAATAGGATATTCTTCAAGCTTAGTTCTCAACAAGTGTTGTATAAGGTTTGGTTTATTTTTGTTTTTGGTCTTTTTGTGTCCTTTTTGCCAGGCAATGGATTTAAGTGACTTGCCCAAGGTCACACAGCTAGTAATTTGAACTCAGGCCCTCCTGACACCAAGGCCAGTGCTTTATCCTCTGTGCCACCAAATTGTGCCCCGCAATAAGACTTTTAGGTAGAATCTTTTAAGTATTCCCATGACTGGGGCAGCTAGGTGGTACAGTGGATGGAGCACCCACACTGGAGTCAGGAGGACCTGAGTTCAAATCCAGCCTCAGACACTTAATAGTTTTCTAACTGTGGGACCATGGCAAAGTAAGTCACTTAACCCCATTTCCTTGCAAAAACAGAAGAATACTATTTTGAAATTGAAACATGGGAATGAATTTTTTATTTTTATTAAATAACTAAAATTTATTAATTTATTAAATAAATGTATTTTAAAATTATTTTATTAAAATTATTTTATTTTACTTTTAAAAATAAATTTTAAAATATTTTATTTTTATTGAAAAAAATTTTTAAGAATTACCAAATCCCAATTTCAAAATAATATTTTTCTGGCTTTTTTTTTTTATCTTTGCTAGGCAATGGGGTTAAACGACTTGCTCAAGGTCACACATCTACGTAATTTTTAAGTATCTGAGGTCGAATTTGAACTCAGGTCCTCCTGACTCCATGGCCATCAAAATACTGTTCTTCTTAATATCCCACCAACCTACTCAGTGACAAATTAGTTATAGTATTACTTCATTTCATTTATATTACTTTTTTTTAAAATGAGGAAATAGGAAAAATACTATAACAATGAGAGCTATCAAACAGAAGAAAGAACTCCCTCATGAAGCAGTGAGATACTAGTCAGTGGAACATCATCTTTCAGAGATAATGAGGTGATAGAAGATTGAAGTCTAAAGGTCTCTTCTGATTATAAAACATAATCATCCATTCTATCAACTGAAAATATGAACTTAAGTATATTTGCAAAAATTATTTATTACAGACTAATAAAAGAAGAAATACAGTCAAAATCAAAATCTGCAAATCTACTATTTATTTTGCTCACTCTGAGACCTCACAAATGTGGGGACCCCTTTGACTGATGCAGATCACATCATCTTCAAGCTTTTTCACTTTAGTGTTCATGCCATTCAATAAATTCTTCAGAGGATCCATCCAACTGGCTAGAGGCCTTCCTCCAAAATATAGTTCATAACCTGCAGTCAAGTAATCAGGTCATCTCTCTTGCCTCTACTTCTGCTACATGATCACCCTATGTCTTTTTTCTGTTATTAAAAAATAAAGGCAGGAAACCAACTATAATGAAAAAAATTCCTTCAGCCCTATGCCAAGCAATCTTAGTACCAAAAGGATGGTAGCAAGGATAAGTTTTTTGAGGCATAAGGAACTGAGTCACTGTTAGGGATTGAATTCTTTCCTGTGTTGGGGGCGTGGGCAAACTTCAGTTGCTTTTGTCCTACCTTGAAAGGTTTCCTTAATCTTCAATCAGCTAACTGTAGCTATTTAAAGACAATATAGAAATAAATATCACCACCTATATATACATACCTATGCATACATATGTGCATATATATATATATATATATTTATACATGCACATGCACATACATATCTGCAAAATCCATTTCATGAACTTATACCTGCATTTGGTATTCAAGGACTGGAATTTCTTCATCATCACGTGGTCCAAATTGACGACGAGTTGCTGAGAAACGAATTGCTATTGAGATGGCCAATTTCAAATTCACCATAGACATTCCTATAATGCCAAATCTGGCAAAACACAGAGAATCCAGTAAAGCACCAAAACGTTGTCGGGCATCCTGTTGGCATAAATTAAAGAAATCATCTAAGCAATTAATAAATGTGTTCATAAATATAAAATCAATTAATAAATTGTTTATAAACAATTTTTCGATCAATTTAACAAATATTTGTTAAATGCAGGGGAGATAAAATGTTTAGCTAAGTCTTTCTCCTATCCTAAAAAGCATGTTTATCAGATACAAAGCTACCAAAAGGATGATAGCTAACATGCTGAACAATATAATCAGGATCAAAAAGAGTTCTAATAGTCTAGAGTGTTGGGTCAAATGTAAGAAGAATAAATTTAAGAGAAATGTTAGTTTGGTACAGGCTAGAGAAGAGTAAATGGGCATATGTATGGGGGAAAGGATTAGGTTTTTAGTGAACCATAAGTTTGAGATGAAGTTAATCATGTGATCTGAGAGCAAAAAACCCCCTATAATAATGCACCCTTAAGCAGCATTATTGAAGCACAATATTTAGAACGATGAACACAAAAAGTGCCCTTGGGTTCAGATTATCTCTGGAGCACTATGTTCATTTTGGGATGACACATTCTTTTGGAAAAACATTAAAAAACTGGAGTGTATGCAGAAGTAGGTAAAAAATATGGTGAGAGGGCTAAGGACTATATCATTGGAGACTGGCTGAATGAACTAGAGATATTTAATCCAGATAAGAAAATACTTGGGAAATAATAGCTGAACCAAATTAGAAAGATTAAAATAAGAAGATATGGTTTGCATTTGTTTAACACAATATTTTCTTCATCAATCGTAGTGTATTCATCATATCAGGGTTGTAACAGCTTATTGACCAATGTACTTAATAAATATTTGAAAATGGAACTAACAACAACAAAGAAAATAATAGCTGAAAGGCTGACATGGAGAATGAAAGAATGAGCATTTCTCAGGTGCTCATCATCTGCCAAGATAAGAAACTCAGAGAGTTTGGGGGGAATTCAGCTTCATGTCAAATGGAAAGGCTCCTAGGTCATTAGGGTGTGATGGTGGCAAGGCAGATGATGATTCATCTTGACTAGTTTGACCCTGCCAGACTTTGGGAGGAAGGATCTTTCTTTTTTGAATTTTCAATATTTATGGCTCAATACGAATGGCAGTGGCTGTGGGATTTGCAGGAGCAGGAGCTGGAAATAGGGCAGGAAACAGGGCCCCTGCTCTAGGGGGCCCTAGGCTCTTGGGCCTGTAATCTGGCACTATCTCAAGCAGGGTCTGAAGAAATGGTGATCAAATTCACAGTGGTTTTACTTGTCTGGTTACATCCCAATTTAGCTTTAGCTAAAATAATCCTGTTTCCTAAACTGCTCTGCTGAAATCGGTTAGTTGGCAGCTAGTTGGGACAGCTGGTCCCCTTCTCCAGAGGGGTTGGTCTCCAAATGGTGGTTATGTGAGCCATCCAAGAAGAAGAGCAAGTGGTCTTGAAAACAACCACTTGAAAACTACTACAACTATTCCAGAAACTCTAGGGTTTACATGTCCAATGATGGAAATTAGTTGATGGCTAGTATTAGTAGTGTCAAAAAGAGTGGATTCACTTTTTATACGTATTGATCTCCTCAATGTTGAATACCAGGGACAGACTGGAAATGGGTATGAAATTCTTAAGAGGGGAAGAGGGCACTACCATTATGAGGGCTTGTGCACAAGGTCTTGAACTAGATCCACTAAAATCTGAGGGGAAATGGAGATCAAGGTGGTGGTGGTTGTCTGACTCCCTGGCTTCCTTCAGGGTGTCCTGCCATTTTAGTTAGGCTGGCTTATGACTTGTTCTTCTTGGTTCCATAAGGCAGAGGTGAAAAGAATGGGTTGCAGAGAAGTAAGCTTCAGCTCAATGTAAGGAAACACTTCTAACAAACAGAACTATATAAAAGAGGAGCAGGCTACTGGAGGAGGACTAGAAGATTCCATGCAATGGTCAGGTGGCTTACAGCACTTGGTAGAGATGCTATAAAGGGGATTTCAATTTAGGTCCAGAGTAGCCTAGGTGTTCTCTGAGGACCACACCAATGCTGATTCAGGGACTTTGCAGCCTACTTACAGTTAGCTACTGAAATGATTGCCATAAATTGATCATATGAATCACAAGCATTTATTTAACATCTACTACCTACCAGCCACGGTGGGAGACATAAGGAAAATCACATTCTGTGACAAACCTGACCTGCTCTTAAAAGCAGTGAATTAACTTTATTTTTATACTTCTCTTTTCTCTGTTGGCTTTCAAATAAAGAAGAGCTTCTAAAATGGAGGTAAGGAGAGTGGTAGCCATCGTATCTTCTGTTTTTACTCTTTCCTACTATTAGGTCAATGAGTATCCACTTACAGCACAGGTCAGGTTGTGTCTTTCTGAGCTTCAAAAGATTGGAAGAGCCATTAGTATCCCTTCTGGAGCTTCAAGCAGCAACTGAGTCTGTTAAGAGCTAACTCTCAGAAGAGACCCACTTCACCCAATCCAATGGAAGAGGGATACTATGTGCCACAAGAAGTTAGCTCTGCTACACAAGAGAGTATTACATCCATTAGTCATACCACTTGGTGGGGACCCAGCAAAAATCTCCTGAAGCAAGAATTCTTGATACCTGTTGGTCATTTGTGACTAAATACCTTTAAGCTTCAGATGTGAGCCCATTCTCCTCAAGAAAGAGTATGTAGCTCAGTTTTGTCCTCTTCTTGCCTTTCCTTTCTAAACAGTACATATCAACTATCTAATTCACATGTGGGGGTGGAAGGGGACAGGAGCAGTAATTTTAGAAATCTTAAATTTTCAGGGTTATTAGTAGAGTATTGAGGGCAGTAGGAGGAGCTGCCAAGAGCTCTATCAGTGGGAGTTCCAGGAATGAATGCAGAAGGACCACATGGGACTTTGAGATCATTTGATATACTTTGAATTTCCGATCTGTTTAAGAGATTTTGAACCAATTCTCTCGTTAATGGACACCCTAAGTTACAATGTCCACTTTAAAATAGCATTTTTCTTTCTCTTTGTTTTAAATTATAACTTTACATTACATTTTCTAGTATGTTTCTTTACATGTCAGTTTATAAATTTTGCTTGTTTAAATATTTATGTACTGATATCTAGTGTATTACTGTAGCCACAAGGACTATTTAAACTAATAGGAGAAACATAAATTTTGCAGCCTGAAAGTGTTCGTGTCTGGCTCACAAATGCTCACCTCTTTCCCTTTTGCTTTTCAATAGCCCTAGATTGCTTGGTTTACTGTTGGAACATTATGGTCTGTAGGTCAATATATACATATATATATATATGTATATATATATGCATATATATATACATATATATGAAGGGTTGCCTGTTGGCCTTGATTCTGTGAATAACTAACCCCATTTGGGAGCTGTCCAAGCATTTGGAGTCTGCCTGACCCTGTCTGCTTTCTCTTAAGAAAGAGGCAGCTGCTTGCAGCAGCAAACATCCTGGGGGGGGGGGGGGTTTCAAATGCCAATTAGAATGAGGAGGACCCTTAAAGGTCTTCCTGCCTAACCCTACCTCCCATTTCACAGTTGAGAGACCTGAGAAAACTAGAGTTCAAATTCCAGTCCACCACTCCAGGTTTGCTCCTTCCACTGCATCATATGGCTTCCAAAGGGCTACGTTTTACTTGATGAGGAAAATAGCAATCTTTGTGTACTGAAAGCTGGGTTCAGTATAAAGTGCTGTACCTTAAAGGAGGTGGTATAAACTCCCTCTGGGGTGACATCATCTGTTCGATTTAGCAGGTTTTCCCGGGGAATCCTCACATTATGAAACATGGTGAATCTGTTCAAAGACATTAATCAGAGAACTCATAATTATTAAAAAAAAACCAACAACAACCCTCAATTGGCTTCACTGAAGCTTGGTTATACAAGACACTACTAATTCTGCTCCTTCACAGGTGGGTTGCACCATGTGGCTAACAAATTATATGTCAAAACTGGCCCCCCAAAATTCTCCTTCTTTAATTATAATCAGAAAAAGAGGAAGACATTAAATAGCAAGGACACGAATGGCAAAAACTAAGAAGGTCCAGAAAGATGGCTAACTGGAAAGAAGGGGGTTCATGATGAATAAGGTGATGGATATACAGGAATGCTTATTATAACTCTATTATATCCATCTATCAACAATCATTTATCGACCACCTACAACATACCAATCACTGTGCTGTGTACCAAGAATACAGAACAATAAAAACACTGAAATAGTCCCTGCCTTAAGAGAACTCACATTCTATCGGGAGACACCAGGTTCATACACATACACAGATATAGAACAAATATATGAAAGGTGATTTTGGAGGGAGAGGACAATAAAACTAGGAGAACCAGAACAAGACATACTGCACAAGGGGATGCTCTAGCAGAGCCTCAAGAAAATTATATACATATTTTTCGAGGATCCCAGATTTTGCATTGTAAGGGATCTTGGAAACCAGCTAGTCCATCCCTCTCATTCTATCAAGAAGGAAATTGAAGCCCAAGATTATTCAGTGATTATTCAAGGTCACAAAGGAAGCAAACATCAAGTCTGAGATCTTAAGAGACAGAGACAAGGAGGGCATGCATTCCAGGTGGGGAGGGGTAGCAGTCAGAATGGAGCCCAGAACTGGGATACTATACATAAGGAAAAGTAAGATGCTCTTTGGACCATCATAGAAGAGAGTCATGTGTAAACAGGTAACTTGGAACCAATGTTGTAAAGAACTTTAAATACCATCTAGAGGAGTCTATGTTTGCTTCTAGAGGTAATGGAAAGAGGTAATGAGCTTTTATTTCTTTGTGACAGACTCCCAAGCCCTGCCAAACATGCTTTTCAGGATGAGCAAATCATTTCACCTCTCTGACACTGAGTCTCAATGAATGATAATAAATCTTGAACTAACTATATCTCATGATATTGTCAAGATAAATGCTTTGCAAAACTTGGATGCCTTATTGTTATGGCTTTCAAAAACTTTTCAGACCCTTCTCCTTATGCTAACTGTCACATTGGTGGATGGAAAATGAATTTACTACCATGTTTACTAAAACTACTGCTGCTATTTGTGATTTTTAAAAAAAATGATGATGATTTTTATTGAGCTGAACTGATTGAATATGGAAGAAAACAGGTAGGAAAGAGAACTGTGTTTTAAAGTAATAGGCCAAGATTCAAGTCCTGAGTCTGTCACTTACTATTGGTAGAATGATAGGCAAGTCATTAAACATCTCTGAGACTCAGTTCTTCTACAAAATGGAAATAAAAGTCACACTAGTTCCCCAGGGTATTGTATTGTGATGAACAAATATAGGAATCAACATGTATCCATTGAGCCTGATAATTGCCTGATATTATCTATTATTGATTATTATTTGGGAAAGTCTATTCCCTACTAAAACACTCAATTTTTTCATCTATAAAATGAGGCAGTTGAATTAGGCAATCTCTAAGTTATCTTCTAACATTTTATATTCTAAAGGTATTTCAACCAATACGTTCTTTGTTCAAAGGTAGCTTCTAAATCTAAAGATCTATATTCTTTGTATAAAATGGACTGAAAAACAGATTCTTTGACATAGATGACACCTTAAAGTCAACATCTAGCTTATTCCATTGTAAAATTATGCCACATTTATATATGATTTTCTCCTGTCACCTTAGCCTAGTATATATAGAAGATGCTTAAAAAGATCATATTATTTGGGCGGCTAGGTGGCGTAGTGGATAAAGCACCGGCCCTGGAGTCAGGAGTACCTGGGTTCAAATCCGGTCTCAGACACTTAATAATTACCTAGCTGTGTGGCCTTGGGCAAGCCATTTAACCCCGTTTGCCTTGCAAAAAAAAAGATCATATTAAATTAAAGAATGGATCTATGGGCTTAAGCCTAATATCCAAGATAACTCTTACCTACCTCACTAGATGGTTATGAGAAAAGAAGCTTAATCCAATGGAAATAAGATCTATTAAAACATAGATTATTGATTAAGTGAAGCTATCTATGATTATATATTCCTCTAATTTAATTAAAATAAAGGCAATCACTAGTTCTGTAACCTGGAGCCAATTATATAATGTCTTTGGGTCTCAGCTTTTGAAGACTAGAAACTAAAAAGAAAATTATTTTAATAAGGGTGTTATTCCAAATGTTTTACATGGTAAGTGATCCCTAATGTTTAAAAAATCTATACATTTAAATTTCAAATAATTCTGACCTCAGTTTATAAGCAATATTACTTTTTAAATATTAACCCCTTCCCAAGGGGCATTACTTTGGAGATTTGGAGAATGGGAATGTTAGTTTGTAAGTATTATCTAGACATATGCAAATTTCTGGGTCTTTTGATCTTGAGAAAGGAATTTTTTTCTGCCAAGAGGTAAATAACCAATGTAGTTGAGACCTGTACTGATCCTCTATGCTTCTGCTGGATTGAATAGAAGGATGGGGGGGGGGTGTTCCTGTGTTCTGTCTCTATGACAGATAGTAGGGAAAACAAAATTGACACCTTATGGCATAACAGAACATATGAGAAAATGGGGACAAGTGATGTTGTACCATCAAGTATCCCAGGGTTGGTGAAATTCCCAGAATCTATCCAAAACACCTACCTTTCCTTTGCTTTCCCAATTTGCTGTCTAGGAAAAACTTGCCCTTCACAGGAGGGGTTGGGCTGGTTCAGCTCCCTGCTAACCATTAGAAATCCTCCTCTTGCTAATTAAGCATATGGTTATTTCATTCCCTAGGTTTGTATCCAAAATTTGTCAGAGCAAGGTCAGGGACAGAGAGAAAAGGAAGGCAATCTGAAGTGAACATGGGGTGTTCCTCAGTTCAGGCTCGGGTGGAAATGGGCCAAAGAATTGTTATCCATTCTAGTCATCTCTAGGATCAACATGCTACTAGACTTAATATTAAATCTGAAGAAGATTTCATTAAAAAGTGAGAGAGAAGAAGGAAGATATGGAGGCTGATCTGATAGCTCAGTTAATCAATCATGTATTCAGTTACCACAGCACTTCCTGGCTACAATTCCTTCTTACTAAAATCAAACTGGTTCTGAATAGATAAAAAGTGACTAAATTATTAAAATCATTAATTGGATTTCTCACAAAATTTCACCTGTAATTAGGTGGGAAAATAAAGCAGAATAAAAGGATAAGAACCTATCAAAATTCACTTCAAGCTTAGGAATCAGACATATTCAGAACAATTCCACCCTCTGCTGGACACATGATCTTAGAGACTATGAAGTCTGACTCTTGTTCACAGGTTGTATTTTGATTATAATTTTTGCAACACTATCATGTCTAAAGAATATGTTTTTAATATTTCTCCCTTTCTGCATTGGATGATTATTGGATTTCAAACAAATTCATGAAAATTTGTTCTCTTCTCATTAAGTCTTTTTTTAGTCCACAGGAAATAAAATTCTGAAGGTATGATAGTGAACATTCAACTTAAAGAAATAGTAATGCCTCAGCTGAAAAATCAATTATCTCAAATTCTGCTCAGCTTTTTGATTTTAGGAAAAGAAGTAAAGGACAATAAATCAAATATCGTGGTAGAAAAACTTCCAGAGTCATGGGATCTGACTTTTCTCCTTGTCTCTGATACTAATTAATTTAGAGACCATTGACAGGCACTTTTCCCTTAGGATTTCCTGAAATATGGACATTAGATTTTACCCTTAAATTTTCAGGAAATCTGAAGATATTTAAATTCTCTCTCTCTCTCTCTCTCTCTCTCTCTCTCTCTCTCTCTCTCTACCGTGGACATATATTGTTGATGGTGGGTACATTATATGATAGTAGCTATATGCACATACTAAAATTATCCATTTTTGCTGCCTTTTGACTGCTCTACTTCTTTAATTTATATCCTCCATTCCTTTTTTTAGGGTATATGATGTTTTGCTAAAAATTTCCAGTTCTGAAGTCGAGCTGGCTTCAAACCTACAGAGCTCCCAAACTTATAAAGAATCTACCAACCTCATGTGGTAGGGATTGAAGTTTTCCATTAAATGCTCAAATTATATTCCTTATCTTTCTTTAGTCTTTGTGGTCAGCCCCTCTTTTTCAGGGCTCTATAATTATAGAATTGTTCTCTTTTAGAATTTTCTTCTGGGATTCTCTTAACCTATAGTATTTCTTTGTAGTTTTCTTAATTGCTAAAATTGTCTATGTTAAAAGGAGTGATCTGGATGAATCATTGCCAAGGAAAGATTATCAGGCATGGATGGTAAAGTCTGACTTAGTTGCTACAACTTCTAAACTTCTGACTATAGAAGCAGCTAGATAGCACAGGGAATAGTGTGTTGGGCTTATAGTCAACAAAATCTGCATTAAAATCCTTCTTCAAACATGGATAAGTCATTTTATATTCCTCAGCTTCAGTTTTCCCATCTCTAATATGGTGATTAAAAAAATTATACTTAGCTCCCTTTCAGGGTGTCTGTGAGGTTCAACTGAGTTAACTTAGGTAAAGTGCTTTGTAAACTCTAAAGCCCAATATGAATGATTATTAATAGTAGTAGTAGTAGTAGTAGCATGAATTGATGGGGCCCTCAAGTCCTTAATGTGGAGTTCATATTAGGAGTGGTACATGAAGAACCAAGATCAACTAAACAAAGTCTTCAATTCTCTGGTCTTGAGTGCTGGAGAGGACCTGGGCAGCTGAGAGTGTGGTCCCCATCATGAAGATGACTTTAAGAGGTTTTTGTTCTTTTTATTATTTATTTATTTGCTTCATTTGGTGTCTTTCTGATGTTTGAGGTGGTGATGAAGAGAACAGGTCCTGGTCAGAACTAGTACTATTGCTGATGAAATATAAATATAAAGACAGGAGATCTTAAGGTCACTGAAAGGGTGAAAGAATTTGGGTGCTTCTTAGGATTTTTTAAAACTGCTCAGGATTTTATTAGAAAATAGAGTAAAGCAAACTGATTAAAAAAACTTTTCCTCATGAAAGGTCAAAAAGCACTATAGTGGACAGGGTGAATAACAAAAAAAGCTAGGTGTAGTTACTTGGTAGACAGCAACAGAATGAGAGAGAGAGAGAGAGAGAGAGAGAGAGAGAGAGAGAGAGAGAGAGAGAGAGAGAGAGAGAGAGAGAAGGGCTGGGAGCCATGAGGCTTGGCTTAGGCTGGCCATGTGACATGGGGGAGGCCCATAGTTCTCTACATCTTGGGCCAGGTATTTTCCAATGGAAAGCTATATACTGGTCCTTCTTGTCCCAAGGTGCACAACCCCTAAGTTCAACATGTCATTTCCTGTCACGCCAGATCTATGGTCATGGTTAGGTAAAGGAGGTAAATGGGGTCAGTTTACATCTCAGCAGCAAATCATCTTTCACAATTAACAAGATTTTAACAGCACTGAAAAATTACAGAATTTGTTTCTGCTACATTCACATTTCTCTCACAATTCTCTGTATCAGTACACATACAACGCCCTGGAAATATCCACAGATTTTCCTTACAATTTCATTTAATTAAGTTACTCTTCTTAAAAATGCTAAATAGTTACTTATTCCTATGTTTTAGAAGTCCAAATTTCTTAGCTTGGCATTTAGACTCCCAGGAACTTAAGGTAGAAAGTACCTTAGAGATTGTCCAATCTAAGTTCTTTGTTTTGCATATGAAGTAACTGAGGCTAAAAATGGTAAATAAAGGCAATGACAAAGAGAAGGTTCATGGCACAATGGAACAAACACTGGATTTGTAGTCAAAGTATTGTAGTTCAAATCCTTACTTTTCTATGGACCACTTGTCCAACCCTCAGCAAATTAATCAACTTTTCTAGGTTTACTAAGGTCTTTAAGGACCCTTCTAGTTCTAAATTTATATTCAGAACAAAAATTTGTATAATTTTTTTCTGATTTACAAAGAATTTTCTTCACAACAACCCTGTGAGGTGAGTAATGTGATTATAATTCTCTATATTTTAGAGATAAAGAAACTAAGTGTGAGAAGAGTCCTGGACACCTCCCTGTGCAGGCTTTTTTCCCAAGCAGGACAGAAAGGAGAATGGCACAATTTTTTTTTAATTGTAAAGGGTCTCCGATATACTTCTCAACTGTAATTTTATAGATAATACACAGATTCAGAGAAAAAACATGACTTGCCAAAGATTCCATAGTCAATGGCAAACAAAGAACAATAACCCTGATTACTGACCCAAGTTTTCACCACACTCTCCTCTATATGTAGGCGAAAAGAATAATGGAGCCCTTCCAGGTAGGACACAAGTCATTTGGGTAGGATGGGGGAAGGAGTGGGAAAGGGTAGTTTGTACTATTGGAAATGGAGTTAAATTTGAGAGGTAATGATATACCTCAAAGGGCAATGAAGAAAGACAGAAATCTGATTTTGAGAAGCCACAACCAGGAAAAGACTGAAATAATTTAATGACACTTTATTTTGGTACATACATAATTTTACTTTGTTTCCTATTCCTAGAAGGAAACAACAAAGTTCCTCTTATTTGACGCCATATTTCTCCCAGTGCCTTGAAGAATTTATTTCAGTGACAAATAAAAATAGAGAAAAGAGAACTGACCTTGGAATCAAAAGGCCTAGGTTTGAGTTCTAGCTGCCACTTAACTAGACATGTGACCAGGGATAAATCATATAATCTCTCTTAACCTCAGTATCCTCCTGTGTAAAATTGGGACTTGTATTACCTACCTTCCAAGGCTGTTAGAAGTTTTATAAACCTTGATGCCCTATGGCAATATGGTTAATTGTTGTTACTTAAATGAATTTAATTGTTGAATGAATGTTATTTGTTGTTAATTGAATAAATGAAAAAAACAATTTGCTTTAGGTAATCTTATTTAGTTTTGTGGAATGCAAGCACAGAAAGCAGTCACCCACTCCTCAAGGCAGTTTTATAGTGGTGTGATGGAACCAAGCTGAATGTCTTTTAATGAAGGGTCCACAAAATGTTTTTTTAATAGCAAAGAGATTTTTTAAATGGATTTTTTTAATAGCAAAGCAATTAGAGGCAAAATATAGTGTGATGATAAAAGCACCAGATTACAGGAAACATGACTTCCAGAACTGTCTTTGCTAATCACTAGCTGTACAAAATTGGGAAAGTCACTCTCTGTCTTTGTGCCTCAGTTTTCCTCTTTGTAAAGTGAGGGGGGTTGGACAAGATTCCTTCTGACTATAACAATTGTATGTTCTAATACTGATTACAGAAATAAGAACCCATTACATTTAGTTAATTTACTAAAGAACAGCTAGTCTCCTCCCATTGGCTTATCAGGGAATAGAAATGCCCTTGTAGTTTAAAAAAAATCTTCTTCAGTTAAATAATATTTTTGGCAGGTGTGATTCAACTGAAAAGGCTGGGTAAGGTCCAACAAAGGTCTCAGTGTCTATTTTCTGTAAACAATCTAGCTAAGTTCAGACAGGCTCATTACCAGAAGGCAGGAATATCCATGATACTTTTTTCCCATCACAGCAATTCAAAAAAAAAAATGTCTACTAAGAAGTTAAGAGGGCTACGGTCTGTTTGGAATGGGAGTACAATGACATTGAGGATACAGTGGTTTACTACAGATTAATGTACCAATATCCAAATGGTGATGGTAACAATGACAATAATAATAATGATGATGATGATGATAGCTAACAAGTTAGCACCTAGGTTTGCGAATAATCTCATTTGATTACCATAATATCTGGAAGGGAAATAAGAGCTAAAGTATCCCTCTTTTACAGTTGAGGAAATAGGCTCACAGAGTTTATACTAGTTTACAGCTAATAAGTGAAAAGCTGGAAGGTCATATAAAATAATAAATTAAATTTAAATTTAAGAAAAATGAATAAGAAAAATAGAATTTGTAAAATGTTGATGTCAGAGAACCTCAAACCTGATTTGGAAAGAGTGTGTTACAAAGTAAAGTGAAAAGAACTAAGAGAATACTGCATACAATAACAGTGACACAAACAAATATGAAGTTGAAAGGCTTAAGAACTCTGCTTAGTTCAGAATGACAATTTCCAAAAACCGATGATGAAGCATGCTGCCCATTTCCTACGAAGAGGTATACTCAGTGAACATAAAACTTTTGGACATGGCTGATATAGAGATTTATTTTGTTCACTTATGCATATTTACTACAAGAGTTTTCTTTTTTCTTTTTTTTTCAGTAATATGGGAGAGAGAGAGAGAATCAAATGGTTGTTAATTAGCAAAAATAAAAGTTCAGAAAATCAGTATTTTATGCCTCAACATGAAGACCATCTCTATTTTACTGTGAGACAAAGAATCATGTGAGTGCTGAAGAAAAAAATCACCTTCCCTTGATCTCAGTCCAAACCTAGGCAATCTGACTTTGGAGAGAAAGCAAATGAAAGGGGCAAATTATCTTGCACAATAGTTATTCAATAGTGTGATCCTGGGGATTCCTTTTCTGGATGCAGATCTTAATCTCTCTCTATTTGAACAGACTGTCTTCTGCTCAAAACCCTCCTTAACTGATGACCAGACTTCTGGCTCTAGAGGGCCTTCTCTGCATTTAGTTCTGTTGGTCTGCCCATCATCAATCTGATACTTCTAAAACATGGTCTTCAGGACCCCATGATCACTTACCTACCATGAAGAGGCATGGGAGGATGTCAGGGAAGTCACAAAAGAAATATAGGAGCACATGAATCAAAGTTATTGTAACCATAATCATACCTCATTGAAGAAACCTGCTATTCAGAGGATCCTGCTGTGGCATGAATGTGCTGATACTCCAAGCACTGAATAGCTCCTTAAATGTTCTTATGAAATTGGAATGTTACATACTGATTCTGAGGAAAAGTAGTATACAAAGACTCAAATGAAAGTGATCTCAATGTGGATATTCTTCCCACCACAGAGGGCCTACCAAATAGGCTGTGGGGTTTGTCCCACTTTCTCTAAACATCATAAGGACACCAGTGAAGACCAAAACAATTCACTAGTTATCCTTTAATTAACTGACTCAGTCTCCTCTATATAAAAAATAAGTGACTGAAGAATGCCTTTTGTCCAGATAACACAGAAAGGTTACCTCAAAGAAGTGTTTGCTGGATATAAAGGCAGAACATGAAGAGGAGCATAGACTTCTTTTTTTTTTTAAGGTTTTTTGCAAGGCAAACGGGGTTAAGTGGCTTGTCCAAGGCCACACAGCTAGGTAATTATTAAGTGTCTGAGAGCGGATTTGAACCCAGGTACTCCTGATTCCAGGGCCGGTGTTTTATCCACTATGCCACCTAGCCACCCCACAGCATAGACTTCTGACTGGTATCCCTGCCTCAAGTCTCTCCTGTTTGGTCTAACCTCTTCTCAGAAGTCAAATGAATCTTCTTAAAAGTACACATCTAAATACCACCCCCAACCCCACTCCACAAAATCCAATAGCTCCTAGTGTTTTCAGAATCACATATAAAATTCTATTTAACTTTTTAAACCCTTCATAACTTGACCCTTTTCTATTTTTCCAAATCTTGGCCTCTGTTCTCCTCCATGTACTCTACAATTCAGTGACATGGGTAACTCTTGTTATTTCTTACTCAAGACACTACAATTTCCTGACTGTCAGTATGATTACTGGCTGACTTTGGATTCCTTATTTCTACCTCCTGGGTTCCTTCAAGAACCATCCCTTTGAAATGCCATCCCATTAATCCTGTAAGCTCATCTTTTTATACATAGTTGTTTACATGTTGTGTCCCCATTAGACAGGGATTGTGTTTGTCTTTCTTTGTATCTCAAGGGTTTAGCATAGTTCCTGTAATGCAGCAGGTCCTCACAAAAATGCTTGTTGAATTGATTTATCTTGATTTGACAAAAATTGTGCTTATTCTGTTAACCAAACTTCTATCTTTTATTTGCACTTTACAAACTCATTTCACTTGCTTTCTATTCTTGCTATCTATGATGTAGAAAAACTAGCCTCTCACCTGTGGTCCCACATTGTAAAATTCTATCTGGTCTTTGTGTTTTTTGCATGAACTTCTCTCTCATGCCTAGAATGACCTTCCCTACCACCTCAAATATGTTAGAATTCTAAGATTCCTTCCCAGTTAGGTCCATCACCACTGGTTCCACATGGAACTTGGAGAGCACTGTCAGTTTTACTGTCTGTGTGACCACTGCAATAGCCATAGTACACATGAGGAAATTCAATACAAGGAAAAAGTGATCAATCCAAGGCCACCAGTTGGGATTTGAAGCATATCCTGTACTCTCTACTCACTGATGAAATTGGAAATCAGTTTTTAGTAGTTTTAGTCCTACCCTGAAAACAAGCCTTGGTGTGACTTGGAACAACCCCCTTCTCCTGCCTGGGGCTCACTTTTGTTCTGTTTTGTTTTCTTGCAGGGGAGAAGCCTTATATTTCTAACATGATTCTAGGTTATGAATAATGTTAAATAACTGATTCCAAGGAAGATCAATTGGTCCTTCTCCAGTACGATATATTCACTTACCCATTGTCCAAACCATTCTGTCCAAGTTTCTTCCCTATGTCACCAACCATGATTCCCGGCATTGGAAGAAGAGTCTTTGGATTTCGTATCTATTTTTGCCCATAAAAAGCAATGAGAAAATATAATGTTATAATCAGGCAAAAACTAAATTCTAAAGTAATTATATAAATTTCTGCAATAGATGTTGTATTGCTATTGTCTTTCGTTCTTGAAGAAGAGTGATCATTCTTCTTCATCAAGGAGGTGATAGCATGACATACAAGTGAATTGGATCTGAATGAGAAAGAGCTGTGCAAAGTCACTAGCATCCCTTTCTGTATCAGAGCTGTCTAAGCCCATGAACAAAGATGAATCAGGACAACTGCAGATGGCCCTGGATTCCTTGGGAGACCTTGGTCTTTTTAAGATAAGATCCAACCAGTAGGTGGCAACAGGTACTATTTACTGAGAGATTAGTAGTTAATGGAAAGATAAAGTTTTTTTATGACTCAAAGAGTTGGTTTTATTTTTATATGGCAGAAAAAGGATTTTGAATTATATATATTTATACCCTAAGTTTCTTTCTGAAGATAGTCCACAATAAGTTCTTGATAAGTAGGTTTTCAAAAAGCATATTTACATAAAAGTTAAGCATGAAGATAGTTAAAAGTGGATAAAGATTCAGTTTTCTCTCCAAACCATCTTACTCTTTTAAAATTAATATTAAAATATATTCTCCAAGAGCAATATTGTAAACTTGATCAACTGTGAATTACTTAAGTACTATGATCAATATATTGATCTAATAAAATTCCAAAAAAGCCATGATGAAAAATGTTATCTAACCTAACTCAAGAGAGAAGTGGTGAAATCTAAATGCATACTGAAGGATAATTTTTACATTTTCTTGATTGTTTTTCTTACTTTTTTTAGCAACATGGGATTTTAGAGGAGGAGAATTTGAAATGCAAAAATATTAAAATGAATATTAAAATAAGTTATAAATTTATTTAAGATATAAAAATATACATTCTCTTTGACCAGTGATATCACTATTTGATCTATATTCCAAAGACATCAGGAAAGAGTAAAAGGACCCATATGTACAAAATATTTATAGCAGTTCTTTCTGTGCTGGCAAAGAACTTGAAACTATGGGCCACCTGTCAAACGGGAATGGCTAAACAAATTACTGTATATGAACATAATGGAATGAATGGGATAGTTTCAAAGAAAACTAGAAAGACTTATGTGAACTGATACAAAATGAAATAAGAAGAATGAAGAGAAAAAATTAGACAATAACCACAATGTACAGACAAACATAGGCCAGGAATTGGATTCAGGTAATTATCAATCATGATCCAGAGGACTGATACTGAAGCCTCCTTCCTCTGTCCTGAGAGAAACATACCAGACTCAAGGTGCATAACAAGACATATATATTTTGATTTATGGCTAATGTGGGGAATTAATTTTGCTTGAACTTGCCATTTATGTAGGTTATGTAACTCAAGATAATTATCTTGACCTTTAGCATATAGTTGCAAAGATCTTTTTGTTTGTTTGCTTGTTTTTACCCCTAAGATGGAGGAAAAAGGCAAGGTAGGAGATAAAATTTTTCTTTGTTGAAAAATGTAAATAATACCTTCTTACCTGTACAACAAAGGAATGTAATCCATGGCACTGGCCTCCTGGAGTATATAATTGGGCATATACAACTGCATGAGTGGCATTCTTTCCCATATTACCAATTGAAAATTTGGAAGCTTCAAAATCAGGAGAGTTGATGATGAACTCCTATATAACACAAAAAGAATTTGTAAGGAAACTGAACATTTTTGTCAATCTTTTCTTCCCTTTTAAATGTGCTATTTGATGATGTTTTGCTGATAAAATCTAATAACCTAATAATACACTCTCTATAAAATTTGAAATAACTACATATTTATGATAATCTATATAAAATCACATATTTGGAGTCATTAATTTTTCTACTGATTTTTTAAAAAATATTTTATTTGTTTTTTTCCAACTACATACAATGGTAGTTTTTACTGATCATTTTTTTGCAAGTTATTAAGTTTTACAATTTTTCTCCCTTTCCTCCCCCTTCCCCTGTCAGAAAGCAATCTGTATAGGTTCTATATTTATCACCATGCTAAATGTAGATCAATAATGATCATGTTGTGAGAAAAGAATTAGATTCAAATGGAAGAAAGAAAACATTAGAGAGGAAAAAGGCATAATGCATGACAACTTTTAAAAACTGAAGATAATAAGCTTTGGTCTTCATTTAAACTCCACAGTCCCTTCTCTGGGTATGGATGATATATTCCACCACAAGTCCTTTAAAATTGTATTTGATTATTGTACTGTTGAAATGAACAAGTCCATCATAGTTTATCACCACCCCATGCTGTTTTTAATATGTATAAAGTTCTTCTGGTTCTGCTCATCTCATTCAGCATCCATTCATACAAGTCTTTGCAGGCTTTTCTGAAATCCCGTTTCTCATGAACAAGAGTGTTTCATCACATACATGTACCACAATTTGTTCAGACATTCCCCAGTTGATGAGCATTCCTTCAATTTCCAGTGCTTTTCCAGTAGAAAAAGCTGCTATGAATATTTTTGTACATGTGGGATTTTTACACTTTTTCATGATCTCTTCAGGAGAAATGGTATTACAGGATCGAGGAGGTATGCACATTTTTATTGCCTTTTGGGCATAATTCCAAATTGTTCTCCAAAAAGGTTGAAACAGTTCACAACTCCAAGCTTTCCCACATTCCCTCCAATCTTGATCATTTTCCCTTCTAATCATATTGGCCAATATGAAAGGTGTGAGGTGTTCCCTTGGAATTGTCCAATCAATAATGATTTAGAGTAATTTTTCATATGACTATAGTTTTGATTTCTTCATCTGAAAATTACCTTTGCATAAACTTTGAACATTTATCCATTGGGTAATGACTGTTTTTTTATAAATTTGTTTCAATTCTCTATACATATTTTAGAAATGAGTCCTTTGACAGAAATATTAGTTGTAAAGACTGTTTTTCAACTTGCTATATTTCTTTTAATCTTGAAGTGGTTTTGTTTATGCAAACCCTTTTTAATTTAATGTAATCAAAATTCAGTTTGTTTTTTATAATGTTCTCTATTTCTACTTTGACCATAAACTTCTCCCCTTTCCATAGATCTCACAGGTAAACTATTTTTTGTTCTCCTAATTGGCCAATAATATTACCTTTTACCTTCAAATCCTGTACCCACTTTGACCTTATCTTGGTATAGGGTATGAGATGTTGGTCTATGCCTAGTTTCTACCATACTATCTTCCAGTTTTCCCAGTTTTTATTGAAGAGTGAAACTTTATCCCAGAAGCTGAAATCTTTGAGTTTATCAAACAGCAGATTATTATAATCATTTATTACTGTCTCTTTTGCACCTAATTAATTCCATTGATCTACCACTCTATTTCTTAGCCAGTACCACACAGCTTTTTCCTTCTTTTTTAAAAAATGTATTTACTCTTATTTTGAACAAATAATGTTTTTTAATACTAAAATATTCTTGTTTAAACATAGTGCTCCCTCCCCCCCAAAATATAGACCTGCATGTAAAGGAGAGAGAAAAAAATTAAAATTAACATTAATAATAATAATAATAAACAATAATAATAATAATAGGTATGGCCAGGTGGCACAATGGATGGAGCACCAGCCCTGGAACCAGGAGCACCCAAACTCAAATCCAGCCCCAGAAACCTAACAATCATCCAGGGGTTTGACCCCAGGCAACCACCCCAACCCCACTGCCCTGCAAAAAACAAACAAAAAGACCCAAAATAAAATCAAATAGCAATGATAATAATAATAATAATTATTATTATTATTATAAAATAGAAGGGGCAGCCAGGTGGTAGACAGAGAACCAGCCCTGGAGCCAGGAGCACCCAGGTCCAAATCCGGCCTCAGACACCCAACAATCACCCAGCTGTGTGGCCCTGGGCAAGCCACCTAGCACCATTTTGCCCTGCAACCCCCCATAATAATAATAATAATAATAATAATAATAATAATAATAATAATAATAATAAATTGCTTCAGTCTGTGTTCCAACACCTCCAGCTCTGTCATGGGTGGATCACATTTTTTTATGATAAGTCCATCAGAAAAGTTACTTCCATATTTTTGCACCATTGCCATTGCTCATTGAAACTCCATTTGTACTTCTCCACTACCATATACTATAGTTTCTCTCTCCTTTCACTCTGTCTCTACTGTAGGGTAGCTGAGTGGCACAGCAGACAGATCCCCGTGCCTGGGGCCAAGAGGCCCCAAGCTCACATACCACCCCTTAGACCCAGCATCCACCTTGGACATGTGGGCACAGACAGGCTATCCAATCCCAGCCCCTTGCAAGAAGTAAAAAAGAAAATGTGTTCTATGTGACCACTCTCCCCCCATGGTCCATCCTCTCCTCCATCACTGACATCCCCCCGCCTTCCCCCTGTAAACCCTTGTCTCCTTCTTACTCCAGATGTCTATACCTCATTGAGTATATATGCTGTTACCTCTCCTAGCCACCTCTAGTGAGAATGAAGATTCCCTCATTCCCCCTTGCTTTCCCCCCTTCCATGTCATTGAATTAACTCATTGTAATGAAAAAAATCTTATTTTATGAAATATCTTAACCTGTTCCACTTCTTCGTTTTCTTCCGATTATATTTCCCTTTTAGCTATAGACTTCATTTTTACACCACATTATATCTTCAATTTAAGCTCTCTCCTGTGCTTCATCTATAAAAGCTACTTCTACCTGCTCTATTAAATGAGAAGATTCATATGAGTATTATCAGTATCATTTTTCTATGCAGGAGTGCATGTAGTTCATCATCATTAAGTCCCTCATATTTTCTCCTTCTCCTCCACTATCTATGCTTCTCCTGAGTCCTGTATTTGAATATCAAATCTTCTGTTCAGTTCTGGCCATTCCAACAGGAGCATTTGAAATTCCCCTAGTTCATTGAAAGTCCATCTTTTTCCCTGGAAGAGGATGTTCAGTTTTGCTGGGTAGTTGATTCTAGGTTGCATTCTGAGCTCTTTTGACTTCTGGAATATTAAATTCCAAGCCCTATGAGCTTTTAATATAGTTGCTGCTAAATCCTGTGGGATCCTGACTGCAGCTTCATGATATTTGAGTTCTGTCCTTCTGGCTGCTTATAATATTTTCTCTTTGACTTCGGAGTTCTGGAACTTGGCTATAATATTCCTGGGGGTTGTTTTTTTTTTTTTGGATCTCTTCCTCAGGGAGATCAGTGGACTCTCTCAATTTCTATTTTGCCCTCTGTTTCTAGGATATCAGGGGAATGTCCTGTAGTAATTCTTTGCAAATGATGTCAAGGTTCTTTCCCTGATCATGACTTTCAAGTATTCCAATTATTTTTAGATAATCTTTCTTAAATCTGTTTTCCATATCAATTGTTTTTTCAATGATATGTTTCACATTTTCTTCCAATTTTTCATTCTTTTGGTTTTGAAGTATTGTGTCCTGATAGCTCATAAAATCAGCAGCCTCCCTCAGTTCATTCTACATCTGAAGGATTTGTTTTCCTCAGAGAGTTCTCTTATCTCTTTTTCCATCTGGCCAATTGTGCTTTTTAAAACATTCTTCTCCTCAATAACTTTTTGAACTGTTTTATCTATTAGACCTAAGCTAGTTTTTAACATCTTATTTTCTTCAGCATTTTTTTGGATCTCCTTGACTAAGCTGCTGAATTCATTTTCATGTTTTTTCCTGCATCTCTCTTGTTTCTTTTCCCAATTTTTGTTCTATCCCTCTCACTGGATTTTCAAAGTCTTTTTTGAGCTCTGTCATAGCCTGAACCAAATTTGTTTTTCTTGGAGTCATTAGATGCAGGAGCTTGTACTTCCTCATCTTCAGACTGAGTGTTTTGATCCTTGTTGGAATTATAGGCAAAGTATTTCTCAATGGGGTCCTCTTTTTTCTCTGCTTACTCATTTCTCCAGTCTGTGCCTGGTTTTGGGGTGATTCCTGAGCTTTTGAGTATTATTGGGACACCCCCCCCAAAAAAAGGGTTTCCATGTGTGAGGCTCTGTCTTCCCTCCTGGTCTGTGAATGACCATAAGAGCACGCCTCTGCCATGGGACTGAGGTGGGGGGGGGGACGGCTGTTCTATGGAGGTGGGGTCCTAGACTGCGATCAGGATCTGAATGTGGTCAGAGCCGCAGAGTCCTGTACCAGGAACAGAGGACAGAGCTCAGCAGTCTCTCTCCACTCCCCTCCCTTGGCTCAGCACTCATGCCCTGGGGGCTCCTGCTTACAGGCTTCTCTTTCCAATTCCTGGATCTGGGCTGCAGCAGCCACACTGCTTGCTGAGTTCCCTGAGGCCTGGGCTTTGTGCACTTGCTCTGGAAGAAGTCCCCCCACCCATCTTCGAAGTTGTTGTGCCTGGTGCTCCCCGAGTGTAGATCAGGAAACTGCCCCCGCTGCCATGAGCCATGGCTCCCAGTGCCCTGGGGATGCCTCCGGGTGGCTAAAATTCCTTCCCTCTGGAGGGTCACCCCCTTACCCCAGGGAGCAGAGCCTTTCCATTCTTTTCCAGGTTACCTTGGGTTGGAGAACTGCCTCACTGGATCCCTCTTTGGGTTCTGTCTCTTGAAAATGTAGTTAAGAGTCCTTAGTTTATAAGTTTTAAAAGAGAGCACCTAAGAGACCATCCTTTCTTGTTGCCATCTTGGCTCCACGCCCCCCCAGCCAATTATCTTAAAGCTAATATAGCGCAGCCTTGAAATAACTTAGGCCTGGGGGCAGCTAGGTGGTGTAGTGGATAGAGCACTGGCCCTGGAGTCAGGAGTACTTGAGTTCAAATCTGGCCTCAGACATTTAATAAGTACCTAGCTGTGTGACCTTGGGCAAGCCACTTAACCCCATTTGCCTTGCTAAAACCTAAAAAACCCCACAAAAAACAAAACAAAAAACTTTGTAACTTAGGCCAAAAGTCCTATTTATTTACCTTCACTATGTTGTGGAAAGGACTGTCTGGATTCACATAGGTCATGACAATGGACTTGGACCCTGCATATGTTTACTAAAGGCTTCAAATATAGACTGAGCCACATACTCCATTTCTGTTATTTAAGGACAGCCCAGATGAATTTGGCATGAAGGATGAGTAATTATTTTCGTGGTTATAGCAACTCACAAAGACCACCTACTAAGACACAAAGCCAGAAGGAACATACCCACTGAAGCCTCCTTCAAGTACTAAAGATAACTTAGGAAACAGAAGAAATAGATAAGAAACAGATAAGGTAAAATAGCTCAAGAAACTCTGTTATGATTCAAAGTTTGACAGACATAGATTAGAGATAACTATTATTTTGTACAAGTTCAATTTTGGATACTAGAGCATGTTACATTATATAAACACTAAGAAACAGCTACCTGAACACGTGGGAAGCCAAACTCATGTTGACAGTTTAAAATCTGGAGAGGCAGGAAATGAAAGCTACCAGCAAGCTGGCATTAGCTCCCTGAAATCTAAGGGCAGAGACAGGGGCAGGAAAGTTACTAGTCTTGCTGAGGTGTTCCCCTGTGTGTGCTCATGTGCATGCATAAAAGCACACACATGCACACACGTATGCTGCATGAATACACATGTCCAAACATATATACATGTGTGCGTGCACAGATACAGACATGTGTGTATAGCCAGGAACCAAAAGGAGACAACAACCCAGAACTGCTGTTGCACTCTGGTGGTCAGTGGTTAAATAAATATAAATTAGTCTATCATCATACACCACTATCTCGTGACATTAAATGAAAAAATTTTCCCCGGTTGGAGATGGATTTGTCTCAAAACTAAACAAAGGTTAAGGTGGGTCAGCTCTTATTTCAGAGTAAAGGTCACATAATGGAGATGAAGTACAACTGAGGACCACCACATTGGACCAGCACCATCCTAATCTGCCTCTTCCTGAGAGCTGTGTTTTGTGTAAAAGTAAGTGCTGCCAACCCAGCAATGGGCAGACCATTCAGAAGTATGCTGGCTACAGCAGCATCTAGATATGTTTCTACAAGGGAACTACTTTGCCTGGAACACCAATTGAGCAGGTAGATGATGGCACATAAAAGTCACAGAGTCAAGTCTTGTCCTTTCGTGGCTCTTTGTGGATTTTCTATCTCAGCTTGAGAATCCTCAGAAGACATTGACTTTGAGTATGTGTAGGAACTTGTCATCAAGTACCTGAATTGACTCCCCGGGGACTGTATGGAGCCAGAGCATTGGATGATCTGTACCATTAGCCCTAGTCTGGCTCATTCCATGTCACTGATGGGGCACAAGGAGGTTTTCTCATCTGCGGGTCCCCCAGAAGGGCTTCCTCTGGTGGGTTCCTGCTAGTCAGCACTGTGGAGGACAGGCTGGCCCTGTGCTACCCTAGGCCGCCCGTCAGCAGACTTCAGCCATGGTGATGGGGACCACCAGCACTGCAGCCCTGCTGCACAGATCACTGCCTCTGGGTCGAGTGTACTCAAAGCAAGGTCCAAAGTCATGAAGATCCATATCCTTTTGAAGTCATGTGCTTCTGAGACAAAGGGCACCCCATGATCCAATAAGGAAGAGGCTTTGTTTCTGCAACACCAAAATCGTTTGTGCTGCTATTGGATACTGGGAAAACTTTAAGGGAAGTTCACTTCAAAAGATAATGGAAGGGGAGGTTAGGTGGTGCAGTGGATAGAGCACCTGCCCTGAAGTCACGAGTACCTGAGTTCAAATCCGGCCTCAGACACTTAATAATTACCTAGCTGTGTGGCCTTGGGCAAGCCACTTAACCCCATTTTGCTTTGCAAAAAACCTAAAAAAAAAGATAATGGGATTGGAGGTCAACATACACCCTTTTCTTGCTTCCCCAACACATATGCACCATTATTAAAAATTCCCTCAAATATCGCCATACCTGTGAACAGATTTTGATTCCCAAACATAGTCTATTTTCTAATTACTCATTTCTCTTCATGTTGTACTGATACATGTACATTATTTGCATATATATTTATTAATGTAAATTATTAACATAATATATAACATGAAAAGGTTTACATGAACACCCTATTAGACATTTGTTTGTTCTGAACCCATAGACCCATGCAATAATACTAACCTGAGTGGTGGGATCATATTGGGCAGTTGTTCGGATAGCCTTGATATTGCTCCCATGACTTACTTCAGTCATAGCAAAACATCCAAAAATCTAAATATTTAAGCATAAGGTCAAAGATTAATGAACATATTTCCCTTTCATCTCAATTCAATGCAATACAAATATGTTTAGTTCTTATTTCTTTAAAATTTCTAGGTCCCATACTAAAAGAGGAAGAAGTGGTTTCTGCTTCTTGGAACTTATAATCTAATAGGGGAAGGAAGTTAAAGACACTAATAACTCAAATTAAGATATAATGTAAAAATGGAATAAAAGAAATATGAAGTACTCCTTCTCAGTTTAGGGGAGGAAAAATCTCTGTAGCTTTTTGGGGTGGAAAATAATAAGTGAGTTCTTGAAGGATACAGTAGGAATTGATTAGATGGAGTTTGGCAGACATGGGAAAAAACCAACACTTTTTCTTTCTCTAAGAACAGTTATCACAAGTCCCGAAAACTATCTCATTATAATTCTATATAATTCATCTAACTTTATTCCCTGAAATGAAACTGTATTCTAAAGAACACTGCTACAATTCTCTCTGGAATAAATTGGCAGATAAAAATGGGTGTTCTGAACATAGCAAAAAAGTTGCATAGTGGTCAGATTACCACATTTGAAGCCAGGAAGACCATGGGTTGGAATTTCCCTTGGAAGAGGGATACTCATACTGTGGACATCAAAATTTTTTCTGAGCACAACAGGAGAAAGAAGAAAGTTTTAGGATTCTTTTCCCTTATGCATTATGATAATATTCACAGAATACTCACTGAGTGAGTACTCGCTCAGAGAATGCTGGAATTTTACCCTTTTAAAACATAATATAACCAAAATGGTAATAAGAACCATTCATCCATACAGCATATACATTGTCCTTTCTGAAGATTCCCATCTTTTTTTTTCCTTTTAGAATTTTTCAAGGAAACAAGAAAAAATGAAAATTAATTTAAGCTGTTACTTAAGTTTAAACTTACCTCCATGTCTAATGCTTTTTTAATAAAATCCATATGTCTCTGAGACCCAGAATTCTGAATAGTAGTAGCAAAAACCTGAAAATATAATATTGATAATTAAATATGAAATTGTTGAACTGTATCCCAGATCTACCACAGTATATCCTATTTGACCTCTGCCAAGTCTATTCTTTTTTCCTGGGTCTTATCTTACTCACATTGAAAAGCAGATGATTGAATCAGATGATTAGAGTTGAATTTCTTTCATCTCTAAAATCCTGTAATCCTATGATTCCTATATTAGGAACTGAAATACTTACCTAAGAATCTGAGTATTTATTAGTGATAAAACATTGTCTCTGATCCAAAGATATTTATTTGTAAGACAATCCCAATTGAATTTTTAAAACCTGAAAAGACTTATGAGTAAGTATGGGGGAAATCAATAAAACAATTTAAAGCTATAATGTGTTATTTCAGGAATGAAGTCTTACATCTGAGTCTCTGAAATCTTTCATGACAATCAGACAAGAAAAGGAATATGCAGACACTTTGACTTTCTTTTATTTCCTCTATTCATAACGATTTAAGAATAAAAGAGATCAAACATGGGCTATAATGTTAAAGAGTAAAAAATATAACTGTCCTTTTAGGATCATGATTATGCTAGGGACAGAATGAAAATAGTACTGAATATATCAGGAAATAATGATTATAATCTCTACATGTACCAGGCAGGTGACCATGGCAAATCTCCTAAACTCAGCTCAATTTTTCTTGCCTATTAAATAGACCTAATAATAGTTTCCCTGTCTGCTTTATGAGACTTTTGTGAGAAAGCACTATAACTTTAAACCATTCTATTTTGTAATCCTGAATGGTATTATTCCTCTGCTAAAGTTCTATTATGGTGCTTCCTTGTTGCCCCAAGTTCTAAAAAGGAATATCTGACAGGTTCCACTTAGATGAAAAGGATTGAGTGCCTTCAAGGAAGGTCAGGGAGATTTTCACAAGAAGGTGGTCATAGAGACCCATTACTACCATAAATTATCATCATCTTCATCTTCATCAACATTCCACTGCAATTAATTGACTGTCTATATAAACAGATTTAGTAATGTATTTATGCAGTATTGCATATATAGGAATGGGATGTATGACTTTCCTGTCAAAAGCACCAGTTCTGCTCATACTTATCAGTCCCTTTTACAGTTTTCCACATTAAAAAAGTCCCCTTGAACAAAAGATCTCCATAACACATTCTCATAAGAACCTAAGTAAATGGCCATAAATAGCAAAGGTAGTGCTATTAATTCTATGAGATAGGTTTCTTTTTTAAGGAAAAAAATTAAATGTTAAAATGTCTTTCAATTCTTTTATACATTTCATTTTAGAGCCTATATCAGAGTAGATCTTTATGATTCTTTGAAATGGAAAAGTTGGTATAATTAATCTACCCTTTAAAAAAATAAAGTATACTTACATATGTATTTAAAAAGTATTTGACAGATAAGGACCAATCATACATCCCAAGGCAGTTAATCAGCATAAAAAATTTCAGTGGATTCTTCATCATCTCATGTGCATTAAGAAAGTCATATTCAAACAGTCTTTTACAATGCAGAAAATTTAGCTCACGATATTTCTCAATAGGCAATTCTTCTCCAGGGTGATGAGCAAAAAGGGGATCATTTTCAAAGGCTGAGAAAAGTCTTTTCTTGAATAGAAAAAATTAAAAACAAAACAAAATTAGCACAGTTCTAAAAACCAAAAACATCACAAATAAAGAAAATAAATCCCACTATTGCTTTTTATATTGTTCAGATATGGAGTTTCTGACAAGCCCAGGTATAGTAAAAGAACTGTTAGCAGCCTGGGTTTGACCTTTCAAAAAGGCTCCCAGGCATTATAAAAATCAAAGTCTCAAAAAATATATCAAAGTATTTCAGAGTTAAAAGGATCCTCAAAAGCAATCTTATCCACCCATATGATCAAGAATTCCTTCTACAATAACATTAACAAGAGGAAAACCTACTACCTCCCAAGGTAACCTACTCCACTTTTTGATCCTTCTAATTTCTAGTTTTCTACCATGAACTGAAATGTGCTCCTTTACAAAACTTATTCCTTGCATTCAGTTGTTTTCTGGGGTCAAGCAGAAAAATGTCTTGACCGTCTTCCATATGGTAGTCCTTTAAATAATAAAAGCCAGCTATAACTTGTTCTATGTTTTCTCTTGTTTTGGCTAAATAATTTTAGTTCTTTCACTCAATCTTCCTACAACAAAAACTTGATACTATTCCTCATCTTGGGAGATCCTCTACTTATGTCTAGGTTTGTCAATTCCAAATGCCCTTCCAAAAATGTAAAACCAAGAACCTCTACAAGATCCCAGATGTGACCTGACCAAGACAGAGGGCAGTGAGATTGTCATCTTTCTTGTTGGGGGGCACCTCTTACTTTCAATCAGTTGGATTTTTATTTAGAACACAATGTTAAAGCTTCTAATGACATGTATATGGAGCATTCAGTTATTAAAAATATCTTCTTTTGTTCAACATTGCCAAATTTAAGTTGCAAAATGTTATAACATATAATCTCTAAATGTCATTAATTCAGACCTGTGATCTATAAATAGCCTGCCTAGTTAAATATCTACTCATATTTTAAGTAAGCTATATAAAGATGGAATTCAAATTTCATGATTCAAAAATTGTAGTGAGTTGGAAAAGGGATTTGAAACTGGAGTGTATATAATACTATAAAGGAGTAGATCTGGCTCCTTTAGTATAATTCAAAAATCACTAGATTTAACATCAAAAGAACCAAGTTTGAGTATTAGTTCTTATTCATTAGGTACTTATTCATTTACCTTAAGCAAGTTTCTTTATCAGTTTGTGCCTCCAAAATGGGAATAATATTTGCATTACTCATTCATCACAGTTTTTGTAAAGAAAAGATAATTAAATAAATCTAAGGTGATAAGTCCACTTTTTCTAAAAAGTCTAACTCCTTTAAATGAATCCATCCTGATGTGACAAGACAATAAAATGCTTAATACAGTTTACTTAAAGTCAAATTAGCATCTCACCTTAAAAATGATCAAGTCTTCTCCATCTAAAAATAATAACAGTTCCTTCCAACTGAAGGAAGATTTTTCTCTATATAAACATAATGGACCTTTTGGAAGATCCGGCAACAAAGCATCCTGAGATCTTTGATTGTAATCATTTATTTTAGAATTTGGTGCCATTTTGGAAATAATTCTGCAAAAGAAATCAATTAATATTATTAGGTTTGTATTTATACAGTGCATAATAAAAAGTGAAGCTTATTAGCTACTTTAACAAAAACAAACATAACCTGAAACAACATTTCCATGAAGACAGTTTTTTAATGCCCATCAATAGTTAACAATGTATTCTGCAAGATGCAGGTGCTTACTAAATATTTGAACACTGACACATAGGTCACAAAGGTCAAGAAATGGTAGGATTAAGAGTTGCTCTGTATGGGCCCCCCAGAGGGCAGAACTGGAAGCCAGAGGTAAACTAATGCAGGCTTAAGAAAAAACTTCCTCTTCATTCCAGTTATACAAGTGAAGAATGGGTTTCTTTTTGGGAGGTAAAAGATTCCTCCTCCTTAGTAAAGTACTTCAAACTAAGACTGAATGACTGTTTTCTCAGGGATGCTTTGGTGGATGGTTTATAACTCTGATGACATCAAATGAAGCATGAGTTGGGCTAATGTGGAATTTTCAATAAATATCAAGAAAAAATTTGTTGGTCTAAAAAAATTAAGCCAGGATTTCCAATAACTATGTATATCACAAATTAATTTAAAGGACACTAGGTGGTATAGTGGATGGAGGCAAGAAGAGGGGAGTTCAAATCTCATCTCAAGTACTTAAAGACTACATGACTGTGCAAGTCACCTAACCCCTAATAATACCTCCAAAAAATCATCAAGTTAATTTAAGAATTGGTTGTTACTTTAAAGGATTGTTCTTTTTTTCCTAATTCTTTAGTCAGAAAGAGCATAAGACAAGCTTCTACAACACTGAATGTAAAGGAAAAGAACAACTTGGGAAATCAGATGTAATATCTAGAGAAGTTTGGTGGGCAAAGAGCTCAGGGTTTTCCTTCCACAGCTGGTCCATGAGGAAACTTCTTCCCATACCTATGTCAAGACTCCTATAGACTTGCCAGAATCTGGATTATATGTAAGAGTTGGAAGGAAAGAAGAAGTAATGATATGCTTTGTAAAAGTTTGTAAAAGTTTCACAGTAGAATTCAACAAATTCAGAAAACATTGATTGAGCATCTATTACATGCTCAGCACTGGGGGAAAGATGTGGATATTAAGTATGATAATCTCTACTTTCAAGTCACCATAGCTGTGTGGCCTTAGGCAAGCTACTTAATCCCATTGATTTGCAAAAAAAAAAAAAAAAAAAGAAATCAGGATTAGACAGACTTTAGAGAAGGGTGGAAAGATTTGCACAAACTGAGTGAAGTGAGTAGAACCAAGAGAACACTGTACGCATTAACAATAATATTATGAGATGATCAACTGTGATGGATACAGCTTTTCTGAGCAGTTCAGAGATCAAGAACAACCCTGAGACACCTTCTATGGACAATGCCACCCACATCCAGAGGGGAAAAACTATGGAGTCTGAATAGAAAGGAACGCATACCATGTTCATGTTTTAAAAACTTCTTTTATGTTTTTCCTTTCTCATGTTTTTCCCGCCCTTAGTTCTAATTCCACTTTCACAACATGACTAATATGGAAATATGTTAAACACGAAAGTGTACAACTTTTACCAGACTGTTCACTTTATGGGGGGGAGTGGTAGAAAAATGTGGAACTCATAAATTTGCAAATGGATGATGTTGAAAAATTACTTTTGCATGTAATTGGAAAAATAAAATAAAATTTCAATTGAAAAAATGCCATGAGTAGGACCTTCAAAATATTTATAAATTCAAGATTTATTAAGAGACTGTTGAACATATTCATGTAGTCTAAGATGGGCAGATATAAATAATCACAAACAACAGAAATATCAAGTAGAATGGGATAAGTAAAAAGAGATACAGGTAGGAATACTGCTACGAGAAATAGGAGGGTAGGGCATACTCCATAGGCTTTTGATAGGCATAAATGGGAATAGGGAGCGCCCTTTCCAGGTACAGGCATGGCATGAGGAAAAGTCCAAAGTCTGAAGAGGACAGGACCAAGGGGATGTTGTGAAGCAGCTTTCAGCTCACCTCAAACACATGGGGTGAGATCTTTTAAGATAGACTGGCTTTCAGACAGCAGAGTAGAAACATGATCCAATTTTAAACACTGATTCATTTTCCCTCACTGGGGATATTTAAACAGAAGGCAGATAATCACAGAAACCTAGAGTTGGAATGCATCTGACATCTAGTTTCACGGAAGCCTCTGACCACTGGACTTGTCAGATATTATAGAGCAGAGGTATCAAAAACTCAGTGGTTTGCAAAACAATATTAAAATGCAATTGGTAAATGTTTAACAAAGTAAATAAAAATACAATATAGCATAATGTTCATGGCCCCCATTTCCATTTGAGGAGGTAGTTGGAGTTTCAATAGATACAATCCTGGGCCTAGAGTCAGGAAGACCTGAGTACTAGTTGTATGACCCTGGAAAAGTTATTTAACCTCTGTTTGCCTTAATCCACTAGAGAAACAAATGGAAAACCGCTCAGAATCTTTGCTCAAAAAAAAAAACAAAAACAACCCACAACCCATAAACAGTATGGTCCATGACCTAAAGAGTAAGATACAACTGAATTGCTAAACAATAACAAATTTGTTTTTGAGTTTTATACCACTTTTGTGGAAAATACTCTTTTCGGGGCTATTTGGAATAGATACACAATAATGTTGCTTCTAAATCTAGGAATCTATTATTCACTGATATTAGATAGATGCACTCTGGCCTCTTCTTTGAAAATTGATATAGATTAGAGTCACCATATGACTATTTTTACTCTTTATTATCATATAGATAGCACTCCATGAGTTTGTTGTAAAAAATGAACATATATTTTCTCACTAAAAGATGAATTCTAATATTGAAAAGGCATTTTCTGACAAATTAACAAATCAACAAATATGCATAAAATAATTATTATGTGCCAGGAGAGGGGAAAGGAAGAGATAAGGATATATTAGACAAAAATTCAGAGAGGAAGATTCAAATAAAACACTAAATGAAAGTTAGAGTGAACAGAATACAAAACTTTAACATCAGGATCACTATGTCAAAGTAAATAAAACACTGGAAATGGATTTAGTAAATGGATATAACCTTCTACAAAGTAGCAAACCTGGGAAAAAAAACAGGAATTGTCAATGCCAGAGGGGCTGAGAGAAGACAGGTACACTAACACAATATGGCTGGAAATGGAACCTGGTCCAACCATTCTGGACAACAGGGATGTGTGCAAGAAGGGACAGAATTGTTAACTCTTTGACCCAGCAATCCTATTGATGGACACATCCCAAGGTAGTAAAATTCCAGAGACAGAAGTCCAAAATAAGCCAAAATATTTACAGCAGCAACTTTGGACAACAAAGAACTAGAAAGCGTATGTCATTTGATTAAACAAACTGTGGTATACTGAGATAATATAATATCATTATACAGTAAAGATGAAATTATACATACACGCATATGTGTGTGTGTGTATATATTGTGTATGTATATAAATCACATTCTCAAAGCCTCAGTTTCTTTTCCTTTAAAATGATGTGGACTGAGTAGATAAAACTTGTTTATGGATTTAACGTTCTATGAAGTGAGTTGTACATAAGATAGAGGACCAAGATTCTGACATGCTTTACAAATAAGGTCCAGGATCTTAGGACACTGAGCAACTCAAAAGAAGACCCAGGTGATGTCTATTCCTTAAATTCCCTACCCATTTGTCACATTTAGAGGGGTTGCTGAAAGGGGAGCAAAAAGTGATTACAAGAGAACTGGGGAAGAAGCAGCTTGGTGATGCAGTAAATAAAGCACTGGCTGGTTTAATAGAGCACTGGCTGGTCCTGGAGTCAGGAGGACCTGAGTTCAATTTCAGCCTGAAACACTGAAAAATTACCTAGTTGTGTGACCTTGGGCAAATCACTTTACCCCTATTGCCTTGCCAACAAAAGAGAGGAAGCAGAAGAAGAAGAAGAAGAAGAAGAAGAAGAAGAAGAAGAAGAAGAAGATGAAGAGAAGAAGAAGGAGGAGGAAGAGAAGAAGAAGGAGGAGGAGGAAGAGAAGAAGAAAGAGGAGGAAGAGGAGGAGGAGGAGGAGGAGGAGAAGAAAGTGAAATAATTTTACAACCTAAAGCAGCAAAGAAGGTTGGCAGGAAAAGTCTGTTGCACCAGGGTGAGAGAGGAGTAGGATCCAGAGCAGACCAGGGTACAGACACCAGTACCAATGATTCAGCAGCTACATCCAGGTCTCAGGCCACAGGGGGGAAAGTGATTGAACAACTGGTCAGAAGGACATTACAGGGTACCTTTGCTAGCACTGAGGCAGGACTCTGTTGCTTTGCCCATACTCAATTCCTGGCCACAGTCCTGGGTTGCAGTCTCAGGGTGAAGGGAAGCACCAGCACACCAGAACAAATAGTCATATTGGAACAGGGGCTCTCTTCATAGTTCCAGTGCAGAAAAGAGTACTCATGGTCACTCACAGGGCAAAGCATGGGTCAGGAGATTAGCAAACACCACTTTAGAACAACTGAAAATTTACAGATCCCTAGAAATACCTCTTCAAACAGATGCACAAGATCCTTACAACATGGGAAAATATGCTCTCCAACCTGGAAATGGAACCCTATTTTAACAAAGAGTTAAAAGTCAAGAAATAGGTATGGAAAATAAGCAAACAATAACTGTAGAAAGTTACTGTGGTGATAAGGAAGATCAAAGCACACATTCAGAAGTTAACAAAATCAAAGCTCCTACATCCAAAGTCGCAAAGAAAAACATGAATTGGCTCAGGCCGTGGGAGAGCTTAAAAAGGATTTTGAAGATCAAGTCAGAGAGGTATAGGGAAAATTGGGAAGAGAAATGAAAGTGAAATCATGAAAATCATGAAAAAAGGATCAACAATTTTATAAAGACAAAAATACTGATGAAAGAGACACTTTAAAAAAAGACTAGTCAAATGGCAAAAGAGGTTCAAAAGTCAAAGAAGAGAAAAATGCCTTAAAAGCAGAATCAATCACATGAAATAAAACAGCACAAAAATTCACTGAAGGAAAAAACTCCTTAAAAAAGTAGAATTGGCCAAATGGAAAAGGAGATACAAAAGCTCACAGAAAATAAAAATTTCTTAAAAATTAGAATTGAGCAAATGGAAGCTAATGACTTTATGAGAAATCAAGAAACAATAAAACAAAACCAAAAGAATGAAAAAAATAGGAGGCAATGTAAAATATCTCAATGGAAAAATGATCTGGAAAACATATCCAGGAAAGGTTAACTTAAAAACTACTGAACTACCCAAAATCCATGATAAAAAAAGAGAGCATTAGACATCATCTTTCAGGAAATTTTCAAGGAAAACAGTCTTGATATTCCAGAACCAGAGGGTAAAATAGAAATAATCCACCAATTGCCTTCTAAAAGAGACCCTAAAATTAAAATTCCCAGGATCATTATGGCCAAATTATTGCAAACAGCCAGAAAGAAACCATTCAAGTACTGTGGAATCACAGTCAGAAAAACACAAGATTTGGTACTTTCTATATAACAGGATCAGAGACCTTGAAATATGATATTCTAGAGAGCAAAGGAAATAGGATTACAACAAAGAATACCTACCCATTAAAGCTGAATATAATGAAAGAAAAGATGAACATTCAAAAAATAGAGGACTTTCTAGCATTTTTGATGTAAAGACCAGAGCTGATTAAACATTTTTCAATACAATGGTTCAAATATAAGACTCAAGAGAAACATAAAAAGGTTAACATGAAAGGGAAATCACTGTTTATATTCCTACATGGGAAGATGATATTGGTAACTCATAAGAACTTTCTCATTATTAGGGCAGTATAAGGAGTAAATATAGACAGAGAAGGTGATATGAAGGGATGATATCTAAAAAAATAAAATTAAGGAGTGAGAGAGGAGTGTACTAGGAGAAAAAGAGAGAGGTAGTTGAGTAAATTATCTCACAAAAAGAGATAATTAAAAGCTTTTACATTAAAGGGGAAGGGAGGAGGGATATGATGGAGGAAGTGAGTGAATCATAATTTCATCAGAACTGGCTCAAGGAAGGAATAATATACACACTCAATTAAGTAAAGAAATATAACTTACCCTACTGTAAAGTAAGAGGGGAAGGATGTATGAGAAGTGGAGTGGTGAAACAATGGAGGGCAGATTGAAAAAGGGAGTAGTCAAAAGCAAAACACTTAAGAAAGGACAGGGTGAAAGGAGAAAGAGAATAAAATAAAGCAGGGGAATAGGATGGAGAGAAATAGCAATGGTGACTGTAAAAAAAATTTGAGGAAAATATCTCTAACAGCCTCATTTCTCAAATATATGGAGAACTACTGAGTCAAATTTAAAAAAGTAAGAGCTATTCCCCAATTGATAAATGCTCAAAAGACACAGTTTTTAGATGAAGTAATCAAAACTAGTTATAGCCATATGAAAGAATGTTTTAACTTGGTATTGATTGAAGAAATGCAAATTAAAACAATTCTGAGGTACTACCTCATACCTGTTAGATTGACTTGTAAGACAAAAAATGAAAATGACAAATATTGGAAGGGATGTGGGAGAATGAGACCTAAATGCACTGTTGGTAGAGTTGTGAACTAATTCTGCCATTCCATAGAGCACTTTGGAACTATGCCCAAAGGGCTATAAAAACACACATATTCTTTGATGCAGCAATACTACTACTAGGTCTGGATCCCAAAAGAGATAAAAAACAAAAGGAAAAGGACCTATATGTATAAAGATATTTATGGCAGCTTTTTTTCTGGAAAAAAGAAATTGAAAATAGAGGGGATGCCCATTGATTGGGAAATGGTTAAACAATTGTGGTATGTAATTAAGTAGGAATACTATTGTGTTCTAAAAAATGATGTGAAGGATGCTCTCAAAATACCTAGAAAGATTTACATGTACTGATGCAAACTGAAATGTACTGTGTACAAATAATACGAATACTGTAAAATGATCAGCTGTGAATGACTTAGCTATTCTCAGCAATACAATTATCCAAGACAACTCTGAAGGATTTAGGCTGAAAAATGCTAACCATCCCCAGATAAATAAGTGATCCTGTCTGAATACAGATTGAAGAATCCTTTTATTACTTTGTTTTTCCTGAGGGTTTTTTGCTTGGTTCTATTTTCTTTCACAATGTGACTAACATAGAAATGTTTTGCATGACTACATAGGTACAAACTATATCAAATTATTTGCCATCTCAATAAGGAGGGTTTAGAGGATGAAGAGAACATGAACTCAAAGTTTTAAAAGTGAATACTAAAAATTGTTTTTACATATAATTGCAAAAATAAAATAATAATTTTTTTTAAAAAAGTAATTACAATTCCCAGAGGGGACCTAAAGGAATATTAGGGAATGCTTAACATGATTGTTCATGTATAATCTTTATCAGATTACTTGCTGAATTGGAGAAGGGGGAGGGAAAGAGTCAAATTTAGAATTCAAAATGTTACAAAAAATGAATGTTGAAACTATCTTTGCATGTAATTCCTGGAACTAGACACAGAATTAATATTTATTTTGGAATAGAACCCAGATTAGAGAGGGCATGAAGGCAGATAGAAATTGTGATCAAACTACTTATCACCCACACCTGCCAGTCATGTCTGGAGCATAGGTTGGAAGATCAGGTTTTGTTTTAGTCTCACTTTTTGGCAGAGCAGTGCTTACCTGTACTATGGAGCTTCCTCCAACAGTCAAAAACAGACCTCATTAAAAAAAAATCTGACTAGAAGTTAGGGCAGCTGACCTTGTTTCTGAATTTTCTTTTCTATTTTCTTTTTTTTTTTTAAGTTTTTGCAAGTCAATGGGGTTGAGCAGCTTGCCCAGGGCCACACAGCTGGGTAATTATTAAGTGTCTGAGTCTGCATTTGAACCCAGGTACTCCTGACTCCAGGGTCAGTGATCTATCCTCTGTGCCACCTAGCTGCCCCTCTGAATCTTTTTTAAAAGGAACCTTAAAAAACTGTTGCTATGTATACACCACCTTCTCAAAGACTCTTTTGTCTTACTTCCTGGCTCTCTACTATGGTTCAGATTAGTAAAGCTGCCAGTTAGCTTACTTTCAGAGAGATGATGGCACATTATTTTAACATCAGAATAAATGCATTATGCCAATGAAAGTCTCTCACAGAGCCCAATCCATGAGGAATCGGCTTTGCTTCTATGTTTTTGTCTTCACAAAATTTCACAAAAAAATTACTGCCATGAATATTCTACAATATGTAGGAACCTATTTTGTGTTTTTAATTTTAGGGGATATATTTCCAAAGGGGGTGGCGGGGGCGGGGAATCTCAAGGTCAGAGTATGGACATTTTAGTCATTTTCATTACATAATTTCAAATTGCTTTCCAAAATAATTGGATTTTTAAAAACATCTGTGAGCAGTATGCTAGAAGTAGTAGAAACATAAAGTTTGAATCCAATGTGGTCTAAACTAAAACTCTGATGAAGAATGTGATCTAGCAGGAGAATACAACACCAATACAGATACCTATTAACATACAAACACATTAGTTACAAATCCAAGTTAGCCACTATAAGTTCCAAATCCATCAAAATGACTTCTCAAGGATCTAGCTTTCATCCTAAACATCTCCAATTCCCACAGATGACTTCCATCTTATGGAGTTCTTGGCTTACTGGGGATTCAAGGTCCCTGCATACTGGGTATTCAGAACTACAATGAAGTAAAGAATCACTTATTTATAATCTTCCTAATAGATTAACTTTAAAGCATGACTCCAGTTTTAGATTATTATAATGCTTTCTGTACTTTGCATGATTTAATTAACTTTGCTATACTCATAATCAATTTTTATGTCTTCCTTACATGTAAAATAAAAGAACCATACCAGTTGTTAGGTCTCTCAATTCTCTATAATCGTACATATAGCCCCACTCTGAACTCTTTTGGCAAGACTATCCTCTGGGAATCCAGGCAAGAGAGGTAATATGAGGCAATCCAGGGAATGGGAATGGTAACTAGCCTATAGATCAATCATATACATTACTATGGTATTGCTAATGATGATTCTCATATTTCTAAAGCTATTTAAGACTTACAAAGCATTTTTCCCACAAGCCTATGAAGTTTAAGTATCATTAGTTATATTTTATTGATGAGGAAACTGAGAGACAAGTAGAGTGACTTGCCCAAGACCACAGTGTTAAATTTGAAATTTTGTCACAGGTCTCCTGATTAATAAGTCATCCTACAATCTCCATGTTGTCTCTCCATGGCAAAAGAACCCCAGGCATGAAAAGAGGAGAGAAATGAGGACTTCAGTAGTGGGAACCCAGAAGGCTGAGGTCACAGAAAAAAAAAAAAACCCTTTAGATTACAAACACCGGAGGCATAAGAAATCTGGGGCACAGAGAGAGACAGAGAGGCACAGGGAGAAACTGGACAAAGAGAACAGTACACTAGGGAAAAGGAACTCATAGGAGAACCAACAAACATTTAGAATTTGAAGGAGCCTGAAAAGTTATCTTTCTGCTTGAGGGATTCTTAACCTAAGGACCATTGACTCTGGATAGATTACCGGGGGCCCATGAACTTGAAAATAAAACTACATCTTTACTGTTACTACCCTCCACTTGACGGGGAGGGCCGAGGGGGGGGGGCGGGGATGGCCGAGGGGGGACGGGACGGGCAGGATCGAGAGGGGACGGGACGGGGAGGCCCAGGGGGGGACGGGAAGGGCAGGGCCGAGGGGGGACGGGACGGGCAGGGTCGAGGGGGGTCGGGACGGGGAGGGTCGAGAGGGGACGGGACGGGCAGGGCCGAGGGGGGACGGGACGGGCAGGGCCGAGGGGGGACGGGACGGGGAGGGCCGAGGGGGGACGGGACGGGGCGGGGAGGGCCGAGAGGGGTCGGGACGGGGCGGGGAGGGCCGAGGGGGTCGGGACGGGGAGGGCCGAGAGGGGTCGGGACCGGGAGGGCCGAGGGGGTCGGGACGGGGAGGGCCGAGGGGGTCGGGACGGGGAGGGCCGAGGGGGGACGGGACGGGCAGGGCCGAGAGGGGTCGGGACGGGGCGGGGAGGGCCGAGGGGGTCGGGACGGGGAGGGCCGAGGGGGTCGGGACGGGACGGGGAGGGCCGAGAGGGGTCGGGACGGGGCGGGGAGGGCCGAGGGGGTCGGGACGGGGCGGGGAGGGCCGAGGGGGTCGGGACGGGGCGGGGAGGGTCAGAGGGGGGACGGGACGGGGAGGGCCGAGGGGGTCGGGACGGGGCGGGGAGGGCCGAGGGGGGACGGGACGGGACGGGCAGGGCCGAGGGGGGACGGGACGGGGAGGGCCGAGGGGGGACGGGACGGGGAGGGCCGAGGGGGTCGGGACGGGGCGGGGAGGGCCGAGGGGGGACGGGACGGGACGGGCAGGGCCGAGGGGGGACGGGACGGGACGGGCAGGGCCGAGGGGGGACGGGACGGGACGGGCAGGGCCGAGGGGGGACGGGACGGGACGGGCAGGGCCGAGGGGGGACGGGACGGGGAGGGCCGAGGGGGTCGGGACGGGCAGGGCCGAGGGGGGTCGGGACGGGCAGGGCCGAGGGGGTCGGGACGGGAGGCCCGGGCGCTGCGGCCCCTTACCGCCTCCGGCTGCCGTGCGGCCTGCGAGCGGCCCGAGCCCGGGGAGAGTGCGGGATGAGGAGCCTCTTCTGCCCCCCAGGCTCTGCCAGGAGAAGGGGCGGGGCGGGGGCGGAGCGGGGGCGGGGCCTGCAGGGAACCGCTATCTTCCCTCCCCGCCCCCTCGCTCCGGCCCTGTGGCCACAGACCCGGAGGGGACGAGCCTCCTTTACGTCATCACTACGCGACGCCAGGGAACGCCCGGAAGCGCCTGCGGGCGAGCCCCCAGAGCTCCTGCAAGCCCTCTCCAGCTTTGACCTTGACTCGGGAGAAAAGGGAAAAGCACTGACACAAGGTAACCCTTCTCTTCCCCCTGGAGGCCCCGACATAAATAACAACAGCAATAATGACCTGTAGGCAAGCTTTAATATACAGTATCTCTGGAGAGAACAAAGACAAAACTGACAAAAGCCACATTTCTATGGTAGGAAATGTACAAAACCCCAGAAAAAGTCACTCTAAAGGTCAAAGAAATCGGACCTTCGAGCTGGTGCTGGTGCTGTCCACAGAGGCAGGCCTCCTGCTCAGATGCTCAGAGGAGAAGGAGGAGGGACATCCCCCCACTCCAAGGGGGACAGGTACTGGCCGCTAGCACAGATCAGTCATATACATTTCTTTGGTACTGCTGCTGCTGATTCTCATATTTCTACATTACAAAGCATTCTTCCCACAACCCTATTCAGAGAAACACCCCAAAGCTGATACATTCTTCTCCCTGACCCCAAGTCAGAGACACAGGGGGCCGGAGATCAGGGGTGAGCCCTCCCCTGCCTTCCCCACCCCCCCACCCTGCCCATAGTTCACCTCCAACCTGTCTGCCTCCAAAATGAGAACTATAACTAACCAACCTCACCAGAGAGCCTCTTGTGTGTCCCCCTGTTCTCCTTTTTCACCAAACTCACATGATAAAGTGCTCTCTCTCTTTACTAAAGCAACCCCTCTTCCAGTGGAGCCCATTTTCTCCGGTCTTCTCCAAAGGTAGCCCCCTCCATCATCCTCACTTTATTTTTGTTTGTTTTTTTTTTTACTAGGCAATGGGATTAAGTGACTTGCCCAAGGTCACACAGCTAGGTAAGTATTGTACTCCTGACTCCACTTCACCACCTAGCCACCCCTCTTTAGTTTATTTTTAATCTCTCCCTCTCAACTAGCTAATTTCCTAAAGCATACATACATACATGCAAACATGGCCATGTCTCTCCACATTCTAAAGAGAACAAAAGACAAAACAAAAACACCTCAATCCTTTTGTAATCAAACTCCTAAAAAAAAGTTTACCATGTATCATCACTTTATCCCCTTCCATTCTCTTCTTAATCCTTTACAAGAAGTTTGTGGAATGTTCCAGGAGAACTAGCACCTCTGGTGAGAGCTTGGTCAGACCTTTTCAGGACTTGCTCATGCACCTTTTTTTTTTACTGGCACCCAACTTTTACCTGTGACACCATGAAGCTGTAGCATGTAGCAGTCTCACTCTATAAATCATCTTAGCAGACAGGCTAAAGCACTTTGAGGGTAACCAAGGGGCCTCACACTCACCTGTGAGTTAGGGAGGTGTATGTGAAGACTCCCTCAGGTGAATGGTCAGGAGAGAACAATTTATTACAAAGCCACAAAGTCAGTTAAAGTTGGCATTTGGAGCTTGGAGCACCTGGAGCTTAGATTGGCTATCAGCAGTCATCTTTTGACACTACGCTTCCATGATTCTGGGAGAGAGACGGAGACTGATGACTGTGCAAATCTTCCTGGCTTAAATTCAATTCACCTTCCTGATGATCTTGGTCTTTGAAAATAAGGACAAATAATAATCTGTTTTCTGACCTTATTACTCTAAACCTCCTCTTTCCAAAATTACTAAATATCTCCAATGACCTTTTCTCACTCCTCATTCTTTTTGACATTCTTCTGACTAAGATGATAGATAGTGGCATAGAAACGTTGAGTGAGGTCTTTTTAGTTTTCTTTTCTTTAGAATATGGAGAGATATAGACATGTTTCTATACTATAGGAAATTAGCCAGCAGAGAGGGAGAGAATGAAAATAAACTAGAGTAGGGATGATGGAAGGGAGTATCTTATGGATGAGATAGAAGAAAATGGACTAGACTTGAAGAGTGGTTAGTTCTAGTAAGGAGCACTTCATCATGTGACACTGGTGAAAGAGGAGAATGGAGGAAGATACACACTTCTCCTTGACTATCTTTTGACACTTAGTCCCTCCTCCTTGATACTCTGGATTTGGGGAATATTTATACTTTCCTGGTTCTCCTCCCACCTATCTAATTACTCCTCTGTCTCCTTTGCTGGTTTCTCATCTAGTTTGTGCCATAAGACTAGGCTTTACACAGGACTTAAATCAACTCTGGACTCTCTTCTATTCCCCTCTATACTATTTCATTGGCTACCATAGATTTAATTATCCTTCACTAGGTAGATTGTTCTCAAGTCTGCTTATCCTGACCCAAATTCTCTGCTGACCTCCAATCTTGCACTAGATACCCAAATAGATATCTCAAACTCACTATGTCCATAACAGAACCCATGATCTTTTCCTTATACATTCTCCTCTACCCATTCCCTACCCCACCTTCCCTATTACTGTAGAAGACAACACTATCCTATCAACACCAAAAGGGTCCCAACCTAGCAGTCATTCTGGATTCTTCATTCTCTCTTTCACCATACCTTCATATCCAAGCTATTTTCAAATTCTGTCAATTTAACTTTTGCATTATCTCTGGATATGCCCCTTTCTTTGCTCATGATCACCTCACACCTGGACTACTGTAATAGTCTGCTAGTGAGTCTGACTCGTGTTTCCCCACTCCAATCCATCTTCCATTTAGTCAACAAAGTGAGTTGCCTAAAGCACAAGTCCTGTCATGACACGTCACCTCACTCCCTACCCAATAAACTCTCTTAGCTTCCAGTTGCCGCCAGGATCAAATATACAATTCTCTGCTTATCATGCAAAATTTGTAACCTAGCTCCCTTCTTAAATTTTATTTCCCAACATGTGCTCTTTAATCTAGTGACCCTGGTTTTCAATAAACAGAACACTCCATCTCTCTGCTTGGCATTTTCTTTAATTGTCTACCATGGTTGGAATGTGCTCTCCCCCATCCTGCCTTTTTCTGACCATTCAACAACTTTAATTGTGAGATCTACATAAATTTTTGTGTACATTGTCATTTGAATGACAGTTTTATTTGCATTCATTAATTTTTCTAATACAATTTGAGTCATTCACAATTTGATTATTAAATGTATAGCATCAAGGGGAGAATTTCTTTTTGGATGTAACCTGCGATTTCAGTTGTTATTTAAACTCAGAAAATTCCCCATTCCAGTGAAAAAAAGTTATCTCTTGCTTTGTAATTTAGAATCATTGTGTAGAAAATGTTAATGTTAATAGTTTCACACAATTTTTAACACAAAGTAGGCACTTAAAAGTTTGACTGCTAATGAGCAGCTTTGGGGATTGGAAAAAAGCATGGGATCATGAGAAATGCTGCATATTATTTTACTGACTTGATATATCTGTTTAGGCAAATTGCACTATAAAATTTTTTTGACAATGGAAACAGATATTAAACATCTACCTTGTTCAAAGTTCTCTTGGACATTTAGGGAGGTAGAAAAGAAAAATAAGACTAGTTTAGTGTGGAATATGAGATTTCGGGGGGCAGATAACCTTGTTTCATTTAATTGATTTAGAAATGCTTCCAAGAGAAATACATAAGTTTCCAAGCAGCATATTGAGCTAATTTCATTAAGTATAGTTGTATACTTTTAGTGTTCTTCCTCTCTTCCCCTCCACTCCCCACCCCCCTCTTTTCAAGGGCAACTAGGTGTCACAGAGGATAGAGCACTAGACTTAGAATCAGGAAGATCTGAATTCAAATCCAGCCTCAGAAGCTTAGTAGCTATGAGACCCTGGGCAAATGATCTTGTTTGATTCAGTTCCTTATCTATAAAGTGAAAAGGAGATGGATGTGTCTTTGCCGTGATGCAAGTGGGAACATGAAGAGTTAAACAGGCCTGAAAATGTAACAGTAACTTTTTCAACATGCTGTATCCTACAAAATGTCTCATCTTCTAAAGTCCTTATCTACAAAAAGGATTGAAATGCACAACATTCAAGCAACAGAGGAAGTGAGGTTTAGTTTTTAAGAAGTCACTCAAATTCTTTCCTTTACATCCTTTCTGGCATCCATACATTGAAAGTATTCGCATCTGCTGAGAGATCTTGAACTAGAAAGGGCTTCATTTCATGCTGGGTCTTTCAAATGCCTATCATGGCAAAAATAACTTTTAGCTCGTGTTTTAAAAATGAAACTATAAAATAATTAAAATACATTATATCTTTTCTGGCCAAGATGGCAGAGAGAAACCAGGCACTGTGCTAAGGTCTCCTGATTTCCCCTCAGAAATAACATGAAAGAAACTTCTTAAAAGAAATTTGATTGACAAAACTCAGAAACAGAAACTAGGAGAAGAACATCTACCAACAAGGTCTGTCTCAGGGGACTGTGGGTGAACCAGGAGTGGAGAGCAGGGACAGTAGTGGGGTGATGCCAGGGGACTGGCCTTAGCCAGGGAGGCTTTGGCTGTGGAAGTGGCAGTTCCTTGGACCAAACTTAGCCAAAGAAACTTTGGCTGTGAGAGCAGAGGTGTGGGGAGCCAGAGTTCCAGCACAGAGAGTTGCAAAGGCTGTATATTGATCCTCTTGGCTATGGGCATGAGCTCCATAGTTTCAGTGAGCCCTCTTCCCAGAACAAACCCTAGTAACAGGCCCTCACCCCAGGGCCCAGTCACATTGTTCAAGATTAACAATATCCACCTGTGCCCCCTACTTCCTCCAGGCCTAGGGAGAGTGCCTCAAATCAAAGTCACAGACATGCCAGAGAAAGTTTCTAGCCTCCCCTACTGTCTGGTGCACTTGGAGTTGCTAAATTCAGTCAGCAAAACCTGAAGGGTTTTCAAAACCAAAGGTCTTTGAAAAAGCTCCTCCCCCAATACAAGATCCTAGGAACATAAAGATCAGCAACTGGGGGGGGGGGGATCCATTGAAAATTACTTTTAAGGCAATGATCCTAACTCGAGAGATCCAGAACTTCTGAGGGGAATATGAATTGGTCTCGAACACAGAAACACTTACTTGAAGAAATCAGGAAGGAATTTAAAAATCAATTGGAAAAATTGGGAAAGGAAACTCAAGAGAAAATTAACACCTTGAAAGAAAAAATTAACATCTGACAACATGAAAACAAATCCTTAGCAAACACAAGTGGACAAATTCAGAAAAAGAAAATAATTCTCTCAAATCCTCGATTGCAGAAGTACAAAAAGAAAATAATTTTCTAAAAACTACAATTGGGCAAATGGAAAACCCCTTCAAAAATAAGTGACCTATTGGAAAAAGAGTTGCAAAAGGTAAATGAAAAAAATTCTTTGCTGAAAAAAATGAAGAAATCTGTGGAAACTAATGACTTCATGAGTCAAGAAGAATATGTTAAACAAAACCAAAAACTCAAAACCCATGAGACAACAAGAATCTGTTAAACAAGGCCACAAATGAAAAAATAGCAGAAAATGTAAAATACCTCATTGGCAAAACACTGACCTCAAGATTAGATCCAGAAGAGATAACTTAAGAATCAATAAGCTAGGATAGGGGTAGGGTGGGGCCAAGATGGCGACAAGAGTGAATCTTGTCTTAGGCTCTCTCTCATAAATCTTCGAAACTAAGGACTCTAACTACATTTTTGAGAGACAGAACCCACAGAGGGACCAAGTGAGGCAGTTCTCCTACTCTAGGTAACCTGGAAAAGAGCAGAAAGACTCTGCTCCCCCAGGGTCAGAGGGGCAGCCCACCAGAGGGGTGGCCCACCAGAGCCAAAGAACTTCAGCCTCCCGGAGGCAGCTCCAGGGTGCTGGGAGCTGCAGCTCACAACGGTGGTGGGGGGGGGGGGTTCCTGACCTACACCCTCTGGAGCACCAGGCACAAATTGGGGGAACAGCTGGGGGACTTCTGCCAGAGCGAGCATGTGAAGCCCAGCCCTTAGGTCACACAGTGATCAGCAAGGCCAAGGCAGGAAACAGAAGCAGGTGGAGCTGGTATGCAGTAGCCTCCAGAGCATGAGCCAACTGAACCTAGGGAGGGGAGTAAAGAGAGAGAGTAAAGGCAGAGCTCTGCCCCTGGAACAGGACATTGGGGTTCTGACCACATTCAGATCCTGAGGGCAGTCTAGGCCCCCCATAGAATAGAAGGGCCCCCCAACATTAGCCCCATGGAAGAGGGGGGTGCATATGGTCATTCACAGACTGGGAGGGAGGACAGAGCCTCACACACTGAGACCCTTGTGGGAGTGTCCCAAAACCTCAGGAAGCAACCCAAATACAGGCTTAGGCTGGGAAAATGAGCAAGCAGAGAAAAAAAGAGGAACAACATTGAGAAATACATTATCTATGATACCAAAAAGAATCAATACACTTGGTGTGAAGATGAAGAAGCACAAGCTCCTGCATCTAAAGACTCCAAAAAAAACAGAAATTGTGCTCAGGCTGTGACAGAGCTCAAAAAAGACTTTGAAAATCAAATGAGGGAGTTAGAAGAAAAACTGGGAAAAGAAATGAGAGAGATTCAGGAAAAACATGAAAATGAAGTCAGTAGCTTAGTCAAGGAAATCCATAAAAAATGCTGAAGAAAATAGTATGCTAAAAACCAGCTTAGGTCAAATGGATGAAACAGTTCAAAAAATTATTGAGGAGAAGAATGCTTTAAAAAGCAAAATTGGCCAGATGGGAAAAGAGATAAGAAAACTCTCTGAGTAGAACAAATTCTTCAGACGAAGAATTCAGGGAGATTCATGAATTTACCATCAATAATTCAAAACCAAAAGAATGAAAAATTAGAAGAAAATGTGAAACATCTCATTGAAAAAACAACTGATATTGAAAACAGATTTAGAGGGATGGCTAGGTGGCTCAGTGGATAAAGCACCAGCCCTGGAGTCAGTAGTACCTGGGTTCAAATCCAGTCTCAGATACTTAATAATTACCTAGCTGTGTGGCCTTAGGCAAACCTCTTAACCCCATTTGCCTTACAAAAAAAAAAATCTAAAAAAAAAGAAAACAGATTTAGGAAAGATAATTTTAAAATTATTGGAATACCTGAAAGTCATGATCAGGAAAAGAGCCTCGACATCATTTTCAAAGAATTACTACAGGAAATTCGCCCTGATATCCTAGAAGCAGAAGGCAAAATAGAAATGGAGAGAAGCCACCGATCCTCCGAGAAAGAGAGCCCCAAAAAAAACCAAACCCTAGGAATATTATAGACAAGATCCAGAACTCCCAAATCAAAGAGTAAATATAACAAGCAGCTAGAAGGACACAATTCAAATATCGTGGAGCTGTAATCAGGATCTCACAGGACTTAGCAACAACTACATTAGAAGCTCATAGGGCTTGGAATATAATATACTGGAAGGCAAAAGAGCTTAGAATGCAACCGAGAATCAACTACCCAGCAAAAATGAATGTTTTCTTCCAGGGAAAAAGATGGACTTGCAAGGAACCAGGGGAATTTCAAATGTTCCTGTTGGAATGGCCAGAGCTGAACAGAAGGTTTGATCTTCAAATCCAGGAGTCAGGTGAAGCACAGAGATTGGAGGAGAAGGGGGGAAATATGAGGGACTTAATGATGATGAACTGTATCTATTCCTGCATAGAAAAATGACACTGATAATACTCACATGAGCATTCTCAGTTAATAGAGCAGGCAGAGGGCGCTTTTATAGTTGAAGCACAGGAGAAAGTGAATCTGAAGATAAAATATGATATAAAAATGGAGTCAATAGAAAAAAGGGAAATGTAATGGGAGAAAGGAAAAGAGAGGGGGAATAGGCCAAGATATTTCATATAATAAGATTTTTTCTTTATTACAATGAGCTATTGCAATAATATGGAAAGGGGAGGCAAGGGGGAATGAGGGAATCTTCTCTCTCATCAGAGGTGGCTAGTAGAGGAAACAGCATATATATACTCAATGGGGTATAGGCATCTGGAGTAAGAAGGAGGGGGGACAGAGGGAAGGGGGTGATGTGAGTGATGGAGGAGCAGATGAACCATGGGTGGAGAGTGGTCAGATATACCACATTTTCTTTTTTACTTCTTGCAAGTGGCTGGGATTGGATGACCTGTCCGGGACCATTTCTCACTCCTCATTCTTTTTGACATTCTTCTGACTAAGATGATAGATAGTGGCATAGAAAGGTTGAGTGAGGTCTTTTTAGTTTTTCTTTTCTTTAGAATATGGAGAGATATAGACATATTTCTATACTATAGGAAATTAGCCAGCAGAGAGGGAGAGAATGAAAATAACCTAGAGTAGGGATGATGGAAGGGACTATCTTATGGATGAGATAGAAGAAAATGGACGAGACTTGAAGAGTGGTTCGTTCTAGTAAGGAGCCCTTCATCATGTGAGACTGGTGAAAGAGGAGAACGGAGGAAGATACATACTTCTCCTTGACTATTTTTTGACACTTAGTCCCTCCTCCTTGATACTCTGGGTTTGGGGAATATTTATACTTTCCTGGTTCTCCTCCCACCTATCTGATTACTCCTCTGTCTCCTTTGCTGGTTTCTCATCTAATTTGTGCCATAAGACTAGGCTTTACACAGGACTTAAATCAACTCTGGACTCTCTTCTATTCCCCTCTATACTATTTCATTGGCTACCATAGATTTAATTATCCTTCACTAGGTAGATTGTTCTCAAGTCTGCTTATCCTGCCCCAAATTCTCTGCTGACCTCCAATCTTGCACTAGATACCCAAATAGATATCTCAAACTCACTATGTCCATAACAGAACCCATGATCTTTTCCTTATACATTCTCCTCTACCCATTCCCTACCCCACCTTCCCTATTACTGTAGAAGACAACACTATCCTATCAACACCAAAAGGGTCCCAACCTAGCAGTCATTCTGGATTCTTCATTCTCTCTTTCACCATACCTTCATATCCAAGCTATTTTCAAATTCTGTCAATTTAACTTTTGCATTATCTCTGGATATGCCCCTTTCTTTGCTCATGATCACCTCACATCTGGACTACTGTAATAGTCTGCTAGTGAGTCTGACTCATGTTTCCCCACTCCAATCCATCTTCCATTTAGTCAACAAAGTGAGTTGCCTAAAGCACAAGTCCTGTCATTAGACCTCACCTCACTCCCTACCCAATAAACTCTCTTAGCTTCCAGTTGCCTCCAGGATCAAATATACAATTCTCTGCTTATCATGCAAAATTTGTAATCTAGCTCCCTTCTTAAATTTTATTTCCCAACATGTGCTCTTTAATCTAGTGACCCTGGTTTTCAATAAACAGAACACTCCATCTCTCTGCTTGGCATTTTCTTTAATTGTCTCCCATGCTTTGAATGTGCTCTCCCCCTGTCCTGCCTTTTTCTGACCATTCACAACTTTAATTGTGAGATCTACATAAATTTTTGTGTACATTGTCATTTGAATGACAGTTTTATTTGCATTCCTTAATTTTTCTAATACAATTTGAGTCATTCACAATTTGATTATTAAATGTATAGCATCAATGGGAGAATTTCTTTTTGGATGTAACCTGCCATTTCAGTTGTTATTTAAACTCAGAAAATTCCCTGTACCAGTGAAAAAAAGTTATCTCTAGCTTTGTAATTTAGAATCAATGTGTAAAAAATCTTAATGTTAATAGTTTCACACAATTTTTAATACAAAGTAGGCACTTAAAGGTTTGCCTGATAATGAGCAGCTTTGGGGATTGGAAAAAAGCATGGGATCATGAGAAATGCTGCATATTATTTTACTGACTTGATATATCTGTTTAGGCAAATTGCACTAATAAATTTTTTTGACAATGGAAACAGATATTAAACATCTACCTTGTTCAAAGTTCTATTGGACATTTAGGGAGGTAGAAAAGATAAATAAGACTAGTTTAGTGTGGAATAAAAGATTTGTAGGGGCAGATAACCTGGTTTCATTTAATTTATTTAGAAATGCTTCCAAGAGTAATACATGTTTCCAAGCAGCATATTGAACTAATTTCATTAAGTATAGTTGTATGCTTTTAGTGTTCTTCCTCTCTTCCCCTCTACTCCCCACCCCCCTCTTTTCAAGGGCAACTAGGTGTCACAGAGGATAGAGCACTAGACTTAGAATCAAGAAGATCTGAATTCAAATCCAGCCTCAGAAGCTTAGTAGCTATGAGACCCTGGGCAAATGACCTTGTTTGATTCAGTTCCTTATCTATAAAGTGAAATGGAGAAGGATGTGTCTTTGCCGTGACCCAAGTGGGAACATGAAGAGTTAAACAGGCCTGAAAATGTAACAGTAACTTTTTCAACATGCTTTATCCTACAAAATGTCTCATCTTCTAAAGTCCTTATCTACAAAAAAGATTGAAATGCACAACATTCAAGCAACAGAGGAAGTGAGGTTTAGTTTTTAAGAAGTCACTCAAATTCTTTCCTTTACATCCTTTCTGGAATCCATACATTGAAAGTATTCACATCTGCTGAGAGATCTTGAACTAGAAAGGGCTTCATTTCATGCTGGGTCTTTCAAATGCCTATCATGGCAAAAATAACTTTTAGCTCGTGTTTTAAAAATGAAACTATAAAGTAATTAAAATACATTATATCTTTTCTGGCCAAGATGGCAGAGAGAAACCAGGCACGGTGCTAAGGTCTCCTGATTTCCCCTCAGAAATAACATGAAAGAAACTTCTTAAAAGAAATTTGATTGACAAAACTCAGAAACAGAAACTAGGAGAAGAACATCTACCAACAAGGTCTGTCTCAGGGGACTGTGGGTGAACCAGGAGTGGAGAGCAGGGACAGTAGTGGGGTGATGCCAGGGGTCTGGACTTAGCCAGGGAGGCTTTGGCTGTGGAAGTGGCAGTTCCTTGCACCAAACTTAGCCACAGAAACTCTGGCTGTGGGAGCAGAGGTCTGGGGATCCAGAGTTCCAGCACAGAGAGTTGCAAAGGCTGGACATTGATCCTCTTGGCTCTGGGCATGAGCTCCATACTTTCAGTGAGCCCTCTTCCCAGAACAAACCCTAGTAACAGGCCCTCACCCCAGGGCCCAGTCACATTGTTCAAGATTAACAATATCCACCTGTGCCCCCTACTTCCTCCAGGCCTAGGGAGAGGGCCTCAAATCAAAGTCACAGACATGCCAGAGAAAGTTTCTAGCATCCCCTACTGTCTGGTCCACTTGGAGTTACTAAATTCAGTCAGCAAAACCTCAAGGGTTTTCAAAACCAAAAGTCTGTGAAAAAGCCCCTCCCCCTAATACAAGAGCATAGGAGCATAAAGATCAGCAAAAGGGGGGGGGATCCATTGAAAATTACTTTTAAGGCAACGATCCTAACCTGAGTGATCCAGAACTTCTGAGGGGTATATGAATTGGTCTCCAACACAGAAACACTTACTTGAAGAAATCAGGAAGGAGTTTAAAAATCAATTGGAAAAATTTGGGAAAGGAAACTCAAGAGAAAATTAACACCTTGAAAGAGAAAATTAACATCTCACAACAAGAAAACAAATCCTTAGCAAACACAAGTGGACAAATTCAGAAAAAGAAAATAATTCTCTCAAATCCTCGATTGCACAAGTGCAAAAAGAAAATAATTTTCTCAAAACTACAATTGGGCAAATGGAAAACTCCTTCAAAAATAGAAGTGACCTATTGGAAAAAGAGTTGCAAAAGGTAAATGAAAAAAATTCTTTGCTGAACAAAATAATGAAATCTGTGGAAAGTAATGACTTCATGAGACAAGAAGAATCTGTTAAACAAAACCAAAAACTCAAAACCCATGAGACAACAAGAATCTGTTAAACAAGGCCCCAAATCAAAAAGATAGCAGAAAATGTAAAATACCTCATTGGCAAAACACTGACCTCAAGATTAGATCCAGAAGAGACAACTTAAGAATCATTAAGCTAGCATGGGGGGGTGGGGCCAAGATGGTGACAAGAGTGGATCCTGTCTTAGGCTCCCTCTCATAAATCTTAGAAACTAAGGGCTCTAACTACATTTTTGAGAGACAGAACCCACAGAGGGACCAAGTGAGGCAATTCTCCTACTCTAGGTAAGCTGGAAAAGAGCAGAAAGACTCTGCTCCCCTAGCGTCGGAGGGGCAGCCCGCCAGAGGGGTGGCCCACCAGAGCCAGAGAACTTCAGCCTCCCGGAGGCAGCTCCAGGGTTCTGGGAGATGCAGCTCACAACGGGGAGGGGGGGGGAGTTCCCTGACCTACACCCTCTGGAGCACCAGGCACAAATTGGGGGAACCGCTGGGGTACTTCTGCCAGAGCGAGCATGTGAAGCCTAGCCCTCAGGTCACACAGTGATGAGCATGGCCAAGGCAGGAAACAGAAGCAGGTGGAGCTGGTAAGCAGTAGCCTCCAGAGGATGAGCCCACTGAACCTAGGGAGGGGAGTGAAGATAGAGAGCGACTGCAGAGCTCTGCCCCTGGAACAGAACATTGGGGTTCTGACCACCTTCAGATCCTGATCGCAGTCTAGGCCCCCCCATAGAATAGCAGGGTCCCCCAAACTTAGCCCCATGGAAGAGGGGGTGGTGCATATGGTCATTCGCAGACCAGGAGGGAGGACAGAGCCTCACACACTGAGACCGTTGTGGGAGTGTCCCAAAACCTCAGGAAGCTACCCAAATACAGGCTCAGGCTGGGAAAATGAGCAAGCAGAGAAAAAAAGAGGAACAACATTGAGAAATACATTATCTATGATACCAAAAAGAATCAATACACTTGGTGTGTAGATGAAGAAGCACAAGCTCCTGCATCTAAAGACTCCAAGAAAAACAGAAATTGTGCTCAGGCTATGACAGAGCTCAAAAAAGACGTTGAAAATCAAATGAGGGAGTTAGAAGAAAAACTGGGAAAAGAAATGAGAGAGATTCAGGAAAAACATGAAAATGAAGTCAGTAGCTTAGTCAAGGAAATCCATAAAAATGCTGAAGAAAATAGCATGCCAAAAACCAGCTTAGGTCAAATAGATGAAACAGTTCAAAAAATTATTGAGGAGAAGAATGCTTTAAAAAGCAAAATTGGCCAGATGGGAAAAGAGATAAGATAACTCTGAGTAGAACAAATTCTTCCGACAAAGAATTCAGGGAGATTGATGAATTTACCGCCAATATTTCAAAACCAAAAGAATGAAAAATTAGAAGAAAATGTGAAACATCTCATTGAAAAAACAACTGATATGGAAAACAGATTTAGAGGGATGGCTAGGTGGCTCAGTGGATAAAGCACCAGCCCTGGAGTCAGTAGTACCTGGGTTCAAATCCGGTCTCAGATACTTAATAATTACCTAGCTGTCTGGCCTTAGGCAAGCCACTTAACCCCATTTGCCTTACAAAAAAAAAACCTAAAAAAAAAGAAAACATATTTAGGAAAGATAATTTTAAAATTATTGGAATACCTGAAAGTCATGATCAGGAAAAGAGCCTTGACATCATTTTGAAAGAATTACTACAGGAAAGTTGCCCTGATATCCTAGAAGCAGAAGGCACAACAGAAATTGAGAGAAGCCACCGATCCCCCGAGAAAGAGAGCCCCCCAAAAAACCAAACCCTAGGACTATTATAGACAAGATCCAGACCTCCCAAATCAAAGAGTAAAGATAACAAGCAGCTAGAAGGACACAATTCAAATATCGTGGAGCTGTAATCAGGATCTCACAGGACTTAGCAACAACTACATTAGAAGCTCATAGGGCTTGGAATATAATATACTGGAAGGCAAAAGAGCTTACAATGCAACCGAGAATCAGCTACCCAGCAAAAATGAATGTTCTCATCCAGGGAAAAAGATGGACTTGCAAGGAACCAGGGGAATTTCAAATGTTCCTGTTGGAATGGCCAGAGCTGAACAGAAGGTTTGATCTTCAAATCCAGGAGTCAGGTGAAGCACAGAGATTGGAGCAGAAGGGGGGAAATATGAGGGACTTAATGATCATGAACTGTATCTATTCCTGCATAGAAAAATGACACTGATAATACTCACATGAACATTCTCAGTTAATAGAGCAGGTAGAGGGCGCTTTTATAGTTGAAGCACAGGAGAAAGCTGAATCTGAAGATAAAATATGGTATAAAAATGGAGTCAATAGAAAAAAGGGAAATGTAATGGGAGAAAGGAAAAGGAGAGTGGGAATAGGCCAAGATCTTTCATGTAATAAGATTTTTTCTTTATTACAATCAGCTATTGCAATAATATGGAAAGGGGAGGCAAGAGGGAATGAGGGAATCTTCTCTCTCATCAGAGGTGGCTAATAGAGGAAACAGCATATATATACTCAATGGGGTATAGGCATCTGGAGTAAGAAGGAGGGGGGACAGAGGGAAGGGGGGGATGTGAGTGATGGAGGAGCAGATGAACCATGGGTGGAGAGTGGTCAGATATAACACATTTTCTTTTTTACTTCTTGCAAGGGTCTGGGATTGGATGACGTTTCCGGGACCATTTCTCACTCCTCATTCTTTTTGACATTCTTCTGACTAAGATGATAGATAGTGGCATAGAAAGGTTGAGTGAGGTCTTTTTAGTTTTGCTTTTCTTTAGAATATGGAGAGATATAGACATGTTTCTATACTATAGGAAATTAGCCAGCAGAGAGGGAGAGAATGGAAATAAACTAGAGTAGGGATGATGGAAGGGACTATCTTATGGATGAGATAGAACAAAATGGACTAGACTTGAAGAGTGGTTAGTTCTAGTAAGGAGCCCTTCATCATGTGAGACTGGTGAAAGAGGAGAACGGAGGAAGATACACACTTCTCCTTGACTATCTTTGGACACTTAGTCCCTCCTCCTTGATAATCTGGGTTTGGGGAATATTTATACTTTCCTGGTTCTCCTCCCACCTATCTGATTACTCCTCTGTCTCCTTTGCTGGTTTCTCATCTAGTTTGTGCCATAAGACTAGACTTTACACAGGACTTAAATCAACTCTGGACTCTCTTCTATTCCCCTCTATACTATTTCATTGGCTACCATAGATTTATTTAACCTTCACTAGGTAGATTGTTTTCAAGTCTGCTTATCCTGCCCCAAATTCTCTGCTGACCTCCAATCTTGCACTAGATACCCAAATAGATATCTCAAACACACTATGTCCATAACAGAACCTATGATCTTTTCCTTATACATTCTCCTCTACCCATTCCCTACACCACCTTCCCTATTACTGTAGAAGACAACACTATCCTATCAACACCAAAAGGGTACCAACCTAGCAGTCATTCTGGATTCTTCATTCTCTCTTTCACCATACCTTCATATCCAAGCTATTTTCAAATTCTGTCAATTTAACTTTTGCATTATCTCTGGATATGCCCCTTTCTTTGCTCATGATCACCTCACCCCTGGACTACTGTAATAGTCTGCTAGTGAGTCTGACTCATGTTTCCCCACTCCAATCCATCTTCTATTTAGTCAACAAAGTGAGTTGCCTAAAGCACAAGTCTTGTCATGACACCTCACCTCAAACCCTACACAATAAACTCTCTTAGCTTCCAGTCGCCTCCAGGATCAAATATACAATTCTCTGCTTATCATGCAAAGTTTGTAATCTAGCTCCCTTCTTGAATTTTATTTCCCAACATGTGCTCTTTAATTTAGTGACCCTGGTTTTCAATAAACAGAACACTCCATCTCTCTGCTTGGCATTTTCTTTAATTGTCTCCCATGCTTGGAATGTGCTCTCCCCCTGTCCTGCCTTTTTCTGACCATTCACAACTTTAATTGTGAGATCTACATAAATTTTTGTGTACATTGTCATTTGAATGACAGTTTTATTTGCATTCATTAATTTTTCTAATACAATTTGAGTCATTCACGATTTGATTATTAAATGTATAGCATCAAACGGAGAATTTCTTTTTGGATGTAACCTGCGATTTCAGTTGTTATTTAAACTCAGAAAATTCCCCCTACCAGTGAAAAAAAGTTATCTCTTGCTTTGTAATTTAGAATCATTGCGTAGAAAATCTTAATGTTAATAGTTTCACACAATTTTTAACACAAAGTAGGCACTTAAAAGTTTGCCTGATAATGAGCAGCTTTGGGGATTGGAAAAATCATGGGATCATGAGAAAAGCTGCATATTATTTTATTGACTTGATATATCTGTTTAGGCAAATTGCACTATAAATTTTTTTGACAATGGAAACAGATATTAAACATCTACCTTGATCAAAATTCTATTGGACATTTAGGGAGGTAGAAAAGATAAATAAGACTAGTTTGGTGTGGAATATAAGATTTGGAGGGGCAGATAACCTGGTTTCATTTAATTGATTTAGAAATGCTCCCAAGAGAAATACATGTTTCCAAGCAGCCTATTGAGCTAATTTCATTAAGTATAGTTGTATGCTTTTAGTGTTCTTCCTCTCTTCCCCTCCACTCCCCACCCCCCTCTTTTCAAGGGCAAGTAGGTGTCACAGAGGATAGAGCACTAGACTTAGAATCAAGAAGATCTGAATTCAAATCCAGCCTCAGAAGTTTAGTAGCTATGAGACCCTGGGCAAATGACCTTGTTTGATTCAGTTCCTTATCTATAAAGTGAAATGGAGAAGGATGTGTCTTTGCTGTGACCCAAGTGGGAACATGAAGAGTTAAACAGGCCTAAAAATGTAACAGTATCTTTTTTCAACATGCTTTATCCTACAAAATGTCTCATCTTCTAAAGTCCTTATCTACAAAAAAGATTGAAATGCACAACATTCAAGCAACAGAGGAAGTGAGGTTTAGTTTTTAAGAAGTCACTCAAATTCTTTCCTTTACATCCTTTCTGGAATCCATACATTGAAAGTATTCGCATCTGCTGAGACATCTTGAACTAGAAAGGGCTTCATTTCATGCTGGGTCTTTCAAATGCCTATCATGGCAAAAAAAACTTTAAGCTTGTGTTTTAAAAATGAAACTATAAAATAATTAAAATACATTATATCTTTTCTGGCCAAGATGACAGAGAGAAACCAGGCACTGTGCTAAGGTCTCCTGATTTCCCCTCAGAAATAATATGAAAGAAACTTCTTAAAAGAAATTTGATTGACAAAACTCAGAAACAGAAACTTGGAGAAGAACATCTACCAACAAGGTCTGTCTCAGGGGACTGTGGGTGAACCAGGAGTGGAGAGCAGGGACAGTAGTGGGGTGATGCCAGGGGACTGGCCTTAGCCAGGGAGGCTTTGGCTGTGGAAGTGGCAGTTCCTTGGACCAAACTTAGCCACAGAAACTCTGGCTGTGGGAGCAGAGGTGTGGGGAGCCAGAGTTCCAGCACAGAGAGTTGCAAAGGCTGGACATTGATCCTCTTGGCTCTGGGCATGAGCTCCATACTTTCAGTGAGCCCTCTTCCCAGAACAAACCCTAGTAACAGGCCCTCAGCCCAGGGCCCAGTCACATTGTTCAAGATTAACAATATCCACCTGTGCCCCCTACTTCCTCCAGGCCTAGGGAGAGTGCCTCAAATCAAAGTCACAGACATGCCAGAGAAAGTTTCTAGCCTCCCCTACTGTCTGGTGCACTTGGAGTTGCTAAATTCAGTCAGCAAAACCTCAAGGGTTTTCAAAACCAAAAGTCTGTGAAAAAGCCCCTCCCCCTAATACAAGAGCATAGGAGCATAAAGATCAGCAAAAGGGGAGGGGGATCCATTGAAAATTACATTTAAGGCAACGATCCTAACCTGAGAGATCCAGAACTTCTGAGGGGAATATGAATTGGTCTCCAACACAGAAACACTTACTTGAAGAAATCAGGAAGGAGTTTAAAAATCAATTGGAAAAATTGGGAAAGGAAACTCAAGAGAATATTAACACCTTAAAAGAGAAAATTAACATCTCACAACAAGAAAACAAATCCTTAGCAAACACAAGTGGACAAATTCAGAAAAAGAAAATAATTCTCTCAAATCCTCGATTGCACAAGTACAAAAAGAAAATAATTTTCTCAAAACTACAATTGGGCAAACGGAAAACTCCTTCAAAAAAAATAGAAGTGACCTATTGGAAAAAGAGTTGCAAAAGGTAAATGAAAAAAATTCTTTGCTGAAAAAAATAATGAAATCTGTGGAAACTAATGACTTCATGAGACAAGAGGAATCTGTTAAACAAAACCAAAAACTCAAAACCCATGAGACAACAAGAATCTGTTAAACAAGGCCCCAAATGAAAAAAATAGCAGAAAATGTAAAATACCTCATTGGCAAAACACTGACCTCAAGATTAGATCCAGAAGAGACAACTTAAGAATCATTAAGCTAGGATGGGGGGGGCGGGGCCAAGATGGTGACAAGAGTGGATCCTGTCTTAGGCTCTCTCTCATAAATCTTCGAAACTAAGGACTCTAACTACATTTTTGAGAGACAGAACCCACAGAGGGACCAAGTGAGGCAGTTCTCCTACTCTAGGTAACCTGGAAAAGATCAGAAAGACTCTGCTCCCCCAGGGTCAGAGGGGCAGCCCACCAGAGGGGTGGCCCACCAGAGCCAAAGAACTTCAGCCTCCTGGAGGCAGCTCCAGGGTGCTGGGAGCTGCAGCTCACACCGGGGGGGGGGGGGAGTTTCCTGACCTACACCCTCTGGAGCACCAGGCACAAATTGGGGGAACAGCTGGGGGACTTCTGCCAGAGCGAGCATGTGAAGCCTAGCCCTCAGGTCACACAGTGATCAGCATGGCCAAGGCAGGAAACAGAAGCAGGTGGAGCTGGTAAGCAGTAGCCTCCAGAGCATGAGCCCACTGAACCTAGGGAGGGGAGTGAAGAGAGAGAGTGACTGCAGAGCTCTGCCCCTGGAACAGGACACTGGGGTTCTGACCACATTCAGATCCTGATCGCAGTCTAGGCCCCCACATAGAATAGGAGGGCCCCCCAACCTTAGCCCCATGGAAGGGGGCGGGTGCATATGGTCATTCACAGACCAGGAGGGAGGACAGAGCCTCACACACTGAGACCCTTGTGGGAGTGTCCCAAAACCTCAGGAAGCTACCCAAATACAGGCTTAGGCTGGGAAAATGAGCAAGCAGAGAAAAAGGAGGAACAATATTGAGAAATACATTATGTATGATACCAAAAAGAATCAATACACTTGGTGTGAAGATGAAGAAGCACAAGCTCCTGCATCTAAAGACTCCAAGAAAAACAGAAATTGTGCTCAGGCTATGACAGAGCTCAAAAAAGACTTTGAAAATCAAATGAGGGTGTTAGAAGAAAAACTGGGAAAAGAAATGAGAGAGATTCAGGAAAAACATGAAAATGAAGTCAGTAGCTTAGTCAAGGAAATCCATAAAAATGCTGAAGAAAATAGCATGCTAAAAACCAGCTTAGGTCAAATAGATGAAACAGTTCAAAAAATTATTGAGGAGAAGAATGCTTTAAAAAGCAAAATTGGCCAGATGGGAAAAGAGATAAGAAAACTCTCTGAGTAGAACAAATTCTTCCGACAAAGAATTCAGGGAGATTGATGAATTTACCGTCAATATTTCAAAACCAAAAGAATGAAAAATTAGAAGAAAATGTGAAACATCTCATTGAAAAAACAACTGATATGGAAAACAGATTTAGAGGGATGGCTAGGTGGCTCAGTGGATAAAGCACCAGCCCTGGAGTCAGTAGTACCTGGGTTCAAATCCCGTCTCAGATACTTAATAATTACCTAGCTGTGTGGCCTTAGGCAAGCCACTTAACCCCATTTGCCTTACAAAAAAAAAAAAACCTAAAAAAAAAAGAAAACATATTTAGGAAAGATAATTTTAAAATTATTGGAATACCTGAAAGTCATGATCAGGAAAAGAGCCTTGACATCATTTTGAAAGAATTACTACAGGAAAGTTGCCCTGATATCCTAGAAGCAGAAGGCACAATAGAAATGGAGAGAAGCCACCGATCCCCCGAGAAAGAGAGCCCCCCAAAAAACCAAACCCTAGGAATATTATAGACAAGATCCAGACCTCCCAAATCAAAGAGAAAATATTAGAAGCAGCTAGAAGGACACAATTCAAATATCGTGGAGCTGTAATCAGGATCTCACAGGACTTAGCAACAACTACATTAGAAGCTCATAGGGCTTGGAATATAATATACTGGAAGGCAAAAGAGCTTACAATGCAACTGAGAATCAGCTACCCAGCAAAAATGAATGTTCTCATCCAGGGAAAAAGATGGACTTGCAAGGAACCAGGGGAATTTCAAATGTTCCTGTTGGAATGGCCAGAGCTGAACAGAAGGTTTGATCTTCAAATCCAGGAGTCAGGTGAAGCACAGAGATTGGAGGAGAAGGGGGGAAATATGAGGGACTTAATGATGATGAATTGTATCTATTCCTGCATAGAAAAATGACACTGATAATACTCACATGAACATTCTCAGTTAATAGAGCAGGTAGAGGGCGCTTTTATAGTTGAAGCACAGGTGAAAGCTGAATCTGAAGATAAAATCTGGTATAAAAATGGAGTCAATAGAAAAAAGGGAAATGTAATGGGAGAAAGGAAAAGGAGAGTGTGAATACGCCAAGATATTTCTTATAATAAGATTTTTTCTTTATTACAATCAGCTATTGCAATAATATGGAAAGGGGAGGCAAGAGGGAATGAGGGAATCTTCTCTCTCATCAGAGGTGGCTAGTAGAGGAAACAGCATATATATACTCAATGGGGTATAGGCATCTGGAGTAAGAAGGAGGGGGGACAGAGGGAAGGGGGGGGATGTGAGTGATGGAGGAGCAGATGAACCATGGGTGGAGAGTGGTCAGATATAACACATTTTCTTTTTTACTTCTTGCAAGGGGCTGGGATTGGATGACCTGTCCGGGACCATTTCTCACTCCTCATTCTTTTTGACATTCTTCTGACTAAGATGATAGATAGTGGCATAGAAAGGTTGAGTGAGGTCTTTTTAGTTTTGCTTTTCTTTAGAATATGGAGAGATATAGACATGTTTCTATACTATAGGAAATTAGCCAGCAGAGAGGGAGAGAATGAAAATAAACTAGAGTAGGGATGATGAAAGGGACTATCTTATGGATGAGATAGAAGAAAATGGACGAGACTTGAAGAGTGGTTCGTTCTAGTAAGGAGCCCTTCATCATGTGAGACTGGTGAAAGAGGAGAACGGAGGAAGATACACACTTCTCCTTGACTATCTTTGGACTCTTAGTCCCTCCTCCTTGATACTCGGGGTTTGGGGAATATTTATACTTTCCTGGTTCTCCTCCCACCTATCTGATTACTCCTCTGTCTCCTTTGCTGGTTTCTCATCTAGTTTGTGCCATAAGACTAGGCTTTACACAGGACTTAAATCAACTCTGGACTCTCTTCTATTCCCCTCTATACTATTTCATTGGCTACCATAGATTTAATTATCCTTCACTAGGTAGATTGTTCTCAAGTCTGCTTATCCTGCCCCAAATTCTCTGCTGACCTCCAATCTTGCACTAGATACCCAAATAGATATCTCAAACTCACTATGTCCATAACAGAACCTATGATCTTTTCCTTACACATTCTCCTCTACCCATTCCCTACCCCACCTTCCCTATTACTGTAGAAGACAACACTATCCTATCAACACCAAAAGGGTCCCAACCTAGCAGTCATTCTGGATTCTTCATTCTCTCTTTCACCATACCTTCATATCCAAGCTATTTTCAAATTCTGTCAATTTAACTTTTGCATTATCTTTGGATATGCCCCTTTCTTTGCTCATGATCACCTCACACCTGGACTACTGTAATAGTCTGCTAGTGAGTCTGACTCGTGTTTCCCCACTCCAATCCATCTTCCATTTAGTCAACAAAGTGAGTTGCCTAAAGCACAAGTCCTGTCATAACACCTCACCTCAAACCCTACACAATAAACTCTCTTCGCTTCCAGTTGCCTCCAGGATCAAATATACAATTCTCTGCTTATCATGCAAAGTTTGTAATCTAGCTCTCTTCTTAAATTTTATTTCCCAACATGTGCTCTTTAATCTAGTGACCCTGGTTTTCAATAAACAGAACACTCCATCTCTCTGCTTGGCATTTTCTTTAATTGTCTCCCATGCTTGGAATGTGCTCTCCCCCTGTCCTGCCTTTTTCTGACCATTCACAACTTTAATTGTGAGATCTACATAAATTTTTGTGTACATTGTCATTTGAATGACAGTTTTATTTGCATTCATTAATTTTTCTAATACAATTTGAGTCATTCACGATTTGATTATTAAATGTATAGCATCAAACGGAGAATTTCTTTTTGGATGTAACCTGCGATTTCAGTTGTTATTTAAACTCAGAAAATTCCCCCTACCAGTGAAAAAAAGTTATCTCTTGCTTTGTAATTTAGAATCATTGCATAGAAAATCTTAATGTTAATAGTTTCACACAATTTTTAACACAAAGTAGGCACTTAAAAGTTTGCCTGATAATGAGCAGCTTTGGGGATTGGAAAAATCATGGGATCATGAGAAAAGCTGCATATTATTTTATTGACTTGATATATCTGTTTAGGCAAATTGCACTATAAATTTTTTTGACAATGGAAACAGATATTAAACATCTACCTTGATCAAAATTCTATTGGACATTTAGGGAGGTAGAAAAGATAAATAAGACTAGTTTAGTGTGGAATATAAGATTTGGAGGGGCAGATAACCTGGTTTCATTTAATTGATTTAGAAATGCTTCCAAGAGAAATACATGTTTCCAAGCAGCCTATTGAGCTAATTTCATTAAGTATATTTGTATGCTTTTAGTGTTCTTCCTCTCTTCCCCTCCACTCCCCACCCCCCTCTTTTCAAGGGCAACTAGGTGTCACAGAGGATAGAGCACTAGACTTAGAATCAAGAAGATCTGAATTCAAGTCCAGCCTCAGAAGCTTAGTAGCTATGAGATCCTGGGCAAATGACCTTGTTTGATTCAATTCCTTATCTATAAAGTGAAATGGAGAAGGATGTGTCTTTGCTGTGACCCAAGTGGGAACATGAAGAGTTAAACAGGCCTAAAAATGTAAAAGTATCTTTTTTCAACATGCTTTATCCTACAAAATGTCTCATCTTCTAAAGTCCTTATCTACAAAAAGGATTCAAATGCACAACATTCAAGCAACAGAGGAAGTGAGGTTTAGTTTTTAAGAAGTCACTCAAATTCTTTCCTTTACATCCTTTCTGGAATCCATACATTGAAAGTATTTGCATCTGCTGAGAGATCTTGAACTAGAAAGGGCTTCATTTCATGCTGGGTCTTTCAAATGCCTATCATGGCAAAAATAACTTTAAGCTTGTGTTTTAAAAATGAAACTATAAAATAATTAAAATACATTATATCGTTTCTGGCCAAGATGGCAGAGAAAAATCAGGCACTGTGCTAAGGTCTCCTGATTTCCCCTCAGAAATAACATGAAAGAAACTTCTTAAAAGAAATTTGATTGACAAAACTCAGAAACAGTAATTAGGTGAAGAACATCTACCAACAAGGTCTATCTCAGGGGACTGTGGGTGAAACAGGAGTGGAGAGCAGGGACAGTAGTGGGGTGATGCCAGGGGACTGGCCTTAGCCAGGGAGGCTTTGGCTGTGGAAGTGGCAGTTCCTTGCACCAAACTTAGCCACAGAAACTCTGGCTGTGGGAGCAGGGGTGTGGGGAGCCAGAGTTCCAGCACAGAGAGTTGTAAAGGCTGGACATCGATCCTCTTGGCTCTGGGCGTGAGCTCCATACTTTCAGTGAGCCCTCTTCCCAGAACAAACACTAGTAACAGGCCCTCAGCCCAGGGCCCAGTCACATTGTTCAAGATTAACAATGTCTACCTGTGCCCCCTACTTCCTCCAGGCCTAGGGAGAGGGCCTCAAATCAAAGTCACAGACATGCCAGAGAAAGTTTCTAGCATCCCCTACTGTCTGGTCCACTTGGAGTTACTAAATTCAGTCAGCAAAACCTCAAGGGTTTTCAAAACCAAAAGTCTGTGAAAAAGCCCCTCCCCCTAATACAAGAGCATAGGAGCATAAAGATCAGCAAAAGGGGAGGGGGATCCATTGAAAATTACTTTTAAGGCAATGATCCTAACCCGAGAGATCCAGAACTTCTGAGGGGAATATGAATTGGTCTCCAACACAGAAACACTTACTTGAAGAAATCAGGAAGGAGTTTAAAAATCAATTGGAAAAATTGGGAAAGGAAACTGAAGAGAATATTAACACCTTAAAAGAGAAAATTAACATCTCACAACAAGAAAACAAATCCTTAGCAAACACAAGTGGACAAATTCAGAAAAAGAAAATAATTCTCTCAAATCCTCGATTGCACAAGTGCAAAAAGAAAATAATTTTCTCAAAACTACAATTGGGCAAATGGAAAACTCCTTCAAAAATAGAAGTGACCTATTGGAAAAAGAGTTGCAAAAGGTAAATGAAAAAAATTCTTTGCTGAAAAAAATAATGAAATCTGTGGAAACTAATGACTTCATGAGACAAGAAGAATCTGTTAAACAAAACCAAAAACTCAAAACCCATGAGACAACAAGAATCTGTTAAACAAGGCCCCAAATGAAAAAAATAGCAGAAAATGTAAAATACCTCATTGGCAAAACACTGACCTCAAGATTAGATCCAGAAGAGACAACTTAAGAATCATTAAGCTAGGATGGGGGGGGGGGGGGGGCGGGGCCAAGATGGTGACAAGAGTGGATCCTGTCTTAGGCTCTCTCTCATAAATCTTTGAAACTAAGGACTCTAACTACATTTTTGAGAGACAGAACCCACAGAGGGACCAAGTGAGGCAATTCTCCTACTCTAGGTAAGCTGGAAAAGAGCAGAAAGACTCTGCTCCCCCAGCGTCGGAGGGGCAGCCCGCCAGAGGGGTGGCCCACCAGAGCCAGAGAACTTCAGCCTCCCGGAGGCAGCTCCAGGGTGCTAGGAGCTGCAGCTCACAACGGGGGGGGGGGGAGTTTCCTGACCTACACCCTCTGGAGCACCAGGCACAAATTGGGGGAACAGCTGGGGGACTTCTGCCAGAGCGAGCATGTGAAGCCTAGCCCTCAGGTCACACAGTGATCAGCAAGGCCAAGGCAGGAAACAGAAGCAGGTGGAGCTGGTAAGCAGTAGCCTCCAGAGGATGAGCCCAACTGAACCTAGGGAGGGGAGTGAAGCAGGACATTGGGGTTCTGACCACATTCAGATCCTGATCGCAGTCTAGGCCCCCCCCCCCATAGAATAGGAGGGCCCCCCAACCTTAGCCCCGTGGAAGAGGGGGGGTGCATATGGTCATTCACAGACCAGGAGGGAGGACAGAGCCTCACACACTGAGACCCTTGTGGGAGTGTCCCAAAACCTCAGGAAGCAACCCAAATACAGGCTTAGGCTGGGAAAATGAGCAAGCAGAGAAAAAAAGAGGAACAACATTGAGAAATACATTATCTATGATATCAAAAAGAATCAATACACTTGGTGTGAAGATGAAGAAGCACAAGCTCCTGCATCTAAAGACTCCAAGAAAAACAGAAATTGTGCTCAGGCTATGACAGAGCTCAAAAAAGACTTTGAAAATCAAATAAGGGAGTTAGAAGAGAAACTGGGAAAAGAAATGAGAGAGATTCAGGAAAAACATGAAAATGAAGTCAGTAGCTTAGTCAAGGAAATCCATAAAAATGCTGAAGAAAATAGCATGCTAAAAACCAGCTTAGGTCAAATGGATGAAACAGTTCAAAAAATTATTGAGGAGAAGAATGCTTTAAAAAGCAAAATTGGCCAGATGGGAAAAGAGATAAGAAAACTCTCTGAGTAGAACAAATTCTTCTGACAAAGAATTCAGGGAGATTGATGAATTTACCGTCAATATTTCAAAACCAAAAGAATGAAAAATTAGAAGAAAATGTGAAACATCTCATTGAAAAAACAAGTGATATGGAAAAGAGATTTTGAGGGATGGCTAGGTGGCTCAGTGGATAAAGCACCAGCCCTGGAGTCAGTAGTACCTGGTTTCAAATCCGGTCTCAGATACTTAATAATTACCAAGCTGTGTGGCCTTAGGCAAGCCACTTAACCCCATTTGCCTTACAAAAAAAACCCTAAAAAAAAAAAAGAAAACAGATTTAGGAAAGATAATTTTAAAATTATTGGAATACCTGAAAGTCATGATCAGGAAAAGAGCGTTGACATCATTCTCAAAGAATTACTACAGGAAAGTTGCCCTGATATCCTAGAAGCAGAAGGCACAATAGAAATGGAGAGAAGCCACAGATCCTCCGAGAAAGAGAGCCCCCCCAAAAACCAAACCCTAGGAATATTATAGACAAGATCCAGAACTCCCAAATCAAAGAGAAAATATTACAAGCAGCTAGAAGGACACAATTCAAATATCGTGGAGCTGTAATCAGGATCTCACAGGACTTAGCAACAACTACATTAGAAGCTCATAGGGCTTGGAATATAATATACTGGAAGGCAAAAGAGCTTAGAATGCAACCGAGAATCCACTACCCAGCAAAAATGAATGTTCTCTTCCAGGGAAAAAGATGGTCTTGCCAGGAACCAGGGGAATTTGAAATGTTCCTGTTGGAATGGCCAGAGCTGAACAGAAGGTTTGATCTCCAAATCCAGGAGTCAGGTGAAGCACAGAGATTGGAGGAGAAGGGGGGAAATATGAGGGACTTAATGATGATGAATTGTATCTATTCCTGCATAGAAAAATGACACTGATAATACTCACATGAACATTCTCAGTTAATAGAGCAGGTAGAGGGCGCTTTTATAGTTGAAGCACAGGAGAAAGCTGAATCTGAAGATAAAATATGGTATATAAATGGAGTCAATAGAAAAAAGGGAAATGTAATGGGAGAAAGGAAAAGAGAGGGGGAATAGGCCAAGATATTTCATATAATAAGATTTTTTTCTTTATTACAATGAGCTATTGCAATAATATGGAAAGGGGAGGCAAGGGGGAATGAGGGAATCTTCTCTCTCTTCAGAGGTGGCTAGTAGAGGAAACAGCATATATATACTCAATGGGGTATAGGCATCTGGATTAAGAATGAGGGGGGACAGAGGGAAGGGGGGGATGTGAGTGATGGAGGAGCAGATGGACCATGGGTGGAGAGTGGTCAGATATAACACATTTTCTTTTTCACTTCTTGCAAGGGGCTGGGATTGGATGACCTGTCTGGGACCATAAGGCCAGGTGGATGCTGGGCCTAAGGAGTGGTATGGAGGCTCGGGGCCTTTTGGCCCCAGGGCCAGGGAGCTGTCAGCTGCACCACTCAGCTACCCTACAGCAAAGTCAGTGAAAGGAGAGAGAAAATATAGTAGTGCAGAAATACAAAAGGAGGGAGTTGCGATCGGCAGTGGCAGTGGTGGAAAAATATGGAAGTAGCTTTTGCAATAGACTTATCATAAATAATGTGATCTACCCATGACACAGTTGTTGGTGTTGGAACAAAGACGGAAGCACATTTTTATTATTATATTTGGGGGGGGGTGCAGGACAAATGGGGCTGGGTGGCCTGCCTGCGACTGCATAGCAGAGTGATCGTTAGATGTCTGAGGCCAGATTTGGACCCAAGTGCTCCTGGCTCAAGGGCCAATGCTCTGTCCACCACCAGGCCACCCCTACTATTATTACTATTTTATTTTATTTTAGAGATTTTTTTCTTTTTTTGGTTTTTGCAGGGCAGTGGGGTTGGGGTGGCTTGCATTTCACACGGCTGAGTGATTGTTGGGTGTAAGGGGCCAGATAGGGTCTTGGGTGCTCCTGGCTCCAGGAATGGTGCTCCGTCCATTGCCTACCCAGCTATACATACAATTATTACTATTATTTTTTTAATTTTAATTTTTTTCTCTCTCCTTTATTGCTCAAACGAGTCTACATTTTTGGGGGAATGGTATTTTGTTTACTCTTAAAATAAGAATATATTATTAATTTATAAAAAAAAATTATTGGTACAAAATGAGAATAAATATTTAAAAAAAATAATCATTAGGCTTCCTGAAAATACCTGGACTCAATATTACAGGAATTAGTGATGGAAAAATGCCCTGATGTCTTGGAACCAGAAGGCAAAATGGTTATTGAAAGAATATATATCAATCTCCTCCAGGAAAGGATTAAATTGAAAACACCAAGGAATATTTTAGCCAAGCTCCAAAACTATCAGATAAAAGAGAAAATCCTGCAAGCAGCCAGAAAGAAACAATTTTGATACCAAGGAGCCACAGTAAGCACCTGGCTGCATCAACATTGCGGGATCAAAGGGCCTGGAATGTGATGTTCTGAAGAGCAAGGGAACTTGAAATACAGCCAAGAATCCACTGTCCAGCAAAACCGGCCCTTCTCTTCCAAGGGAAAAGATGGACATTTAACAAAATAAGAGAGTTCCACCTTTTCCTGACTAAAAGACCAGAGCTAAATAGCAAATTTGGACTCAAAGCAGGAGACTCAAGAGACACATGAAAAGGTGAAAAAAATGGGGGGGGGTAAAGAAAAAAAATTGCTATCTAATAAGATGAAACTGTCTCTATCTCCACCTGGAAGAAAGATTCTCATAAATCTTGAGAATTGTAACTATTAGAGAGAATATATTTAGCCAGAAGTGATGGAAACTTGACTTATCTGTGACTGATAGAATGATTTAAAAACAATATATCTTTAAAAAGGGGAGACAGTAAAGATATGGGAGGATGGAGGAGATTGAATGGGGGTAAATCACATTACATAAAGAGGTACAAAGGACCAATTGCAGTAGAGGTGAAGAAAGGAAGAGGTGAAGAAAGGAGGTGAGAACCATCTGAATCTTACTTTGATCAGATTAGGCCTAAAGTTAACATAACACACACTCAGTTAAAAAACTTATTTTACCTTTCAAGTATTAAAAGGGAGAGAAGGGAAGAAAAGAGGAACTAACAGAAGGAAGAAGGGGCAAAGGGAAAGGGGCAAGAAAGGGGAGGGGGCTTGGATACAAGGGGACAAACACACTGAAGGTGATGATATTCAGAAACAAAATACTGGGGAATATGGATAAAGTAAAAAAAGGGAAAAAATATAAACAGAAGGAAGATAACATGGAGGACAATAAAGAGTTAGAATTATAACTTTGAATGTGAATGGGATGAACTCTCCCATAAAATGTAAGCGAATAGCAGAATGGATTAAAAATCAGAATCCTACAATATGCTGCTTACAAAATACTCATATGAAGCAGAAAGATACATACAAAGTAAAGAAAGGTTGGAGCAAGATATATTTTGTATTTTGCTTCAGCTGCAGTGAAAAAAGCAGGAATAGCAATCCTTATCTCAGACAAAGCAGCTGCAAAAATAGAGATGAGGCGCGGCAGCTAGGTGGCGCAATGGATAGAACACCAGCCCTGGAGTCAGGTGTACCTGAGTTCAAATCTGGCCTCACTTAATAATTACCTAGCTGTGTGGCAGGGGTATATAATCAAAGGCAGAAAGGCAGTAATAGTGAATACCGCTTTCTCAGATCATAATTCAATAAAAATCACATGCAATAACGGGCCATGGAGAAACACACCTAAAACTAACTAGAAACTAAATAACCTCATTTTAAAGAATAAGTGGGGCAGCTAGGTGGTGCAATGGATAAAGCACCGGCCCCAGAGTCAGGAAGACCTGAGTTCCAATGTGACCTCACACACTTAATAATTGCCTAGCTGTGTGACTTAGCCCCATTGCCTTAAATAAAAATTAAAAGAAGAATAAGTAGATCAAGCAACAAATTATAGAGAGAATTTATGATTTCATCCTAGATAATGACAATGAGACAGCATATTAAAACTTATGGGATACAGCTGAGGAAGTTTTCAGGAGATATATCGTTAAACGCTTACATGGAGAAAGAGGAAATTGATGAACTAAACATTCAACTAAAAAAATAGAAAAAGAACAAATTAAAACCCCCCAATTAAATACCAAATTAGAAATTCTAAAAGTTAAAGGAGAAATTATTAAAATCCAAAGTAAGAAAACTATTGAACTAAGAACAAAACCAAAAGTTGGTTTTATGAATAAAGAGTTAAAATTGACAAACCTCTGGTTAATTTGATTAAAAAAAGAAAGTAGAAAACCAAATTACAGTATCATAAATGAAAAAGTTGAACTCACCACCAATGAAGAGGAAATTAAAGTAACATTGTGGAATTATTTTGCCCATCTGTATACTAACAAATTTGAGTGAAATATATGAATATTTACAAAAATATGAGTTGCTCATGTTAAATGAAGAGGAAATTAAATACATAAATAACCCTGTCACAGAAATAGAAATTCAACAAGCCATTACTGAAATACATAAGAAAAAGTCTCCAGGGTCAGATGGATTCACAAGTGAATTCTATCAAGCATTGAAGGAGCAATTGGTTCCTATTCTTTATAAACTATTTAGCAAAATATGTGAGGATAGAACTCTGCCTAACTCTTTTTATGACACCAATATGGTGCTGATAACTAAACCAGGAAGAGTCAAAACAGAGAAAGAAAATTATAGACCTCTCTCCCTAATGAATATAGATACAAAAATTTTAAATATAGTCTTAGCAAAGAGACTACAGCAAATTATCCCTAGGATAATACAATGACCAAACAGGATTTGTCCCAGGAATGCAGGGTTGGTTCAATATTAGGAAAACTGTGAGCACAATTGATTATATCAATAACAAACCTATCAGAAATCATATATCAATAGATGCTGGAAAAGCCTTTGACAAAATACAGTACATGTTCCTACTAAAAGCACTAAAAAGCATAGGAATAAATTAATTGTTCCTTAGAATGATGAGCAATATCTATCTGAAACCATCAAAAGCAATGGGAAATATGCAATGGGAATAAGCTAGAGGCATTCCCAATAAGATCAGGGGTGAAACATGGATACCTGTTATCACTATTACTATTCAATATTTTATTAGAAATGTTAGCTTCAGCAATAAGAAAAGAAAAAGAAGTTGAAGGAATTAGAACTGGGAAGGAAGAGACAAAACTCTCACTCTTTGTAGATGACATGATGGTATACCTAGAGAATTCTAAAAAATCATCTAAAAATTACTAGAAACAATTAGCAACTTTAACAAAGTCATAGGGTATAAAATAAACCCTCACAAATCTTCAGCATTTCCATATATTACTAGCAAGATACAACATCAAGAGCTAGAAAGAGAAACCCCATTTAAAGTAACTTTAGACAATATAAAATACTTGGGAGTCTATCTGCCAAAGCAGAAACTCTATGAAAACAACTACAAAACACTTCTTTCACAAATAAAATCAGATTTAAAAACCTGGGGAAATATCAACTGCTCATGGATAGACTGAGCAAATATAATCAAAACAACAATTCTATCTACATTAAACTGCTTATTTAATGCCCTACCCATCAAAATTCCAAAAAAATTAATGTTAGAAAAAAATTGTAAGTAAATTCATATGGAGAAATAAAAAAGTAAGACTATCCAGGGATTTAATGAAAAATGCAAAAGAAGGTGACTTAGTCCTACCAGGTCTAAAATATGAAGCATCAGTCATCAAAACTGTCTGGTATTGACTAAGAAATAGAGTGGTGGACCAGTGGAATAGACTGAATGCAAAAGAGACAGGAGGAAATGATTATAGTAATCTGCTGTTTAGTAAACCCAAAGAGTGCATCTTCTGTGATAAGAACTCTCTCTTTGATAACAACTGTTGGGAAAATTGAAAGTTAGTATGGCAGAAACTCGGATTAGACCAACATCTCACACCCTATATATACCAAGAGAAAATCAAAATGGGTACAGGATTTAGACATAAAAGATAATATTATAAGCAAACTAGGAGATCAAGGAATAGTTTACCTGTCAGATCTATGGAAAGGGAAGCAGGTTATGACCAAGGAAGAGATGGAGAACAGCATTAAAAACAAACTAGATAATTTAGATTACATTAAATTAAAAACTTTTGCATGAACAGAACCACTGTAACCAAGGTCAAAAGAACTGTAGTAAATTGGGAAACAATTTTTACAACTAGTATTTGTGACAAAGGACTCATTTATAAAGTATATAGAGAACTGAGTCAAATTTATTTTTAAAAAAAGCCATTCCCCAATTGACAAATGTAGAGGCAATTTACAGATGAGGAAATCAAAGCTATCCAGTCATATGAAAACTTGCTCTAAATCATTATCAAGTAGAGAAATTCAAATAAAAGCATTTCTGAGGTACTACCTCACACATCTTAGACTGGCCAATATGACCAGAAAGGAAAATGATCAATGTTAGAAGGGATGTGGGAAATCTGGGACACTAATACATTGTTGGTGGAGCTATGAACTCGTCCAACCTTTCTGGAGAGCAATTTGGAATTATGCCCAAAGGGCAATAAAAATGTGAATACCCTTTGATCCACCAATATCACTTCTGGGTTTATACCCTGAAGAGATCATTAAAAAGGGTAAAAACATTACATGTACAAAAATATTCATAGCAGCCTTGTTTGTGGTAGCAAGAATTGGAAACTGAGTGAATTTCCATCAATGGGGGAAATGCCTGAACAAATTGTGGTATATGTATGTTATGAAACACCATTGTTCTATTAGAAACCAGGAGGAATGCGAATTCAAAGAGTCCTGGAAGGATTTTCATGAACTGATGTTGAGCTAGATGAGCAGAACCAGAAGAACATGGTACATCCTAACAGCAACATGGAGGTGATGATCAAACTTAATGGACTTGCTCATTTCATCTGTGCAACAATCAGGGTATCTATGATGGGGAGAATACCATCTGAAAGCAAAGAAAGAATTGTGGAGTTTAAACAAAGACCAAAGACTGTTACCTTTAATTAAAAAAAGGAATCTTATTATACAATTCTTTCTATCTATTATATTTTTCTTTCCTTAAGGATATTTCTCTCTCAACACATTCAGTTTTGATCATTGTATAGCATGGAAACAATGTAAAGACTATCAGACTGCCTTCTGTGGGGTGGGTGGGGGGAGGAAAGCAAGATTGGAGGAAAAATTGTAAAATTTAAAAAATTTTTAAAAATATCATTTTCTTTGGTGTATTACCAACTATGCCTATAAGCCAAGCACAACTGTGGAGCAAAAGTTCACATAGGAGAAGAGAAAGATTTGAATTTTTGTTATTCTTTAGAACACTGGCTCCAGGTAGGCAAGGATCATGACCTTAAACTTTATTGTCTGTCCCTTGTAGCTGTCACAATGTCTTTAAACTTATTTAAAGTTTTAAACTTTATTTCCCCAATAGTGGACATAGTGTCTTTTTAAACTGTTGAGTAATAAATAAATAAATAATAAACTGTTGAGCAGAGTTGCTCAATAGTTGATTGCTGAATTTATTTACAAAATTTTTGTTGTGTGGGTGCTTCTGTAATTCCTACTGGGAGAGGCCAAGGCTGCTGGATTGTTTCTATGTAGTTTACCTGGAATAGATGAGATTTTCATTCTTAAATCTACACGAATATGATGATATGGGGAAGGGAGATGGGCTCAGGATGCTTAAGAAGAGTTGGACTGTCTAGATTGGAGAAGCAGGTTAAATTTTCTGTGCCAGTCAGTATTGGGCCCATGAAAAGTCACTTCACTATGAGTCTTGTGAGCCAGGGAGATGCTAGTCTCAAAAACTACACTTTATTTAGAAGAATAGAATAATGATATTGATTAAACTCTCAGATTTGTTAACACCTTTTAGAATATAGGGTGTGGGATATTGAAATTCTAATAGGAAAAAAGGGGCTGAAAAATTATGGAAAAGGGGATTCAAGAGTTGTCCAGAACACTGAAAAGTTACTTGACTTACCCAGGCTCACACAGCCAAATGTGTGTCAGATGTGAGACTTAAACTAAAGTCTTACTGCCTCCATGGATGATTGTATCCATTATAGACCCACTGTTTCTCCAGTTAATGGGATTTAATAACTCAAATTTCTATGACACTTGGAGGCAGTAAAAATCAGATTTTAAAAGAATAAGTATTTTTGCCCAATGTTTGAGCATTTAAGAAATGGTGCTTTTATATAATCATAACACTAAAGTGTGTTTTTACTTGGCAATAGATGTTTGTCAGCTAGCATATAAAAATGATGTATCTCCCGTGCATCCCAATACCTAATGCAGACTTCTTTCTGAGTATGCACTTTGAGATAGAAAGAGAATGAGGGTCTTGGAGGATTTGTCTGAATTTTATCCACCTAGGATCAACCAAAACCAAAACACAGATGCCTAGTAATGGCCCAAGAACTTATATAGTAAGTGAGAAAGCCAATGGCATTCACTGGGGTAAATTATATTCAATTCTGGACCCTTCTTATTCTCAGATTTCTTAAAGTGCCAAGATTTTGCCTATATACTTCCTACCGAGAGATATAAGTAAGCTTTTCTTATAGATGAAAAGGAAGAGGTCTTAATTTCTAAAGATTTATAATTTGTAGTTTCATGAATTACTCTATGGTCCCAAATTTGACAGTGATTTATTTAGTGACTGAAAGAATTACTTCAGAATTAATCCAGATCATGTACCTTAATTTTGGTTACATAATTTTCAGAAGAATTTGTCACAGATTATCTCATCCAGTTTCCAAAATAATTCTATCAGGTTGGCAGGAAAGAAAATGATATCCTAATTTTTAAAATAAAGAGCTTGAAGTTAATTTGCTTTGAATGTCTTCTGCCTGATAAATAGTGCAGGCAGAACAAAAACCACAAGTCTATTGCCCTTTCCACCATAGCTTGCTATTTTCCTGATCAATTGTTTTTGAAAAATAATCTTGTCATTATTTGTTTTGTTTTACCAAAAGTTAAACTTTTACTAGTTTTTGAAGGGAGCATGGATGTTGGAAAATAGACATTTCCTTGTGATAGAAAGGCGTAACATGAGGTTTTTCAAATAGAATGCTTATGTGTATGGCTTCATACTTTTGTATTTGTAAAAATTAATCTTTTTAAGTCAATATGATTTAGTATAGAGAGCACAGGATATAAATTCTTTATTGTGAGCACTATATTTATGTATTTCTTATACACATATGTGTGTTTATGTGTATATACACACATATATACAATGTATATACAGGTATATATATATATATACATATATATATGTATATAAATATATATATACTAGCATGGAAAACTTATACTACAGTTCTAGAATTTTAGAACATAGAAGGACCTTCCACAGAGAATTTGGGTGAAGCAAGTAAAAATGTGAGGTCAAGAGTCCAGTTTTCAGTTATGACTAAGGACCAGTATTTATCTATGTACATGTATGCCTTATCACCCCCATTAGATGTTTAAGTCTTTTTGATGCCTTATCACCCCCATTAGATTTTTAAGTCTTCTTGAGGGACTGTCTTCTCTATATTTATAATTCATGGTGGCTGCTTAATAAGTGTTGAATAAATACATGATTACTTCCAGATGTTTTGTTTTATAAAAAAATCATTATTTTTTTTTCGATTAACTGGCATTTTTCACTCCTTCCCACCCCCTTTCCCCACCTTCATTAAGAGGTGAAAAAGACAAAAAAATTTTAGTCAAAACATTCCCACACTAGCCACATCTAAAACCTCAGCATCTTAAATCTATCACCTGTCTATCAGGAAGTAGCATATTTTATTAATTCTCTACAGGTTTAGTTGGTGATTGCATTGGTTAGAGTTGTAAAATCTTCAGTGTCATTTATGTTTCTTAAAAGATTGTTGTGGAGTTGCTTACATCATTTATCTCAGGTATCTCTGAACCAATCTTTCATTTATTACAGCAAAATAGACTTAAAATAATCAATAGATCACTAGATTTTTGCAATATAACATTTATAAATCAAAGATAGAAAGTATATTTTTATGAGTGATTATAATATTGATCTGTAACTTATGAAAAGGCATTTAATTCAGGTGGAAGATTATGAGAATCATGGGAGTCAATCCTTAGATGATTCATATAGAATCTGATTAGCCAGGTGATTTTTTTCCCTTACCTCTACTCATCTTCACTATGGAGGTGCCTTAGTCTTTGTTGATGGTGATTGTATCATCCATGAAACAATCAATCAGAATACTCTTTCTGGTAGCTCCATTTAGATAAAGCCTCAGTCCTAGAGGATTCTCTTCTTGTTTTCAATACTTTAATAAGTAAGTCAATATGGCTTCCATTTCTTAGTTTTAATTTAGAATTTGTAGTTTAGTCTAGGTTTCTAGATATTTAATTTCTTGCTAATTTAGTATTAACTTTATTCTACCTTGTTATTAAACTAAACACTTGATTTGACAAATCAAATATTTCAGCATCCAGGTAGAGGAATTGATATTCAAAGAAGAAAAATATGGAACAAACTCAATTAGAGGTACTGACTTTTTTTATTCAAATGACCTTATTTCTTAGTGCTTGCAGAAAATGAATGTATTTACAGTATAACAAGAAATGTCTCCAATGCTAATCCTCATTGGTCAGCTCTTCGGTGTTCCAAGGATTTCTGCAGGTTGAAAAGGATAAAATTATAGATTCTTTTTTAGCTTTTATTATGAATTGAAGAAATTAGTGTTTCCTTTCTTCTATAGATAATTAACTATTGTTCAGTTCATAGATACAGAAAAATCATGTTGATATGTTACTGAAGCATAGATTTAACCACGGGAATCTGATGTGGCAGCCAAAAAGGCCTTTGCAGTGTAGGCCTCATAGAGAGCATAGAGTGTTAAAAGTGAAAAGGAGGAAGTGTTAGTCTCACTATTTTGTCCAGTCTTACATTTTTGTTGGAACCTTGAAATCATTTGTAGATTCAGAGAATGATCAGTGGTATAAGTGAAATCCATGGTAGTGCCACATAGTCAGTCATTCAACAAGCATTTATGAAGTGTCTGCTAAATACCTGGCACCATAAAATAAAATAAAAGGCACAAAAAAGAACCTGTTCTCAAAGAACTCATGGCTTAACACACAAGCTACTGTGTACAGACAGATTGATGCAGCATAAATTGGAGATAATCCACAGAAGGAAGCTCTATAATCAACAGAAGTAAACTAAGACCCAAAGTAATTAAATGACTTTCCCAAGGTCTTACAAGTAGGATTTAGCAAGACTGATAATCCAGTCAAGGTCTTCTGACTCAGCCCATTCCTTTTTTCAAATAAAGAAGTAGTGTTATATGGCAGAAAGAGAGTTGACTTGGGATGCATAAAAGATCTGGTTTTGAATCCCTCTTTAGACTCTTTTTCTCCATGATTTAAGTAAGCCATTTAACCTCTGACCCTCAGTTTTTTCCTTTATAAAATGAAGGCATTGAATTAGATAACCTCTTATGTCTACTGGAGCTCTAAATCATGATCCCATTAAATTTATTATTATTTACAGGATCTCCCTTCCTTATCCCAGGTAGTGACTGGGGTGATTCAGTGCATTGGACAGAGTATATAAATCCTGGGTACACTTCAGAAACATGTTTCTGACTTAAAAAACAAACAACCAAAAAAATCAAGTCTGAAAGGGGCATTTTGTTTCCTTGAAATCTCTCAGCCTCCTATACAGCCACTTAACTGAAGACTCTTTTCCACAAGTAATTAAAATTTCATGCTTCACACTTTTATTTCTTCTATTCTTCTTTATTACCAGCTGAACTTTTAGCTCTTTACAAAAAAAAGAAGAGGAAAGTTTTCCCCTGATAATTTTTGTGTTTCCACTTTCTTTGTCATAAAGGAAGACAGGTAAAATCAACCAACAGAAAATATGTTTGGTAGAATTTGCAGTCTCTGTACCTTAGTCCCCTTTCTTTCCACTGAAAGTGTTGAAGTGTATATTTTCTCATCTCTCTGGGGCCAGGATTGTTTATTAAAGGTGACACAACTTTCAACTTTGATTTAATATTCTTTTCACTTACATTATTCTAATCTGCTATGACTTCCTGATTTAGCTTACTTCACTGTGCATCTGTTACACAGGTCTTCCCAAGTTTTCTCAGTTCCTCCTCTTTTCTATTTCTTACATTTAAATTATATTTCATAGTATTCATATACTGCAGTTTTTTCCAAATATTTTCCTCTTGGTTTTTCAGATTTTTTTCCTGCTACAAAAAGCAGTAATATAACTGTTTGAGATGTATAGCATCTTTTATTTCTGTTTTCAACTTTCTTAGGGTGTATGCTCAGCCAGTGGTATCTCTGGTTCAAAGGGTATAGAGAGATTGATGACTTATTGCGTAATTCCAAATTATTTCCCAAAATGATTTGGTCAATTTATAACTTCATTGACAGTATATTAATAGTATGCCTGTCTTCCCTTAGCCCTTCTAGCATTGATTCTTTCCATCTTTTGTTGTCTTTACAAATTTGTTGAATAACCCCTTTTAAAAAATCAGAACTTCTTGCTATGCTCTAGAACAGAAAACAATAAATACTGTGATTGCTTTCTAATCTGGCAATAGGTACAGAATATGTACTTTGAGTTATAGTTATTTGTGTGTGTCTCATTTTCCATAGACAGAAAAGTCTGTGAGATCTAGAGACCATGTCTTCAGTTTTGTATACCTTAAATGCTTAACACGGCTAATACTTAGTAGATATGGTGTTGAATTGAGTAGAATTGAATTGAAATTAGTGAAAAAGATAATGTTTTATTTAACAGAGAATATTCAGAGTAAATAATTTATTACCTTCCTTGGTTCTCTTGAAAATTGCAAAATCTTATTTAATGGAGATGATTTGGCATAGGGATTGTTTCATTCTTTGTACTTCTCTTGTTAGCACCTGCGGCATGGCCTGGTAAACAATTAGGACTTAATAAATACTTTTTGGTTGATTAATTAATAGAGGGAATCGCTGTTAAAAGAAGGTTTGAGCTAGAGCATGTTTTCAGTTTCACAGACAGGCAAGGTCATCTAGTTCTGTTCCTTTCCTGACTCTTGAAAGCCCTTTACAATATCCTTGACTAGTGACCCCCTATATAATGGGGCACCTGATAGCTCACAACCCACCTTTTCATTTTAGGCCAGTCTAAATTTGAATTGTTCGTACATTTTTCCTAAGGAACACCAAACCCAAATCTGTCTCTCTACAAATGAATGAATCAGCATAGGGAATAACTTTGTATTTTAAGATGAAAGAGAACTTGTAAAAGACCTCTTTTTATCAAATCTCATTGTCACCTAGAGGACAAGTTGCTTTTTCTAAGAAAAAAAAAAACACCTGTTTATAATGTCATTATAAAAACCACAAAAAAAGAACCTTGATTTTGTTTTTCTTCTTTGAGCTAAAAAATAGGGTCATTGCAATTTTCTATATTCATTACCTCTTTTATAATTGTTTATGAGAGGAATAGGCGGGTTTTTTTTTTTACAGAAGTGCCATTAGATAAAATGATTATAAATTGATCACGGGTAATTATCTAAATGCAAATTGTGGCTTTACTCAGCCATGATGTTTTAAAGAGAAAAACAAGTCAGTGTTTTCAGATTAGTAAAAGAACAATAAATACTACAAAAAATTTTGTTTGTCCTTTTCATAATATAAATATGTAAATGCACACAGACACATATGACATATGAATTAAAGATTATATTTTGATTTCCAAAGGACCTGAGAAATCATTTAGCCTATTTATATGGGTATTTAAAGTGGGAGCCTTGCCTGCACATGGTCTTTGGTCTTAAAAGAGCTGACCAAATGATCATCTTTTTATTAATGATCTGTTGGCCTTATTAGTAGAATGCTTAAATTACCCAGGAACTTTGTGCCTTGAACTTTTATAAACATCACAGATAATTTGCTCAATCACACAGGTTGTCCTTATACAGGTAGTAAATAGCAGCATTTTAAGACTTGATCATCTTCTCTTAATCTTTGCTGTTGATTGATTCTCTTTGGAGAAGTCTAATTTAGTGGCAGGGAATTATGAGGATTTACACAGTACTTTGATTTCATCTTTTCAGAAGTATTTATTATAGTTTACTTGGACACTACTTGTTTGATTAAATACAGAGCATTTATTATAAACTTAAAATGAAGGTGTGTGAAGTACGATGATTGGAGTCAGAAGTCTAGGTTCATATCTGAGCTCAACTACTTACTACCTATGTGTCTTGAAAGAAGTCAAACTCATTTGGAACTTGGTGCTATCATCTGTGAAATGAGTGGTTTGAGCTAGATGGTCTTAGATACCCCTTCCAGATCAAAGTTCTGGAATCCCATGATCAACTTCAGTCTTAACTATGTGATGTCTGTCTGAAGTAGAGTATATGGAAGATTGACATTTCCTGATGTATTGACTCAGAATGTTAAGATCTGTTAAAGGGGAAAGTCTTTGAACAGCTGAGTGCTGGCATTGAAAAACTCAACTGCTGTAAGCAACATAGTGAGCCAAAGTGGACTAAATGAGTGGAATGAGGCATCCATTTTTAGACATGGCTGATAGGCTGATTACTTTTGCTTAGCCATACTGATGTGTTAAGAGGGAAGTTTTAGTTGTGGGATGAGAAATTAATGGGATGTGTCATAGAATAAAAAAAAAAATCACTGACAAAATAATTTTTTAAACCCTTCAACTACTGCCAAAAATATACTACTTTGGTATTGTTTGGTAAGTACCTAAAGTTTGTGTGTGTGTGTGTGTGTGTGTGTGTGTGTGTGTGTGTGTGTGTGTGTGATAGAGGGGAATGTGGCAGTGGACTTGAATAGATGACTATATTCTTGTAAAGCCTAGATAGAGTTGGGCTTTCATAGAAATCTACATTCTAATTTTTGTAGAATTTTTATTTTTCATAAAGTAGCTTCACATAATAAAATTATGTATTATTCTTTTTTTCTGTCTAGAGACAGGGAATATTTATGTAATTTACATCCATAATTTAATCATTAGTCTCAACAAAACTGGGCTGGTATGTCTGTTTTTTTCTGCTAGACAACTCAATGTAGAAAGTAGTTTCACTTAATTTCAGAAATCTTGAAATTTGAATATACAGCTCAAAGTCTCAGTTGGTATTTAGTTTTTTCTTTTTATTCATATATATTAAAGTAATAATTTTTTAAAACCAATTGGAGATCAATTGGCAGAAAAATATTGATAATTTTCATTCCTTTTGTATTTTTAAAACAGACTGGACATTTTCTTTAGTTTACATGAAATTTCTTTTAACACAAATTATATTTAGTTTCAGGGAAGTGCAATCAGACTAAATAATAGTTACCTTTTCCCAAATGTTGATTGGTTAATTGGAAACCATTCAGATGAGCTTACCCCATGGATACTTGTGATGGCAGCAAGGTAATTAAACACTTCTAGTATAATAAATGGTGATAGTAGTTTGTAATCTGAACCATTTAAACAGTCCTATTTATTTTTAATTTTAATATATAGTCTCTTAAATATTTGTATTACCTTTTTGTATTTTCCTTTTAATAACCCCATGAAATAGGTATTATTTTTTTTAGGTTTTTGCAAGGCAAATGGGGTTAAGTGGCTTGCCCAAGGCCACACAGCTAGGTAATTATTAAGTGTCTGACACCAGATTTGAACCCAGGTACTCCTGACTCCAGGGCCGGTGTTTTATCCAATGCACCACCTAGCCACCCCATAATATAAATATTATCATCTACATTTTAAGATAAAGAAAATGAGTCATGAAAAGGCATTTACCCTTCATGATTAGCATCTAAGCTGGGATCTGAGTCCAGAACTTTTGACTCCATGTTCAGTGTTCTTTACACTATGACCCTCAGTTTTAGCACACATTTATTGACCACCTACTCTTTATAAGACCTTGTGCTTGATGCTGAGTAAGGACACCAATGAATAAATATTGCCATGTTGAAATCAATATCTTTTATCAGATCGAAAATAATCTTGTTCTTATTTTGTGAGATAAACCCTCTCCCAAGGTTGGGAGGGGGGATTAATCACCATCAAAAGAAAAAATACATACTAATAAATTAATTGCTTTAAAATAGTTTGAGAGATTTATGTCCTCACAATCAGAATTCTGTATTAGAGATGATTTGGGGTTCTAAGAAAACCCAGAAGGCAACTTGATTTGCAAAAGAGTTATTTAATGGTAAATAATAGATTTCTAGGTCCTTCTTTATGTAAAGGTTTTTTTTTTACAACTTATTATTATTCATTATTATATAATTATAATTAATTATTATAGAATAAAAGCAGAATGTTAAATTAATCTCTTGTATCTATTTTAAATTTACTTGCCCATAGCTAAACTAGGTCAAAACTTTTAGGAATCAACAGAAAAATTTTTTTAATTGAAATTTTATTTTATTTTTCCAATTGCATGCACAGCATTCATCTATTTGCAACTCATATCTATTTATAAGTTCCACATTTTTCTACCAGTCTCCCTTCTCTTTCTCCTCCTCATGGTGGTAAACAGTCTGCTAAAATTTGTACATGTACAATCGTATTAAGCATATTTCCAGATGAGTCATGTTGTGAAAGAGGAATTAGAACTAAAGGGAAAGAAAAAAACCATGAGAAAGAAAAGAAAAACATAAAAGAAGTTTTAGAAAAGCAAACATAGTATGCTTTGCTCTGCATTCAGACTCCATAGCTTTTTCTCTGAATGTGGATGGCATTATCCATAGCAGGTCTCTCAGGATTGCCTTTGATCACTGAATTGCTGAGAGGAGCTATGGTCATCATAGATGATCATCACACAGTGTTGTTGTTATGTAAAATATTCTTCTGGTTTTGCTCACTTCACTCAGCATCATCATACAAGTCTTTCCATGTTTCTCATGGATTGCTCATGATTTTTTACAGAGCAATAGTACTCTATAACAGTCATATATATACTATAACTTGTTTAGCCATTCCCCTATTGATAAGCATTCCCTCATTTTCCAATTCTTTACCCTTGCAAAAAGAACTGCTATAAATATTTTTGAACATTTAAAACTTTTCCCCTTTTTTTTTTATCTTTTTAGGATATGGACCTAGTAGTGTTATTGCTGGATCAAAGCATATGGACAGTTTTATTGCTCTTTGGGCATAGTTCCAGAGTACTTTCTAGAATGGTTGGATTAACAACCAGCAGAAATTAAGAATGACTATATAGTAAACAGAAAAAGCATATAGGAGGTGATTTTTCTCCCACTTAAGAGCATGATTTTAGTGCTCTTATCAAAAAACAAAGCTGGCAACTAATTTTTATTATTTTAAAGTAAGTTATTTTGACTTTCTGGTGGAAACTAGTAGAGTGAGGTAGAATACCACTCAATGGTCAAATTCACAGAAGGAATGTAAACTGGAAAACCAAATAAAATTTCAAATGCCATTTTCCAATATCATATCATTAATATAATGAACTATTGAAGTGCACCTGCTGAGTGGGATTGAGAATAACATTGTGCTGTTAGGAAGTGGAGGAGATACAGGGCCTGCGAAGCATTTTATAACTGATAAAGGGATGGTGGCTCCTGTCAAAATATGAGGAGAGCTGCAGTTTCTACTTCCTTTCTGCTAAATTTTTATAGCTTAAAGGAATCTTAAAAACCAACTACCTCATTTTATGAATGAGAGTACTGTGACCAAGAGAGGTCACATGATTTACTCAAGGTCACAGATATGAAAGGAACAAGACTGGAATTTGAAGTTAGAAGATTTCTTTGACTACAAATGCAATGCTCTTTTCACTGTGATATCTCCTACTTAAGAAAAATGAGGTACATCTTTTATTTTGCTCTCTACAGTACTCCACTTATCTTCACAACTTCTCTTTCTTTCCTTCTGAGATCTCCTTCTGTCTAGTTGGCGTATGTACACAGCTATTTTAATGTCTCTTCTTTTAGAAGATCAACTCCTCTGTGACAGGGACATATTTTTAGCATAGTGCCTAGCATGTAGTAAGGGCTTAGTAAATGCTAGTGCCCAAGTTGCTGACAAATACACAAAAAAGAGAAATTTAGGAGAAGATAAAACCAAGAGGTAGATAAGTTGGAACAAATAGAGGGATTTGACAAATCTCTTTAACACTGAGCAGAGAAGATATGTGGCCATGCAGCTGCCACCAAGTATTTGCCAAGGAAGAGCACTGGGGGCCAAGGGTAGAAAATGCTGGTGTCAGAGTTTTAAGGGTCTCAAATACCAGGTAGAGGGAATTTGAACTTTATTCATTGGACAAGAGAAAACTAGTGATTTTTTTAAAAAAAATAGTTGATTTGGCCAGTTTAATACATAAAGATCCTTCTGATGATAATGTCCTATGCTTCCATCTCTTTTTCTGCTTCACTCTTCTAAACCAATTTTTCATCATTCCTTTATCCTTGAGTCATTCTATCTCTCCTTACTGCCCTAGTCTATAACCTCTATACCCAGGCCTTACTTTCTTTCTTCAAATTTAACCCTCAAGTTGATCCATTCAGCTTTATATTGTTCTTCACCTTGAATCTCTTGTCCCCTGCTATACTTACTTAGTGGAATGTGTCCACTATAATTATTTAAGCCTTCACTACTGAAATCTTCACTATTTCCTGATAGACTCTCTTTTTTTTAGGTTTTTTTCAACGCAAATGGGGTTAAGTGGCTTGCCCAAGGCCACACAGCTAGGTAATTATTAAGTGTCTGAGACCAGATTTGAACCTAGGTACTCCTGACTCCAAGGATGATGCTTTATCCACTACGCCACCTAGCCACCCCCTGATAGACTCTTTAGCATGCTTTCTGCTGTGGATTAAGAAATTGGATAATTAATGATCCTAGAACAGTTGTAGTTGTAGGATAGAAATAGAAGCCAGATTTCTAAGGTTGAGGTGAGATGGGTAGTAAGGAAGTAAAGACATATCGTGTGTGTGTATATGCATATGTGTGCAGCATATGAATATATGCATTTTTATTTGAACAATTGGTATTATGTCTGATTGGTATATGAAACTCATTGAGGTAGAAACTACTTTTACTGGTGTGACTCAGTAAGGTTTCAGGTTTCATATTTGAGGATTTCTGGGAGTGCTAAATAGCTTGCCCCTTGTAACATAGATGGTATCTATCAAGTAGAATTTGAACCTTGGTATTTCTGACTTTGAGGTCTGCCTTCTCTATACTATGCCTCTGAATCACTGATTAGTGGAATGAAATTGAAAAAGAAGCTTTAGTCAATCTTAATCATTCAGTGTTATCAATAATATATCACTAATTTCCTATCTTTATTTCCCATACTTCTCTTCCATGTACTCCATACTTTCAACATAGCATCTTAGCTATGCCCCTTATTATTCTCTGTGTCCCTGTGCCACCTCAAATTCTTCCCTATAACTACAATGCTTTTTCCCTCCTTTCAATTTCACCTGTTGAATTCTTCCAATTTCTTCAAAGTCTAAATTCAATACCATTATCTCTTGTAAGTCTTCCTTGATTTTTCATTGTGATTTATGATATTTCATAAGATGATATGATAATGATATTCCCCTCCTTTGTTATTTACTTATTTTGTATTATAGTTTCATAATCATTGGGATTTAATACACATACACACATGACCATATTACATTCAGATTGTAGTGCTTTATGAGGACAGAAACATAAAATTTATATGAAATCCTATGTGACCTCTCAGTGTACCAGACAACTCTTTAACACGATAGTTTGCCCAACAATTGTTGATCTGCATTGATAGAAGGAGTTTCCTGACAAGGAATCACTTATATCAGTGTAAGCATTTGGATTAAAACAATCATGCTCATCACAGAGTTGCTGTTTAATATTTATTGAATTGAAAAAAGTGCAGTTTCCCTGAATTTGAATTAATAGATTTTATCTTTAACTTTTGATTTGTAAATCTCTAATGGTTACTTTTTGTAGGTCATCATATAATTGCCGTTACTTTGTCCTGCCATGTTGTTTCTTTGATTTCACTGGAAAATATAGCTGAAGGCAGAGTAAGAAAACCAAGTATATGGAATACCTTGATTTTATTAAAGAAGTGGGGTTCACCTGTGGATTCCATGTTGAGGAAGACTGCTTTTGAATCCCATCAACAAAAAGAGTAACTTTTGATCCTTCTTCTCTTTAGACTTGTATAGTAATTTAGGTTGAAAGTCAAGAGCCACATCACATAATCTAAATTGACATAATATTATTTCAAGCTGTTTTTTGAAATAAATTAATATTAATCAAAGTTTAGCAATCTCATCAGCTGAATCCTCAGACTGTAATTACTGAATAGGAACTTACTCATAGACCCAGCCTATAAAAGTAGGGCCTCTTGATTGAGACTGAGTCTCTCAGTATCCTGATATTTATCCTGTTCTCAGGACCTTTAATAATTATGACAGGAGGCTATTATAGGAGTCTTAAAAGCTAAAACATCAATTACACTGGTTGGGAATTTGTGATAATTTTGCTAAGACTGGCCTAGTGATGAAGAATAGCTTTTTTAAGGCAAATATAAGTAAGATTGCAGAAAAAAATCTTATCTATGGGAATGTTTTTCATATGATTTAATTGCATATTTGTATGCAGTTAATTGATTACAAACTAATCCTTTTGTTCATTAATTCAGACTTAATAGGATCTCAAATCAACAGCACTTTACTAACATTTAAGTGACTGTGAACAAATGTACCTTGCCCTGTACAGTAGCTGTATTCTCACAGATTTGTTATCAATTTCTTTGATAAGCTGAATCATAGCTAAAATGGATCATTTTACTATGTATTAGGGAAGTTTTTCCCTTCAAATAAAAACGTTATGGAATCCTTTTGTAAGTTTGAGCATCACCTTCAATTTGCTTCTTTTGAAAATATATTCATTTAGCTTATTTACTAAAAATAGGATGCACTGATATTCCAAGTAATTAAAGAATTTCTCTTCTAAAAAGTTCTCTAGCTTATCTTATTCCTCTCCCCTCCCTTAATTAATGAGGTATTGCTATTCTTTTAATTTTGTATTAACTTGTGACCTTTCTATGAAATATGTGGAGGCGTGGTGATGACTGACAGTCTTCTGTTTCTTCCCTACTCTTAATTTTAGTCATCAGAGCCAAGGTATTTTCTTCCAAACTCTGAATTCAGGGGCTATCTCTTCTTTTTTTATTTGTATTCCCTATATTTAACAGAGATCTTGACTTTTTGTTCACTTTTTTATTTATGTGATTGTTCATTTATGTATTCATTCATAGCCTGTTAGAAAGTGAATTTTGAGTCACAGCTAAGGAGATTTTTTTTTTAACAACCTTATCTGCACTTAGGACAAATTAATGTTATGCCTTCTAGAGTGTCCACTGTAACATGTACACTTAATCTGATACTGACAAGTGATCCATGCATTTTTGAAACTTCTCTGGAAATTTTCTTCACAGCCTTACCTTCTTTTAAACATCTGTAGTATTAGCAAAATTTTACTCCTTATAGTGAATTTGAATTTTGATGCAGCAAAATCTCATTATGGAATCAAAGAATTTCAACACTATTTATTTTAACATATATCTGAGAGAATTCCTTTCCAACTTTCCTAATAAATGGATTGCCTGTTCTTCGCTCAAATGATAGGGAGTTCACTTCCTCCCAAGGCACTCTGTTTCATTGTTGATAACTGCTAGGAAGTTTTCTTTCAAATTAAACCTAAATTTGCCCTTTTTTAACTTGTACCCATAGCACCTACTTCTTCCACCTGGGACCTCACACACATCTAATCCCTTTTCCATTTTCATTCAGATTCACCAGCCTTGGATAATGTGAATACTCAAGTACTTGAAAAAAAAGTCAGAATTGACTCATGGTTATAAAGTGATGAATGTGGTTTTCTTGGATGTTTTGTTTACTGTCCCAATGCTATATTCACAAAGTGTCTCAACACATTTATTAATATTAGATTAAATACACAACTTTTGAAGACAGCTGCTGCTTTGAAGAATAACACTCAATTCAAAAGGTTAGCTATGTTTAGATATCAGTCTCACTGACTCATAATCAAATCTGATTTTATTTCAGCTGCTTTTATACTCCTGTTAACTCAATCTTCAGTTATTTATTTTTTATGGGTTTCATACTATGCTAAATCCTGAACTCACTTTCAGATTTTTATGTCTTTAAGAAGGAGATCTTTATTGAACATTATGCAGTGCGATATATATGTTTATGTTTTGTTATTATTTTAATGGGCTTTGTAATTAATTTACATAAATATGAATCCTGTGCTTATTTCATTGCTGTTCAATTTGGTACATGTATAAAGAAAAATAACATTCTCTCCAGGTGTGCAGAAGGAGTCTGTGCATGTAACCCTGGGACTGAAGGCAGCACACCTTGACTCAAACCTGAGTAGGCTGCTTTATTTCTACCTAGTTTGAGTTTTCTTCTTCTGAAACATGTGCACCTGGTTGGACTAGATGAGCCTTAAGTTCTTTTGAATTCTAAATCCTACAGGTTGATGTTGTGTATTCATGACTGAATAGTAATAATTATTATTATTTTTTATAAATTTAGGTTTGCCTCAATGGAAAATCCAGGACATATTCAGCTACCAAAGAGGCTTTAGTTGATAAGTGGAGGGCACAATATATTGATTGTAGGCAGTCCTGTGTTTCAGTTTCCCAAAGTAAAGATTCTCCATGTTCATCTTTTGGCAGCACAATAGACCCTAATCATTGTGATCATCATACCTGTTTAAACTGTCTCAGTGATGAACTTCCCAAAGATCAATTTCCTGAAAATGAAAGGAAGGTGCCACAGGAAAACAGATTCTGGATAAATGGATTTCAGCCTAGAGACAAAAATCGAACAAGTAAAAAATTGTGCTTCTCTCCCTCAGGACTTCATTAATCACATAGTTTTGAAAGTGGCCAATTTGATGTTGAATGGAAAGCAGCAGAAGCCCAAAGAAGACCCCTACAATGGAAAATTGAAAACTTGGAATAGAGTAGGTAAATAATTTCATTAAGCAACCCTACTTCTAAGATTATTTGATGGAGACTGATTTCTCCCTTTTTTATATTTATAAAATTAAAAAAAAACTCGTGAAAACTGGGCAAAGAAGTGATCTCTAAAAAGTTTTCCACATAGTACCTGTTAATGGAATCCCTGCATTATCAATATTTGCATCTTTAACTCTTCCAGGGAAATAATGCCTTCAGTCTTAGGCCCCAGGATTACACAATACCACCTGAAGAGATTAAATAATGAATATTGTTTTCTGTATATAGTGTGATAGAATAAAAAAGGCTCTGAATTTAGAGTCAGGGGAGCAGAGTCTGATTACTGTCTTGGCCACTAAACTATGATGCCAGGTTCCATCACCTAATGGCTCCTAAGTCTCCTCATCTGTAAAATGAAGGCTTTGAACTAGGCCAATTCCTATGCTCCTGTGATCCTGTACCAACCAAAGAAATGATGGTCCCATCTGGCATGTCTGTATCACAGTTTCCTGCTCATATTCATGATCTCACAGATCACTGCTGTGAAATTTAAAAGTCCTAACATCTATAGGACAAAAATTATTTTTATTTATTTCATTTATTCAACAAACACTTAGGACTTAACAAATGAACCAAGAGTAAATGGGAAAACCCCCAATAAAACTAAATGATAATTTTTTCCAATGTGCAGCACTGTCCCTGGGAAGTAGAGCATTAGTATGATTATCCTGGAGAGCCCAAGTTCATTTCTGTACCACAGAGAAGGAAAAAATGAGAGAAGCTAGAAACAGAACTATTTATTTTGAAAAATGTGTGTATGAGTGTGTGCATGTGTACATGTATATATAAATACAAATACACATATACATCTAGAAGACTTGTGTGGTGAGTAAAACTGATTAGAAGGTATCATTGTCTTAGTACAAAAAATGCATTTACACACATATAAATACATTTATCTATACACACATATGTACAAGTAAATACACATATAGTAAGAGCTTAAGAAAAGCTTGTTGCCTGCCTGCTTAGAAATGTGTGCATGTTTGGAGTAAGACAAAACAGAAATAGGTCTTCATTTAAACGCCACAGATACTTTTTTGAATACAGATGGCATTCTCCATCAAAGGCTTTATTTTTTTTTTTTAATTTTTTTTGGGGGGGTCTTTCTTTCTTATGCATTGTACCATTTTTTTCTCTCTACTGTTTTCTTTCTTCCATTTGGACTTGAGTCTTCTCTTACAATAAGTCCAATATGGATCTAAGTTTCGCATAGCTATAACTGTAGAGTCTATAGCAGATTGCTTTCTGTCATGGAGAGCGGAGAGAGAAGAGAGGGAGGGAGAAAAAATGTAAAAGTCAAAATCCTACAAAAAAATGATTAGTAAAAACTACCATTGCATGTAGTTGGAAAAACAAAAAAAAATCTTAAAAAAAAAAACAGAAATAGGAAGAACTCCCTAATAGAAGAAGGGGGCCTGAGTGGTAGAAGGATAGGTTAGGGTGAGAAAGTTATAAGGAACGACTGATGTTCCAATGTGAGAAGGCTCCCAGTGTGACAGGAAGTTCCAAGGTCACCTTGCAATAAAAGGCACAGTCATGCTTGTATCTGTATTAAAATAGCAAGTTGTTAGCTTATTCAGTCACAATCTGATCTTTTCTGTCCTCATATAATTTTTTATATAGCTAGATATTTTGCATGATTTAATTCTTCTTGTTTTATATTAATTATTATGCCATATAATTTCATATTCCTGTTATTTACTACTTAACCTGGCTTAAAAATACTACAAGAAGAGAAAATCCTATTTGACTGTCATTATGGGATAAGGAACAAGATCAAGTCATTAGACTTCTGTGCTAATCCTTTGATCTGGTTTTTTGTAGAATGCAGTAATTCCTGAATTGTCAGCACACTTTAAGCCATTATAAATATTGAAACCTTCCCAGACTACCGAATAAGGACCCTTTTTCTGACTGTTTACCAGGTAGGATAGAAGACAGTATAGCACATGAAACTTAGTAAAGTAGAAAACTTTTCTTTTTCCACGAGAAAGAGCCACATATTTGGGTTGCAAAGTAGATGGAAAAAATTTCTTATCTTTTGAAGATTCTTGTTCTGAGTTAGCACCTCCCTCTTTACTATCAGTTTAAAAGTCTGTATTCTAAAAATATCATTTCTGCTCCAATCTTGTCAGCCTTTTTATCCTACAAAAATAATTTTTAAATAACTGCCCTATTAAGACTGAGAAGATCAAGAAATTTTATTTATTTGAAACTAGAAAATAGAATTCCTTTGGAGCTAAGACAATAAATCCAAGGAAGGTAAGAATTTTATTTTGTTTTGGTAGGTTGTCAAAAATTATATTTTCACTGTTTATGCTGGGACTAATGAGGCCAAGATATTTGCCAGCTTTTCTTTTTTTTCTTAACCACAGATGTGTCCTTCAACTCAGTGAACTATTTTATGGGATTGATGGGTCAAAACAAGCACTTTTTTAAGCACTTAGTCTAGGCTAGGGCTAAGGGCTTAGAAGAGAGATACAAGGAGAAAGAAAGTCAGTGTCTCCCCCCAAAGAGCTTACATTTCAGAGGGAAGAGGAAGCTGGAAAGGGAGGTAGGGAGGAAAGACTAAATAGAGGATTGGTAACACTGTTTACAAAGGAGCCTAAGTGACAGAAGGAAGAGATGGAGCTGCACTTTTCTGTCTCTCTTCTTCCCACTTCCCTCATCAGTGATGAAATACCTTCTCTAGTATTTTGAATTGATCTTCCTTTTTGCTCTTCATATCTACCCACATTTGTATGCTGCTATTTAGTGAATGAGTAATTTTTCCTGTAATAGATAAGATTTTAGAGACCAAATTCTGTCATTTTTTTCATTTTTAAACTTCTTAGAGCCTTGCACGTAATAGGCATTTTATAAGTTTGCATTAAATTGTGGAATTGATTACCCTGTTTTAGGGATTCAGTAAGGAGAGGGAATGTGAGATGCTACAGGAAAATCACTGGACCCAGAGACAATAGATTGGGCTAATGGTTCTGCAACTCATAGTGATTTTGGATGAGTCACTTTATTTTGCTAAGCCTCAGTACCCTCATTAATGACATGAAGTTTCTGAATCATCTCATTTCCAGAATGCCTGATGTCTTTGAAATTGTATACTTAGAACTCAATTGCTTCACTTGTAAAATGGAGCCTAGTACTTTAGCTTACTGTTTCTGTGGGCTGTGGGGAGGATCAAATGGAATGATAATTATTGTGAAGGTTTCCATAGAGAATTTAGAAGTGAAAGAGACTTGAGAGATCATTTGAACCAATCCCTAATGAAGAAGTGGAGAGATTACAATCCTTAAAGCAGAAATTATTGTCTAGGGTCACAAAGGAATAAAACTGGGACCTGGGTTCAGATAATCAGATATCAGATCTAGGGCTTTTTCTCCTATACTAGATTATATAGGAAGTATTTTGAAAAATTCAAGTATCCTACATATTTAAGTAATCATTATTACAATCATCTGCATTAGATTTGAACTATTGGACTCTGTTATCTTTGATTATCATTTTTCTGAATTGCTTTTCATTGATTTTTTTTTTTTAGGTTTTTGCAAGGCAAATGGTTTTAAGTGGCTTTCCCAAGGCCACACAGCTAGGTAATTATTAAGCTTCTTAGTCTGGATTTGAACCCAGGTACTCTTGACTCCAGGGCCGGTGCTTTATCCACTGCGCCACCTAGCTGTCCCTTTCATTGAGTTTTTAAAAATTTATTGTGGGGTTAAACTAGGATGAAGAAAGTCAGATGAAGGGGCAGCTAGGTGGCACAGTGGCCAGAGCACCGACCTTGGAGTCAGGAGTACCTGGGTTCAAATCCGACCTCAGACACTTAATAATTACCTAGCTGTGTGGCCTTGGGAAAGCCACTTTAACCCCATTGCCTTGAAAAAAATCTAAAAAAAAAGAAAGGAAAATCAGATGAGTCTCTGAAATATGTAAAAAGACAAAGCTTAATGTATTTTCCTGTGCAGAATACTTAAACAGATCTGTTCTTTTTAATGTGTTCTTAAAAGTATCCTATTTCGGGGAAGAAACTTTTTGTTTGTTTTTTCTCTTACTAGGAAGTGGTTCCTTGGCAGAAGTTGCAAATGAGTTAGATAAACTCTACAAAAATTGAAAAGAGAATGTGGAGGCCTCCAAACTCTGCTTAAGAACAGTTAACAGGCATTTGAAGGTAATGATGTGTGTGCCATTACTGTTATGTTTTGATTTTTTCTTTTGAGGACAATAAAGTATAGAGGTAGTTCAGTGGATAGAGCACTGGAGTTGGAGTTAGGAAGATCTGGATTTGAAGCCTCCCTCAACCACTTATTAGCTGTGTTTCCTGGGAGAAGTTGTTACCCTTTCTCAGCTGGACTTCCATTTGTAAAATGGATCATTATAGCACTAATGTCAGGGGTTGTAAGGATCAGATAGGTTAACAATGAAATGTTTGCTAACTTTAAAGAACTATCACTATTATCATTATTAATAGCTTTATCAGTGATAGAATCATTTTATTGATGATGATGATGATGATGATGATTACAAAGCCTTGTGCTCTGCACATGGGAACATTGTAGAAATAAATTAAAGCCTACCACAGATGACAAAAAAGCAATTTAGATTTTGACACACACCTTAGATTTTGGGAGAGCACATTAGTTTCAGGAAGAAAATAGACCCATTGACTAAAATGCTACAAGGAAAAATCAGCCCAGGATTTAACTCCTGAAGACAAAATGTGAAACAATTCTAATAAGGTAGAAAAAATGAAATTTGTCTCAAGAAACCAATTGGGTGCACCAATCAACTTAATTTTTTTTGTTGATTTTATTGGACAATGACTTGCCCAAGGCCACATAGCTAATTAGTATCAAGTATCTGAGTCCATATTTGAACTCGGGACCTCCTTACTCCAGGGTTGTTGCTCTATCCACTGTACCACCTAGCTACCCCAATCAGCATAAATTTTAAAAAAGAAATAGAGAGAAGGAAATGAGACCAGGTAGCAGCATGAATCTAAGTGTTCAAATCCCAAAAGATCATGACAGAGTAGAACCTTGTGCTTAGTCTCATAAGATGGAATTCAATAGTAAATTCAAGTACAAAAAATTTTAAATAGATATCAATTGTTCTGGAAAAGATCTGGGAGTTCTAGGATACAACAAGTTCAATTTGAGTCAGTAGTGTTATGTGGTATCCAAAAAGATAATGTAAATTGAAATCCATTAAAATAGTATAACTCCCAGGAATAGGGAAGTAGTGATCCTACTATACTCTGACCCTGCCAGTCCATACCTGGAATATTTTATCTAGTTCTGTGTGCCTTGGTTTAAAGAGAGAGAGAGAGAGAAAAGCTAGAGAATGTCTTGAGGAGAGCAGGCCAGGATTGTGAGGGGTCTTGAGTCTATGTCACATGGGGAGCTAAATCTGTTTGACTGGGAAAAGAGAAGTGGCAGAGGGGACTCTGATAGCTGTCTTCAAGGATCTGAAAGGCCATCAGGTGGAGGAGGGGGAATTAGTCTTGCTGTTTGTTTAGTCCCAGAGGAGAACCAAAAACCCTGGGAGGAAGTTATATAGGCCGAATTTAGATTAGATATTCGGAAAAACTTCCTAACAAATCAGTGCTGACCAAGACTGTATAGACTGCCATAAGAAGTGTAATCTTCCAAGATGAAGCTGTGTGACCACCTAATGCTTTTGCCATAGTAAAAATTCCTGGCCCTTCTAACTCTCAAATTCTAGAATCATCAGATCTGGTTTCTACTGTATATACAAAATATTAAAGAAGGAGGAAACTATTGGAAGGCAGATTGTGACTCAACATAAGAACTTCTAGAAATATGAGGTGTTTAAAATTGGAACTAACTTTTTACAGAGATGGTTTGTTTTCCAGTTACTCTAAGTCTTCAAAGTAGAACTGAGTTTGTTGGGAATATTTAAAAGCTGTTTTCTTAAAATGAATACAGGTTATGTGCCCTGAGTTCCTTTCCAAAACTGTAGTTATAGGATTTTATGGGCAATATTAAAAATGTGTGTATTTGGGAAGGTTTACAGAGCAAATTCCTCAAAACAACCTTAATGAATATGTAGTAGAGTTATTTCTTATTTTACCTATGATTCCTTTTGTTGACTTGTAGTTGAGCCATACCTGTGCCAAGTTTACAATGTGAAACTTAGATCATTTTCCCTGGCCCTACCTCTACTTAGGGGACCCAAGCTCTTGTTTCCTAAACAGATTGACTTTACCACCTGCTACTTTTTTCAAAAGGAACCTCAGCAGCTTGGTGCATTAGAAAGAGCACTAGACTAGGAGATTTCTACTTAACAGTTGTGTGATGGGGCAAGCCATTTAGCCTTTCTAAGCTACTTTTTTATATATAATGGTTATTACATTTTACTTTCTAAAGGGGCCATGTTGAGAATGAAGTCATGTTGCTAACAAAATTTGTCTTTTCTCTGGTACAAAATAAACAAACAAATAAATAAAATATGTTTTATTTATTTATCCTGCCCTCTGAACAAAATGAAACAATAAATACAGAAAAGGAAAAATAACTGGAAGTCAACTCATATGAGAAAGATTAGGAATCTCTGTTTTTATACCCCCAAAAGCCAAATTCTACATTTATTCCTTCCCTTTTTTTAACCTTTTTTTTGTGAGAATGATCATCTCCCTGTATTGACTCAATACATTTAGAATTGTTAGCTTGTCTCTCATCTAACTATTCTAGCATCCAGGCAGTCTTTTCCATCTTGTCCATAAGAATATCTTAAATATTTTTTTCAAATGTCTGACTGAATGACCTCCAGTGTATTTTGTTCACTCTGTTCTCTGATCTGCTTATCTAATTAAAAAAAAAACCACACACACAATTTGTTCCTGTTATTATGTCATGTCTTTAATGAACTCATGCCCACTCTTTTTTTTTCTCTTTAGGTTTTTACAAGTGGCTTGCCCTAGCCACACAGCTAGGTAATAAGTGTCTGAGACTGGATTTGAACTTGGGTCCTCCTGACTCCAGGGCCGGTGCTCTAATCACTGCACCACCTAGCCACCCCCACGCCCACTCTTAGTAATCACTATTTCCTTTTCCAATTGTCCCATTCTAGAATTTTATCAAAAATAAATTTCATTGCCATTAACTTATATTTTGAAGTGTAAAAATACTCCCTCCAGTGCCCCAGCATGAATTGAAGTTTATCTCAGGTTCTCATAAACTATGCAGGTGGAACATAAGCTCTGTCTGGCAAGTGACACCCATCCAGAAAAGTTTCAAGTCCAGTTTTGGTGACAGATTGTGTGTGCTGTCCCACAAACCATCTGAGAGCAGAGGGATACCTCATCAAAGGTGTATCTGTGACAAGCAATGAAACAAATCACAAACCAAAATAACTTATTTCTGGTTGGCCTCAGCCCTTAGCAGTAACAGGACAAAGGAGACGATTGAGAGTGATAAGAAACACAATAAAGATTATGAGTCTTTATTATATAACAATAATAAAATATTAAAATAAAAATAAAAATTAATCTAATAGCCCTCTCTGAATGTAAGACCTTGTCCAAAAACCAATGAACTGACATACTTTAAGTTGGTGGAATTGATCTATGTTAGTGTTGACATTCTTGCTACAAAGGAAGCCAAACTGGAAGCCAAATGGAAAGATATCTCCTAGGTTCTCCTTGGGGGACCTGAAGACCAGTGAGGTGGTTATGGCAAGTATAAGTAAAATGTTGCTATGTTGCCAATGATGAAATGTGAAAGAAATAAGGTAAAAAAATAAATGATACTCAGCCATGTTATAAGAGTGAGCAATAATAGCTACTTGGGTACCTAAGGGATGTTGAGAAATTGAGAGGGATACTCCTAGCACATTGGACTTATCCATTGAGTATTTATGGAGTACAGAGACAAAAACTATCATAGCATGAGTATGGGTTCTGTATTACACCATATGTTGAGGTATACTCACATTGCTGAAAACATGGAAGAATAGTTTAAGAATTGACTTTCCTGACTCTTTTTAAAGATTTTTTTTCCTAACTCTGAGATACCTTTCACAAACTACAGGTGCTATGCAAGTCAACTATTATCATTGACCATCATCTTTCCTCAGCTTCTGATGGGGACAGCCCAATATCCTGAGCTTAAGAGCCTTGAAGTAGTGATGCTTTTACCCAATGACCTCCAAATCCTTTAGCCTGGGAAGCAGTTCCTGTGGAGATGCAGCCTGTCAGCTACTCCTACAGGGACTTCGGCCACACTTTCTAAAGAGCCAGGGAAGAGAGCTCTTGCCACCAAAGGCCTTGGCACCACATCAGAAAGTGATAGAATTGTATCAATGAAAATGATACAAAAGAAAAGACATTACCATCTGCTCTGCCCTGTAACTGCACCCTAATAACCTTGGAACCTGAAACCTTCCATTTTGTCTTTTTTTCAGAATGTGAACTCTGGGAGAGCAGCTACTTTCTGTCTATTTAGATATCCTACACTTAGTAGATGCTTTGTATGCAGTAAACACTTAATAAATGCTTTTAAAATTCAATCCATTTATTTATAAGAATACTTTAATCCAGAATATGAATTTCTAAAGGGAAGGGACCAAACTTCTTTTCTAATCAGCTTGTCTTCCGTCCATTGCTAAGTAGAGTCCTCAGTATAGGCACAGACTTTACAAACAGTTCTTGTGATTGTGCTGAGGTGGTTCATGGCTTCCAACCCTGAATGGTTCAAGAAAATAGTATTTCTCTTAAAGCAAATATACAAAGAACATTTCTGGCTCGGTATTCTTAAAATTACTTTATTAAGAGATGATTTTTGTGGTAAAAGAATATTCAAGAGAGGGACGGAGCCAAGATGGGGACAAGAGCGGATCATGTCTTAGGTGCTCTCTCATAAATCTTTGAAACTAAGGACTTTAACTAAATTTTCGAGAGACAGAACCAGCAGAGGGACCAAGTGAGGCAGTTCTCCTACTCAAGGTACCCTGGAAAAGAGCAGAAAGGCTCTGCTCCCCGGGGTTGGAGGGGCAGCCCGCCAGAGCAAAGAACTTCAGCCTCCCGGAGGCAGCCCAATGGTGCTGGGAGCCACAGCTCACAGCAGCAGGGGAGTTACTTGAGCTATGCCCTGGGGAGTACTGGGCACAAATTTGGGTAACAGCCAGGGGATCTCTGCCAGAGCGAGCATGTGAAATCCTGCCCTCAGGGCACACAGCAAGCAGCATGGCCACTGCATTCCAGATCCAGGAAACACAAGCAGGCAGAGCTGGTAAGCAGGAGCCCCCAGGGCATGAGCCCATTGAGCTGAAGGAGGGAAGTGAAGAGAGACTGCTGAGCTCTGTCCTCTGACCCTGGAACAGGACTCTGGGGCTCTGAACATATTCAGACCCTGATCCCAGTCTAGGCCCCCCCATAGAATATCAAGGCCCCTGCCACCTCAGCCCTGTAGCGGGGGGGGGGGGGCACATGTGGTCATTCACAGACCAGGAGGGAGGACAGAGCCTCACACACTGAGACCCTTGTGGGAGTGTCCCCAAAGCTCAGGAAACACCCCCAAAACAGGATTAGGCTGGGAAAATCAGCAAGCAGAGAAAAAAGAGGAATACCATTGAGAAATACATTATCTATGATCCCAAGAAGGATCAATATACTCAGTCTGAAGATGAGGAAACACAAGCTCCTGCATCTAAAGACTCGAAGGAAAACAGAAATTGGTATCAGGCCATGATGGAGCTCAAAAAAGACTTTGAAAATCAAATGAGGGAGTTAGAAGAGAAACCTGGGAAAAGAAATGAGAGAGATGCAGGAAAAACAATGAAAATGAAGTCAGCAGCTTAGTCAAGGAAATCCAAAAAAATGCTGAAGAAAATAGCATGCTAAAAACCAGCTTAGGTCAAATGGATAAAACAATTCAAAAAGTTATTGAGGAGGAGAATGCTTTAAAAAGCAAAATTGGCCAGATGGAAAAGAGATAAGAAAACTCTCTGAGGAAAACAAATCCTTCAGACAAAGAACATAACTCAGGGAGATTGCTGATTTTAGGAGAAATCAGGACTCATTACTTCAAAAAAAATTAAAATTAGAAGAAAATGTGAAACATCTCATTGAAAAAACAACTGATATGGAAAACAGATTTAGGAAAGATAATTTTAAAATTATTGGAATACCTGAAAGTCATGATCAGGAAAAGAGCCTTGACATCAGTTTCAAAGAATTACTACAGAAAAATTGCCCTGATATTCTAGAAGCAGAGGGCAAAATCAAAATGGAGAGAATCCACTGATCCCTCTGAGAAAGAGATCCCAAAAAAACAACCCCTAGTAATATTATACCCAAGTTCCAGAACTCCCAAGTTAAAGAGAAAATATTACAAGCAGCCAGAAGGACACAATTCCAATATCAAGGAGCTGCACTCAGGATCACATAGGACTTAGCAACAACTACATTAAAAGCTCATAGGGTTGGAATATAATATACTGGAAGGCAAAAGAGCTTAGAATGCAACCAAGAATCAACTACCCAGCAAAAATGAATGTTCTCTTCCAGGGAAAAAGATGGACTTTCCATGAACCAGGGGAATTTCAAATGTTCCTGTTGGAATGGCCAGAGCTGAACAGAAGGTTTGATCTTCAAATCCAGGAGTCAGGTGAAGCACAGAGATTGGAGGAGAAGGGGGGAAATATGAGGGACTTAATGATGATGAACTGTATCTATTCCTGCATAGAAAAATGACACTGATAATACTCACATGAACATTCTCAGTTAATAAAGCAGGTAGAGGGCGCTTTTATAGTTGAAACACAGGAGAAAGCTGAATCTGAAGATAAAATATGGTATAAAAATGGAGTCAATAGAAAAAAGGGAAATGTCATGGGAGAAAGGAAAAGGAGAGGGGGAATAGGCCAAGATATTTCATGTAATAAGATTTTTCTTTATTACAATGAGCTATTGCAATTATATGGAAGGGGGGAAGGCAAGGGGGAATGAGGGAATCTTTGCTCTCATCAGAGGTAGATAGGAGAGGAAACAGTATATATACTCAATGGGGTATAGGCATCTGGAGTAAGAAGGAGAGAAGGGGGACAGAGGGAACGGGGTGATGTGAGTCATGGAGGAGAGGATGGACCATGGGTGGAGAGTGGTCAGATATAACACATTTTCTTTTTTACTTCTTGCAAAGGGCTGGGAGTGGATGGCCTGTGCGGGATCATACAACCAGGTGGATGCTGGGCCTAAGGGGTAGTAGGGGGCTCGGGGTCTCTTGGCCCCAGGAGCAGGGATCTGTCTGCTGCGCCACTCAGCTACCCTACAGTAGAGTCAGAGTGAAAGGAGAGAGAAAATATAGTACATGGTAGTGGAGAAATACGAAAGGAGGGAGTTGTGATCAGCAGTGGCAATGGTGGAAAATTATGGAAGTAACTTTTGTGATGGACTTATCATAAAGAATGTGATCCACCCATGACAGAGTTGATGGTGTTGGAACAAAGACTGAAGCACATTTATTATTATTATTATTATTATTATTATTATTATTATTATTATTATTATTATTATTATTATTATCATTATTATTATTATTTTGGGGGGTGCAGGACAAATGGGGCTGGGTGTCCTGCCTGGGTGATTGTTGGGTGTCTGAGGCCAGATTTGGACCCGGGTGCTCCTGGCTCAAGGGCCAATGCTCTGCCACCCAGTCACCAGACTATTATTACAATTTTATTTTATTTTGGGTCTTTTTTTTGCTTTTTTTTTTTGGTTTTTGCAGGGCAGTGGGGTGGGGGTGGCTTGCATGTCACACAGCTGGGTCATTGTTGGGTATATGGGGCCAGATATGGGCTCAGGTGCTCCTGGCTCCAGGGCTGGTGCTCCATCTATTGTGCCACCTGGCCATACCTAAAATTATTACTATTTTTTTATTTTAATTTTTTTCTCTCCCCTTTACTTTATCGCTCAAGCAAGTCTATATTTTGGGGGGTATTTTGTTTACTCTTAAACAAGAATATTTAATTAATGTATAAAAAATTATTTGTAAAAAAAAAAGTGTATACCCTTTGATCCAGCATACGACTCCTCGGTCTATACCCTGAAGCAATGAAGAAAAAGGGTAAAAACATCACTTGTACAAAAATATTCATAGCAGCCCTGTTTGTGGTTTCAAAGAATTGGAAATCCAGTAAATGTCCTTCAATTGGGGAATGGCTTAGCAAACTGTTGTATATGTATGGAACACCATTGTTCTATTAGAAACCTGGAGGGATGGGAATTCAGGGAAGCCTGGAGGGATTTGCATGAACCGATGCTGAGTGAGATGAGCAGAACCAGAAAAACACTGTAACCCAAACAACATGGGGGGCAATGATCAACCTTGATGGACTTTCTCATTCCATCAGTGCAACAATCAGGGACAATTTGGGGCTGTCTGCGATGGAGAATACCATCTGTATCCAGAGAAAGAACTGTGGAGTTTGAACAAAGACCAAGGACTATTCCCTTAAATTTAGGGAAAAAAAACCCTGATACCTTATTGTCTGATCTTGTTTCTCTTATACTTTATGTTTCTTCTTTAAGGATAGGATTTCTCTCTCATCACACTCAATTTGGATCAATGTTTACCATGGAAACAATGTAAAGAGGGACAAATTGCCTTCTGTGGGGGTGGGGGTGGGGGGAGGGAGATAAGATTAGGGGAACAATTGTAAAACTCGAAAGAAATATAATCTTTAATAAAAAAAAACATATTCAAACACGGAAACTTTAGAAATGTTTGCTGAGTAGAATTGATGACTATGGTTGACAATCTATGGTGTTTATAGCTCACAGATTTAAAGCTGGATGAGACCCTCATTGTTCAGAGGAGGAAACTGAAACCCAGAGAGGAAAAGCAACTTGTCTAGGGTCCTGGAACTTGAAATCTTGTCTGAGGCAGGATTCACAAGCAGGTCTTCATGACTCCAACACTACCTATCCATTACACCACCAACCTGCCCTAACTTATCTGAGTTTGTCTTAATAATAATTCTTTACATGTGAATACATAATAACTTACAGTGTTTCTTTATAAATTCTATTCATTTTGAAAAACATTTTTAAGTGCCACCTTGAGTAAGTGCTGGAGCTATAAGAAAAAAATAGCAATGGTACTCAAGGAGCTTCCATTTCACTGTAGGGCAAGAAAGAGAAAAGGAATTAACATTTATATATTGCTAATTGTATGGGTACTGTACTAAGCATTTTACAATTATCTCAGTAGATCCTCACAACAACACTGGAAGACAGGCGTTATTATCCCCATTTTACAGATGATAAAACTGAGGCACAGAGAGGTTAAGTGACTTTATCCAGGTTTACATAGCCAGTAAATGTCAAATGTAAACATTGATTTTTCTAATATCCTGTACTCTATCACCACCTGATTACTAGAATATAGTTGACATTTATATAACACTAAGATCTGCAAAATTTTTATATGCACCATCTCATTTAAACAACATCAGATTCAAGCTGGCATAGTGATAGAGAACTGGATTTAGAGTCAGGAAGATCTAGGTTCAAGTCCTACCTTGAAGATATATTGACTATGTGACCCTGGACAAGTCATTTAACTGCTAAGTATCATGGGTGATATTGTAAGATTGGTGATGCCCCACATTAGTAGAGAGTTTTTCCTCACTTCTGATTTCCCTACACTAATGAAATCACTGGTCTGATAAAAATAAATAAATAAAATACACAGATTAGAAAATATATGATAATTTGAGAAGGAAGAAAGTACTAACCACTTGGGACAGAAGAAAGGCTTCATGTAAGGGGTGACATCTAAATTGAACCTTGGAGGAAGGGGATTCTACAAGGTGTAAATGAGGAGGTAGTGTGTGCAATCCAGGTAGGATGGATGAATGGCACAGAATGTGAGCTAATATGTCAAGTTTATTGAAAAGTAATTCAGTTTTAGTAGCAGGTACACTATATAAAGAGGAATAATATGAAATAAAGAAAGAAAAAATAGATTAAAACCAGATTGAAGAGAGTCAAAATCTAGATCAATCTGTAAGTTATCTTAGAGATGATAGGAAGTCAATGAAGACTTTTGAGCATGAGAGTGATATGATCAGACCACTGTTTTAGGAAGACAATTTTGCCAGCAGTATGGAGGATGAAGTTTGAAAGGTAAGAACATGGAATTAGTCAATCAAATTAGGAAACAATTATAGTAATTCTGAAGAGAGATAATAAGGATTAAAACTAGGTTGATGGCACTGGAGAGAATGGGATAGATGAGACATGCAACAGAGGAAACAATGATCTACTAGAATGGAAAAATGATTGACTAACAAAGAGAGAGACAATAATCAAGGATGAATATAAACTGGTGAATCTGAGTAAATGAGAAGATGGCAGCACCTTCAACAGAAAGAGGAAGCTTGGAGGTGGGACAGTCTAAGAGAAGAAATGATGAGTTTCATTTTGGACCTGAGTTTGAGATACTGGCAGACCATCTAGATAGAAACCCAACAAAGAAGTTAATGATATAAGTTTTTCAAGAGAGAGACTGGAAATCAAAATATAAATTTAGGAGTAACCACTATTTTGACCCCATACAAGCCAATGAAATCAATTAATTAATCAATCAATAAGTATTTCTTAAAGTTCCTACAAGTTCCAGGCACTGTGCTAGTTAGGATGGGAAGAAGAGGGAGCTATGGGAAGATGGATGGTGATTCAACCAAGGTGGAAATTCAACAGCAAAAAAGGACAGAATATCTAGAAGGAAGTGTTGATCAACAGTGCTGAGAGTTACAAAGAGGCCAAGGAAGATGAACACTAAGCAGAAAAGGGATTACTGGATCTGGCAAGTAAGAGATAGTTTCTTTTTCTTTTTAAGGTTTTTTTGCAAGGCAACAGAGTTAAGTGGCTTGCCCAAAGCCACACAGCTAGGTAATTATTAAGTGTCTGAGGCTGGATTTGAACTCAGGTACTCTTGATTCCAGGGCCAGTGCTCTATCCACTTTGCCACCTAGTCTCCCCGTAAAAGATGGTTTCTGACCTTTGAGTGAACTGTTTCAGTAAAGTGGTAGAGATATTACAAGTGGTTAAGTGCATTAGGAGGAATTAGAGGTAGAAAATACAGGAAAGAGACTTCCAGCCATGATGGTGGAGAGAAGACAGGCACAGTTGTAAAGTCTCCTGATCTTTCCCCATCTATCATATGAATTAAACCTCTTAACAGAAATCCAACCCACAAAACCCAGAAAGAAATGCCAGGAGAAAGAACATCTACCTCAGGATTTGTCTTCTGCAGCTTTGGGTGAGTTGGGCAGGTGATTCCGGGCACAGAGGGCAGATCAGCCCTAGATCAACCAGATTAGCAGCTGAAATGTAGCTAAAAGTCTGAGTGCCGGAGAGCCCAGGACCTGCTGGATCAGCGGTGGGGCTAGATGCCAGGGGCTTGAGTCAACTAGGGAGCAGAGGCACTGGTGTTTGTGCTGTCCCCCGGGAGCTTGTGGACAGGGCTGGGGGGAAAACTGAGGACACCATCCCTGGGCTCCTCTGGTCTGAGGAACTCTGAGTCCACACCTCCATTATGGCTGAGGCCTCTTCCTTTAACAAACAATTGCAGACTATTTCTGCCTCAGGCACAGGTGTGTGAGCAGAAGAACCAGCCCAGCTGACTATATGGAGAGGAATGACCTGAAGCTAGGGAAAAGCCCACCATTGATTGAAGGCAAAAGGATTAAATAGCTCCAACCCCTCCCATCAAGCTAAGGGAGAAAGCCTCAATCAAGGTCACTGACACTCCAGACAAAGCAACCGGCACCTTCTACTGGCCAGACAGAGAAATTGCAATCAGTGAGTAAAGCCTCTAGACATCCCAAACCCATGTGAATCAGCCCCTCCCCAATTCAAAGTCTTAGCCAAATGAAGAAGGGTCAGCGGAAAGGTGGAGCCATAGAAAAATTCTTGGAAGGAAAAGACCCTAACTTGGAGAGACCTAGAACCTCTGAGGAGAATACAATCTGGTCTTCAGCACAGAAAGACTTCCTTGAAGGAATAAGGAAGAATAAGAAATAAGGAAGGAGTTTAAAAATCAACTGGAAAATTTGGGAGAGAGAGAATACCTTGCAACAAGAAAACAAATCCCTAGAAAATACAAGTGGACAAATACAAAAGGAGAATAAATCCCTCAGATCCTCAATTAGACAAATACAAAATGAGAATAAATCTCTCACATCATCAATTGGACAAATATAAAATGAGAATAATTCTCTCAGATCCTCAATTGAGCAAATGCAAAAAGAAAATAATTCTCTCAAAACCTCAATTAGTCAAATGGGAAGCTCTTTCAAAAGTAGAATTGACCAATTGGAAAAGGAGTTGCAAAAGGTTAATAAATAAAACTCCAACCTAAAAAAAAGAATGGAATTTGCACAAACTAATGACTCCATGAGACAGCAAGAGCCAGTTAAAATAAAAAAAAAATAGAAAAAATTGAAGAAAATGTGAAAATATAGGAAAACTTTCTAAGAACTTAGTATTAAAAAGGAAAAAAATAGAGGGCAAAATCTTTTTTGTGGGGGAAAACATTTAATCAATCATCTTGTAATAGATAAAAGATAAGAATATATATGTATATATGTAATGTATATATATGTATATACATATATGTATATACATATATATGTAATATATATAATATGTATATATACATATTAACTCATACTTTGCATAAGTTACATAGAATATATAAGTACCTGTAATGGGCCTTAAGTCTTCATTACTACTTGCTTATTAAATCACAAGAGGTGACACAAGATATCTCCACCCTGTTTGGCTCAAATTCTATCCTTAAACTATATGTGGTGGCAGCATGGTATGGAAAGTTCTCCTCCCTCATGATGGGAGATAGCATGGTACGAAAAGTCCATGTTTATGATCTGGTACAAAAAGACTACCTCTCTCCTCCCATTTGTTCTTTTATTTTTTTTTAGGTTTTTTTTCAAGGCAAACAGGTTTAAGTGGCTTTCCCAAGGCCACACAGCTAGGTAATTATTAAGTGTCTGAGATCAGATTTGAACCCAGGTACTCCTCACTCCAGGGCTGGTGCTTTATCCACTGTGCCACCTAGCCGCCATACCATCTCTTACTCAACCATAGGAGTAGCCCAGTTATACCATCTCTAGTTGGGAGTAGCCCATCCATCATCTGTCTGCCCAGGCAGCATAAATATTTTGACTAGAGAGCAAATCTTGAGGGATTGTAGGTGAAAAAAATGTGACCAGAATGATAATTCAATTGGCCCTAAATCACATAGTAAGTTAGAGAAACAAGTGATCTTGACCTCAAAAACTCGATTTCAAATCCAGAACTTTCGGCTCTATTTTGGTACCTTTTACATGGTATGGGATAAAGACTCACTAGGCCAAAAGCTGTTTGGGCTATGAAAAGAAAAGACTTGATTTCTGATTTCTAAATTGCCTCATATCCTAACACAAATTTAAAAATATCCTGTAATAAAAACAGAAATTCCTAGTTACAGACAAATATAGAATGGAAGGTTTGGTGATGGTGGCAAAAGTTTATTTTATTTTTTATGAAAATATAAAATATTTGAGTGCAAAGGAATCTTGGAGGTCATGCTATTCACTTTTATCCCTCATTTTACAGAGGAGGAAACAGAGGCAGTGAGAGGGTAAATGACTAAAAGAATTTCAGGGTCTAACAGTATTTTGTTGATAAGCCAAAAATTGAAGCCCCATCTAGCATATTTTCTACTATTCCACATTTTAGGAATAGGTCTAAAATCAGTGATTTTTACCTCTGCAGATCACACTCTATCTACTATTTGAATGATGCAATGTAGAAAGCTGCCTAAGGCTCACAGAGGTTAAGAAAATTCTCTCTGGCCACATAGCTGTTAAATGCCAGAGCAGGGATATGAAACCCAGGGCTTCCTGACTCTGAACTCAACACTTTCTTTACTATCCTCAGCTCTGTCTCTTAGATCAAGCACTTACCAATAGAATAATCCAATTACTTGGGGACTCTGTTTGGAGGGTACTTTGTTTTTGTTTGTTTTTGTTTTGTTTTTAGGTTTTTGCAAGGCAAATGGGGTTAAGTGGCTTGCCCAAGGCCACACAGCTAGGTAATTATTAAGTGTCTGAGACCTGATTTGAAACCAGGTACTCCTGACTCCAGGGCCGGTGCTTTATCCACTACGCCACCTAGCCGCTCCTGGAGGGTACTTTGATCACCAAGAAATGATGCAATATTTAGAGACACTAAGTGTACATGAGACTTAAAAAACATAAAATACTATGATATGTTTCTTCTATCAGAATGGGGGCAGCTAGGTGGCACAGTAGATAAAGCACCGGCCCTGGAGTCAGGAGTACCTGGGTTCAAATCTGGTCTCAGACACTTAATAATTACCTAGCTAGCAAGCCACTTAACCCCATTTGCCTTGCAAAAAAATGGGGGAACTGAAGTGAGGTTCTTATGCATTTAACCAGAGATGTGCAAATGGGAGTCATCCCTTGCTAGGTCCTATCCTCTCTCTGTCATCCATAGTCATTTCTTGGCTTTTGACCCTCAACCAGTTCTGTTGTCAGTGCAGTGCTCTCCAAAAAGTCAGATACCCTCATAGGATCTTAGGCTCATGCAATCTAAAAATTACAGCACCTCAGAGCTGGAAGGGACATCAGTGGTAACTACTTTATTTTTCCATAACATCAGGATTTTTTAAAAAGAATTTTCCCTTTTGCCTTAGTTTGTTTCAAACATGCTAGCATGCAATTTTTTTTCCCTTGGTCAGTCTTGATGCAGTATGACCTTAAGGAAAGAGCAATGAGCTTTCAGTCAGAAGATGTAAGTTCAAAACAGGCATTTGGGAGACCCTTTCTGAATCTGTACTTCCTCTAGATGAGTAGCTAGGTGGCATAGAAGATAAAATGTGGTACTGGAGACAAGAAGATCTTAGTTGAAATGCAGTCTCAGACACTAGCTCTGTGACCTTGATCAAGTCATTTTTACTTAAGTTGCCCCAACTGTAAAATGGGAATAATAACAGCATCTTCCTCACAGGATTGTTGTGTGATCAAAGGGATAATGATGATGCTTGTTCTTCACTCTTGAAGAAGACCATGACATCAGAGAGATGCTGCCATGACAAGCATGTGAATTGTATTTGAGTGAGGAGGAAGCTGTGCTGAGACACCAGCCTTACTTTCTTCTCCAGAGTCAACTGGGTCCAGTGGTCAGATATGAATCAGGATGACCTGGATATGAGGCAGTCAGGATTAAGTGACTTGCCCAAGGTCACACTGCTAGTAAATGGCAAGTTCCTGATACTGCATTCAAATTTCTGTCCTCCTGACTATAAGGCCAGTACTTTAACAACTGAACTACTTAGTAAAAATAATTTTAAAACAGAATATATATATATGGCAGATGGTAGGTCCCTCTCTCCTTCCTCTCCCGGTACTCACTGCATATGTGAGAGTATCAAATGAGATGAGGGGCAGCAAGGTGATGACCCATGCAACAGATTCAGTCAGAAAACCTGGGTTCAGATCTTAGCCCTTATACTTATTAGTTGAATAATCTCTAAAATTTACTTCTCTCCCCTGGACCTCAATTCCCCCAAGTACATACTGAAAAGGGTAGACTAGATAATCTATAAGCTTCCTTCCAGTTCTGTATATCATGATTTCCTTTATAATATAGTTTTAGATACATTATATTATAAAAATTTTAATATTATGAATCCTAAATAATTAATGCATAAATTCAAATATTTTAAATGTTAGTACTTTTTCATTGTTTTATATGTCTTACTCCAAAATCAAAAGGCACATAAGAAACATACAGGATGTTGTCTTGTCTCTCCACAGGTTTATTTATTACATGAGGACAGTGATTATCCCTTCTTCATTTCAGTCTTCCCAAGATACTGCTTCTGGGCAAACAACAGGTGCTCAATTCACATTAGTTGAATATATTTGGACAAATATGACTAGAAAGGACAATAATCAATGTTGGAAGGGATGTGGGAAATCTGGGAAATGTGGGAAATCTAATACATTGCTGGTGGAGCTGTGAACTCATCCAACCTTCTTGGGAGAGCAATTGGGACTTACACCCAAAGGGCAACAAAAATGTCCATACCCTTTGATCCAGCAATACCTCTACTGGGTCCATACCTTGAAGAGAAGATGAAAAAGGGTAAAAACATCAATTGTAAAAAAATATTCTTAGCAGCCCTGTTTGTGGCAGCAAAGAATTGGAAATTGACTGAATGTCCATCAATTGGAGACTTAGTGAACTGTGGTATATGTATGTCATGGAACACTATTGTTCTATTAGAAACCAGGAGGGATGAGAATTCAGGGAAACCTGGAAGGAATGTCATGAACTGATGCTGAATGAAGTGAGCAGAACCAGAAGAACATTGTACACCCTTAACAGCAACATGAGGGGTAAGGATCAACCTTGCTAGACTTGCTCATTCCATCAGTTCAACAATCAAGGACAATTTTGGGGTATCTGCCCCAAATAATTCTGTGATGAAGAATTCCATATGTATCCAGAGAAAGAATTGTGGAGTTTGAACAAAGACCAAAGACTGTTACCTGTAATTAAAAAAAAATTATCTTATTTTGTAATTTTTCTATCTCATATATTTTTTTTCCTTAAGGATATGATTCCTCTCTCAACACGTTCAATTTAGATCAATGTATAGCAAGGAAACAATGTAAAGACTAACAGACTGCCTTCTGTGGTGGGTGGGGGGAGGGAAGTGAGATTAGGGGAAAAATTGTAAAATTCAAAATAAATAAATAAATAAAATTTTTTAAAAAAGAATGTATTTGGACAATTCCAGTTTTTTATTTGGGTATTTCCTTACAGCATAATATACCTGTATAGAAGCAGGTTCCATCTTTCTGTTGATCATTCTCATAACATTCTTCACATGGACCAAAGGAATTTGAACCCTGGTGAGTCCACCTACTTCTACTGATTATCCCTGTGATTAAAACTTATCCAGAATAAACAGGGCACCAGATGTTATTTTTATACAATTTCAATAAAATTTGGTTTTTATTCCAAACAGTTATTTACTTCTGCCAAAATTAAAAGTGCAGGTGCTAGAAGTTAATGATACAAGAGACCCATCTGTAGAGTGCTGGAGAGACCCTTCATAGACTAAGGTTTGAGATCCAGAAATGCAAATCACATTTGATATGTAGACATGCGACCTATTTCTCTTATAGGAATCATCACTCATAAAACATTTCCTGACAACAATCCTACAAGGTGGGGAGTGTAAGCATTACCACTATTTTACAGATAAAGAAACTAAATTCTAGTTAGTCAAGATTGGAGTCAGAATCTGAACTCAGATCTCCTAATTTCAGATAGAATGTTTTCTCTACCCCACGCTACTCAATGACTACATGACAAGTTGTTCAGTTGGCTTCATAACTTCTTAACAAGTAACTCTCATGACCCCATCCTAGTCCTGTTCCCCACTGGGTTACCTTGGACAAGTCACTATACCTCTCTTGACTTCATTTTCATCATCTATAAAATGAAGGTATTGGTTTGATGATCCACCTCCTCCTCATGCCTTCTCTCCTGCCCTCTACCCTCATAGTTCCCTTCTTTAACTGGTGAGTTTTTCCTGGAATATCTCTTTTGGGGAGGAGCCCACATTATTATTCTTTATTCTGTTGATTTTATTCCCCCCCCTTTCAAATAAATGCATAATAAATCCTTAATGGCTGACTAGCTGGTCATATGAATTTTTGTTCCTATGGTAGTACCGTAGAAATAGAAGTAGAAAAGTTAGGGGCAGCTCTGGGAAATTCAAGGGATTTCTGCAAATGTTAAGACTAAAAAGCAGGCAATTAGGACTATTTAAAATGGGGATTGGGGTAGAATGGAAAGAGTTGAAAGTCAGCAACCTTGACTTGGAATTTGGAACCAAATCAAACTGAGACAGTTAATATGTGATCACACAGTGATATTAAGTAGTTGCCTCAGTTTCTTCATCTGTAGAATGAGGGCACCCAACTAGATAATCCCTGAATTCTCGAGTCTTAAAAATCTCTGATGCTATAATTTTACTTCTACCCCTGAGAAACCAGTGAGTTTTCCAACACTGGAGATGTTCCAGGAGAGGGTGAGTGATCAGTTGTTAGGGACACAAGCCTTATTCTAAGGATCATAAGTAGAGATTCCTTATAGAACACTTTTCAGGGATTTTGTAGAATGGATTCATGCTTCAAGTAGAAATTGAACTTTTTTGTTATTATTTAGATGATATGTTGTTATTCTGCATAGGGTCAACTATAAACATATGACCTTGGGTAAGTCATTCCCCCCCCCATGTATCATAAGATTTAGAATACATAGTCCAACCACTTCATCTTATAGATGAAAAAACTGAGGTCTATTTACTTGCTTAAGTCATATGGGTAATTATGTTCTAGAGTCATGATTTATTAACACTTCAAAATCCAAATTTAATTTTTTCCCTTTTCCCCATTCTATGTTGAAATCTCTTGCTGGGCCTCAGTTTCCACCTCTTTAAAATGAGAGCATTAGACTAGATGATCCTCTAGCACATTGACTTTCTATGATTCATTATCCTAGAAATTTGTCTTTTTGAGGGGGGTTTTGAGTCACATACTCCTTGAAGAAATCCAAAGTTTATAAGGTCACTTAAGGAAACCACTGGAAATTATGCTAACCAAACCCCTGGGTCTGGGCCTGCTATTTTCTTTAAAGCCTTTATTTGGAAAGCTGCAGTGGAAAAATTCCCCCACACTCGAGTTTGATTGTACAGCATTTTGCCAGAGTCACGCTGTGGGAAGACATTGAATAAACACGAACCAGACTGCAAATGAGATGCAAACAGTTTGGGCAAAAAGTCACTGGGCCATCCATGAAGAAGTGGCTTCCTGCTGAAAAACATACAGTTCTGTTTTCTACCCCAAAAAGAGTCTTTGTTGAGAGCTCCGCTCCTTGCTTCTCCCTGCCCCACTCCTAAACAAGTTAGTGGTTTCACAGCTTTGAAAGCCAAGAAGTCTCTTACCTGTTGCAAGCCCTGCCTAAATTTTGTACCAACTATGTTTCAGTCACAGTATATCATGTTCTGATCTTGTTAGAATGGGCTGCTTTGCCTTTCAGCAAAAAAAGGACTGGATCAAACCCTCGAACTCCCCAAATCTTCCCTTCCCTTCACTTCTAGGTCACTTCCCTTTCACTTCCTTCTCTCTACTTCTATTGACATCACTACCATAGGAACATAGGGACACAGATTTAGAAGTGAAGATACCTTAACCATCATGTTATCCAATAACTTCATTTTAAAGATGAGGAAACTGAGACCCCAAGAGGAAATGACTTGCCCAACAGCGTACAGCTAATAAGAAATAAAGATGGCCTAGAATTCAATCCAGAATCTTTCCACTGGGACCTCTCAAGTTTCTATATTATCAAGGTTTTTTAGGTCTGGAAGAGACCTTCAAGTTTATCTAAGCCCAGCACCCTGACTTTCCCCACTGAGGAAACTGAGGTCTGGGATATATCTTATAGTGGAAAAGGTCCAGAGTCAGATGTCCTCTTGAGGTTGGACATACCTTTTTGGGACTTGATTTCCTCATCTGCAGAATAACCATAACTTAGAGAATTATTTTTTAACTCAATAGTTAAATGCTTATCATTGACTTCCCTTACAAGGCAAACTAGAGACAAAGTCAAGATCTGAACCTGCGTTCCCTGACTCCCAAAGCATCTCAGTTGTAACTTGGTTTGAAGACACAATGGATAGAAAGAGTAAACCCTGAGAACTGGATTTTGAGTTGTCTATACATATCTGCAGTCTTAAGTTATATAGTGAGCTCCCTCCAATAGCACAATATCACATTGGAGAGGAGTCAAGTGTTTGTGATAGGGACCAGCTAAATTCTGGCTATCCCTACATATATGGAAGTTCCATGAACTAGAAGATGACACCACTGAGCTAGAGACCTCACCCTGCATCTTTTCATGTTCTCTGGTCCCAGGAGATCAGTGCCATCTATTGTTATTCCTAGCCTAGTTTTCTGATCACATATAGCCCAGGTTAGTTGTTTTGGGCTTGTTTTATTTTTTTGAGCATCAATTCTTATGTCTAAATTGAATGCTTTAATGCTTTAGTGGAGTCAGAAGACATGGATTGTGTCTTGGCTCTGATACTTATAAACTATAGGATTATGGCTCTCAGCTTCCTCATATGTAAAAAGGGCAGATTAACACTAGCATGGTGAGATTATTAATCCAGTAAAGAACATTAATGTACACATTGATGGAGCTATTGGGCTGAAAGTCTTTAGAAAGCCAGAAAGGCTCACCACCTCTTCTTCCTTGTCTCTCATTATTCCCTTTCATACATTCCAAATTCCAGGTCAATAGAGATCAAATGAGAGAGGTATGTAGAGTACATTGTGAACCTTAAGGAACAATATAAAGGTCAGCTATAATTGCTGCCCTTGTCAAATCATGAGCTTTCTTTTGTTAACATGATTGCCCATAGGAAAGCAATTCTAATATACTTTTTTTTTAGGTTTTAACAAGGCAAATGGGGTTAAGTGGCTTGCCCAAGGCCTCACGGCTAGGTAGTTATTAAGTGTCTGAGGCTGGATGGATTTGATGCCAGGTACTCCTGACTCCAAGGCTGGTGCTTTATCCACTATGCCACTCCAATAATAATATACTTTTGAAGTGAAAGATATGATCGATTTTCATATACTCATTTGTTTAAGAAAAATTTACTGAGAATTCACATGAACCCTTCAATGCAGGGAAATGAAAAATGAAGGGAAAATAGGATTAACTATGTTACCCTGGTGATTAGGCTTTGCACTTGCTCATTCGAACTTATTTCATGGGGTTTTGAGAGAAAAAGAACATGAGGTAAAGCATGTAAATGTTTTGAATTATAAAATCTTTTATAAATAAAAAAGGAATTATTATGATTTAGTCATCTGAGTCTCCTCAACTCTAACTTTTCTTTTTCTTCTTTTTTGATTATACATAAAGACAATTATGCATAAAGACCATTTTTAACATTCATTTTTACAAAATGTTGAATTTCAAATTTTTCTCCCTCCCTCTCCTTCCCTTTTCCAAAATGGTAAGTAATTTGATATAGGTCATATATGCACAATCATGCAAAACATAATTCTATATTAGTCATATTGTGAAAAAGGAAACAAATCATAAAGAAAAAACCACACATACACATGCAAATAAAGTGAAAATAATGTGCTTCAATCTTTATTCAGAGTTCATCAGTTCTTACTCTAGTTATGGATAGTATTTTCCATCATGAGTCCTTTGGAATTGTCTTGGATCACTGTACTACTGAGAATAGCTATGACATTCATAGCTTATCATTACCCAATATTACTGTTACTGTGTACAATGTTTTCATGCTTTTGTTCATTTCACTGTGTATCAAATCATAAATGTCTTTCCAGGTTTTTCTGAAATCTGCCTGTTCATCATTTATTTCATGAAATATATTCACTTATGAAAGTATATAAACTACAGCTTGTCCAGCTATTCTCCAATTAATAGGCATCCCCCTCAATTTCCAATTTTTTGCCACCACAAAAAAGAGATGCTATAAAACGTTTTTGTGAACTTTTCCTTCTCTCTTGACTGTACCCTGAAACCAAAAAGTCAGAAGTCCATGAGATCCAGGAAAGTAACTTGAACCTCTTTGAGTGTCAGTTTTCATCTATAAAGTGTGGACAATCATTGTCTAGAAACATCAGAGGGTTGTTGAAAGGATCAAATAAGAAAATAAATATTTCCTATCATTATTACTATCAGACTACTCTCATAAAGAGAAGCTTTCTTGAGATGATTCCTTTTAACTCACTCCGATAAAAACTGCTGGGAAAACTGGAAGACAGTATGGCAGAAACTAGGATTAGACTAACATCTCACACCCTATACTAAAGTAAGGTCAAAATAGATGCAGGATTTAGACATAAAAGACAAAATTATAAGCAAATTAGGAGAACAAGGAATTATTGACCTGTCAGACCTATGGAAAGGAGAGCAGTTTATGACCAAAGAAGAGATAAGAGAACATTATAAAAAAACAAACTGCATATTTCTGATTACATTAAATTGAAAAGCTTTTGTACAAACAAAACTACTACAACCAAGAGCAAAAGCAATGTAGTAAATTGGGAAAAAAATTTTACAATTTTTGTTTCTGACAATGGACTCATTTCTAAAATAGAGAACTGCATCAAATGTATTTTAAAAATGCCATTCCCCAATTGACAAATGGTCAAAGGATATGGAAAGGCAATTCTCAGATGAGGAAATTAAAAATATCTATAAACATGAAAAATTGCTCAAAATCATTATTGATTACAGAAATGCAAATTAAAGCACCTCTGAGGTACTACTTCACACTCTCAGATTGTCCAATATGAACAGAAAGGACAATGTTCAATGTTGGAGGGGATGTGAGAAATCTAGGACACCGATGCATTGTTGATGGGACTGTGAACTGATCCAGCCTTTCTGGGGAGCAATTTGGAATTATCCCCAAAAGAGCAATAAAGATGTGCATGCCCTTTGATCCAGCAATACCACAAATGGGTCTGCATCCTGAAGAGATCATGAAAAAGGGTAAAAACCCCACATGTACAAAAATATACATAGTAGTTCTGTTTGTGGTGGCCAAGAACTGGAAATTGAGGGAATGACCATCAATTGGGGAATGGTTGAACAAACTGTGGCATATATATGTTATGGAACACTGTTCTATAAAAAATCATTAGGGCTGAAATTTCAGAAAAGTCTGGAAAGAATTGCATGACTTGATGCTCAGTGAAGTGAGCAGAAGCAGAAGAACATAATACACACTAACAACGACACGGGGTGATGATCAACCCTGATGTACTTGCTCACTCCATCAGTGCAATAATCAGAGACAATTTTAGAGCATCTGTGATGAAGAATACCATCTGTATCCAGAGAAGGAACTGTGGAGTTTAAATGAAGACCAAAGCATATTATCTTCAGTTTTTAAAAGTTGCTCATGTATTGCATAATTTTGCTATCTCTAAAGTGTTTTTTTTCTTCCTTTTGGATCTGTTTCTTCTCTCAACACATTCAATTTTGATCTATGCATACATTGAAGCAAATATAAAGACTATCAGATTGCCTTCTGTTGGGGGGAGGGGAAGGGAGGGAGGGAAAAAAATTTAAATTTAAAACCTTGTAAAAAATGATTGGTAGAAACTATCATTATATGTCATTGGAAAGCAAATAAAATACATGATTTTTTTTTAAAAAGATGATTCTTTCTTGAGCCAGTTTCCAACATATACAAACTTGCCTTGATCAAGGTGCCTGTCCTATCTTATTCTAGATGAAATGTCTTTATTTCCCCCAGTCTTAATCCTAAACTGACCCTCTGCTCCCAGATACAGTTCATGTTCTCCTATATCTCTTGCAGTTTTCTCTCCACAGATGTTGCTTTTGTGGACTTCTGACTTTGACCTCCATTCGATTGTGAGCTCTTTAAGAACTAGACTATTTTTAACTTTTTTTTTTTGTAAACCCATTTCTCATCACTGTGCCTACCAAATAATCAGCACTGAATGTTTATTTATTGATTGACAGATTACCTTGCCAGGCATTCCCTTAAATCTGATACTCATTTACTAAAGATTGTTAGTGCTCTCCAGAACAGGTAATCATCCATAAATCCCTGGACCTCCCTGTTTCTGTTGTTGTTCAATCTGTTCAGTCATGTCTAACTTTTTTTGTGACCCTGTTTGGGGTTTTTTTGGCCGAGATACTGGTGTGGCTTGCAATTTCCTTTTGCAGATTATTTTACAGAGAAGAAAACTGAGACAAAGTAACTTGCCTATGACCACACAGTTAAGTTCCGAGATTGGATTTGAACTTAGTTCTTCCTGATTCCAGGTCCAGAACTCTACTGCCCAACTTAGCTGCTACTCCCTGCTTCTATACATATACAGTTTATCTACATATGCCTCCAGGTATATTATAAACTCCATAAAGACATTAAATTGTATTACCTTTTTATATCTTTAAATGTAAAGTAATAAACATAGAGAGTCCTGCAAATTTAGGAGTTTCATAAATGTTTGTTGAAACAATTCCAAATTCATTCATCTAGTCCAGCTCACTTGTTTTATCTGTGGTTAATGAGATTTTGAAAAATCCAAAATCACCCTCAGGATTATAACAAATGAATGTATTCCTAAGCAGCTGTTTTGTTTGCAAAAGCTGGTTAATTAGGAGGTATGAAATCTAGAGAGATCTTAAGAACTGATAGTGAATCTAGCAAAATGATTGAAGAGAACTTCAAACAGAAACACATGGAGAATAAATCGAGCAATAATTTTTAGGTTCTATTTTTATCCCTTAAGAATCCTGTCCTTTTAAGACTATACTAATGCTTAAAGTTGGGGCGGGGAGGGGGCGACCTAGAACTCTCTGAATGTGTTTGAGAGAGCAGGAAAGACGGGGAGGTGTTTGTCTTTTGTTCTCAAAGAGGACAGTGACATCAAGGAGATAATGTCACGATAGGCAAGTGAGTTGGATTTGAGTGAGGAGAGGCTGTGCAGAAACCAGTCCAACTTTCTCCTCAGGACCTTTTGGGACGAAGGCCAAATGTGGATCAGGTGGATTGGAGATGATGATCCTGGATACAGTGGGAGACCTTGGCATATTTAAGCAGTGTCAGTGTGACTGGGACAACATCCATTCAGTGATTGAGCTAGGTAAGTAAAAAAAGAAGCAAAGGATTTCTTTTACCTGGTCAAAAAAAAATCACTCTGGGAGGGGAAGACCCTTGGGGTTTCTGGTCAAAATAGAAACTATTTTCATTCACCCTCAGTAAGTCCCCCAAATAATGACCAAGGTAGGTGTGGTCTGACCCTGTTGTTGGCTGATCAATGATACCTATTGTGATTTGGGGCCAATAAACCCCAAGAACACTTAACAGGTTTTAGAGATCAAAATTTACACAATCAGGAAGGCAGTGGCTTCCCGCAACCCTCCTGATGAGGGCACTGCTCTTCATTTCCTTCTAAGACTGCCTGTATCCAGTTTATTCAAACTTACATCACTAGGTATCTAAGAGGGTGCTACTAGATTGGTCCCAAGACAGCAGAACTGAGCCATCAGGGAGAAGACAAAAAAGAGGGCCAGAGGGATACCACATTGCGGGAAAAGTGGCATCATCTGGCAAATCTTGATGGCTTCTCTGTATGACTATGTCGTATTTCCCTCTGTTGTGTGTGTGCGTGTCTTTGGGGAAAGTCTTATACAACAAGTTATTTAGTAATAACCTGCCCTAAAGGGTTTGGGCAGTCTTGAGTATGTCACAGGTTCTCCAATAACTGCATCTTTAACACCTGCTAAGCTTTTCCCACACACACACCTGTGGGTGAGTGTGAATACACCACATCTATGGAAGGAGAGAGAGAGGGTGAGAGATAGATAGATAGATGGATAGATAGATAGATAGATAGAGACAGAGAGAGAGACACAGAGAGAGACAGAGACAGAGACAGAGAGACAGAGAGAGAGACACAGAGAGAGACAGAGAGAGAGACAATCAGAGATATAGGAGACATTATGGACTCCTTTAAAATAGATCCCTGATCTGTAGAAGAGATAGCTCCCTTTCCCTTTGTAGTTGGTCATCTCCATAGCTTTTCATCTTCTCCAATGCTTAACTGTGTTTTTCCATAAAGCTGCACTTGGGAGCATAATGTTTTTTATAATTTTATGGATAACTGTGAAACCCTAGGATGAACTGTCCATCTGTTATCCTTTACTCTTGCTACTTGAATGAGCCTTCCCTGCCTTTTATGTAGACTATTACATGGTGTCCTTTATGCCACTGATTATATGAAAGTAAGGGGTAGCTAGGTGGATAGAGCACTGACTTTGGAGTCAGAAGGACAAGTTTGAATCTGATGTAGGCACTCAACACGTACTTAGCTGTGTGACCTTAGGCAAGTTATTTAACCCTGAATACCTCACATCCAGGGTCATCTCCAGTTGTTCTAATTCATATCTGGACTCTGGAGGAGAAAGTGAGGCTGGTGACTTAGCACAGCTCACCCTCATTCAAATCTATTTCATGTACTTTCCATGTCACCTCCCTACTATCATGATTTTCTTTGAGAATGAAGGACAAGCATCATGCATACAAATAATTTTAAGTAATAGGTACAAACATCCACCATGCATCTTTCCATTGCCCTTTGATCACCTAAATTGTGATTCTTATGATGTCCTAAGGTGTAAGGTTCCATGATTGGCAGTCAAACACAGCACCAGATGAGAAATGATGTTAAGGACACTGTGGTCAGTCTTCAGTGCCATTTCAACAAATTAAAATTTTTTAAAAAAATTAAGGGTTAATGTGCAGCATTCCAGCCAAGGAGAACAAACAGTGAAAATGCAGAGTCTTATTTAAGGAAGCACAGAGGTCAGGATCACTTAATCACAGAATACATGGGGAGGTATAAAGTATAAGACAATTGGAAAGGTAGGAAAGGATCAGGTAATGAAGGGTTTTAAAAACCAAACAGGATTTTTTGATCATGGAGGTGATAGGAAGCTTCTAAAGTAGAATGACTGCTAAGTGTTGAGAGACGTGAGGTAGAGATACCAAGCAGAAGTCTATTTCAATAGTCTAGGTATGCAGTGATGAGGACCTGCACTAGGATGGAAGCATTGTCAGAGGAAAGAAGGGGGTAGAAAAGAGACATGTTGTGAGAGCAGGTAGAAACTTAAAGTTAGTTAGATATGGGGGAAAGAGTGAGTCAGAGGATTCAAGTTACACCTAGGATGTAAACCTGGGAGGCTGGGAGGCTGGCGCTGCTCCCTCCATCTCATGAACATAATGAAGTTATGCTAGATGCTCATTTTAAAATATTGAGCAAAGTGGGAAAACTGACCAGACTGGCTGGAGCATTTGACATTAAAAAGGAAGTAATATAATGTAGAAGTATAAGTAAGATTAGACCTAGATTGTGAAGGGAGAAAGAGAAGGAAGTTAGAATTTTTACAGTTAAGGTTCAAAATACAGTTTTAAATATTATCCCATTTTAATCTCACAGTAATCTAGGGAGGTAGGTGGTAAAACTTCCATTTTGCATATGAGAATCTCAAAGATTTAGTAATGAGGGTCACACAGCTAGTATCTGAGATGAGAAATAGAATATTTTCTAATTACATTTTAGATAATCTCTGCTGAAGTTCACATCTAATGCATCATCATAGCCACAAGTACCCTTGGATACTTTAATGGAACATCAGCAATGTGAAAGCTCAGACTTGTAGAGCTGGAAAGAAAATATAGCCTCGTTGAGTGAATGCTATATCTGAGAGGCTTATCACCAGGATACTGGCCATCAGATGATAACTATTTCACTAATAACTTATGAAGACCATCTGCTATGATAGAAAGGAAACTCTCAAGTGGGAGAAGTATCGACATTGATGAAAAGATATATCTTTGGAAATAATACAGGGAATCATCTAAGTCATTAAAGGATGTCAAATGGATTTATGCAACTTTGTTTGTTTTAGCTAATGCTTCTGGAACTAGACAGAAATCATTTAGATCTTTTTATAGGAGGTTACATTGAGGAATTGATTAAGACTAATCCACTACAGAACCCTTTAGTCTCTGCAATGACCCAGCTGAGGAAGAAAAATGAATGGAAACCTATGTTGAAAGTTGATAAATGCCTGTGGAAGTTATACAAAATAGCGCTGGCCATGGTGTCACAGTTACATTTCAATGAGGGCCACTTAGAAGAAATCTATTCATTTAAAATCACTATTGTTGACTTCATTTTTTTGTATATGCATCTTTGAGAGTTAATATATATGAGGTGTTAGACAACACAAAGGAAGAACACAAATGAAACACGCTAAATAATTGCTCAAGTTGGAAGGGATCTCAGAAGGAACAAAGACCAATAAGTAAATCAGCAAACCACAGTTAGAGGAGTTGTCTGAATAATAGTCTATCTCTGCCTTGAATTCACAAATTAAACATTATGCTTCTCTGTAACTGCCATTTATTGTTCTTACTTCTTCCCTCTGGGGCCAAATATAACAAATTTAATTCCTATTCCATACTCCTCCTAGTATCCCATCTTCTCCAATTAGACATCCCTGGTTCCTTCAACAGATGCTAATTTGGTTGGGAGATCTCTCACAACCTGAGTACCTTTCCCTGGATATTCTTCAATCTTACTATATTGGATAGATCTAGACTTAGGGATGATTTGTAATTTTGTTAAAAGTAGGAGATTAATTTTCAAAGAGTTTAAAAGTGAAATGCCTTTGCTTTGTTCACCAAGCAATACCAAGTGCTAAGTCCCAACTCTGTCCTTCACTTGCTCTACCTACTCCTTTATTCTTTCCTCTCCTATACAATTAGGGCAGTGGACTAAGGGATTTGCAATCTACCACTTTCCATCTAAAATCTATGGGTTTTTGAAAAGCATACTTTGTTACACCAAGTAACAAAGGAAGAAAAAATTGCTACTGTCACCTGAATAGAAGACTGAGCCCAACCAGAATCCAGGAAAGACCAGTTTGGCCCTAAATTACATTGGAAACTTTATACTCTTTACTGTAGATACACTAGTGTCCAAGAGATAACCAAACTAAATACAAATAAAATTTGTAGGAACTAAATAAATAAAATTGTGGGAACCAAAAAAAATTTGAAGCAATCTTTTATCTAACATTTTAAATTTGATTTTATCATCGATCAATTCTGATCAGATTCAGTTAGAAATATGTAGTCAAATTCCAATTATATTAATTCAGAATTTATAGAAAATGAACCTGATCTGCAATTACCTTTGTGTTAGTTATAGAAAACAAGTTACTAAAAAAAATGAATACTATATACAAAATTGCAGTTGATTTATTTCACCGGATGAAAAGGAGAAACAGGTTTAATTATTGAAGAGAACAAATGATATAATGTCTTAAATTAGCAATGACTTAGCAAGTGAGGTCTACATTTCTTCTTTCTGCTTAAAAACATTTCCTCAATGATAAGTTCCAATTAAATGCTTAAAAGTAATGAAACTACAGTGCTCCCCAAAATTCATCATTGAGACTGTTTGTTCCCTCATCTAGTCCAGATTAATGAAATTGAATTGCAATGATTATGTAAAAGAAGTTAATCTAGGTTAAGAGTAGATATCATATGGCTCAATGAAGTTCTTAGTGAAGCAGATATTCCCAGCTTGATTCAAAAGGTCAAAGGAATACTTGGATGAGGAATGACTGTTTGCCGAGCACCAACTGTGGGCAAGGCACATACTCCATACTTTCTACCTTCCCAGTTTTTGCTCACATGGAATGTCCTCCTTTGCCACTTCTAACTGCTTATACTATTCAAATGCCATCTCCTCCATTAAGTCTTCATTGATTTTCCTTCCTGGAAATTATGTCTTTAATTTTATTTCACAGAATTTTGAATTTGTCTTTTACTTGTATCATATTCTGTTATGAATTATATATATATATATATATATATATATATATATGTTATATGTATTATCAGACTGTTAGACTGTGAGCCCCTTGAAGGATCTGTTATCTTCCTCAGCAATTAATACAATAAATTTCACAAAGAAGGCACTTAGTGATTGACTTTGCTTAACAATTTACGTATGAAAATAGAGCATATGAAGTTCAAATTACCTATATAGTGTTTTCCATCATCAATTTTGATATACTTTTCCCCATTTCCATGTTATGTAGCAAATCATGATAGGCATGAAAATTACAATGGTAGATTATAAATTATCCCTTGATCATGCAAGGGAATCAACTATTATTAAACAAGATTGGTGCCCCTAGATCTGTAATTGATTGATACAAGTATATGTATTATCCCAGAAAATGGTGGTGTTGTCTTCTGGACAATGGTAGTCCAAAGTCTTCCATAAGTAGGGATGCCATCATGATAGCCCTCTGTGCCCAGGATCTTTGAAGGCAAAAATGACGCAAATGTTCAAGGATAAATGTCCAACTAGTGGACTTGGCATTCATGCTGGACCTAGAGTTTTGATTTCAAACTTCCTATGGTGGGTTTGTAGGTAGAAAATTCTGTCCACCATGATGCCCTCTCTAGGACTTTGTTTCCTTGAAGGACAGTGGACCAGAGGTTTTTATACAGCTGCAAAAACAGAAACAGGTTGTTTAGATGAATGTATATGTAACTCAAATTTTTGTTTCAAGTACGCAAAAATGTGTACTAACAGTTCATAGCAGAATTTTAATATGTTATTAATAAAATGTATTTGTCAGTAAAAAGAAAGACTGAAATAAAATTACAAAATATAGTATATAAAGACAACAACAAATACAAAAGAGGAAAGGTGTGTCCTTTCACAGAAAAAAGATCTGGGAATTTTTGTGGATCAAAACTGTTACATTACCAAAAAAAAGTCATATAATCTTTGTCACAATGTTCTGAAAGAGGAAAATAATAAATTCCATTGTATACTACTATGGGTGGGATATATCTGAATTACTATATTCAGTTAGGGTACAGGATTCTGATGAGGTGAAGAGTTGCCAGCCAGAAGAACACAACTAACATGATAACCTCTGAGATGATGCCATGTAATAATCAAGTTTGACCTTGATGAACGAAGGCTTAAGGGAGTATATGCTGGTTGTCTTCAGTGGAAGAGGGATTGATTTGCATTGTTGATTTCTTAGGACAGAACTAATAGCAATGGGTTGAAATTGCAGAAAAACATATTTAGGCTTGGTGTCAGTGGAAAAAAAAAATAAGACTGCCTAACAATTACAACTACCCAAAGTGGAAAGGGCCATTTTCTAGGTTTTCCCCTCAAAGTCTGGATAATTACTTGTTGGAGACATTGCAGAAAGAATTCTTGATTAGTAATAAGTTGAACTAGAGGGTCTGTGGGATCCCTTCCAGCAAGGAGAACCTGCGATTTTGAAAGTCTACATGATAACTACCCTTTTTTGAGACATTCACAGAAGTTCAACACATTAATTTTATTAGTAAAAGTGTTCTTGGGAAAGACATCCTTTATCTGATCCTAAATATATGGCATGAATGTTTTCTCTATATACTATGAGCTGGGAAAGATAAGTGCAGCTACAAACTCAGGTATGACTTAGCTACATTCTCATTGATTCTTAAGAGAGACCTTTAGTTCTTATCACATCTTAAAGTTTGTACAAGGCAATGGGATTAAATGGTTTGCCCAAGACCACACAGCTAGGTAATTATTAAGTGTCTGAGGTCGGATTTGAACTCAGGTACTCCTGACTTCAGGGTCAGTGCTTTACCCATGTGCCACCCAGCTACCCTACTAATAAACTTTTAAAAAGAAACTTCTTTAGTTTTAATGAGCCAGAAAAGATCAATTTAAATAGTATGTTGGACATCTGACTAGTCTAGACAACTTTAGCTTAGAAGAAACTCTGTGTGTGTGTGTGTGTGTGTGTATATATTTATTAACCTTTCCTTCTGGAGTCCTCCTTTTCCCAATTTTGTTTATTTTTCATTTCCTGATACATACTGGCTTAGTCTATTATTTCTTCACATGTCACAAACTCAATATTTCACTTCACAATTTGAGACTTGATTTAATGAATCTCTAGAAAATCAAATATAGCTGGATTCATATTTAATAAGAACTCCACAAATGGTTGAACTACCAGTATCACCACAAGGTTTGTTTTTTTAAACCACATCAAATGATTATTAATCATCTGATCACCAGTTGTTAGATTGTGTTTTTTATCTCTGCTCAGAATTATAAAAGTTGAGAACTTCAAAGGACCTTGGAGACCCCAAGAACATCGAGGTGTTCAAGACTTCAATCTCCTGTGGTTGTCTTGGTGTGAATGTTCTCTCCTCTGATGCTGATTGCATCCCTTATGTTCTCTTTGAGAACAGCTGGGGTCAACCTTGTAAGTTCTCAATTTCCTCATTTGCCCATTTCCATAAGTTATTTTTCCAAAACAAAGAAAGGTTTCCTCTTTACCTCGCCATCAGCCCTGCCAATTGGTGAGTTCAGAATGAAGTCCGGAGGAGCGATGACATCTACCAGGGCAACTGCATCATCTTTCAGCTGTTTGAAAACAAAGTTCATAAACTTGGCAGCTCCTTAGGGTCTCTATGGTTACCAGGGAGTAAAAGAGTTATAGTCGAGTTGTTGCCATAACCTACCAGCAATTGAAGCTGTCACACACAGATCTATTACTAACACATTATTTTTTATTGGCCTGTATAAGAGGTTTCTTTAGTTTGCATTTTAATATTTTTACCATGTTATCCTTTACTTATTTTCAATTAGGCCAGGTACACTCATAAAAATGATTTCCTTGCAACTCATTAATTTTTTTAAAACTGTTTTCCTATTCTTGTCTTTTTATTAGCCCTTTTTTTGCCAGGTCACTCTCTGTTTTAGTTAGAAAAATATATCAAGAACAACATAAGACAAGACGTTTATGACCAACTGGTAAAGTAATAAAAAATGTCCCATGATCCTCAGTAATATTTTATTACTCAGTTATTACATATACTATTATTCACGATGACACATAAAATCTATATAAGGAGGTCTCAAAGGAATTCCTTTGGAATGCAAAAACATTATTTAAAAATATTTTGTTATATGGTTAAAATGAATTGCTGTAATAGAAAAGTGGGATCATGAAAACATTTTAAGTCTAGTTTGTGACTGCCAAGTTAGTACATAATACTTCATAAAGTTCAACAAATTACATACAGAAAATATAATAAATAAAATTAGATATTCATATTGTTTTATTTTAAACTAATATTTAAGAAGTACACATTTTATTGTGATGGACAGACACACTAGATTCAAAATAACAAGTAAATATTGTTTTTTCATTATAAAGAATTGCACCTGAGTTTCCTTTCATCTTTTTTCTAGCAGTGAGGATGAATTTTCACAGAATCAGTCACACATATCTCCTTGCCTTGTCTCCTATATCACTCACAACAGCACAGGTTTTCAAGAGAGGAGGCTGGGAGTGAGAGTAACAGTCTGAAACTATGAAATGTAAGAAAGCTGATTCACATTATAACAGAATCCAAGACTATAAGTTAATTAGTAATTGAATCAACTAATAACTATTAATACAGAAGAACTTTAAAAAATTCTAATAGAAAGCTCAAAATTGTATTTGACTTGCCCACATATTTTTTTAAAGAGTTATCTCAAGTACATAATATGTTTGTGACTATTTTAAATCTTATGGAAATGAAACAGTAAAGGATGTAAATTGGAATATTAGGTTACACCAAATATAGGTTGAGATTCTAAAATGAAATCTTTGAGAAAGGAAAATCATAAGCATTAATCAAAAAGTAATTTCACAAGATATATAAAACTATAAGTTTTTTATAAAAATTGTGTTTTTGATCCTTCTGACAAAAGATATTTTCTTAAAAGTTTGGTTCTTATCCTTTATTACTGAAGAAGATTAAAATGACATCACCATGTTAGAGACAAATTACAGTGTGACTGGTCAGACCCATATGAGCTTGAAATGCTCTACCTCAGGTTGGATGCAATTGGTCCATGTGAATACCTGGGGCATTTGTTCTAAACTCAAGTATGTCACACATTTCCTTAGAGCTACTTCCATTCTGCCTAATTCATGGAGCACAACACACACTGTGATAAGAACACAACATCCTGGGTGGTCAGTCCTGTGTCTGTGTCTCCCATGCTTCACAATCAATTCTAAAGTTCTTAAGAGAGACCTTTAGTTCTTATCACATCTTCTAACCCCCTTGACAGTTCTTACCCTGTGTGAGTTCTCCATAAACCAATTTTTTTAAGCAGGTGTACACATGGCATTCAAAAGCATAGGCTACACTAAATTGTTGCTTTTTAGAAAAAAATAATTTGCAAAAGAAATACAGTCTATATTTGGTCAAATGGCATATTCTTTACAGTCATGAGTGGCACATAAATGATTGACTTTATCCTTTTCAATCAAAGAAAACCATGACATCTAATGAATAATGGTATGACTTGGACATTATACAGATTACAATGAAGGGAATATTGTGCAAAGATATCCTTGTCATAGCCTCTTTCAGAACCATCTTCACCTCAAAGATGATTAATAGGAAACAGGACTTCTGGTGCTGGCCCAGATACTGTGGGAGTCCTGGCCCATGTGGATGTGGGTCTCCCATAGCAGTGTGCATTTCAACATGGCATTTCAGCAACGATGGGCAGAGAGTCAGTATGGTGATTCTTTAGTGACAGATTTGCAACAATTTGGCATAGTTAACCTGTCTCATTATGATCTAATCATCATATTCATGTTTGGGTCCCAGGTATAAACTGAACACAAATAATCTTTTATATCCTAATAATAAGGATATGAAAAACTTGTGGGCTATTTTGTCAAGGAACATTTGAAATGGCATTAAATAAAGTATTGGTAGATGTCTACTTTCATTCATACTCATCAGAGTAAAATACAGCAACTTTTCTGGGAATTGGATACTTTGGTTAACTGAATTTTTAAGCTAATTGAAAAACTTATTTCATAACTGTTGAAAATCGTTAAACATGAATCAATACATTTTTTCTGCCTCAGTACAAAGCAAAGTGAAAATAATTTACTTCTGAGAACTGAATTGCAGGATCTATCATCAAAAGAGTAATCAATTAAATGTGATTGTAGATGAGGAAAAAATATTCTAGTATTCTATAGTAATAGTAAGAATACTGAAGACAGACTACTTGAGTTAAAATTGTCTTTGCTATGAAATCACTATGTTCCCATGGCTAAGACATCTCTTCTTTTTAAGCCTTACTTCCTTTTATCTATGTAAGAGAAAGTTGGGTTACAAAATTTCTTAAAATCTCTTTCACCCTACCATCCTATGATATTTAATGTAGAAATTGCAGGATTTTGATCTAAAATAGTCTCAGCTCCCTCACTAATTCCCAAAGAGTATCTGACTAGGACCTGGTAGACTTGGGTTCCAAACCTCAGATCTGTTGCTAACCACTTTGAATGAGCTAGGGGCTCAGTTCCACTCTGGGCCTCAGTTCCCCCATCAGTAAATGAGGAAATTTTCAGTAGATGAAATCAAAGGTCTGGCTCTAACACCTAGCTTTAAGAACCCTTCCATTTTGAGATTCTATTTTCTAAGTACTTAGCTAAGGACACCCAGCCTTTGTTCTAAGGTTCTAATATTCTACAACTGTATGAACTTTCCAAAAGCATTAGTTGTCTGATTCAACCGCTGACTTACATTTGTTTTGTATAGTTTTGTTGTTGATTTCCCTTAAAAGTTAAATGTGTCCAAAAGTTATGGTGAAATGAAGATTTCATTTGAGATTTACTATAGAATGTCATTAATACTCAGCACAATAAGTTACTCAGACTTACCTTTGTACACAATTCCAAAATAGCATTCTTTATCATTTTACCTGCTTGTTCGCCAGAAAAATATCCACCTGCAAGTATACATAGCATTATATGTATCAATACATATATACAGTAATACAAATAAGAATGGATTACATTTTAGAAATTGTCCTGGATTCTAAATTAATAGAACAGTTTTAAAATATTCATGTAACCATGAAAATAGTTTCCAAACTATCAGGCCCACAAAAGTACTATTTATTCTGTTAAATGTTAGCTTCGTTTTTCCATAACTTAATCTGTCTTTCATTTATCTTTGTTCCATTAGAACCATATCACGAATTTCTAATATTTTAATACTGCTTTATGTTTTCATATCTGGTATTCCATTTAAATCTCACAAAAACCCTATGTGGGATATAAGGCAGGATTTATAATTTCCATTTTTCATAGATTGAAAAAGGTTGAATGATTTTTCTTAGGATCTCCTAATTCCTAGTTCTTTTCCAACAATATATAAAAATTTCATAGCCTCAGGGCTATGAAAATTAAAACAAGAGGTTCTCAATTTAGGCTCTGTGAACTTGTGCTTACATGTATATATTCACACATACATATATTGAAAACTAATTCAATATAATTGGTTTCCTTTGGTAATCCTAGGTATTTTATTTCACATATTTAAAAGCATTATTCTGAAAAGGGGTCCAAAGGCTTCATCAGACTGTCATTGAGGACTATGACACAAAAAATGCTTTCATTTTTAACATTTATTATTGTGAAAAACAAATTAAAAAGAATTTTTATGAAATAATAAATGGGTACTTCTCACAAAGCTACATAATTATTGAGCATCTGAGGCTGGATTTGAACTCAGGTACTCCTCACTCCAGGGTCAGTGCTCTATCCACTGCACCACCTAGCCTCCCCCCTATTAACTTTTAATAAATTATTTTGAAAAAGGATGAATACAGAGTGACATCTCTGTGACTACAAAACATGGTAAGCAATTGGGGCAATAAAATTCCAAGTTGATTAGTACAGACAAAAAGAAAATTTTATATGGCTGTTCAAAAAGGCAGAGTACTAGCAAATAATTTCAATGTGCAAAAGTGTATGGTATATATCTCACTCTGATTTGTCTTTTACTCTTTCTATTTGATTATTTTTAGAGTATATCTTTATTATGGCTATTTTTAGAGTATAGATTTAGATTCAGAGTATAGATTTTAGAGTATAAATATAGATTTTTAGAGCATAATTTGATATTTTTAGGGTATAATTTTGTTATGGTTAGTGCCCCATATTATCCTCAAGTTGAAGTATCAAACTGAGAGAAGGCCACAATGTGAGTGGGTAATATCAACTTAAGCAAAAATGGACTCTGTTGGTTTCCCTCTCAATGAGAATATTTCTCATTTTCAAAAACCATGGGTACTGCTGCTTTTGTGTCATATGATAAAGGGAAGACTCACCTTGATAGAACACTGCCATATGTTTACTTAGAGCCCAGAGTCCATATAAAGCACTGAGACGCTTCAGGACAGGTTGAAGAGGTGCTGGTGTACTGGATTGGTGAGTAAAGTCATGATATCTCTGTAACACTGTGTGTTCAATGAAAACAAGAGCGAGGGTATGGCAGTAGTACACCTTGAAAAAAAATCACATAAAAAGAACTTACCCAGCATTCATTCATACAATGCCTAAAGCAGCTTTCCTGAGCAGTGTGGGAAAAGTAGAGGGCTGTCCTAGAAGCCTAGGAGACCAAGGTTCACAGGCTGCTTCTGGTGTGTCCTGGCTGATGACTCTAGACAAGTCATTTAAACTCTTGGTGCTTGGGTTAACTCTTTAAGACCTGAAATTGCTGACCTGTGATAGCAAAGGGAGCTTTCTCATTTTCGACTTCTTTATCCCAATGAAATCATAGGTCAAGTCCTTACTTCCTCTGTTTAATTCATAGACTCTAAGATATAAAGACAATTAAGAAATGGTCCTTGACCTCAAAGGGCATATATTTTAGTTGGGAAGTTAAAATATGTACACAAATAATTGTATGATAAATTATAACATGATAAATGCAGAAGAAGGGAAAAGATGATCTTTGGGAAAGGAATGAGGGCAGCTGCTGGCAAGACACAAGCTTTCCAGAAGAAGGTATCATTTGAGATGGAAGGAGACCTGTCACAGAACTAAGTGAGTACGGTGTGGTGAGTAAAGGAAGGATTCAGGCAATGGCAAATAAGCAATAGTGAGACTTTGGGGGATTTCATAAAAATTCTGCTGTGATAACTGAGAAAATCTTTGGAAACATTCTGAGAAATGTAGTTTAGAAGAGATGCTAAAAGCACTTAACTAAAATGAAAGAATTTTCAATCACAGTATATAATGAGTAATACCACAAAAACTTTCATGGGAGACAGCAGTTACTTAAGTGTAGAAAATGGAACTATGGCATCACGCTGGACAGTCAGAAACAAAACTAAGACTAGTATTTTAAAATGTAAACAGGGGCAGCTAGGTGGAGCAGTAGATAGAGCATCTGCCCTGGAATCAGGAGGAACTGAGCTCAAATCCAGCCTCAGACACTTCGTAATTAAGCTATATGACCTTAGGCAAGTCACTTATTCCCAATGCCTTGCAAAATAAGCAAACAAAAAAATAAAAAGTAAATAGACCACAGGATGTCTGAAGAATGCTTGACAATTGCATATTGGAAATACATGCTAAAGATAAAAAAAAACAGATTGCATGTTAAATGGGTAAAAGGTGACCTAGAAAATATATGTGTATCTACACATAAAATTTTAAAATTCCACAAGAACAAGGAATGCTCCTAAAATCTGGCAAGTCAGGAGTAAATAGTCAAGTCAGAACAAAAAAAAAATCTTTCAAAGACATCAAAACCAAAAATACATAGGAAATAACATGCACTAGATGATTTTTCTAGTCCTTTCTAAGTTTGGTATCTATGGATTCACAATTCTAAGATCATCACTCTAAGTTTCTATATTATCCTAACTAAATTTTTCTTGCTTTTATATTCTAGTACACTATTCACTGGACCTCCTTTCTTAAGGAACTCTATATTTCACTCATAATCTTCCTCTCCTCAATACATGTCCTAACTTCAATATCCTGTTTTAATTTTCCTTGAAAATAGTTTCCTCCAAATTCATCAATTTCCTTATCAATATAGTCAATCATAAGAGTGCTTATGCCTTAGAGACTTGTTTTTTTATCCCAAACCATTTTACTTCTGTTAAAAAATAAAAAACTATTTTAATTGTGAAATTGCCTTCTTTGATCATAAACTATACTTTCATCTTTCCTGCTGATTCATTCCTCCTAAATATTCTTTGTCCTTATAGTGATTTCTAATTCCTCCATTCATTCTTTTACTATTCTGTTGTTCCTGTTTTGATCCAAATTTCCTCTCTCCACAGACCAACCCAATAATTAATTAATGAGTTAATTTCAGAACTTTCTTTCAAATTTTATTAAATTTATCAAACTGAGAAAGCTAACACATAGGGGTAGCTAGATGACGCAGTGGATAGAGCACTGGTGCTGGACTCAGGAGTACCTGAATTCAAATCCAGACTCAGACACTTAATAATTGCCTAGCTGTGTGGCCTTGGGCAAGCCACTAAACCCCATTGCCTTGCAAAAAAAGAAAGAAGAAAGCTAACACATGTGTAATGTGAAGATGATGATGATTCTGATTTTCTCCTTCAAAAAGCAAAAAAAGGAGCAAGAAGAACATCAATGTTGTCCTAATTCTAACCAGATCACGGAACTAATTGCAAAAGTAGAAATAATAGGAACTTTCAGATCAAGTGATCACCTTATCATCATGGAGTTAAAGAGAAGTTAAAGTCATGAATGTAGTTTAATATTATTATGTGCTCTTGATTAGAAGAAGCCTTCAAAGTGTTTAGAGAAAGAATAACTAGGATTCAATGCCCTAATATTTTGCAGAGGAAGTTGACCTAAGAAGCACGTTAAAATCTCAAAAAAAAGCAATTTTGAAGATCTTTAAAAGAAGAAATAATTCTAACAAAAAGGACAAAGGAGAACTGTCTGAAAGCACTAATGCAGGCAATGGTAAATAGGCAATAGGAAGCAATACATTAACAAACAGACTAAAAAAGTATAGAAGATGGAAAATAACAGGATGCATATGAGTTGTCTGATTATATAATTCCTGTGTTAGGATATTAGAGCACACGATAAAATGATAATGGTGATGAATGTGAAGGGGCTTTTACCTTGTTTTATTTTAGCTACAGTGTGGCCAAGAAGAGGATCAAAGAAATGGCTGGCTGTGGATGATGACTGTTGAAGACGAAACACAGAAATCATTTATGTTTACTTTTCCAAAGAGATTCTTCCTTAGATGAGGAAAGTCATTGGGGAGTAGAAACCTAAGATAAGTGAGGAGGTGGTTATAAAACATCTCTCTACCCTTCAAGACTCAAGTGACTAGGCCTAGATGAATTAGATATTAAGTCTATTGAAAGAACTTGCTGATGTGACTGCTGACCTATGTTAGCTATACTCAACTACACAATTTAATTAATTTTAAGGGTGCCAGGAAAGACTGTCTACTCCTCTCCCAAATTTATTCCAAACTCATCTGACTGATAACTGAAATTCCATGAAGATTCATTTCTCTGACTTAAGGATTTGTCACTTGTAAAAAAAATATGGTGGGGGTAATACATTAATCCTATCAATAATTTATTTATTTAATGTGAATGATCTCATCAAATCCTTTCCTAGGGGAAAATTTTCTAATATTAGGGAAAAAACAACTTGAATTAACTGAGGAGAGATGTCACCATGATTTGGGAGGATAAAATTTTGAAGCAGGAAGGGGAAGTTGGGATTGCCAAGGCAAACTTTAACCACTTCCCTCAAGGCTGATCTGGGATTTGAATACATGCTAATCTAACAATCATTTAAAGCCCTAAAGAGTCATTGATCTTTTTTTCCTGATTTAGTGATTCCAAAAAAGTACTTAACCAGAATTCCAAGTATGGATATTTCAAAATTACTGGTTGGTAATGTCTACCTAAGAACATTCAAGGGGAAAACAATCTTCAAAACCCTCAGTTGTACTGCTTTGTTATTTATGAAATACAATCTTTTAAAAGGAGAAAAGCTCACTAACATCTTAAGGAGTAATGCTTAATGAATATTAGCCAATACAACCTTTCCAAATTAACTTTGAAATAACTGGTTGATATCAAGTATGTCATACCTTGTATGCTGACATAATAACCCACGTCTATGTATAACACTTCTAGGTTCAAAAAATATTTTTCCACAATCTCCCAAGAAGTACCATCTCATGCAATAATAATAATAATAATGAAGAACATGTAACATTTTAAAGTTTATAAACACTTCCTAAACATATTCTCATGGGAGCCTTACAACAATACTATGAAATGATAACTTAGTTCAAGTTGGCTACTAACATGTCATGTGACAGTTGGTTGTCAAGGATCAAAGAATGTATTTTATCATAGAAAAAATGATTGTAAAAGCTGATTCAGTTCCCAGGCTGGTCTACAAAAACAATCATTTCACCCAAACATTTAAGTTTTACTTCAATATCAAATCACCTTAGAGAGTGTTCAAATTTTTGGAGACTGTTAAATAAATACAACTTCTGGAGGCCCCTATTAAACTGGAAAAGCCTGTGCAGAGATCCAATGAGGAGCTTTCCTTGAGTCCTTTTTTTCTTTTTTTAAAAATATTTTATTAGTTTTCCAATTATATACAATAGTTGTTTCTACCTATCACTTTGTAAGGTTTTGAATTTTACAATTTCTCCCCCACCCTCCCTTCCCTCCCCATCTCCCCACAGAAGGCAATCTGATAATCTTTACATTTTTCCATACTATACATTGATTGAAATGGAATGTGTTGAGAGAGAAATCATATCCTTGAGGAGAAAATAAGATATTAGAGATAGCAAAATCATGTTGAATATGAGATGCTTTAAAAAAAATGAAGGTAATAGACTTTGGTCTTTGTTTAAACTCCACAGTTCTTTTGTTCTTTTTCGTTTTTGGCAAGTGGGGTTAAGTGACTTGCCCAAGTTCACATAACTAGGCAATTATTGTGTGTTTGAGCTCAGGTCCTCCTGACTCCAGGGCTGGTGCTCTATCTACCTACCCCTCCACAGTTCTTTCTATGGATATTTGTGGTATCCTCCATCGTAGGTACTCTAAATTTTTCCCTTATTATGGCATTGATGGAATGAACAAGTACATTAAGGTTGATCATCACCCCCGTGTTGCTTTTAGGGTGTACAATGTTCCTCTGGTTCTGCTCATCTCACTCAACATCAGTTCATGCAAGTCTTTCAAGGGTTCTCTGAAATCCCATCCTTCTTGGTTTCTAAAAGAACAAAAGTGTTCCATAACATACATAAACCACAATTTGTTCAGCCATTCTCCAGTTGAGGGACATTCATTCAATCTCCAATTCTTTGCTAGCATGAACAGGGCTGCTATGAATATTTTTTGTACAAATGATGTTTTTTACCCTTTTGCATGATCTCTTCAGGGTATAGACCCAATAATGGTATTACTGGATCAAAGGGTATGCACATTTTTATTGCTCTTTGGGCATAATTCAAGAATGCTCTTTAGAAAGGTTGGATGAGTTCACAACTCCACCAAAAATGCATTAGTGTCCGAAGATATCCCATATCCTTTCCAACATGGAACATTGTCCTTTCTAGTAATATTGACCAATCTGATAGGTGTGAGATAGCATCTCAGAGCTACTTTAATTTGCATTTCTATTATCAGTAATGATTTAGAGCAATTTTTCATATGACTATGGATAGCTTTGATCTCATCTGTAAATTGCCTTTGCATATACTTTGACCATTTTCATTTGGAGAATGGCTTGTTTTTTTTTATTAATTTGACTCAGTTCTTAGTATATTTTAGAAATAAGTCCTTTGTCAGAAATACTAGTTGCAAAAACTGTTTCCCAATTTGCTTCATTTCTTTTGATCTTGGTTACAGTGGTTTTGTTTGTGCAAAAGCTTTTTAACATAATCAAAATTATCTAATTTGTTTTTAATGATGTTCTTCATCTCTTCCTTGGTCATAAACTGCTTCCCTTTCCATAGATCTTACAGGTAAACTATTCCTTGATCTCCTAGTTTGCTTATAATATTGTCTTTTATGTCTAAAGCCTGTACCCATTTTGATCTTATCTTGGTATCTTGGTCTAGGGTGTGAGATGTTGGTCCAATACAAGTTTCTGCTATACTAACTTTGAATTTTCCCAACAGTTTTTAGTCAAAGAGAGTTGTTATCCCAGAAGTTGGACTCTCTGGGTTTATCAAACAGTAGATTACTATAATTATTTCCTGCTATTGCACACAGTCTCTTCCACTGATTCACCACTCTTATTTTTTAGCCAATACCAGACAGTTTTGATGACTGATGCTTTATAATATAATTTTAGATCTGATAAGGCTAAGCCACTTCTGCACTTTTTTTCCATTAAATCCCTGGAAATTCTTGATTTTTTTGTTTCTTCATATGAATTTAGATGCAATTATTTCTAGCTCATTAAAGTAATTCTTTGGAAGTTTGATTGGTAAGGTACTAAATGAGTAGTTTATTATACATGAGCAATTGATATTTGCCCAGTTTTTTAAATCTCATTTGTTTGTGAGAGAAATGTTTTGCAGTTGCTTTCACAGAATTTCTCACTCTGCCTTGGCAGGTAGACTCCCAACTATTTTATATTATCCAAAGTTACTTTGAATGGAATTTCTCTTTCTAGCTCTTGCTGCTATATCTTTCTAGTAATATCTAGAAATGCTGAGGATTTATGAGGGCCTATTTTGTATCCAGTGACTTTGCTAAAGATGCTAATTTATTATAGTAGGTTTTTAGATTTTTTAGGATCCTCTAGGTATACTATCATGTAATCTGCAGAGTGAGAGTTTTGTTTCTTCCTTCCCAATTCTAATTCCTTCAATTTCTTTTTTGTCTCTTATTGTCAAAGCTAACATTCCAAATACAATATTGAATAGTAGTGGTGAAAATGGGCATCCTTGTTTCACCCCTGATCTTACTGGAAATGCCTCTAGTTCATCCTCATTGAATATAATGCTTGATGATGGTTTCAGAGAGTACTGTTTACCATTCTAAGGAGCAATCCATCTATTTCTATGCTTTCTAGTGTTTTTAGTAGGAATGGGTGCTGTATTTTGTCAAAGGCTTTTTCAGCATCTATTGAGATTATCAATCATATGATTTCTTTTAGGTTTGTTACTGATATAGTCAATTATACTAACAGTTTTCCTAATATTGAACCAACACTCCATTACTAGGATAAATCCTGCTTAGTCACAGTGTATTATCCTAGTGATAACTTCTTGCAATCGCTTTGCTAAGATTTTATTTAAGATTTTTGCATTCATATTCATTAGGCAAATTGGTCTATAATTTTCTGCTTTGACTCTTCCTGGTTTGGGTATCAGCACCATTATGGTGGCATAGAAGGAATTATGCAGAGTTCCATCTTCACCTACTTTCCAAGGAGTTTATATAGAATTGGAACCAATTCCTCCTTAAATGCTTATAGAATTTACTTGTGAATCTGTCTGATCCTGGAGATTTTTTCTTAGGGAGTTCAATGATAGCTTGTTGAATTTCTTTTTCTAAGATAGGGTTATTTAGGTATTTAATTTCCTCTTCATTTAACCTGGAATACTTATATTCATCCATTTCACTTAGATTATCAAATTTATTGGCATAGAGTTGGGAAAAATAATTCTGAATTATTATTTAAATTTCCTCACTGTTGTGAGCTCACCTTTTTTCATTTATGACACTAGTAATTTGGTTATCTTATTTCTTTTTTAATCAAATTTTTGATTTTTAATCAGATTTTCATAAAACCAGCTCTTGGTTTTATTAGTTCAATAGTTTTCTTTCTTTAAATTGTATTAATTTTTAGAATTTCTAACTTGGTATGTAATTGAGGGTTTTTGATTTGTTCTTTCTCTTAATTTTTTTAGTTGCACGCTTTGTTCATTAATTTTATCTTTATTTTATTCATGTAAGCAGTTAAAGATTTAGTATATCCCCTAATAACTGCCTTGGCGATATTCATAAGTTTTGGTATGTTGTCTCGTTATTGTCATCATCTAGGATGAAATCATTCTCTCTATAATTTGTTGTTTGATCTACTTATTCTTTAAAATGAGGTTATTTAGTTTCTAATTAGTTTTAGATCTCTCTCTCCATGGCCCATTACTGCACATGATTTTTATTGCATTATGATCTGAGAAGGAAGTATTCACTATTTCTACCTTTATGCATTTGATTATAAGGTTTTTATGCATTAGTACATGGTCAATTTTTGTCTAAGGGCCATGTATTGCAGGAAAAAAAAGCATATTTTTTTCTATTCCTATTCAATTTTCTCCAAAGGTCTATAATGTCTATGTTTTCTAACATTCTGTTTACCTCCTTAACTTCCTTCCTGTTTATTACATCATTAGATTCATCTAAATCTGAGAGAGGAGGGTTGAGATCTCCCACTAATAGAATTCTACTGTTTATGTCTTCCTGTAACTCATTCAGCTTCTCCTCTAAGAATTTGGATGCCTTACTACTTGGTGCAAACATATTTAATGTTGAAATTGTGACAATGACTATGGTACCTTTTAAGAAGATATAGTTTCCTTCCTGAGATCTATTTTAGCAGCTGCTTTGTCTAAGGATGGCTACCTCTGCCTTTTTCATTTTGGCTGAAGCATGATACATTCTACTCCAAACTTTTACCTTTAGTCTATACATTATTTCTCTGCTTCAAATGAGTTTCTTGTAATCAGCAAATTGTAGGATTCCCACTCTGCTATTCATTTATATTTTATGGGAAAGTTCCACCAATTCACATTCAAAGTTATAATAACTAACTCTTTATTGCCTTCCATGCTATCTTCCCTCTATTTGTATTTTTCCCCTTTTTTCACTTTAGCTATATTTGACTTCTGAATACCACCTCCTTCAGTGTGTTTGCTCCCTTATAGCCATCCCTCCCCTATCTTTCCCCCTTTCCCTTTGCCCCTCTTCCTCCCTTTTCTTATGTTAGTTCCACTTTTCCTCCCACCTTCCTCTTTCCCCTTTCTCCTTTCAATATTTGAAAGGATGAGAGAAAGATTCAGTCAGTTCTCACACCCTCCCTTCCCCTCTATTGCAATAGGTCCTTTGTACTTCTTCATGTAATGTGATTTACCCCATTAAATCACTTCCATCCATCCATCTCTTTATTGACCCCTCTTTTTAAGGAGATACTGTTTTTAAAAAGCTATAATTCTTAAGCGTTATGAAAATCTTTCTCCCAGATGGGGATATAGCAAGTTTCATCTTATTGGAAAGCAATATTTTTTATCTTTTCCCATCTTTTACCTTTTCATGTGTCTCTTGAGTCTCCTGCTTAAAGTCCAAATTTTCTTTTTTTATTTAATATTTATTTATTTTTCATTTTGTACAAATAATGTTTTTTATACATTAACAACATATCCTTGTTTAAGAGTAAAAAAAATACCCCCTCTCTCAAAAAATATAGATTTGCTTGAGCAATAAAGTAAAAGGGAAAGAAAAAAATTAAAATTAAAATTAAAAAAATAACAATAATAATTGTAGGTATGGCCGGGTAGTGCAGTGGATGGAGCACCTGCCCTGGAGCCAGAAGCACCTGAGCCCATATCCGGCCCTGTACACCCAACAATCACCCAGCTGTGTGACATGCAAGCCACCCCAACCCCACTGCCCTGCAAAAACCAAAAAAAGAATAAAAAGATCCCAAATAAAATAAAATAGTGATAATAGTAGGGGTGGTTGGGTGGAGGACAGAACACTGGCCCTTGAGCCTGGAGCACCTGGGTCCAAATCTGGCCTCAGACACCCAATGGTCACCCTGCTATGTGGCCCAAGGCAGGCCACTCAGCCCCATTTTCCCTGCATCCCCCAACCAAATAATAAAAATAATAAATGTGCTTCAGTCTGTATTCCAACACCACCAACTCTGTTGCGGATGGATCACATTCTTTATGATAAGTCCATCACAAAAGTTACTTCCATAATTTTCCCCCATTGCCATTGCTGATTGTAGCTCCCTCCTTTGGTATTTCTCCACTACCATGTACTATATTTTCTCTCTCCTTTCACTCTGACTCTGCTGTAGGGCAGCTAAGTGGTGCAGCAGACAGATCCCTGGTCCTGGGGCCAAGAGACCCCAAGTCCCCATACCACCCCTTAGGCCCAGCATCTACCTGGCCCTATGGTCCTGGACAGGCCATCCAATCCCAGACCCTTGCAAGAAGTAAAAAAGAAAATGTGTTATATCTGGCCACTCTCCCCCCATGGTCCATCCTCTCCTCCATCATTCACATCCCCACCCCTTCCTGTTGTCCCCCTTCTCTCCTTCTTACTCCACATCTCTATACCCCATTGAGTATATATGCTGTTTCCTCTCCTAGCCACCTCTGATGAGAGCGAATATTCCTTCATTCCCCCTTGCCTTCCCCCTTCTATATCATTGCAATAGCTCATTGTAATAAAGAAAAAATCTTATTATATGAAATATCTTAGCCTATTCCTCCTCTCCTTTTTCTTTCTCCCATTACATTTCCCTTTTGTTCTATTCACTACATTTTTACACCACAATATATCTTCAAATTCAATTTTCTCTTGTGCTTCATCTATAAAAGCTCCTTCTACTTGCTCTGTTAATTGAGAAGGCTAATATGAGCATTATCAGTGTCATTTTTCTATATAGGAATACATGCAGTTCAACATCATTAAGTCCCTCATATTTTCCCTTTCTCCTCCACTCTCTATGCTTCACCTAAGTCCTGTATTTGAAGATCAAACCTTCTGTTCAGCTCTGGCCATTCCAACAAGAACATTTGAAATTCCTTTGGTTCATTGAAAGTCCATCTTTTTTCCTGTAAGAGGACATTCAGTTTTGCTGGGTAGTTGATTCCTGGGTTCATTCTAAGCTCTTTTACCTTCCAGTATAATATATTCCAAGCCCTAGGAGCTTTTAATGTAGTTGCTGCTAAGTCCTGTGAGATCCTGATTGAAGCACCATGATATCTGAATTGCATCCTTCTGGCTGATTGTAATACTTTCTCTTTGACTTGGGAGTTCTGGAACTTGGCTACAATATTCCTGGGGGTTGGTATTTTGGGATCTCTTTCTTGGGGGGGGGTCATTGGATTTTCTCCATTTCTATTTTGCCCTCTGCTTCTAGGATATCAGGGCAATTTTCCTGTAGTAATTCTTTGAAAATAATGTCAAGGTTCTTTTCCTGATCATGACATTCAGGTATTCCAATAATTTTTAGATTATCTTTCCTAAATCTGTTTTCCATATCAGCTGTTTTTTCAATGAGATGTTTCACATTTCCTTCTAATTTTTCATTCTTTTGGTTTTGAAGTATTGAGTCCTGACTTCTCGTAAATTCATCAATCTCCCTGAGTTCTATTCTTTGTCTGAATGATTTCTTTTCCTCAGAGACCTTTCTTATCTCTTTTTCCATCTGGCCAATTCTGTTTTTTAAAGCATTCTTCTCCTCAATAACTTTTTGACCTGTTTTATCCATTTGACCTAAGCTGGTTTTTAGCATGCTATTTTCTTCAGCATTTTTTTGGATTTCCTTGACTAAGCTGCTGACTTCATTTTCTTGTTTTTCCTGCATTTCTCTGACTTCTTTTCCCCATTTTTCTTCCATCTCCCTCATTTGATTTTCAAAGTCTTTTTTGAGCTTTGTCATAGCCTGATCCCAATTTGTTTTTCTTGGAGTCTTTAGATGTAGGAGCTTGTGCTTCCTCATCTTCAGACTGAGTGTTTTGATCCTTCTTGGGCTCACATGGAAAATATTTCTCAATGGTATTCCTCTTTTGTCTCTGCTTGCTCATTTTCCCAGCCTAAGCCTGTTTTGGGGGTGCTTCCTGAGCTTTTGGGACACTCCCACAAGGATCTCAGTGTGTAAGGCTCTGACCTCCCTCCTGATCTGTGAATGACCTTTAGCGTCCCCCTCTGCCACGGGGCTGAGTTGGGGGGGGCCTGCTGTTCTATGGGGGGGGCCCTAGACTGCAATCAGGATCTGAATGTGGTCAGAACCCCAGAGTCCTGTTCCAGGGACAGAGGAAAGAGCTCAGCAGTCTCTCTGTTCACTCCCCTCCCTAGGTTCAATGCGCTAATGCCCTGGGGGTTTCTACTTACCAGCTATGCCTGCTTCTGTTTCCTGGATCTGGGCTGCTGCAAGACCACATTGCTTGCTGTGTGCCCTGAGGGCTTGGCTTCACATGCTCACTGTGGCAGAGGTCACCCCTGCTCCCCCAGGTTGTGCCTGCTACTACCCCCGGTATAGCTCAGGAAACTTCCCCACTGCTGTGAGCTGTGGCTCTCAGTGCCCTAGGGCTGCCTCCGGGAGACTGAAGTTCTTTTGCTCTGGCAGGCCAACCCTCTGGCGGGTTGCCCCTCCAACCCTAGGGAGCAGAGCCTTTCTGTTCTTTTCCAGCTTATCTTGAGAAGGAGAACTGCATCACTGGATTGCTCCGTGGGTTCTGTCTCTCGAAAATTTAGTTCGAGTCCTTAGTTTATAAGTTTTATGAGAGAGGGCCTAAGAGATGTTCCTCTCTTGTTGCCATATTGGCTCCGCCCCAAGTCCAAATTTTCTATTTAGCTCTGGTCTTTTAGTCAGGAAAAGTTGGAACTGTCCTCTTTCATTAAATGTTCATCTTTTCCATTGGGAGAGAAGACTCAGTTTTGCAGGATAGTGAATTCTTGGCTACATTCCAAGCTCCCTTCCTCTTCAGAATACAGTATTTCATGCCCTTCAATCCCTTAATGTTGATGCAGCTGGGTCCTGTGTAATACTTAATGTGGTTCCTTGCTATCTAAATTGTTTTTTCTGGCTGCTTATAGGATCTTCTCTTTTATCCAATAGGTCTGGCATTTGGCCACAATATTCCTTGGTATTTTTCATTTGGGGATCCCTTTCAGGAGGGGATCGATGTATACTTTCTTTTTTTTTAATTTTTTGCAAGGCAATGGGGTTAAGTGGATTGCCCAAGGCCACACAGCTAGGTAATTATTAAGTGTCTGAGTCCAGATTTGAGCTCAGGTGCTCCTGAATCCAGAGCTGGTGCTTTATCCACTGCACCACCTAGATGCCCCTGATGCATACTTTCAACAACTATTTTGCCTTCTGGTTCTGTGATTTCCAGGCAATTAAAGATCCTGAAATATTGATCAAGGTTTTTTTTTTAATCTGAAATGTGTACAGGAAGTCCAATGATTCTTAAGTTGTCTCTTCTGGATCTATTCTTTAGGTCAGTAGTTTTGGTGATGAGCTATTTTATATTTTCTTCTATGTTTTTGATTTTTTGGTTTTGTTTAACAGATTCTTGTTGTCTCATGAAGCAATTAGTTTCCACAGAATCTACTTTTTTTAAAGAAGATATTCTTCATTGACCTTTTGTAACTCCTTTTCCAATTGGTCATTTCTATTTCTGAAGGAGTTTTCTGCTCAATTGTGATTTCGAAAGAATTATTTTCTTCTTGCACATGTCCAACTGTATTTTCCAAGGATTTTTTTTCTTTTTGCAAGGTGTTAATTTTCTCTTGCAAGAAGTTAATTTTCTCTTGGATTTCTTTTCCCGATTTTTCCAATTAAATTTTTAAACTACTCTTGGGTTTCTTTTCCCAGTTTTTCCAGTTGATATTTAAATTCCTTCCAGATATCTTCTAGGAAAACTTTCTTGGCTGAAGACCAATTCATATTTACCTGAGAAGTTCTAGATCTCTCTGAATTATGATCTTTGTCTTCAAGGAAGCTTTCAATGGTCCCCCTTTCTGCTGGCCTTTCTTCATTTTCCTAGGATCTTGTCTTGAGAGAGGGGCTGGTTCACAGATCTTGGGGTTTGGAAGCCTAGAAGCTTTGCTCACCAGGCTTAGTAACTCAAAATGGGAGGGCCACTATGGGGCTCTAGAGGCTATTTCTGAAGTGTCTGTGACCTTGAGTTGTGGCCCAATCCCTAGGCCTGGGGGATGAGAGGGAGCAGCAGGGTCTGAATTATCCTTGAACAATGTGTACTGGACCCTTGGGCTAGACAGTTAATCTCCTTATTATTCACTCAGTACTGAGAGAGATCTGCTGCCCACACCTGAGCCTAGGGGTGAGGGTGGGTGGGGAGGTTGTTACTGTGTTTGTTCTGGGAAGGGTCCCTTGCTCTCACAGGGATGGGGGGGTCAAGGTGAATTCTGCTGAAAATTTAGGGCAAATGGTCCTGGTCTTTCAGGCCAGTGGAGCTGAATGGATTGATGCCTAGCTGCTGTGCTGGAGATCTCCTGCTTGCTGTGCTGGAAGTCTCCCTTCAACTTCACTGGAGCTCTCCTGCTTGCTTACAAAATCAAAAGCTTTAGTTGCTGTTCTGAGGTTAGTCCTGGATCTCACCCTACTACCCCTGAACTGGCTCTCTGCTCTCTGTCCCTGGTTACAACCACGTTCCCCTGAGACAGACCTTGTTGGTAAATGTTCTTCTCCTTTGCTCTTTCTGGATTTTGTGGATTTGAATTCTGTTAAGATGATTGATTCATATTAGTTCTGAGGGAAATCCAGGAGACCTTAGGACAGTGCCTGGCTTTTCTCCACCATCTTCATCCTTGAGTCTTTGGAAGATAAGCAAGACTAAATGCAGACCAAATAATCACCAGGAGACTGATCATCATGTGTAGAGTTTTGACAGTTAGATAATGTCATGAAAACTATTTACTATGGAGTTCCATTCTGCTTGGGTTGAGTTTCCTAGGAAGTAAGTCTTACAATGATAAATATCCCCATTTAAAGGATTAGCGAGTTTCAGCAATTTCCCCAGGATCACTCAGCTCCATGTATGAGTCAGGACAAAAACTCAGGATCTTTGTTAAAGATTATCTTTCTAGAAATAAATCTGTAACAATCACTTTTTAAAAAGATAAGTCTATTTCACTTTGTTCCCAGCAAAGTATGTGAGCAGAGAAAATTCTGAACAGAAAAACAGGAAAAAAAATAAACTCCAGTTTCTTTCCAAATGTGTTTTCATTGAATTTGAAGTCAAGTATAATCCCATTATAATGACTCTGAGGAAAGAAGATTAAACTTTCCAAACATTTCATTTAAACACTTCTGGGAAAAATATTGTTCTATAAAAGATAAAGATATAATGGTCCCCTTTGAAAAACTTCAATAAGGGATCTGACAAAGGACTGTGCATGGGTCCTCTAAGGACTGGCTATCACATGATGAAATTCTATGAGTTAGAAAACATTAGAAGATGGAATAGATCATAATGAAACAAAAGAACAAATTGAAAAAGAGTAAAGAAATGGGAAAGAGAAAAGAATAAGGAATGAAGAAAATTCAGGTGAGGATAAAGTCTAAGGTCAATAAGGGTGAAGCAGGACTCTGAGGTCAGTAAGTATGCTAGAAATATTGAAATCATGAAAGATGATGGGAGGGAAAGAAGCAAAGAAGAAAATGAGGAGCCAGGTTATAAGTTATTGAAGAAGATGGGAAAATATTGATAGATAAAATTAATAAGAAAGGGGAAAGATAGTATAAATCAGATGGAACGAGGTTATTGAAGATAAAGGGAAGAAAACTAGACTAAGAATCACAATAGCAGGAACAAATTGATGGATGGACTAAAATATTGTAACATTGCAAGACGAGGATTATGGCAAGAAATGTGGTAAGGAGGAATGAAAATTAAAAGAGTGGAAGAAAGATGGCAGCATACAGGCTGAACTCTCCCAACTTTCTACTTTAAAATAATTTCTGAAATTTTGGAGCAGCAGAGACAAATAAAAAGAAATCAGAGATAGGAATTCTACCAGCCTAAGACAACGTAGGGAGTTTGCAAGACATGTCTATGATGCAGAATTTTTGAGCCCCAAGTGAACACAAGTGGCTACAACACAAATGGTAAGGGGTCAGATAACTAGTCAGAAAGAGATTACAGGTGAAATAAAACAAAATAGGATAGAGAGAAATACATAATTATTAATCATAACTGCAGATAGGAAGGAAATGAGCTCACCTTCAAAATAGAAATGGATAACAAAATGGATTAGAAATCAGAATCCAGGGGTGGCTAGATGGCGCAGTGGAAAGAGCACTGACCCTGGAGTCAGGAGTACCTGAGTTCAAATCTGGCCTCAGACACTTAAAAACTAGGTAGCTGTGTGGCCTTGGGCAAGCCACTTAACCCCATTGCCTTGCAAAAAAATGTCAGCTAGAAATCAGAATCCAACAATGTATTGTTTATAAGAGACACATAAAATAGAAATTCACAAAATTAAAATAAAGTACCAAAGCAAACTCTATTGTGCTTTATCTCAAGTAAAAAAGGAAAGAGAGCAATCATGATGTCAAAATAAAGGCAAAAATAGATGTAATTAAAAGAGGTGAGTAGAAAAATTACATTTTGCTAAAAAGGTGCCATAGATGGAGAAGTATTAAAATTTTTTATAGAAAATTTCACTGAAAAAAAGCTTCTTTTCTCAAATACATAAGGGAGTGAATCAAATTTATCAAAATAAAAGCTATTCTTCCCATGATTAAATGGTCAAAAATATGAACAGTTTTTCAGAAGAAGAAATCAAATCTTTACTCACATGAGAAAGTGTGCTTAAATCAAGTATTATTTAGAGAAATACAAATTAAAACTAAGGTACCACTTTACATATATCAGAAGGGATGAGAGAAAATAGATACACTGATAAACTTTTGGTGAAGTTGTGAACTGATCCAACCATTCTGGAGAACAACAAAGATCTATACTTAAAAGGCTATACAACTGTGCCTACCTTTGAACCAGTAATACTACTACTAACACTAAATATCAAAAAGATAAAAAAAATTGAAAAAGACCTTCAAGCACAAAAATATTTATAGCTTTTTTTGTAGTAGCAAGGAATTAGAAATTGAGGACTTGTTCATAAATTGAGGAATGATTGAATAAGTTCCAGAAAATCAATGTGATAGAATACTACTATACTCTATATAATTACATATATATATATATATATATATATATATATATACACACACACACACACACACACACACACACATATTATACTATATAGAAATGATGAAGGGGGTGGTTTTCAAAAAAAACAAGGCAAGATGTACATGAACTGGTGAACAGCGAAGTAAGAACTAGTGAGAACACAGCAACAGCAATGTTGTAATGATTATCAACTATAAAAGACTTGGCTGCTCTGATCAACATAATGATCCAAGCAATTCCACAGTTCATGATGAAAAAAAATGCTGTGCACCTTTCTAGAAAGAACAAATAAACTCTGAGTGAAAAATGAAGTATATATTTTCTTGTTTTCTTAATTTTTTGTAATATAGCTAATATGGAAATGTTTTCCATCATTTCACATGTATAATTGATATCGTTTTGTTTGCCTTCACAGTAGTCAGGGGAAAGATGGGAGAGTGAGAATTTGACACTGAAAATTTTAAAAGAAAAAGATGTTTAAAATAAATTTTAAAATTTCAAAAGTATTGAAAGTCCTTTTCTGCCAAATGAGATTAGATTAGTTAATTTCTAAGGCCCCTTCCAATTCTCAATTGTATAATCCCATAAGTCCTGAATGAGCATGATGGTAGCAAGAGTAGATAAAAGGAAAAAGATGTAAGATGACATAAAATGAAATCATAGGACTTGCCAGTGAGTATAATATGGTAGGAGTCAAAGGTGGCAAAAGTTTATATAATCCTCAACCCTTTCTTATGACCTAGTAATTTGGAGGGAAATGGAAGGAATAGGCTCCAGACGATTGGCAAGGAAATGATATCCTCCGAGGACAATAAGGTTTTAGCAAATGTGAAAAATTAAACTAAGTATCTGAGAATGTAGATTTGTTGTTGTTCTTGAGTCATTTCAATCATGTCCAACTCTTTATGATCCCATTTGGGTTACTGGAGTGATTTGCCATTTCTTTCTTCAGTTCATTTTACAGACAAGGAAACCGAGCCAAACAGGGTTAAATGATTTGCTCAAGGTAACACAGGTAGTAGGTATCTGAGGTTGGATTTAAACTCATAAAGATGAGTCTTCCCTGATTCCAAGCTCTATCCACCATTTTTTCCAGTTGCTCCCTAAGAATGTAGGTTGATTTTTTAAATTAAAACAATGTTACTAAAGGGCACAAAGATAGCGTATAGGACAGAAAGGGTGATTATAATTATAATATACGTGTATCTCTCTATTATACATATGTGTGCATATAACAATATATACAAAAATACAAAAACACATACATAAAATACATGGCTAATATGCAGGGTACACTTTTTGATTACAGTATGATTGACATACATAATTCTTTCCATAAAAGTAAACATTATTGGGCATAGAGGGAATATTTGATTAGTGAAATACATTTTTTGTCACAGATATTTTATAACCAAGTTGTTTTGTACTGTGAATTCCTAGAATTCAAGATACATCCAGTGCCAAATAGACGATTATCACAACCTAAACCAAAGTAAGCTATTTCTGAATGATTCATTACCACATTTTCTCCTCTATTAGTACAGACAAGATTTCACTACATCCCCATTTTTTAAAAGAAAAACAAACAGTGAGGATGTGTGACCTGGAACAAGCCACTTAATCCATAATGAGTCAGTGGCAAATCTGGGAAATGAATACAAATTTCCTCATTCCCAGATCAGGGCTCTAACCACAAGACTACAAACTGATAAATTCCCTCCAACAAGCTATAGAATTAAAGATTCCCACATGAAGCTTTCCCTACAACAGAAGATCATTTTAAAACCTAGTACATTATCTTAAATTAAAGTTGTATCACTATGAGGCAGAAGCAACTAAGAACTTGGAAACAAAAGGAACCAAAAACTTAAAAAGTTAGCAGATTAGTACCTGGCAGTTGTTTCTTGCTTCAAAATCATCACTTCCAGATTTTCTTTCCTGATTTAATTTTTGATAACTCTCTTGTAGTAGGTAACAAACCAACCACTTGTATGCTGCCAGAGAAACTTAAAAACAAAAGAAATGACAGCTGTCACATGACTGTAAATTGGGAAGTTTATACCATTAGCAAGCACTTACTTTATGGGGTTCTAAACTTAAAGCAGGTAGCTATCAGATGCTCATGTGACATGGCCCATAGTGGTTATTCAGTACTGTTTTCTTTTCTTTGATTTTGCCAACAATCCAGTGGGAGTCTATTGGGTAAGCATGAGAATGAGCATCCTCCTCATTCTTTATATAAGACTGGAGAATATAGGTAAGTTATAGTGGTAGCAACTGATTGGCTATTGTGTTGAATGAGAAATTGAGAATAATATCCAAGTTATGAACCTAGGTTACAGGAGTACTAATGGTGGGGTGGAAGAGGGGAGGTAAAAAGATGCCTGTGGGACACAGTGTTCAAAATCCAATAGGCGGTGCCTATTTTTCCAACAAACTAGGGCTGGACATATAGATCTAGGAATCATCTATAAAAATAGGATAGTTAAACTAAGAGAAGTGATGAAAACATTGAATTGTAGAAAAGAGATAAGGACCCAGCATAGAGCTTTGGGGAAGGTATGTAATTAGAGGGAGTGATACAGATAATCCAACAAAGAAAACTAAAGCAAACCAACAAAGAGCAGCATCACAATTAAAAGAAGAGAGAATATCTAAGAGGAGCTGACCAACCATACCAAAGGACTCTTAAGAGGTGAAAAGGGAAAAGGACTGGGAAAGGGTTTTAGATTTAAGAGATCATCATATGCTAATGAGGTTTTTAAAAACATATTTACTCTCAAAGAATTACTCTAGAATTCCTTATATTCTCAGTCACATAAATAAAAATCCCAAATCCTTTTAAGTAAAATACATTTTGAACTAATTCAACTCTACCAAGAAATTAAAATTTTCATTAGAATATAAAAAAATCTATTATATTTCTTGCATAGTAGTAATTTGAGTAAATTCATATTGACTGATATTTCCACAAATTTATTTTTATAACCTTTTATATTTTATTATGTCTTAAATTCTTCCTCTGATGTTTAGTTCTCAAGATGATGAACAAAAGATTGGCATCATGAGCATGGGAATATTTTCCATGATTTATTTGTGCAGCAATGAATTATAAGGAATCTGCTGAAGGCACAAAACTTTCTTTTTTCCACAAATCAAAAGCAACATCTGGACAATGACCCAGTAATTGTGGGACTATTTCATTTACACACCAGAACAAATGCTGTTTCTCAAATGTTGCCCCAGAATTTTTAAATTGGAAATCACAGAATTATAGAATGTTAGAGAAGGAGGGAAGAGGGGATGAAAATTTAGCCCAATACCTTAATCACTAACTGGTTTCTCCTCTCTCTCTCTCTCTCTCTCTCTCTCTCTCTCTCTCTCTCTCTCTCTCTCCCCATTTCCCCTCTCCTACCCTTATCTCTGTCCCCCCAACCCCTGCTGCCTTTCTCCCCCTTCCTAAGTAAAAGGCAGCTGCCCACTCATTGAGGATGATGTTGAGAGGAATGCTGTTCAGATACAGGTTGTACCAGATGAGTCCTGTAGTCACTTCCTACTCTGAGATTATGTGGCTTGAAGTTTTTATGCTTTGTTTGACTTTTCTTATATATTAACCGGTAATTTGGTTATTTGTGTAAATATATCCTCTTACTAGATTGTAAGTCTCCCTGAGTGCAGGAGTTATATACATTTTCAAACTTTCATTACTGCCCCTCACCTGCCAAGATATGGGTACAGTATATTTACACATAGGAGCTACTTAAAAAATGCTTGTTGAATTGAAATGGAAAACCATCTTACTCAAATCCAACTTCCTCACTTTACAGAAGAGGAAACTGAGGTCAAGAGAAAATAATTTTCCAAGGGATACAATTATTTGAATTTTCAAAGCAAATCATACTAATATTTAGAATCTCGAATATTAACACTAGCATTGTTTGTTTTATCCATCCAATGGCCTTTTATTAGATTTCTTGACCTATCTTAGTCTTTGACCTTGTTGACTATCCCCTCTTTTTTTTTTAGTTTTTTGCTGGGCAATGGGGTTAAGTGGCTTGCCCAAGGCCATACAGCTAGGTCATTATTAAGTTTTTGAGACCGGAATTGAACACAGGTACTCTTGACTCCAGGGCCGGTGCTTTATCTACTGCACCACGTAGCCGCCCCGATCCCCTCTTTCTTGATAAATTCTCTGGACAATGATGTCTCCTGGTTTTCTAATTTCATGTCTAGCTACTCCTAAGTTTCAGCATTCTTACCCCAAAACCTGAATGTGATTGTCCTTTCCCAAGATTTTGACCTTAGTCTTCTTGTCCATCTAAATATGCAGTTGGTGATTTCATTCACTCCTATGACTTCAATTATCACCTCTATGCAGATGACTCCTAAATCTATATATCCAGGACTAAATCTCTCTGGAGCTTGAGTAATACCTTTCGAGTCATGTACTATAATCTCCAGCTAGATACCTTAAAAAAACTTGAAACTCAATTCTGCAAGGTAATTAGGAATTAAAAATGTGGATTCATATCTGACTTCCTTCTCACTCTTCTCCCACCCTTATATCATCAACTTCCAAGCCCTATGGATTTTAATAGAATAAAACTTCTTGAATTTCTCTCTGCAACACTTTCCCATTCATCATCCCTCAGCTAGACTATTGAAATAGTGGTCATTCTTGTCTCTGGGTCCTCCACATCTAAACCATCCTGCTCTGGTTGACAAATAATTTTCCTAATAGATGGGTCAGACCCTAATTAAAAACCTATGGAGGGTGGCTAAGTTGTGTAGTGGATAAAGCCTTGGAGTCAGGAGTACCTGGGTTCAAATTTGTTCTCAGACACTTAATAATTACCTAGGTGAGTGGCCTTGGGCAAGCCACTTAAGCCCATTTGCCTTGCAAAAACCTAAAAAAAAAACCTATGGAGTACCATGTTGTCAATAGAATAAACTTAAACTCTTGCATTTAATACCCCCACATTCTAATTCAAAACTTCAATTCAAGCCTTAGGTTTTTATTCAACTACTGGTTATTCCCTTATATTAACCAAACTTTCCCTGCTTCTGTGCATCCATGAAGCTTTTCCTCCTTGCCTAAAATGTGTTCCTGTTTGAAGGTGTCCAATGGTTAAAATCCCTGCAATGCCTTTACGGAATCCCCAAAACATAAACTAAAAATAATATTTCACTTCTCCAGTCTTCCTACAAGCTGTTGAATTCTCTTTTGCTCTTATTACATTCTTCATTATTTACTTTTCTGGGTCTAGCTTTCTCTCACTTAATTAAAATCTTTGCATCTTAAATAATCTCTGTAGACCTTATCCATAGTAGGCTCTGAATACATATTTTCAGGTAGAAATGAATTGAAATTCATGCTAGCACAGAGCAAAGCCATTCCAATTTGATATTTTCATCCTGGAATTCAGCTTTACACACATTCAAATATAAACACAAAAGTAGACATATACAAACATAAAGAGTTATTCCATTCTCTGTCAGTGAAAGTAATCTTGCTGACAAATGTCTAACTTTGTTTTAACCCTAATTATATTTTTCTAAACTAATGCACAGGGTGTTTCATGTAACACAGTGGAATGCCTAAAAGTAATCCGTGGGAGAAATAAGACCCACAGATTAAGGAGTATATTGAAAATATAGAGAAGGCGATGAAAATGAGAAGTGATAAGGAAGGACCCTGGATAAAACAGGCAATACCCCTGCAAAAACACGCCTTTCAATTGACAGGGGTATGAATTGCAGTTTCTGAGCAGTCTTTCACTTCTTTAGGATATAGTTTCTTCACATGTAAAATAAGGAGTTCAGATTGGACATTCTGTAGTCCTTTCCAACTCTAGCCCAGGAACATATGGTCTCTCCATGGTTTATGGTATATCCCAGGGTCTCATTCATTCCACTTAGGGTGGTACAGAGAAGTCTAAGAGCAGAATAGAAAGAGAGGTTCAGGCTTAGGTGCATCACCCAGTAGAGGTGAGTTGGAGTAAGAAAGATTTGGAATCCATCACAGTAAGAACACACATGGCTGCACTGGCAAGTAAAGAGTTCATGCTCTTTTTGCTCAAGGACTGCTATGAACCCAGAGCTTCTCTGGCTGTCTTGCCCACACATAGTTGATAAGCCTCAGCTGATACTGACTGCAATTATACATTAAAATACATAAAAAATGAATTCTTTTAAAATGGATGAAATAAAAAATAATAAATCACCCAGAGTGACATATTAATTGCAAGAGTTTTGTAAGATTTGTTTCAAAATGTAGTCAACAGGTCTTAATCTGGTTGCTTTGTAAAACTTTTTTGATTTTACTGCTACTTGTCTCAAACTAGGTTGATAAATTATTTAATTGACAACCTAGCATATATTCAGGATCAGTACAGAACTAAAAAAATATGTCATGTAAGGAACAGTTAAAGAAATTTGGAATATTTAATCTGGAAGAAAAACTTTTGGGGAGTGGGGGAGGGGTGATAATTGAAATCTCCAGATAATTCCAGTACTGGTTTGTGGAGGGTTGAGCAGCTTTATTTTGCTTGGCTTTAAAGAGCAGAACAAGGACCCATGGTTAAAAGTTACAGGGAGGCAGCATTTGGTATAAGAGAAAAAGAGTAAAGAATTTCCTAACATTCAGAATATTTCAAAATGAATTAACTCTCTCAGGAATCAGTAAACTAGAGAAAACAGAGAACCTCTATCATTTGTCAGAGATGTTAGATTCATACACTACATGGAAACTGGACCAGAAGACCTTTTCAGTGACTTAAAACTTTGGAATGCCATGATTTTATGGTATCCTTAGCATAAACGTCAAGAAAGGACCACCAGGACATTTGTAAGCTTTCTCTAGGTCTTTTTATATTCAGGGGATGCTGGTGGCTAATTCAACCTGCACATGAAGCACCTACCAATGCTTAGGGCTGGGGATTCAAAAAGAGGTCATACATGTCTTTGATGATATCTTTTACTCCAGGCAAGTGTCATTAGTAATATGTTGTATCTTAATAATTTATTTTTTCTAATTACATATAGAGATCATTTTCAACATTCATTTGTGTAGAATTTTCTCTTTAGATCCTTCCCCCTAGGAGAACAAGCAATCTGATCTATGTTAAACAAGAACAATAAAATTAAACATAAATTAGTATGATACTGTATCCTACTTATAGTGAATCCATTATTTCTCTTTCTACTATATTTTGTATCAGTACAATTCTGATTCTTATGAGATCATGGAGATCCATGATTCACCTGGCTACACTATAGGAGATTATTGATAGGTGACAAGAATGGACCTTGGCAGTATTCAGTAGCCTGGGACCCAAATATAAACGGGGAATACACGATTCATTTATAGAAAGCAAATAATATCCTTTCACATAGAATCTATGAAGTAAATCATATTTTTAATGCAATAAATACTCAAATAATGGATAAAATATAGACAGGTTAATATACATCCCCCAAAACATAGATTCATTCCTTGATAGATTGGGTCCATCAAGTTTGATCAATTTTTTATTCTAATAGACTGACTTTAATTGGGGAAGGTTTGAGGCATTCAGTTTCTATGGAGTATCATGGTTCTACATGAAGTATAGTTTTTACTACAAATCCAGATGAGACAAAACTTAGTAAGTGCAGAGATTCAGGGTTAAATGATCAAATTCATTTGAGGCCAAGATTTTGGCTTAAAATGTTAACTTCCTTCCCAGACAGATGATGCCTTTTTCCAACGGCAAATAATTTTTACAAAAATGAGTTTTACTTGAAATGTTTTCCTGATAAAATTTTGACAAAATGTGGGTAACTTACAGGATAATCAGATGAGTCCAACTTATTTACTAAACTACAAGATTTGAAAGGCTTTGTTTGCTGAATCTGAAGAAAGATGGAATACCAAGATATATCTGTGCTATGACCTATCAAATATATGAAAATCTAAATGTTACAACAGATGACAATTTAAAAAGAATGCAGATGTTTACATCTATTTACATAAATTCCCATCAATTTATAAGATTACCCTGAAGTCACATGGACCTGAGTTCAAATGCAGGCTTAGACAAAGACTAGTCATGTGACCCCTGGGCAAGTCACTTCACCTCAACTATCCTCCACCCTCTTCCAGTTCCCATATACTTGCACTGAAAGAAACACTGGTTAATACATACTTCTTAATATCAACTGGTGAGTTTTGAGTTTCAAATTATTAGCACTTTGAAAAAAGAGATTAAATTAAAGTTAACCCACTTCTTTTTATTAATAGGCACGGAATGCATATGTCAGTTCTTGAGTCCTATTTGAATTGTGTTTTAAGATTTAAGGTTTATTGTAATCATTTAACAGATGAAAAAAAAAACCTGAGGTGTAGTGAGGCTAAGTGACTTTCCTACAGTTCTAATAAGATTTGTCAATAGTATTGAAATTCAGGTTGATGCTGACTTCAAGTCTAACTTGAAGACTAAATAGCTACCAAGAAAATTGAGACAATTATATAGAAGTCTGTAGAATGATAGCAATGGAATTTTCTCCATATGGGGAAAATCCAACCCTCCTCACTCTGATGTGAGAATTAATTCCATAATCTCCTACCTTAACTTTTTCTCTAAATGAAGATTATCTGAAATATCATATTCACAATTAAGTTGGCTATGTTGTTTTGAGTTTTTCAAGGTTGTCCCAAATTTTTTAAAAGTGCCCCAAGTTTTCTCATAGATGTTTCATTTTCAATCATGCACAATTCTGCACAACTAAGTCTGTGCAAACCTCCAGGAATGACAATTTGTGTCTGATTGATTATCTATCACATGATATTCCAAGGAATATACCACAAAATAATGAATGTTTTTCAGTGAACTGATATCAGTGGGTGGCTTTACTGCTTCAACAATCCTAGGCTTCCATAGTCTAGCTTTATTTCACATTATTCCCCATCCATAGACAACTTTAAAACATGCAATAACTTGATAGGGAAGAGGAGAGCAAAATTGAAAGTGTTTTTTATTCTCCCCATAATATTCAGAAGGACACAATGATACAGCTGAAAAGAAGTTTTATACCATCTAGACCATTAGCTTCAACTGATCTCCCTGTTTGTCCAATTTATCTTGTATACATCACTAAGCCCTCTTTCTGAGTGATTAAATCAATTATCTTCAAATTTTTCAATTGCATACCATAGTTAACAAGATAAAACTCAAACTCCTTAAGGTAAATCCCCAAATCCTTAGTGATCCCTAGATCATCTAGAAATACATAGATAACTATAAAGCAGCCTCAGTAGTAGCTGGTGGTGAATTAAACTTGGGATACCTGAACACTCTGAGGAGTTCAAATTATTCATTCACTCAGAGAAATTCACTGTTAACTTTTTAGTAATCATTTGGCCAAGACAGAATGATTAACTTCAATTTACATCTTAATTGTGCATTTGTGTCATTTATCCAAATAAAGGATATTTTGTTATGTAATATTCTAATGTTTTTAGTTTTTAAAAAATATGGACTTGCCGAGTAGTTCACCAGGGGCTGAGTTGGAATTCCTATAATATAACACAAAGGAAATAACACAAGTGAATAATAATAATTGCATCAATTCTATGGGGGTAAATAGTATATTCTTTTACAGAGTAGGAAACAGATTTAGAGAAGATAAGGGACAACTAAGGTTATATAGCTTGCAAAAATCAGAAAAAAATTTGAATCCAGATCTTCTGATTACAAGTACAGCACTTTTTTCAATAAAATATAGTTTTCCTGAAATAAAACCCTATGGTCCAAATCGTGACCTGAAGTAATTTTCAATTTCTTTTTGGCATTTAAAATACACATTAAATTTCATGATTATGGTAATATAAGATAAATTATAAGATATTATCAGTATAAGAAAGTAGAAATAAATTCTCAGAAAAATAAGAGAAAATAGTTACCTGAAGAATCCATGCATTCCTCAGCTTTGGATATCATAAATTTCTGACCAAGAATACTTTTAAAATCTTCAAGAAAATTTACAGATTCCAGTGGACTTTCAATATGAGTTTCTTCTGATAAAATATTAAACATATTTATTGAAAAATTAAGAATATATAGTCTGCCTGTTCTGAATTTGATAAGCTGTGATCTTTCTGTAATCAATATCCATTATTATCAATTATCAATTATAATCAATATCCAGAATTATCACTTTAGAAACAATTTGCAATCAGAATAAATTCAAAAACTATAGAAATTTAGAGTTAGAAGGGATTTCAAAGGTCAACTAGTCTAATCAGCATTTCCCTATCAGTATTCAGGCTCCCAAGTTCTAGGTACCTTCAAGGAAAAAGGAAGCATTGATTCAGAAGGCACTATCAATGACCTCCTGACATAGTCCTAACTGTCTTCCTTACCTACTGAAATATTCTGTGCCTAAGCACAGAGCACAAGCAATTTACATCATCATAAAATATAGAAGACTTTTCTCTAGACCCTTAAGAAACATGAGGCAAAGCAAAGATTTGCAGAAGAAGTTGCCTGGGACCCAGATACCAGGGCTATCCTGCTGGGTCACATGGAGGATTCACCTGGCTCCCATATTCAACTCATCATCACACTTCACTCAATAGACACATACTTAGTGCCAGTTGAGGGAAAACTAGTCCAGAGGTAGCCTTTTTCTGCTTTTAGGGGCTACTTCCACATAGATAACTTTGGGTAGAAGAATCTGGCATCCTCATCCTCATCTGGACTCTTAGAACCAAACGCTGCCTGCCAGTTGCTGCTATTGATTTATACCTTTTAAAGCAATGATTCTCAAACCTTTTGGTCTCAGAATCCCTCTATAGTCTTAAAAATTACTGAGGACCCCCAAAAGCTTGGATTTATGTGGGTTATATCTGGCTCAGACTGACTCAGCAGAGGTCAGTAGTAAATTTTCAGTGAGAACATTTATGCCTTGGATATCAGCAAGGACTATAAATATGGCCTTTATTGTTTTGTTGATTTCTAGACTTGAAAAAGTGATGAAGAAAATGTTACTAAGGCAGATTAAACTTAAAAGGACATAGCTGATTTTCAAATAACCAATTATTTAACATTTACCAACACATCACTAGCTATTGCTGTCCATACTTAACCTAAGAAATTAAAACTGATACGATGTAAAAGAATTTATTTACTAATTAACTTTAAACAAACAATAAATCATATATTAACAAAATCACATAATTTTATGAAAGATAAGTTGTTTTCCAAAGAATCAATTATTTTATATATTTGGTTTAATAAAAGTTATATTCTCAAATTTGCTTTTATAGTCAATGTATTTTAATACTCTTTTAGTTGAAGTATATGAAGAAAATCTAGTCTTAATACAGCTGGAAAAGGGAAAAGCATTTTAATAGGAAAATAACATCTTAGTATGATTATTACTGTTATTATTTTCAAGTGGAGTTAAGTGACTTGTCCAGCTCACACAGATATTGAGTGTCTAAGGTCAAATTTGAACCCAGGCCCTGGGCTCTATCCACTGTGCTACTTAGTATCGTTATAAATATACGTCTGACCTCAGCAAATCCAAGGGTTCTATACGCCATATTTTGAGAATCACTGTTTTAAATATATAATATTTTCTTCTCTCAAATATAAAGCATATTCTAAAAACACAAATAAAAAGGTAAATACTCTTACAAGCTCTATGAGATTAATAACTGCTTTAAATAAGATAGTCCACAATGTGTTATCCTATTAAAGCTACTAACCTTGATGTTGGTCTGTAATGTAGTTCAGTAAGTAGTTGCTAGTCTGTTGAAGCAAGACGTTATTATCTCCTTCATAGGTACAGTTTGGATCATTGTCATTTCTAATATCACCCAAACGATTCACTGCAATAAAACCACAATTTTGAAGGTTTGTGATACATATCCAATATGTAGTGTAATAAAAAGGATTATAACTGATAATTCAAGGGGCCAAAATTCAACATAACTAGTAAAGTACAGATTGTTAAAGATGGAAGAAATTAAGTTAGTGACTCAACTATTAAATGAGTTAGTGACTCCACTAACAGAAGTACTTCAGAATTAGTATTCCTAGAAAAAGATTCCATTCCTAGAAGGAATAAGAAATAAGAAATGAAGTGGATGGAAAATAGTATATCTTGGAAAGGGATATTATAAACTAAATAGCATCACTAAAATAGAAAAATGAAAGAGGTAGAGAGAAACAGGGAGAATAAGAGCCTGATTTCTTATCTGGGGTTGTAAAGTAAAGGATTAAACAAATTAAAAAAGAGAGAGAATGATGCAGAGAATTAGGAAGTTTAATTTTTAATATTATTAAAATCTTGGAATCTTCTTAAGGTTATAGAGGCTTCTTTGCTCTGGAAATGTAAATTGACTCCTATTGTTGCACTGTTTAACATAAAATTTGTATCCTGTCTTCTCATTCCCAATCTCCCAGCTTATAACTATCCACCTGGTTTCCTGTCACATGAGGGGGAGGGATTTCCTCTTTTGTCCTCAGTGCCCAGATAAGGGGCAAGGCTATAACACCTGGTCTGGACTTAGGCTCGGCCAGTCCTCTGGCCCAGGCAGCTCTCCTTGACTGTCTTGCTTCCACTCTTTATTTGCCTGTCTCTATCTACCAAACAACTGCCTAACTTTTTTTGTTATTCACCCTGTCCTAAAGTGTTTGTTGATCCATCAGGAAGAAAAGTTTTTTAACCAGTTTACTTTGCTGTAATTTATAAAAAAAAAATCCTCAGCAGTTTTAACATCCCAGAGAGAGCTCAAATTTTTTCACCTTTTCTGCTGGCCTTAAATCTTTTATTTTCTATCTCAAAATCTTTAATAATTGGCAACAAGAATAACAAAAGTCTACAGAAGGGATTCGGGATTAAGCAAAGTAATGAAAGAAAGAGCCATTAAGGGGCAGAAGACTGATTTCAGTCTTTTACAGACCATAATAAAATAAAAACTTTAATGAAAGAAAAATGATATAGACCAAGGGCCCAAATAAATAAAATTCTAAATAATTATTGGGTTTTTAAGATCATAGAAACAATAAGTGATAGTAACAATGAGAGAATATGTTCAAATATTTAGGATGAAGCTAAAGTAGTCCTCAGAAAACTTGCAAAAGAAAAAAAATGATTTGGTTTAAACTTTAAAGAATAAAGACTAAAACTAAAAACTCTAAAAGGGGGTTAGCAAACAAATATAGAAAATTAAGAGGAGGAATACAGAGCTAGAAGTGATTTCTTTCAAAAATGTAGAACTGTTGTTGCTGTTGTTTCTGAGAAGACTAACAAATCTGATAATCTGAATTCACCAATCTGTTCAAGAAAAGGAAAATCAAATTTTAAAAAATGAACATGGTGAATTCACAAAAGAGAAAAAAATAATTATCAGAAAATATCACAATGTGAAATTATATACAAGAAACAGTTGATGAGTATCTATAAAATAAAAAATTCCCAAGGTCACAAAGCAAGAAATAAAGATCTTAAATAGCTCAATGTCAGAAATTAATTGCCAAAAATTATCTAAAGGCCAGAAAAGAAATCACTATGTCCAACTTAAGCTCATTCTGTGCATTCAAGGATATTACAACATTATGAAAGCAATTAGTAGGATTAATTATATAAACAACAAAAATAACAAAGTCACATGATAATTTCAACAGAAGTAGAGAAAAGCCTTTGAGATCATTTAGCACTTTATCAATATTAAAAAGCTTATATTTAAAAAAAAGAACATTTTTATAAGGGAGAAATTCCCAAAACTTTCTCAGAAAATACAATTATAAAATAGGAATATTCTCCCTTCCTTTTATCTGACATTCTAGAAAATTTTGATAGCAATAAGACAAGAGAAAAAATAAAAACATGTGCAGAGAGACAAAATTTGTCCTCAATTTGTAAATGACATTAAGATGTAGTGAAAAAATCCCACAGAATCAGTGAAGAAAGTAAGACAAATGAAGGCTATGAGGTTACTAGATAAAAAAATTAAAAATTATAAATTAACAAAAATATTATCATTCTGTTAGTTATGGCTCTAACAAAAACACCAAAAATTATACTGAGAAAGACATTATTCAAAATTATTTAAAAATCCATTAAATATCTAGGAGTTAGCCTAATAAAATACACAAGAGGCAAATAAATTCAACTATAATGAACTTATTCCAGAAATAGAAGAAAAGTAACTGAATATCTACTACCTTGCCTACAAGGGGGCAGCTAGGTGGTGCAGTAGATAGAGCATCGGCCCTGGAGTCAGGAAGACTTGAGTTCAAATCCAGCCTCAGACACCTAACAATTACCTGGCTATGTGATGTTGGGCAAGTCACCCTTAACCTCAGTGCCGTAAATAAAAAAAAAAATAAAAATAAAAATGATATCACTACTTAAATTAATTTAGTAGACTTGGTGCTAATCAAGTTGAATTATGTGAACAAATTTTTTTGATTTTTTTGAGGGGAGGGTGAACTAGGCAATAGTAAAACAACCACTGGAATAACACAAAGTTTAAAAAAAACTCAAA